>NC_084488.1:93023870-93660533 GCF_030035675.1 Rhineura floridana | reverse complement strand
AGAAAGATGACTATTTACACTGGGAACCTATGAAAGACTCCTCAGGTATTGCCTGATTTCTTTGGGTTTAATTTAAGCATTTCTATCACCAAAAAGCTGAGGTAAGAAACAAGCAATCTGAATGGCCATACAGCTGTGTAATTTTAGACTCTGGACTTAAAGATCTTGGGGGGAGGGTTGTTAACGTGCAGGGCCAACTCCAGGGATTTTGGGGGGAGAGGTTGTTTTGGTAAGGATGGACAAATGTCAATGTCGGTTTTACTCAGTTTCTCATTTTTCTAGACTTAAATTTAGTTTACCACATTTTCACATCATTTTGTGTTTTTTTTTTGCTTTTCTCCTAATATAGACACATACTAATATAGACACATAATTTTGCCTAATATACACTTTTTGCAAGCACTTTTCCCTACTATAATGCATGTTTGCATGTTATTTTCACAAATATGCATTTTAACACACAGTTTCCCTAACAACACACATTCTTGTACACATTTCTGGTTTGGAGCACTGCTCTGCAAAATTCAGAGAAATTGAAATTTTGAAGGAAAGTTGTGGTTTGGTTCTCGTATTGTTTCGGGAAGTACAATTTAGATAGGTCCATATTAAAATGTGAACCAAATTGAATTTCTCTCCCATCCTTGTATCTTGGCCAACAAAATATCACTGGGCTTTCTTTGGCATTGCTCCTTCAACTCTAAAGACTTCCTCCTAGAATCACCCCTCTTTCCTTCTTGTTCTATGACAATTTTTGTTCAACATGACTTATCTCTCCACACCCCTCTGTTCCACCCCACTCACTTGGCTTTGCCTTGTGCTGCAGGATGCATCCCTCCATGCACCCATGTCGGGCTGAAGTTTTTTTGGCATTTCATTGGGGTGGGGTGAACTGCATCTGAAGGTCAAATCAGTCTGGAGAGGGGAAGGGCTGAAATTCTAAGACCTTGTGTGTGTGTAGTGGCTTAGGGTATTCCCCCCCACACACCATTTCCCTTTAAAAAAAAAATCTTGCTGCACTCATCCAACAGCATTCCTGTGGACATAGTGCCCCTGGTAATATGCTATGTGTAACCACTAGACTCTTCCTAATTAACATGTTGTATTTCGACAGTATATTTCAGCCCAGAAACATGTGGATTCTTATCTAGTTGTAGCCACAGGCAACTGTGTGTGTGTACTGCCTTCAAGTCGATTCCGACTTATGGTGCCCCTATGAATAGGGTTTTCTTGGTAAGCGGTATTCAGAAAGGGTTTACCATTGACTTCCTCTGAGGCTGAGAGGCAGTGAGTGGCCCAAGGTCACCCAGGGAGCTTCATGGCTGTATGGGGAATCGAACCCTGGTCTCCCAACTCCTAGTCCAGCACCTTAACCACTACACCACACTGGCTCTCCCACAGGCAATTAGTCATCCATAATAACTAGTGTTTCTAGATGCACAAAAGACACCTCCACTTCAATAAGGCTTGGCAGGGCATCACAACTCCCAAGAAGATGTTCTTCCAGATACACAGCTGTACTGAAAGTCTGCATATATTTGTGTATGACTACTTACATGCATGAATCTCTCTTGTTTGATCAGGGCAATTGTTTTTTATGTTAGTTTTTTTCTAGTTTTTTTGCTATTGCCCCTTTCATGTAAGAACTATATATCTTGTCATGATTTTTTTTCTAACTTTGGAACACTTAATAAAATGAGATAGGATGTTTATATGGCACAAAGACTCATTTTTCAGAGTTTTGACTTCATACATAAAAGGATCAGTGAAATAAGTGATTAGAATTACATGCCCTTTTTGATTCTGGCTTTTCTAAATGATGCCAGTCTTCTGGTTTTCATTTAGCAACAGATGACTTTTGAACATAGTTTCCCAGAAAGGAAGAGGTGCATGAATGACTTTGAATAAATTCCACATGTTCAGCAGCAATCTGACAGCAAGGGAAATGGATCCTAGAGAATATAAGGGTCTTATTCCATATTTTTTGCATGCATGGGCATATTTAAATATTTTTTGGAGTGGAGAATCTACATCTGTAAAGGTAAAGGTGTCCCCGCACTTATAGTGCGAGTCATTTCCGACTCTTAGGGTGACGTCTTGCGACGTTTACTAGGCAGACCGTATATATGGGGTGGGATTGCCAGTTCCTTCCCCGGCCTTTCTTTACCCCCCAGCGTATGCCGGGTACTCATTTTACCGACCACGGATGGATGGAAGGCTGAGTGGACCTCGACCCCTTTTACCGGAGATTCGACTTCCTCCTTCCGTTGGAATCGAACTCCGGCCGTGAGCAGAGCTTCGGCTGCATTACCGCCGCTTACCACTCTGCGCCACGGAGGGTCTGCTCTACAGCTGTAATCGTATGCATATTCACATGAGAGCAAGTCTCATTGAAACACACTTTCTAGTAAACATGACAAAGTTCAGGCAGTAAATTTATCTTAAGACCATCATTTCACGCTGTGTGGAAGCTTACCTCTTTCCTCTCATTGCAATTGATATATGGGCACTTTGGAGTAAGCATTGGAAGACTGTCTAATAAGTCCTAAATGATGAACAGTATGCTGGTGCCGCTGTTCTTTATTTACCTATTAAATGTGATTTTAGTGCTTTGGATCCAAAGGTCCCTTTCTGTGAGTGGAAAAGCCACTAAGTATTGTTTCCTACATAGTGGAAGAACACTACATGAGGAAAGTGACCCCAAATCCAGAGATGTTCACTATTTCTCAAGGCCCGCAGTTCATACATTTCAGCCATTTGCTTATTTATTAATTACATCAATGAATCAGTGCTACTCCCAAAATATTGTGGTAGTGCACTGCAATGAGTCTTCTGCCAGCTTGTGCAATAGAACAGCTCTCATACATTGTCTCCTTCCACTCATCATTCTTTGGATCTAAGTGTGTATTTTTTTGGGAAAAAACTGAATTGTGTTTTATATATTAATGCTAGCTTCCTGGTAGACTGTACTCTGGAAAGATGGGATATCAACATTTTGAATTAATAAATAAAAGCAGTGCATTAACAACATTCCTTGCAGTGCAACACCTAAAATCCCAAGAGTTAGGACTGGGTTGCACATCACAACCTTCATGCCGTAGCTCAGGGACGGGGAACCTTTTTGGGCCTGAGGAGTGCATTCACTTATGGCCAACCTTCTGAGGGCCACATGTCAGTGGTGGGTAAGTCAGAGGCAAAAGTGGATGGATTAATGAATGTAATTTTTATCTTTGTACAGTAGATTAGTTTCCACACACATTCCCACACACCTCTCTATCCTCCATCCAAACAAGAAAGAGGCATTATCAGAGTCCAAGGGCACATGTTAGCCAGCTAAAACACTTGGAGTGCAAAGCAGGTCTAGTGAAGGGTGTGGCCTGGGAAGAAGGCATGTAGCCGGGTGAGAATTTAGAGAGACAGATAGAGATGCCAGGAGGGTCACATTTGGCCTCCTGGCCTGAGCTTCCCCATGCCTGCTTTAGTTTAAACATGATGACTGTGCATGCTTAATTTTTTCTCCCCCCCCCAATCTCTTTATTATAGGAGGGCAATATTTATCTGTCTCTGAACCGAAAGGAAAAGCAGGACGAGTTGCACGTTTGGTCCTCCCACTTGGCCATTTAGGTCACTCAGGGGACCTGTGTTTGTCCTTCAGGCATAAAGTGTCTGGATTTCACTCTGGGTTGCTTCAGGTCTTTGTAAGAAAGATGGGTGCTCATGGACCAGCAATTTGGGGAAGGAATGGCGGTCATGGCTGGAGACAAACACAAATAAGCTTGCAAGGATCTGGCATCAAGAGTGTGAGTATAATTCTCAGGTGCATGAAACAGAAAGAAAAGAGAGTTCCTTGGTGTGATGCTATTCTCTACTAACCTCTATATAGGTTAAACTATAAAGGAAGCCACAGACCTGAACTTACAAGATCTGGACAGGGAGGCTTATAACAGATGCTATTGGAGGTCACTGATTCATAGGGTCGCCATAAGTCAAAATCAACTAGAAGGCACATAACAACAACAAATTGCATTTTAAAATGTGGCTAGTGATGCTGAGTCCCTGAGATTCTTGGGTGGTTAATGTAAAAAAAAAGAAAAGTAAAAATTCAGCTTTCATCCACTGTCATAATTTCCTTTCTTAGTTTGGTCACTGGAAACTGTGGTTTAAGAAACCAGGAAGTCTGCTCTGCAGCTAGGTATGCAAGAAGAGAAGAAAGGCAGAGGAGGGAGATTGCACGCATATCATTCATTCATGCTCCAGCAAACAGTGGTTTGTTGGAGTACACATGTTTATGTCTAAGCTGGGCTTATAAAAATTTTGTGGTTCTCTTTCAGTTATGCAGTCATTCAGACCTTATCAATGCTTTTATCTTTGTGATTGTGTTGAATTAAAAACAGTTCTTGATTTTAACAGAAGCACACGGCTGTCTGTGGTCCATGTGTTGTCCAGTCTCACATAATTACCATAGATGACAACCATTCTTATCATACTTTAAAAGTGGCTGTCAAGTTCCTCACTGTTTGGAATAATCCATGTTTGCAGGAAGTAGAGATCTTCCTCAAATACAATGACTCCAAATTACATTGCTATTAAACAAAAGAGGTTAGCATATTTAAGACCAGACTCCGTTTGCATAAACTGGTAGACAATAGCCACTCTCAAGGTTTCTTTAAGACCAGTGACTATATAAATATCTTTGAAGAGTTTAAATCAAGATATATTGAGAAAACAGGTGATCACTACTGGAGTCGTGGATTAATTTTACACTTGCTATTTTATTTATTTATTTGGCCCCATTTATATTCTGCCTTTAATTACAACAATAGCAAGGTGGTTCATGAAATGATAAAACAATTCCATAAGCATATTTTGGTGCTTCTCTCTCTCTCTCTCTCTCTCTCTCTCTCTCTCTCTCTCTCTCTCTCTCTCTCTCTCTCTCTCTCTCTCTCTCTCTCTGTGTGTGTGTGTGTGTGTGTGTGTGTGTGTGTGAAATGTATGCCTGAGCAAATAAATGTCTTGGTGAACTGGTGAGATGCCAACACTGTTGACAAATGCTAGATAAGAACATAAGAAGGGCCCTGCTGGATCAGACAAAGGCTCATCTAGTCCAGCATCCTATTCTTATAGTGGCCAAGATAATGCCCATAGGATGCCCATAAGGGGGACCTGAGGACAGTGCTTTCTCCACTTAGGATCAGTGGTATAGTGGCAAATTCAGAAGTGCAGGGTCCTTTCATAAAAGTCAAAGCCATGACCCCTCCCAGCCACACCCCCTTCTAAGATTATACAACTGTCTAAGATTGTAAAATAATCTGGCCAGGCTTGAATACTGCTTTCTGCTTCTCTATCACTGTCACTACTTGCCTGTCCTTTCTCACTGTCAGAGATATTGCTTGAATTACTCCAGAATTCAGTTTCTACACGTTTATCTCCTGCTGCTACAAAACTGCTTGGATGATGTAAATGGGATGCTACCATTAGGATTCATTGTCTCTTCTTCTGCAATTACGGAATTCTCACTCGCCACAACTTGGCTTTTTGAAGGAGGGACTAATACGAATTCCTTTCACTATGATTGGCTCAAATCAGCAGGAAACAACAAGAAAGCAAGTTAGAAGTCTCTTCTCAGTCTCAGTGGCTAACACTCTCCCCTTTCATGCTGATTGTCTTGTAGGATACTAGAGACATTGGGACCCTGCTGGGACCTGGTTCCCAAAAAAGTAAGGGGTATAAGACCCCCTGAGACCTTGGACAACTACACCTCTGCTTAGGATTCCCAGCAACTATTCACTGGCTCTGATATTTGAGGGGAAATCACTCCACAAAATGGGTGCCACACCAAGAAGTCCATCCTCCATATGGTCATGAGATGTATTTTCTCATGACACGTCATGCCCAGGAGGACCTTTTCTGATGATCAAACTAGCTCTTATCTATTTATAATAGAGGCAGCTTCTAAGAAAATGTCATATGAGCCATATTTTTCTTTGTACAAATAGTTTCAACAAAAGCACATATAAAGTGTGACATGGCAGTTCATTGAGCTGGGAATATACAGGTGAGGCAGCCCAATCCATGTATTCATGGTGAAATAAACTCATAC
Organism: Rhineura floridana; assembly: GCF_030035675.1. NCBI lineage: Eukaryota > Metazoa > Chordata > Lepidosauria > Squamata > Rhineuridae > Rhineura > Rhineura floridana. The sequence continues at coordinate 93,654,436 of NC_084488.1, read as the reverse complement.
ACGTGCATTTTCCTGTACTGAGATACTATCAGTGTTACAGTTTTAGTCATATAATAAACCCTCTGTGTTATAGTTTACATTTTGAAACATCTTTTTCCCCTCACAGGTTATTTTCAAAGGTGAGAAAGGAAAAGGAAGAACTGGGGAGATTGGATTGGATGACGTGAGTTTGAGGAAAGGCCTGTGCTCTCAAGACCATTAGTGGTAACACACAGACTGGCAAGGGGAACATACTTATATTGCCCATGCCTTTCCGCCAAGAGAGATGGTGGCTTGACAACTACTTCTACCATGTCTTTATGAAATCCCAATGAATCTCCATCTAAAAAAAAATATCAAGTTTTCTATAAGGGCAAAGTAAGTTCAGACCAACATTGGGGATTTCCACTAACAATTATCCAGCTCACGTACATGGGATAAAGGCCTCCTGAGTTCTGAATTAAGGATATAAATATCCTTCATGAAGAAGAACAAACTGTTGCCAGGCATCATCAAAAAGAGACTTTGGTACATACAGCAATTGCATTAATAGTCTTCTGAGTGTTTTTTTCCATTTTGCTGTTTACACTGTGTACTGTGGAACTGGTTCAGCTTCATAAACTGAAAGTAACTCAGATGTAGACCTGAGCTGCTATTCTACTGCCATCAACTTTTAAAGAAGAGTGTGAGATATATATATATAAAATAGCATTTATTCTTTTGCTGTATCTTATTAACAAGAGACAAGAGACAGTTGTTATAGAGTAGGCACTGCATCCCTTAATATTGGTAGTGCTGTGTTCTGTATAAATGTGTATGGATATTAATGTATTTATATGTTTGCATATTTGCAGAATCTAATTGCAAGATAAAATGGCAGCTGTGTACATCTAGGTTAGACTAGCACACAGAAAACTACACTGATAATCAGTCAGGAAGTATTTTCTTCATAGTGTGCCACTTGCCATTAGCTCCACACTATTATTTTGCATAGCAAACTAGCCATATGGTTGCAATGAACTTCACAGGCTGGATGCTAGATTCAGTTGAATTGTATGGAGTTACTCAAATCAATGGTCTTCTGTAGGAAGGAAAGGTGTCCATAATTGGTAGCAATGGCAAAACCTAGCATTGAAAGGTGCACTTGTGAATTTGATAGTCATGTGGCTGGGGATCATTTGTCCAGGTTTTACTTTTCTTTCTCAGTAGCTATTAAAGGCCAAAAGAGCTTTCTTTGGGTCAGGAATTGGCCATCCTGAACAAATGATTGCAGCAGGTAGATTAGTTTCTAGCTATTAATTGGTCTGCCATACATTACCCTAGGGCAGTTTATAGGAAAAATCCGTAACTCATAGTCGACTTGGAGGCACATAACAACAACAAAAACATTATAAAATAATAATAAAACACCACAGCACAGTATAAGAATCCAATCAAAGAGAGATTCAGATGGCTTAAAAGATTTAAAAAAACTGCAAAGGTGAAAAAACCTAGGGAAACAACAATTAAACCATGCAGCAGCAAGATTATGACAACAGCATAGGTAAGTGAGCTTCCCTGGGGAGGCCATTCCACAGGCAGATCACCACCACCAAAAAGCCTCCCTCCTTGCTTCACTCACCTTGCTTCAGATCACAGGGTACCTGGAGAAGAACTTCAGATTAATTACAGGAGCAGATGATCCAGTTTATGTGAGCCTAGATGCCGAAAACAAGTTTGGGAGTCCTTATCCTGAAGGTTTGACTAAGGGCTTGCATGTCCTTAGCACCCACACATTTGTGCATTTAAAGTGTGCTCAGGTAGCTCAGCCACTGGTATGGCTAAATACAATGGTCATCAGCAAACAGTGCCACTCTTATGAATTGAGCAGGCCCGGATACTGATACGAGCTTAATTTCAACATATTCCATAGTTGTTTTTTTGTCATAGAATCATGCAGCTTCTCAGATCTTATTACCTTATTATATAGGTAATAATTTCATTAGATTTGGATGGAAATAATGTTTATCAAGGTGGTGTTTTGTTTTTATTGGTCAAAATTGCACATGAGAGTGTTTTAAAAATCTCTACACACACTGAATAGGCAAGCTGCTTTTTAAGTTTTGAATGCAGCTTGCCTATTCAGCCAAGCAACCTGTTGTAGTAGAAATGTGCAAGACTGCTCCAGCTGCAAAAAGGATGTCCCCCACCAAGTGCCCATAACTTGGTAGAGTTTTGGAATGATCAAATTTGCACTGTTGAATTTATCTGGTTAGAATTCTCTTGGAAAAAGGGTTAGACCAAATTTCATGTTTTTGTTTTTATTTTCAGTACGGTGAAATAATCTTGAATTGTAAAATGCAGATTAAGGGCAATGGGCACAATCTGGCAAAAATTAATCATGTTGAATTTCCATTGAAAGCAGTAGAATGCAGCTATTTTGTTGGTGTTTCCATGCAACTGATTGATTTTTCTTAGTGCAACCCCATTGATTTTAATGGGACTGACTCAGTCATGATTAACATTTGTTGAATTTAGCCCAATATTAGACCCAATTGCTTTTGTTTCTATTTAAGCCAGTAATATGCAAGGTGCTATTTGTGTAATGTAACTTTTGTTGAAAGTGAAAGAGTATACTCCAGTCCAGTCTTTTAGTGGCATGTATCCTGACATATGCCACAATCTAGGGTTTCTTTTGCTTAATCCAAAGTCTTGCACAATCTTGAACATTGAGACTTTTTCTCTCATTGTATAGCATCCTCCAGTTTTCAATCTACTCCATGTATCAAAAGAAGTTTGCTTTGACAGAGCAAGGCAGAGGCTTCTGTACCATTTGGCAGAGCCAGGCAGCAGATGCTTGGGGGGGGGGGGAGAGTGTGCAGCAGAGAGATGTTAGAGGACTGAGCTGTGTGTGTCACACAGCCTGCCCTGCACTTCCTAAACTGGCCAGTATGGTGAAAGAAGATGTCCAATCATCAGTGTTGAAGTAAGATCCAATTGCTAGTCTAGTTACCTTCTGTATCTGGGATGGGAGCACCGTCTTTGTTCTTTGTCTTGGGCCAACCCAAGAAGCAGGAGCTACATTTTTTTTCCTGTGAGCAGGAAAAGAGGATGAAATGTAAAAGCCCCATATAGGTGTGGGAAGCTAATCAAGCATGTGTCTAGATTCTGGCAGAATGTTTCCATGTTGTTCTTGGATTTTAGTAATAATGCTGGCAGTATTAAAATATGTATTTGTCATGGGCCTGACATGACATGTGACAGCAGGACAAGTGTTCACAAACGACTTTGCAATGCTTAACAACTTTACTTGGTTCAAGTTAGATTGTGTGTGTACACTTATTTTTTGTTATTAATATCATATTGGTGGGGTTTCAGTGTATCCACCGACAAGGGCTTCCTGGTTCAGTTTGATGGAGGAACTCTGCATGTACAGAGCTGCCCTTATCAGTTGAAGTGAATGGGAGGCCTGCTCACATAGGAGGCTTTTTTGTGTGCCAGAGCATGCAGGGTATTCAGAACTGAGGTGTTGGCCTTTAACCTTGACACAGCTCACCATACATATTGTGCTCTGCTATTTCCAATGGGCAAAAGCTGCTGATTGTTTCCCATAATGGGAACAAGTCTCTTACAAAGGCAAGGCTTGTTGCTTCCAGTGAACATGAACTGGCATCATTCTGTCCACTTTAAGAGGATTTCAGTAAGAATGACTTTTGAAACTCCTGAACATGGGAGAGTGGATGAATGAATTACTTCTGTCATGGTTCTAGTGCAATAGCTAGAGAGATAAGTCATATGTCTCTTCTATGGTGAGATGCATGGGCACCAGATGTAATGAAAGCTCATGCCCTCAAGACTGGAGAGGTGACTGATGTCCCCTTAGACTTTTAAAACCAATGTGAAGAGCAGATGCATAGGTTGCATGCACCTTTTCAGTGGAACATAGGAAGCTGTCTTATACTGAGGCAGACAATTGGTCTGGACCATGTTGTCTACACCAAGTGGCAGTGGTTCTCCATGTTCCTAGTGCAAGTGTTTTCCATCCCTGCCTGGAGATACCATGGATTGAACCTGGGACTTTCTGCATACAAAGGATTTGGTCTACCATTGAGCTACAGCTCCTCCCCATTGCAACATCACAAGGCAACCTCTGTTGACTTGTCAAACGTTCTTCTATCTGGAAATATATTTTCACTGACAGCTTGATTGATCTAACTTTTCCCCAATTATTTGGCTTAGTTTCATTAAAAACAAAAAACAAAAATACTCATTTTTTTGTGCAACCTTCTCTCATTTTGGCTGATTCTTCCTGTTTTCATGCTGTATTTTGGATATATCTAGTTATATTCCACAGAGCCTTTTATGGAGCTATGGTTATACACAAGCACAAAAAGATTATCTGTACTATAGAAATCAGTGTCATATCAAACAACACAATAATTTAAATACAATGGTCTTGGTGCAAGAAGACATTGTGTGTTAGCAGTTGCACAAGAGTGGGTGAGGCTGTGTATTATCATCGCACTGCAATGAAGATGGGAATGTGTGTCCAAAGAATAACATGCAATGTACTTAAAAATACAGATATGGACTAGCTCATCTGTATTTGCTCATGTAGCAAGGCTTCTTCTACACACACAGATCTCTCTTGCTGAATTTAGGCATTAAAATGTGTGTAAATTAATATATATCTATGTCTATAGATATAGTGACTTCATAGCTCTGCCAAAATGAAAAGTTCTTCAAAAGGTATAAATGTTTGGTGCCAACAAACCTATATTAAGTTCAAGTAGAATACATTTTATCAAAAGTACTGTAGGACATCTTGCTGGCTAATAATTTAATATGGTTTTAAAGAAATGCTTAACCCTTCTCCCAGACTGACTCAAAATAAAAACATCTTTGTAAATTTACAAGCATTTGTCATTATGGTTATTTGCATTTATTTTGCTTTTAGAAATAACAATGAATATTCTTATTTCAATTGTTGGCAAAAGGTAAGACTTCAACTAGGGAGGTTAAGCAACCATTGCACTTCACATGCAACCTTTTTCCAGCTTATTTGATGTGTATCATTAAGGCCATGGCTGGATTCCTGTAGAAACTAAAGCAAACAGAGAGGCCAAAAGGCCATGTTTACTGCTTTTAGACAGCATGGAAGCAAAGCAAATGTAGAAACAAAGCTGATTACTCTGATGGCATTTGACTTGTTTTAAGACTGCACTCAACAGCTCTGTACAGAAAGAATCCTTGTTGACTTGTACATTCTGAAAGGGAAAACTGTACAAGAGTTATTTCTAGTTATTTATTGCTATGTTTCTAGGCTGTAATATCAACTAGGGCTGGTTTGCATAACCCTGTTCTACATGATCACTGTGTCGTGGATAGCACAGGTAAATGGGTCATCATAAATACTGCACCACAAATACCACCTTATTGTTTCAGTTTAAGAAGGATATTGACAAACTGGAACCTGTCCAGAAGGGCAGCAAGGTTAGGGGCCTGAAAACCAAGACCTATGTGGAAAGCTTGAAGAGATTTGGTATGCTTAGCATGGAGAAGAAGAAATTTCAGATATCTGAAGGATTGACACATAGATGGTGAAACAAATTTGTTTTCTTTGACTCCAGTCAGACCTAAGCCAACGGGTGAAAATTACATCAAAGGGGATTTTTACCTGAACATTAAGAACTTTGTGACAGTACAAGCTGTTTGAAATCAGGCCAGACTGCCTCAGAAGGTGCTAGACTCTCCTTTGATTGAGCTTTTTAAGCAGAGGCTGGGTGGCCACCAATTTGGGATCTTGTAGCAGCGATGTCCTGCGTCAGCCGCAGGTTGAACAAGATGACCTTTAAGGTCCATTCCAACTCTATGATTTTGTGCCTCATTTCACCTAAAATAAAATGTTTTCAATAGAATCAGTCACACATGTCATTGGTCACAGTCTTCCTCACACTAGAGTGAGATGAACCATATTTCTTTTTAAATTATAGTAACTCTTTTAAAATTTGCATCTACACCTATGAATTAGCACATGCAACATTTATGCAAATCTGTGTCCTCTTTTGATCTTTTTTTTGGGGGGTAACACTTTTTTTCTTTTTTGGTAATGCATTAGTGGCCATCCTGTTCCTTACTCTCCTACTCTTTTCTCCAACCCATATTGCTTCAACAATAACATTACTGTGCAAAATTTGAGTACTGCCTCATTTGCATTTCAGACGTGACTGCTTTCCAATAAGGATTAGATGTGTAAAGTGCTCCCAGAAAGAATGATTGAAATGTAAAAAGCCTTATCTATCATTATTTCCTTCATTGATCTGTCCTTCACAATTGTTTCTTTAGCAAGGCTTTCACTTGCTGTTCTTATAGCTCCTGTGGTGCTCAGCTCCTAATGTCTTTCTGCTTTTATGTGCCAACTGTTTGGTAGGAACTATATTGTTCCATCACTTATCTCTGTAAGCAAGAGTCTTGCTGAGATGATTAGTTAATATTTCCATAAGACAGATGTAAGTTAAAAGGAAGGTTTCATATACTTCCTAATACCAACCTTAATCTCACCTCTCTTTTGAAACTTTATGATTGAAAGGGATTAGAAAGGGCATCTAGTCCAGCTGCCTGCCATCAGAGTTCACAACCCTTTCACCAGTCCTCCACCTCACCTCCCAGATTCGCTTATACAAGCATTGTATATTTTCCCAGTTACTCTGATCGCAGACTGATGGAACACTATAGGGCAACCTTTGGCCTTCCAGGTGTTGCTGAACTACAACTCTCATCAACCCCAGCAAGCATGGCCAATATCCAGGGATGATGGGAGTTGTAGTTCAGCAATATCCGGAGGCCCAAAGGTTCTCCACACCTGCTATAGGGCATACACACGCACACACTGTTGGAAGTGGGGCAAGAGCAACTCCTGGTTTGTTCTTTTGTTTATGGTCCAGAAGGGAGATAGAGTTAGGGTCCTCCACGGGGAATTGCTTGATTACCTTTACCTGTGATGCTCTGACTGACTTCCTTCCGGCTGTTAGACTGATATGTCTTAAGGGAAGCTTACCTGCCCCTCCTCCTTCCGCCCTTTCTTCTCTGACTGTCTGGGAGAGAGGAGACACCTTTGTCTCTGCTGTCTCCCTCCTGAGCCATGAGGTCAACTCCCAAGCCTGGACGTTGCGCCTCCAACTTAGTTAGTTAGTTAGAACTAGGTATACCTTTCTATCTACTATGGATTTCTATAAATAAAATAGCTTTTCTTATTTTACTAAGTCTTAATTCTCAGTGATCTCAATGCAGGACAAAAGCCTGCTTTCTTAGGTAAACACACACACTGGCACACATGCATTTCAGACCGCTGTTATTCTTTGCTTGACAAATATAAAAATTTACACCACAACACACACACACACACACACACACACACACACACACACACACACACACACACACACACACACACACACACACACACACACACACACACACACACACACACACACACACACACACACACACACACACACACACACACACACACACACACACACACACACACACACACACACACACACACACACACACACACACACACACACACACACACACACACACACACACACACACACACACACACACACACTGTATGAATCCATGGAGAGGATTGCACCCTACCGCAATGTTTCTCTGCTGAACATCTGATTGGCCGGGGTCTCTTCTCACATATAGGACAGAACTCTTAACATCAAATGGACATTCATCAGGGGAACATGGTGGGGGTGCAGAACAATGCCAGAGGGGGAGGAGTTCATTCAATGAGTGGAGAGAGCTGTGTGTACCACTTTTCTGTCTCTTGAACTATTCTGTCAGCGGGTCTTATAGATGAAAGCCAAACTAATCAGACTAGGACAGGACATGCCAGTTTCCATTGTGTTCTTGTACACTCTTCTTTAACCAATCAGGTCCAAGACCATTAAAGGCTTTAAAGGTCAGTACCATCACCCTAAAGTGACCCCCCAAATTAACTGGTAGTCAGTGTAATTGGCATAGGATTAGCAGTGGCAGCTGGTGTCTCCATGTCAGTAGGACAGTGGAGTCCACTCTGGGTTTTAGCCTGAACTTTCAAGGAACTGTCCAAGGTGGCTTGACAGTTTGGACTAAAACTCAGAGTGGATTCCACTGCCTCACTGACCTGGAGCCACCAACCGCCACTGAGGATTAGTCTTATATGCAGTAGTGTAGTGGCAAATTCAGAAGTGCAGGTTCCCTTCATGATAGCCACACCATGCCCCCTTCTAAGATTATACAATTAAAATGAGCTTTCAGTCTCTTACTTTGATGAATACAGGATGAGGATATGTCTTTTTGAGGTTCAGCAAGAAGAATATAATGATAGCTTCCAGGAGACTCATCTCAGCAGCTAACACATTCCATGCTGATTGGTCCATAGGGTACTGGAAATATAGGAGCCCTGCTGGGACCCTGCTCCCCAAAATGTAAGAGGTCTACAACACCCCACACCCCCAGATGACTATACCCTGCTTATATGAGGCAACAGCTTTGTTCTTATCAGCATCCTGGCAGCCATATTTTGCACTAGCCAAAGTAGCTCCACACAGAGAGCATTGTAATACTCTTGATGCAGCAATGCATGAGTACTGAAGCAAAATACCCTTTCTTCAGTCACAGCTGGCAAATCAGCTAAATCTAATCTAAAAAAAATACTCAGGATAGTGCCAGGTTTATGGCAACCACCACGATTAGGGTTGCCATGTTCAGGGCCTGAGAATGATTCTGTATCTTTAAGAGAAGAGCAAATTCAGCCAAGTGCAGGTTTTCTTGCAACAGTGTAATGGGAAAAACCACAAGGTGGAATTCTCCCTTCCCCCTGCACAACTTAAAGATACAGAAGACCTCTTGGAGGTTGGGCCTGGCAACCAAGAGGTCTTCTGTATCTTTAAAAACTGCATCAAATGTTTTTGTTAATATGTTCATTATGTTTCCTGAAAGATAGAGGAAGTATTATACATCTGGTTTTCACCATAACTATGTACGTGACCCACTTAATTCAACCCTGGCAGAAAAATCCAACAGCAAGTTGCCATAAAAATCGCCTGTGTTCATTCAGTCATATTCTCGACTTACTCTGCTTGTAGAAAGGCAATGTCTTTGAATTGCTGCACTGGTTTGTTAGCGCCTGAGTGTCAGAATTTGCCTGATTTCAGGTTTACATCTTTGTATGGAAGACCATGTCCTCTTTCTTTAACTTTTTTTGGGAAGCAGGGGAAAATAGTGCTCATGGTGCTGCTCTACTATTTTCTTATATCTAAGCATGGCCTTTGATCCTCACTCAAACTATTTATATGAACATCTGTTTTTAAAATTAAGTTTTTAAAACTTTAAATTTAACAAAGAAGAAAGAAAAACAATAACAAATGTAAAACGTATAAATCTATATAGGCCAGATGTCCACATAGGTATCCACACAAGATTGGTGTTTATAGAAAATATGTTCAAATGTAGCAAGGGTGGTGAGGTCCTCAGATGGTTGCATAATAGTGGGTGTTTATCCTTCTGGGCTCAAAGTCTCTTCATGCACATAAGGGATGATAGTATCCACTTATGTTGTCCTGCCATCTTATTCTTGTTAATGTGGAAGGGGGGTTGCTGTTGGGGGGCAGTGGATGGAGGTAAAGAGAATCTGCCATACTAGTTGTTTCCACACTTGAATATCTGTTGCTGAATTGGAGCACCCATCTGTAGCTGCTGCAGTGGCCGATGTCCCACAGAAAGGGCAGGTGATCCAATCCTAACAACAAGAAGAAGAAATCACAAGAAGATATGCACCCTGAAGATAGAGACAGATGAGGAATGAAAACAGTGGAGAGGGCTGGCCCGACATTTTGCTGCCTGAGGCAAAGGACAAGACGCCCCCCCTCCCAAATTCCACTTAGGCAGGCCAATCAGTTATTACTTCAGCACTGGCAATGGGACACCATTCACCATTCCCCACCACATCTGAGGGAAGCAGGCTAGCCTAGGGGCTGCATGGCTGGCTGTATGGCATATATAACTTTCTTCCAACAGTTTGTCACCTCTCCCTGCCTCCTAGCATCAGGCACATCACTAACATAAGAAGGCAAAGAAGAGCCTGCTGGATTGGGCCAATGGCCGTTCTAGTTCAGCATTCTGTTCTTGCAGTGGTCAAACAGATGCCTGTAGGAAGCCCACAATCAGGACCTGAGTGCAAGAACACTCTCCCCTCTTGTGGTTGCCAGCAGCTGGTATCCAGAAGCATACTGCCTCTGACAATGGTGATAGAACATAGCCTAATGTTCTACCTCTGCCTAATGGCAGGGCTGGCCCTGACAAAAGAAGGACTAATGGTTGGGTCAAAAGTTCCTGCCGCCCTGAAAGAGGCGGTGATCCGACCACTCCTGAAAAAGTCCACCCTGGACCCATTGGTCTGCGACAATTACCGACCAATCGCAAATACCCCCTTCTTAGGGAAGGTGATTGAGAGGGTTGTGGCACAGCAATTGCAAGTACTCTTGAATGAAACAGATTATCTTGACCCATCCCAGTCTGGGTTCAGGCCTGGTTGCCCTGATGGATTACTTTTATCGGGAGGACATGGGGAGTGCAACCCTGCTACTCTTACTTGATCTCTCAGCAGCCTTTGATATCATTGACCATGGTATCCTTCTGGGCCGACTTGGTGAAATGGGTATTAGAGGCACTGTTTTACAGTGGTTCCGATCCTATCTCCAAGGTTGTTTTCAGAGAATAGCATTGGGTGATTGTCTTTTGGCCCCCTGGCAGTTGTGCTGTGGAGTGCCGCAGGGTACCATCTTGTTCCCTGTGCCATTTAACATCTATATGAAGCCCTTGGGAGCAGTGATCAAGAGATTTGGGGAGAGGTGTCAGCAGTACGCTGATGATACCCAGCTCTATTTCTCTGTAACATCTGAATCAGGAGAGGCCATGCAAGCCCTGGACCACTGCCTGGACTTGGTGGTGGGCTGGATGAGGGCCAATAAACTGAGTCTGAATCCTAGCAAGACAGATGCACTGTGGGTTGGTGGTTCCCGAGTTCAGATAATTGGTCAATTGCCTGCTTTGGATGGGGTTGTACTCCCTCTGGGGGTCCGTAGTCTGGGAGTACTCCTGGATCCATCTTTGTTACTAGAGGCCCAGGTGACCTCAGTGGCTAGGAGTGCCTTTTACCAGCTTCAGCTGTTTATGGACAGGGATAGTCTGACCACTATTGTCCACACATTGGTAACCTCTAGGCTGGATTACTGTAATGTGCTCTATGTTGGGCTGCCCTTGAGGTTGATCTGGAAGCTGCAGCTGCTGCAAAATGCGGCAGTGAGGCTGCTCCCTGGGGCAGGGAATCACCAACATGTCAACCCCACTGCTGAGAGAATTGCATTGGCTGCCCATTTGCTACCGGGCCAAGTTCAAGGTTCTAGTCTTGGTGTACAAAGCCCTATACAGCTTGGGACCAGGATACCTGAAAGACCGTCTTATCCCTTATATACCGATCACTGCGTTCTGCAGGTGAGGGCCTCCTGCAGATACCATCTTGTCAGGAGGTCTGTTCTGCACAACATAGGAAAAGAACCTTTCGTGTGGCGGCACCCACCCTGTGGAATTCCCTCCCTTAAATATTAGACAGGTGCCATCTCTGTTATCTTTTCGGCGCCTATTGAAGACTTTCCTCTTTCAACAAACATTTTAAGTTGAGACCTTATCCCAGTCTGCGTCTGTGTTGGAATTGCTTTTTAATGTTTTTAAACCATTTTCTTAAACAACATGTTTTCAATTTTTTTGTAAAAAAAGTCTTGAATCTTATTTTAAAATGCTTTTAAAGATGTTTTGTTTTCATGTATTTTAAAGTCCATTTTTATTATGTTTTAAAGTGTTTTTAGTGCCCTGGACTCCTGCTGGGAGGAAGGGAGGGATATAAATCAAATAAATAAATAAAAGTGTGATCTTTTTAAAAAGTGTAATTCATTTTTTTTAAATATCACACTTCTGACCCAGCCATTTCATTTATTTTTTCCTGTGATTGTAGGCATTTGGGGTCATTGTTTCCATCTGTTTCTTTGGCCTTGGCAAACTATCAGTGAAACCTGTCATCTTTTTTCACCTCTCTTTACAAGTTGCTTTTTCAGATGGCTCATGTCATCAGCTGTGATCTAGTACTCAAAGGCATGCAGCACCCAGCTCCACCATAAAGGGAAGCATTCCTGGTTTCCTAGTTCAAACCATGTATAGTATGTCACATCAGCTGGAGTTGTTAATGCAAAGATTTGTGGCTAACCATCTCTTAATCATGAAATAATGTGGTCACTCATTTAAATATTACTTCATGCAGAACAGGATGAGTTAGGAGCTATTAGGAACATAGGAGGCTACCTTATACCAAGCCAGACCATTGGCCCATCCAGCTCAGTATTGTCTACCCTGACTGGCAGCAGTTCTCCAAAGCTTCAGACTGGGGACATTCCCAGCTCTACCTGGAGATGTTGGGGAATAAATTTGGGACCTTCTGCATGCAAAGCAGTTGCTCTGTCACTGAGCTACGGCCCGTCCTCAAATTGCCTGCTGGTAAACAGCAGCAGTCCATTTGGGCATTTTAAAATAATAACATTGCAAATAGCTTATTATCCATAACAGGTTGCTCTATGAGCACCTGATCTGTGATTCCTCTTCTAAAAAAACTCTGGCACAGCTGGCCTAAGTAATTATGTCCCCCAGTATTTAATACTGGCCACAATCCAGTGCAGAGGTAAGCAAGTTTAAGATCCTTGCTGTGAATAGACTTAAGTATATTTAATTCTATGTTGCATTGCAGCCTATATTCCTACAGCACAAGTGCTCTTTTGGTCACTGTGTAACTTAAGTGGATGCTGCTGGAAAGCTTGTTCTTCTCCAGTTGAAACTCCACACAGCTCCAAAAGCCTGTGGAGTTCCAGACACATAGCTGCTTCCTGATTCACTTCAGCAGGGGTTAGGATGAGAACCACTGCATAAGCAACTCAAGCAGTCACTGGGGACTTTCTTTTTTGGAACACTAATGAAGCAGTTTATTATTGTACACTGCTTCAGTGGCTTTATTCTAGGAAACAGTCTGTAAATCTGTTAAATAAGTGAATAATTGCATTGAAGAGACACATAATGCACTGTCACAAAGGATGTGGGAGTCCTTCTCTCAGAGCACCATCCATCATCCTTTACAAAAAACAAGACACAGTGCAGGGCCACCATTTCAGATCCTACCACGCAGCACAAAAGCATCAGGATGTCCTTGCAGAGAGAGTTCTGCAGGTACTGAACATATTCCTACACTAACATAAAAACGTAAGAACCACCCTGCTGGATCAGACCAAAGACCCATCTAAGCTCTGTTCTCACAGTGGCCAGTCAGATGCCTATGGAAGCCCACAAGTAGGACCTGAGTGCCAGAGCACTCTCCCCATTTGTGTTCCTCAACAACTGATATTCAACACTTCCTCCAACAGCGGAAGTAGAATGCCACACCTTTGCCTCTATCTTTAAATGCATGAATTAAGGCTGCAGCTTTTCTCTGTCCAGCCCACTCTTCCTCTGGACCAGCTGGGGAGCAGCTGTTAGGAAGGAAACACTCTGCAAATCTTTGCAGGAGATTTCCTCAGGCAGATGGGATGCTTGATAGGTTTGTCCTTAATGTTTAACTGGGGACATGGGGAATATTAGCCACATTATATTTCCCAGGTGCCCTTAGCTAAACTTGAGCATACCGTGTATAATGTCTTATATAATGCTAGCTGAAGTCAGAAAAGTAACTTCCTAGCCATGTGTTGAAGTGGTCAGCTATTTACATAAAAACTAGACACACTGGACTATTTAGTGGTTATGCTCACCATTAAGCCGGGAATGAATGAGCCAGTCATCTCCATATAACATTCTAAGGGTTGTTCATAATTAGATATTTTGACTGTCATTGCCAGAGTTGACTACTAATTTCTTCAGGGGAAGCTGTTAAATTAATTACATATTAAAGCATTATGCACCACTGTGAGTTGTTCAGAAGGTGCCAATTTCCCTGCAGCATCAATGTTTTTGTTTGTTTTGGCCAGGGATTATGAGTCAATTGATGAATGAAGGGTGAGCTAAAAGGCAATACAACTAAAAGAGTAACTTGTTTTTCTGACTGAAGTAGCTGATCTCAGACAGGTAAGATCTCAGTTGCTAGCAATGGGGCCAGCTGAAGTTGTGATGAAAAATATCAGCAAAAGTGTACAGTAACACTGTGCTATGTTTCTATATCAGAGGACTAATAAGCTGTATTAAGAAAGTCATATATATGGGTATAATTTCCAGAAAGGTAGCAGTGTCATTTGGCATCTGATGACTAATTCTCATGCCATCATAAATTCACTAATCTTTAAGGGGCCACAAGAGTTTCCCTTATATATGAGGGGTGTCCTCAGTGCATTGTTGAGGATGTTATTTAATCAAAATTTACACGCCACCCTTCCTCATCCAACAAAATGGAAACTGGGATAAAGGTCTCTACTTAAAAGGCTTGTTGAGAGAGGAAGATGTTCAGTAGGTGCAAAAAGACAACAGAGACAGCTTCTGTTTAATATTTAACGGAAGTAACTCCAAAGGGTAGGTGTCACAACATGAAAGGCCCAATTCATGTATTGTATGGAACTGACCTCCCGAGAAGATGGTATATATGGGAGGCCCTCACCCATAGAGCACAGTGAGTGATTGAGTCTATAAGGGGTGAGATGACCTTTCAGGTATTCTAATCCTAAGCTGTATGGGGCTTTATATGTTGCTGTCATTAGACACATTTCCAGTGGTCGCCAGACCCCCACCTGAGCACACTTTCTCCTCACCATTTGTGTTTTTTGTTCAAAAAAGAAAGAAAAAGATATGTTTGCCTCCCATTGCATTAAAAAAAAGATATATGCACTGTCTGTAACAGGATTGGATTTAATTACATATTTAAGCCAGCCCCTTTTTTGTCATACACAAATAACAAGGCATCCCATTAATCTTTTGGCATTGGGGCCCCACCAGCTATGGATTCAGAACCACCACGAGGAGGCCAACCATCAGCTCTGTATTGACTGTTCCACAATCCTTAGAATGCTGAAGCAATGAGAAGCTTGACAGAGATACCCCTGATAGATGGCCTGACTGTGGGTGCCTCAGCTGTCCAAGTTCTATTATTAAGCAATAAGTCCCCAGAGTTAGTCTCCAGCCTTATTCTCATTTTCTCCTCATATTCCCAAGTAGTGCAAAAAAGGATGTATGATATCATTTTATCTTCCTTGTTACCAATGTGGGGGTACCTTGTAGGCATGGGTGTAACTACAACAGCATCTTTTATTATTTATTTATTATATTTATATCCCGCCTTACTTTCATCATAGAACCCAAAGCAGCATACATGTGGTTCCCAAGTGGTCTCCCACCCAGACACTGGCCAGACCCAGACTGGCTTAGCTTCAGCAAGATGGTGGCCTTATGTGCCTTCAGACCATACTCTGGGCAGGACCTGAGCAAAAAAACCCAGTCTCTCCACTGGCGATTTCCAGCAACTGGCATTCAGGCATACTTTGACAGTGGCAGCAGAACATAGATTATGTGGCTAGTAGCCATTGATAGCCTTATCCTGCATTAATCTGTCTGTTCCTCTTTTAAATCCATCCAAGTTGGTGGCCATCACCACTTTTAAGTAGCTAGTAGCACAGAGTCCTGATCCATACTTGAGAAGTGTGATTGGCAGTGCTTTTTATACATTTCTTTTTGTAATTATTTTTGTTTGCCTTTATAAAACATACAAACTTAAAACAGAACAATACAATACATAGTCCATCTTAAAAATGAAGAAGAGCATTGAGTATGTAATTCAAGGGTAAAAAATGTATTCATACCTTGATAGAAGTGAGATGGGTTCCAGAACAAAAAGGTTGCCATGGACAGCCAAAAGAGACGTTCCAGTACTCTGTACCAGAGAGTAAAATCACACACAAAAGGCCTGGTGATTGGAGAAGAAATCCTAAGACAGTTATTTCAGAAGCAGTTACTAATCTGCTATTTCTATCACAGGTTAGTGATGAAGACACACCCTTAGAATGAGGTTGTTGAGGACCAAGGGTTTGAGCTCTTGTATTCCTTGTTGTGTAATTTATGGGGGTGATAAAGAAAATAATGTTTTGAAGGTCTGTAAAAAGATTAATTAAATGGTTTTATATCCAAGAGTGTGTATTTAAAAATGAAAATGTTCATCTTTGCAGGCCTTCTAAGTTGTGGGCTCATTAAGTAAATATGCATTACACCTAGTAGATTTTGCTTGATCCACCTTTGAACAATAACATAATTCCTCTGCCCTCAGGAGCTGTAGAACTCCCTAGATGTTATTCCTGGCACAAGTAACCAAATTATTATTATTATTATTGTACAAGAACTGCAACGCAAACTGGAATTATTTGATGCAATGTTAGTTTTTCCTTCTCCTTTACACCTCACGTGGCATGCCAAGACACTTTTCTTTAAAAAACGAATTCCCAAAGTTTGTTTGCTTTTTTAAAAAAAATAAAAAATACAAGAAAGGTAGTCACGGTATTATTACTGCATTTATATCACCTTGATACTTGCCTTACACTCCAAGAAGATTAGTCAGCTGTCAAAAAAAGGTCTTTCAGCAATCTTTGATAGAAGTCTCACAAGGCTGAGGCCTGGCTTGTGAAAGCTTGTAGGAACTGGAACTGGAACTGGCTCATGTCCATTCTCGAGTTCTTTGGCTAAAGCCAACAGATTTCTAAGGCTTTGTGCCCTCATTTTACCAGCCACCTACCATGAGAAGATCAGTCAACTGCTGAGTGATTATGCCAAAGTAGCCAAACAAGAGGAAGGGGTGGGGGAAATCAGCATGCTTGGCAACTGGAATGGTGTTTTTGCTACCCTGAATGAGAGTCAAGCTTGTAAGATTTTTTTTATGTGTTGTGCATTATAAAGTTGCTTAATACTATTCAATGTGAGGGACTGAATTGTTATAAAGTGAGGCCCTACCTGAGTTGGGACACATGCAGAAAATGGGAAACATCCAACAGAAAAGGGAGAGAGAGAGAGAGGAAAAGGAAAAACAGTATGGCATTATTTATTAATTGCAGCCAGAACAGTGATTTCAAAACATGTTTCGGCATTGCAGATATTTCAGATATTTTTGAGCTTCATATAAAGAAATATAAAAGGTCCCGAGGAAGGCATGTTCTGGTCCAAACACTTTGGGAATTAGGGTTGTCAGGTTCATGGCCTGAGACTGATGCTGTATTTTTAGGAGAAGAGAAAGTCAGCCAAGTGTATGTGTTCTTGCAGCAGTGTAATGAGAAAAACCACAAGGTGGAATCCTCCCTTCCCCCTGCACAACTTTTAAAGATAGAGAAGACCTCTTGGTTGCCAGGCCCAGCCTCCAAGAGGTCTTCTGTATCTTTAAAAGTTGTGCAGGGGGAAGGGAGAATTCCACCTTGTGGTTTTCCCCATTACAGGGTTGCAAGAACACCTGCACTTGGCTGACTTTCTCTTCTCCTAAAGATACAGCATCAGTCTCAGGCCATGAATCTGGCAACCCTATTGGGAATTCATAAATAGTGCAACACTATTCAGCATCTTGAAGTTGATTCTCCTTTTTTGTCCCTTGTGGGAGGAAGACAGGGTAGGTGTGGTTGTGCTGCCATTTGTATTGTGTTGCTCAGATGGAGATGGGTAAATGAGCTGATGGTAAACAGGAGCAATCGGGAAGGAGGGATGCCACCGCTCCCCTGGCCTCCTAGCAGTGGAGTCACTGGCATTTACTGGGAGGAAGAGGAGGAAGTGCAAGATGGTGGGGAAGTTGGCATTGTGCACACACATTGGTATGGGGACTAGATTGACTCTGCTAATGCACCCAATGCCCAGCGACCACACAGCACCAGCCTTCTCACCACCTCACTCCTCACCTTTCTCTCCCAGTAAGCAGCAGCGATTCCATTGCTGGGAGTTCAGGTGTGTGGTGGTGCCCCTCATCTACCACTCCTGGTTGTAAATTATGTTCATTGCTTTTTGTTTTGTGACAAGTAGTTGTCTGGGGATTAAATGTGTTATGGATATAATTGCTGGAAATGGCTGAGAATAAGTCTGTATGTGGAAAATTGCCAAGGATGTACTTGGGAGATGTTACAGGGGGAGGGCACATTAGTCTACATAGTCATTTTGTTTAGCTGCTAACAATGCTTTAATATGTGGAATTTTTATTGTATTTCTGTATTTCATTTTTTACTTGTAATGTTTCTGGATGTTTACAAGGATGTTCTGGTTTTCTCTATTTGTGCTACTTTAAATGTGGATTTTTATTTTTGTGTTTGATTTTAATTTGTAATGTTCTGTTCTGATATTTTGTAATATTGTATTTGTGATGTTTTGAGAAATGTTGTAAAGTACATGGGTTTTTTTTAAAGTAAAGCAGTACAGAAATGATTTAAATAAAATAATAAAATAATAAAAATGAAGGATGATTAAGGGACTGGAAACAAAACCCTAGCAGGAGAGACTGAATGAACTGGGCATGTTTAGCCTTGAGAAGAGAAGACTGAGAGGAGATATGATAGCGCTCTTCAAGTACTTGAAAGGTT
Source organism: Rhineura floridana (assembly GCF_030035675.1). Lineage (NCBI taxonomy): Eukaryota > Metazoa > Chordata > Lepidosauria > Squamata > Rhineuridae > Rhineura > Rhineura floridana. The sequence goes on along the minus strand of NC_084488.1, from coordinate 93,635,810 downwards.
GCCACACAGAGGAGGGCCAGGATCTCTCCTCAATCACTCCAGAGAGCATGACATGGAATAATGGGCTCAAGTTGCAGGAAGCCAGATTTCGACAGAACATCAGGAAAAGCTTCCTAACTGTTAGAGCAGTACGACAATGGAACCAGTGACCTAGGGAGGTGGTGGGTTCTCCATCACTGGAGGCCTTCAAGAGACAACTGGACAGCCACCTGTCAGGTATGCTTTAAGCGGGATTCCTGCATTGAGCAGGGGTTGGACTCAATGGCCTTATAGGCTGCTTCCAGCTCTATTATTCCATGATTCTGTGGTTCTATGAACTCCAAGTTTGTAAATGTTTGGGGGGAAGGCTAAGGGAGCAACCCTCCTCCCAGAATAGCCCATGAGGACTGAACATGCTTAGTTGTCACAGAATACTGACTAAGCATTGTGGGACAGGGATGGAAACAAGGGAGGAAAAGGAATAGAATGGAAAATCCTGGAAGAGGACATGGCTGACTAGAATGGGAGTACTCCACACTGCAACATTTTGTTGCAGGTTCCACATGTGCAATACTTGTAACAAGTCTGACAGGCACTAGATAGGGGAGTCTTACATTAGTAAATTCTTTCTGAAATCACAACTCTTAATGAACAAACAGTCTTACACTGAACTCCTCCAACAGCTAGTTCATTAGCTGTTAAACATCTGAATGCTGTAGGGAGCCAGGAAATGATCCACTTTCACACCTCCTTTCCTCCTTCAGAATCTAAAGAATGCCATCCAAAAAGCTTCTTTTAATTGTTCTTATCTCTGTCCTCATTTGTATTTTTAATCCTTCCTCCGCACTGTTGTTGCTGGAACTTTAGAGTGGGAGTGAGTCTTGTGTATCTTGCTGAGATGCAGCACAACTAATCCACAGGAACAGCCTCTGTTTCTTTAACTTGTATAAACAACCCACCTTCCATTTTTGCATTCCTCACAGCAACTGTTATTCACTGGAGGGTGCACCATTCTAAGCCCAATTTAGCTTTGCCGCTCATACCAGAAAATTTGGACCAACTCTTCTTTGTAGAACTGGGACCCCATTAACTCATGAAGCCAATGTAGCAGCTTCTAGTGTTTTTCCACAAGGCTGGAAGTGGAATCAAAGCAACACCCCCACCTTTTTTTGGCAAGCTGTGAATCTGTGAATTCTGTATTGCCGACTGGATCCTTGTACTGGCCTGTCAGAAGCTGCCACTTTTCTTCAGTGGTATGGACAGAGCAGCATATTGTTATAGGATTGGGGGATTGGTCTGATGTCTTTTGGTCCCATTGCCATTTCTAGCCTGTGATTTTGAATGTGTATAAATTCAGCTTGTGTTAGAGAGACCTGCTGAAGTAGTCAAACCAGTTCCTTTCTTAAGTTAATAGTTTTGACAAGCTAGTCTCTTTGTGAGTTAATAGGCCTGTTGAGTGGCCAAAGATGTGGTCCAGCACAGTCCTGTTGCTGTAGAAACTCTTGCAGAATAATGATTCCCCGCCCCCTCTTGGCACCAGGAGGTAGTCTGTATGTGTGTGAGTCTGATGTAGAAGCTGGGAGCTGGAAAGACACAGAGAGGCTTGACTGCTCTGCATATTGAATCCCAAGTCATGAGTTTGGGGAGTACCCTAGAAACCTAATGGGGAAGTAAGATCTGTTGGGGCATTCATGCTGTGAGCCTTTCCATCTTATGCTCAGATTGTGTATATGTGTTAATAAATCATATATCTTAAAGACATCATGGTCTACACTGGTATTCATTGCAAAGAAACTGAACCTGGGCAAGCACTGGAACCCCTGGAAGTATCTCACTGCTCAGAGATTGGGGTACACACAGCAATATTTTGAAGTCAATTGGGGTGTATAGGATGTGGTCCAACCCTTCAAAACTATTGAATAGATGAGCCCAATGTGACTGACTGTAAACATCTTTTTGGGCTGTAGATGTTTGTGATTGGACTTAAGGACAGACACTCTCCCTAAGGTAGGGGTGGGAAATCTGGTGCTCAACTAGGGTTGCCAGGTTCAGGGCCTGAGACTGATCCTGTATCTTTAGGAGAAGAGAAAGTCAGCCAAGTGCAGGTGTTCTTGCAACCCTGTAATGGGAAAAACCACAAGGTGGAATTCTCCCTTCCCCCTGCACAACTTTTAAAGATACAGAAGAACTCTTGGTTGCCAGGCCCGGCCTGAACCTGGCAACCCTATGCTCAACAGATGTTGCTGGACTTTACCTCCCATGATCTCTGAACATTGGTCATACTGTCTGGGGCTGATGGGAGCTGGAGTCCAACATTTGGAGGGCCACAGGTCCCAACTTCTGTCCTAAAGTGTGTAGAGCTCAAGTTATATTAAGATGCCTTGTATGCCTTCTCCTGGCCTTGAAGTCCTAAATAACAACCTTGGGGCACTTTCACATAACTCCCAGATCCTTCTGGATCACAATTAGTGTCCAGGACTTGGTTGAAAAATGGACATGTCCAATTTTGATGTGGTGTGGTTAGCTGTTTGACAGACACAGTTTGTTCTGAGGGACAGCTTCAGCCTTATGCAGGCAAGGCAAGAGTTAAATGGCACCATGGACAGCTACATGCAGTCCTCAAGCTAATGACTCATTAAGAGCAGGGCTTGAATGTTGTTTCAGCAGCAATCATCTTCTGACAGAGCCTTAAATAGGAGCTGCAGCTCTGTCTCAGCAGCTTGCTTCATTTTCCATGAGAGGAGCTTCTTCATTTAAAAGGGTCCAGCCTGTTTTAGCAATTTTTGACTCTGGGGGTTATGTTTGTGAGATGTCTGTAGTTCTGCTATGGCAGGTATGGGAAACCTTTGCTCCTCTGGATGTTGCTGAACTACATTTCTCATCATCCTTAGCCATTGGCGATGCTTGCTGAGGCTGATGCCAGCAACATTTGGAGCACTAAAGGTCCCCCACCCCTGCACTAGAGATTCCGAGCTAGGCTCCTCCAAGTCAGGAGAGGGCAATGTGGGATCCTCAGGCCAGAAGGTTATTGGCACCATGGGCGTTTCCCCCCCCCCCCAGAAGTGTTTCCAGTTGGTTAGAGTCTTCCAGGGGCTGGCCCTGAGAGCAATTCCCTCTCCCACTCCGAATCTCCAGCCTCTTCCCTAGAAGAATTCATGTCAGGAAGGTCCTACATGTTGAATGTGCCTGTTTGGAGAAAATCTGTCTCAAGAATGAAGCCAAAACCTGAATTAAAAGTAATTATTTCTAGCACTGTTTTTGTTTTATTTTGAAAATAATTTGCATCCATAGTTTCTCTTGCACACCAAAGAAGGTGTGTTTTCCCTTTAAGAAGCCCTGAATGAGCTGCAGTGCAAAAACCTGTTTATCACATTCTGCATCTCTAATACTTCTTCAAAGCAAAAGCTAAATAAATTAATCATCTCCAGAACTTGGAAACCCGAAGAGCTGGGGCAATTCTCATCAACCCAAAGAGCTTTTAAGATTTCCTTCACTGGCTATCAGTATTGCCAAGCCATTCAGGAAAGAGCTCTTCTTTCCAGCTATGCTCCAGCAAAGAGAAAGAGAGTATTGTTCTTGGCTAGTCAGTGCACAAGTGATCTCTATCCGGTTCTCTTTTGGTCACCTGTAATCTAATGAACAAACTTAGAAAGAGGAAGACTGCAAAAGGGGTCTGGGGTGGCAGCAAGTTAGAATATTTTTTAAATTTTACTCTAAAGGGAAATTAGCTACATGGATCCTTATAATCAGGAGAACCAGTGTGGTGTAGTCAGCCTAGGCTGGTCCATTAGAACTAGGCACAGCTCTCCCAATGAGAATGTCAAGCAAGTTTTTTAAAAAACTCCCCCCAGATCTCAAAGCTGCATACTGTTTCCTGTTCCATACATATTTTATACTTTCTTGAACTTACAGAGGCTTGTAAAGGCATTTCTGTCATTTTCCTGTTCACTGAGCAATCAGCTTCCTTTTCTCCGGCCAATCAGCTCTCTGTGTCACTCAGTCAATCCTGCTGCTTTGACTGCACACACCACTTCCCAGCAGGAGAACGGTTGCACACAGCCTACACAGCCAGTGCAGAACTGAACCCTTCACCCCACCCATCAGCTACCATCACACCTCATCGGAGTGACATCAGCTGATTGGCAGGTGGGTAAGGTTTTTGAAAATTCACGTTGTGGGCCAGATTTGACCCCCCCAGGGGGCCTAGATTGGGCCATAGGCCATAGGTACCCAGCTGTGATGTACACCATCCTAAGCTCCTTGGAGGAAGGGTGGGATAAGCTGTTGTAAATAAAAATGAAATAAGCACTTAGGTGTGTCATTCAGCCGTCATTCTACTGGTCTATCCAGTAACAGTATCGAGATGCAAAGAGTCAGTTCTTCAGAACTGTTTTCCAGTTGACTCTGTCCCCGAGTACATCTGCCTGTGATCTGACAGAGAGGATAAAGCAGCTTTTGCCAACCTGGTGGCCTCCAGATGTTTTGGACTACAATTCCTATCAGCCCCAGCCAGCGCATATTTAAGACAATCAGGCACAACAAAATGACATGTCTGGGTAGGGCTTGCCTAAACAGAAAAGGTTTCAGCAGGCATTGAAAACAGGACAACAAAGGCGCCTGCCTATTCTTAATAGGCAGGAAGTTGCGGAGCAGAGGTGCAGCCCCACCATAAGAATGGGCCCTCACAAGTGCAGGAGAATACTATATGGCACTTGTGAAGGTGCCAGTTCCATAGATCAAAGTGGTCGGGTGGGCACATTTGGGGCAAGGTGATCCTTCAAGTGAACGGATTCCCACCTGATTACTATATATACATGTCTGTCTCGACATTATTTATGCCAATGGCACAACAAATAGTTTAAATGGACAGACTATAGAGGAATGAACCCTTCACATGCCTCAATTATTTCCTCGGCCTGAAACAAGTTTGCAGTCAATACAAATACCATCCCTCCAAAATTAGACTAGGAAACGTAAAAATTGGCCTCTCTCTAATCTCTTCCCATTTGGCATCCGAAGTGCATTCCCCTGCCCTGAGCTTCATAACGTACCAGTCTCAACAATAGGAGCTCACAGCGCAGACACAAAAGGAAACAATAGCAGAGTTAACAGCAGCAGCATCCCAGACAACAAGCCACGTCCCTGACAATCTATACCCCAGCCACGCACAGCAAAATGAAAAAAAACCCCTCGTGGTTGGCTCTGAGAGAAACCAAAGAAAGAGTTTGGACAATGAATTGTGTTATCGCATCTTCTTAATGAGTTCACATTTTAAGTTCTTGGCTCCTGGGATACAAGCTGAAACCTGGAGATGATTATCTGGCTGGTGTGCAGCCTTCAAATAGGATTTGACTATTGGCCAGTGTTCTTTCAAAGAGCATCTCTCCACTGGGAACAAAAAAAGACAACAGGATTTAATTTCTGTTCTTTTTCTAACACACACGCGGACCCCCCCCCCAACATAGAGTTTTTTGAAAGAGTAGTGCACATATTAGATTTACTGGTCTACCTAATAAGATGACCACTGACTGTAAATTAGAATTAAGTGAATACTCATGGCTGTCTCCAAATAATCCTGGGAACTGTAGTTTGTCTGCCACAGAGCTACAATAATCAGCACCCTTTCACAGACAACTGTCCCTGGGATTCTTTGGGGGAAGCCATGACTGTTAAAGTTGTATAATACTGCTTTAAATGTATGTTGAGGATGTGGTGTAGGCTGCAAGGCTGATGGCTAACATGAGGTATGGTCTCTGAAGGCAGATGAAGCCAGCAATTTGAAGCTAAGCAGTTTCAGCGGCTGCTAGCCATGATGGTTATGTTCTCCCTCCAATGTCTGTATACCAGTTCCTGGGAATCATGAGTGGGAAGAATGCTGTCATGCTCAGGTCCTGCTTACAGAGTTCCCACAAGCATCTGGTTGCCCACTGTGAGAAGAGGATGCTGGACTAGATGGACCACTGGTCTGATCCAGCTGGGCTCTTCTTATGCACTTATGTTTGGGTTTGATCAGGGGCTAGATGGGTAACTGCCTGGGAACAAATAACAGTGTCTTGGGTTCCATGATGGAAGAAGGCTGCATGTAAATGTAATTAAAATAATAATAAAATGATCTCACCGGCATCCTTTATCGCAAAAGGGATTCTCAGGGTGTCTAAGAATGTTATATATAAATATATAACTAATTTAAATCAGCCAAGCAACACGATCATTTAAAAAACAAAATGCACCTGAAAGAAACTTAACAGTGGCATGTTTTACACCCTCTGTCAGCATTCTCATAAAATGCACATCTAAACAGAGTTGTCTTGCCCTGTCAAGTTCAATGTACCCTGCAAAGTAATTGACCAGATCTCACAGAGCAAGAATGTCCACAGGGTAGATGCCACCAATGAGAATGTTCTGTCTTCTGTCCACACCGTCCAGCTTCTCCTGGAGGGTCAACAGGGAGCAGGAGCCTCTCCTTGATGACCTCAGTGTGGCTGTGGTGGGTGGTGGCCAATTTGGACTGATAGGGCAGAAGGCAGGGAGACCAAGAGTAGCTAGAGCCAAAGCTTGTGGCAGGCAGAACCAACTAATTCTAATTTTGGCCCCAACCCTGCTGAGTTCTTCAAGGACAGCACTGAGACTAGGCTGACAGTCCGTGCCACCCTCTGGAATGGTTTTAAGCAAGAAGGCTTGCTGAGGACAGACTTAGGTTGGTGGGGCACTGGGGTGTAGTTGTTTGGGATTTCGGAGGGTCTTAGACACCTACTTTTTGGGGAGCAGGGTCCCAACAGGGTCCCTATGCATCTAGCATTCTACAAGCCAGTCAGCATGAAAGGGGAGCCTGTTAGCCACAGAAAGAGAAGAGAGTTCTAACATGCTTCCTTGTCCTTTCCTGCTGATTGGAGCCAATCAGAGTGAAAGGAGGTGAGACAGCCACTGAGAAGACTCTTCTCAGTAGCTACCACTCTCCCCTTTCATGTTTAAAAAAAAGGATGGGAGGGGGCATGGTTGTGACCATCATGAAGGGACCCTGCATTTCAAAATTTGCCACTACACTACTGGTGGGGCAATGCACCATTCACCCTATTGGTCCAGCCTCCACTGGTGTGTGGTGTTGTTCATGTGGAAGGAAAAATCCTGCCCAAATCATTTAGGAATTTAAAGATAATAACTAGCACATCAAATGGAATCTGGAAACAAATTGGGAGCGAATGATGTAACAGTGGTTTGATACGATTAAAGAAACAGGCTCCTGCCCACAATCTAGGTGGCTATACTTCAGAGCCACACTACTTTACATGGGAGATCCATGACTGGATCTTCTTTTGTAACCTCTTAATTCTCAAAGCAGCTGATTTGGATCATGTCTGTTAACTAGTGGGAGTGGAGCAGGGTCTGACTCTTTCACTCTGCACTGGTTGGATCCAGATGACCACCAAATTGTGTGTGCCTGTGTGCATGTGTTTAGGGATTACTCTGTACAGGTTATTGCAATTAAATGTTGTTCTGTATAATTAATCTGTTTAAAAACCAGGATTTATTGTCTGGGCGAACCCAACAAGTAATGTTTTTCTTCAGGTATCATAAATCATCACCGGTTAGTAAGCCCACTCGACAGTTACAGGGAACTTTCCCTCTCTCCGCCAAGTTGCTTTAATAAAAAGAGAGCTTCCACTGGATATTTCACTGGAATCACTCTGAGCTTATACAGACAAATAACCTGACCTCATTTGTCAGCACTGCAGAAAATTCTGCTTTCAAAATTTAGATCAGTCTCCTCATACAAAAGGTCAGATTGAGTCTGGAGGCATTTGCAACTCCATTTCCCAAGCTCTGTGGTATCAACAGATGCTCAGCTTGAGCATTCATGTCTTATGCGAGAGAACTCTGCTGCTGCTAAAGTGCTCTCCATGAGCTCTCCATGCTGCCAACATCCCAGTGGGCAATGAGCAGGGTGGAAGTGGGGATTGGAATCTCTAGAGCAGGGACAGCCAACATGATGCCCTCCAGTTGTTGTTGGACTCCAGGTTCAATCTGCCCCAGACAGCATGGACGATGGTCAGGGATTATGGGAAATGCAGTCCACCAACATCTGGAGGATACCACATTGGCTACCCTTGCTCTAAAGCACTGTTCTTCAACTTTGGTTCCCCAGATGATGTTGAACTACGACTCCCATCATCGTTGGCCATTGGCTAAGCTGGCTGGGGGTTGATGGGAATTGTAGTCCGACAACATCTTGTGACCCAAGCTTGAAGAACAGTGCTCTAAAGAGTGCTTTGAGTGGTTAGGAAGACTGAACTAATTATAAGGTGAAACAGGAGGGAAGTACTTATTTTTGGAGAAGACATGTTCCAAGAGCTTATAGCACTTAAACCTTGAACAAATAACTAAGAAATTAACATTCTGACAATTCTTTCATCCTCTAGTATTTCAAGGAAAAATTATACTTTCCAAAAAACACCACGTCTTTTTTGAAGGTACCATTTCCTCCTCGGCTTCGCTTAGTTTAATAAAGATAATTGCAACTGCTCAAGAATGCAGACAGAGCTACATTGTTGTGCTCTGTAGTTTACACACACAACTACTAGCACAGCAAGAATGACTCTTCTGTCTCCAGCAAACACCCAAAAATCTTAACTGCAAGTTATAATGAGCTTCATGATGATGTATTTCACTTTTCTCTCAGAACTCAGCAACCTCAAATGCACATCTCAAACGGATGTAAGTGGGATGAGATGCAGGGGAATTGGTGGAAATTGGGGACCTCACTTGTGCAAGTGGGGGTTGCTCATGCAAGGAACCTCTCTGAATCTTGGCAGTTCATCTATCTCAAACACAGTAGGTATGGTATCTCCTGTAATTTGCCTAGGCTAGAGATGTTGTTTCTTACATAAAATAAAAATGTAAGAGTGACATCATGCAGACCCCACTGGAGGATTTGTAGTGCCAAATCAGAATCCTGGATTTGCATGACGCCAGGCAGGGGTAAGGGAGCAAAAAGAGAAGGCAGGTTGCACAGTGACACTGACCACAGCATGGGAGTGAGAAAGGAGGGGAAAGTGGTGGTTTAAACAATGGGAGAAGTCTGAAGAGATTGGGATGGGAGGAACATTAAGGTGTGTTTTTTAAAGTGTTATAGCAGAGATGGGTACAGCACAGAAGCTAATGCAACAGAACGTTTTCCAACTTCCTTCTTGCTGTATTCAACCCCCTGCTCAGCCCCCTGCCATTGTTTAAAACTGCATTTCTCTCTCTCAGTGTCTCTCAATCCCTGCTTCACTCAAACCTCTGCAGGAAGAGGTGGATGGGGACTAGGGTTGCTAGGCTCAGGGCCTGAGACTGATCCTGTATCTTTAGGAGAAGAGAAAGTCAGCCGAGTGCAGGTGTTCTTGCAACACTGTAATGGGAAAAACCACAAGGTGGAATTCTTCTTTCCTCCTGCACAACTTTTAAAGATACAGAAGACCTCATCCCTGAGATTCCTTTTATCACGTAAAGCAGATTTCAGGCTGAATGGAGGATGAGAAAGTAGGAAAAAAGAGCTGTATAACTCTTTCCTACTCAACCAGTTGTCTGCTCAAAACTGGCTTCCCCAGCTGCCCTTTCTCCTTGGGAGACAAAAGATACAGGACTCCTTATCTTTGATCTCTCAGGAACAAAAGCAGCCTGGGTGAGTAGGGGGCAATTTTGAACAGTGAAATGGCTGGTAAGGAAAAGGTTAAGCAGGCCCTGTCCCACCCCAAGAGATCTTCCACTCAATCAGAAGCCACCTGCAGATGCTTTACCTGATAAAAGTGCAGAGCCACACCAGGCATTTAAAGCACATTCAACACATGTTTGAAGTGCATGAATCCCACCACAGAATCATGGGAGCTGTAGTTTGTTAAGGGTGGTGGGAACTATAACTGTAAAGGGGAAACTATATTTCCCAGGATTCTTTGGGGGAAGTCATGAGCTTTAAATGCGAGTTGGATGTGCTTTAAATGTATTGTGTGGATCTGCATAAGACAGTGGGCCATTGAAGGTGGGGATCATGAAACTACACATGCAAGGTGCAATGCTGCTCTTTCCGTAATAAAATTCAGCAAGAGTCAAGTCTCATGACGATCTTTTCATCTGTGACAGTTCTAGCAGATTTATTGGTCTGAGCAGGTCTTTTATGTGATTGTATCTGAATAAAAGGTTATTGTTCATTCCTCAAGATTTCATAGTAGAGGCTGACAGGGGACACAGGACTCCAAAGTCTGCTGTGTAGCAACAAACAGTTTCAAGTTTTGTCATGCAATGAAGAGTGCAAAATAAAGGCTTTGGTTAGGTGCTTGTTCTTTTGCCAAACACGAATGAGATATACCTTTTCCTCCATTGGGGTTTGTGCCACGGCTTGATCCAAAAGCAGACACACCTTCAGCAAAGAGCGGCATCTCTTGCTAGATCTGCTGCGGAGTCACATAATTGCTGTAGGCCACAGTTCATCAAATGTTCACAACGGGGCTTCTTTTTGCAAAGAACAACTGCACACAAAGGAATGACTGTAAATTGGAATATGTGAGATGCCCAGAAGCTCTGGCTGAGAATATTCTCACACTTGCCTTTTAAAAAGACCCATGCTGCAGGTTCCTAGTAATTCACAAACACTGTAAGTGAATGAGACTTTAGGCTGTTGGGACTCCTTGTTTTCCATTCAGGATAATCATTCATTAGCTTACCTGAGCAATGCAATCTAAGGCTGTGATCTTATGCACACTTGCCTGGAAACAAGCCATATTGAATGCAATCTAATGGGGCTTATTTTTGAGAAAACATGCATAGGATTGTGCTGTAAGCTAGCAGCTCCTAGATCTCAGCTGCAACCATTTCAGCAATTTCTCTTGCTTCACTATATATATAGGAAATCGCAGAAGTTGCTACAAGTGGAAACAGTGAAGTCTCATCTCGCATACTGTTCTACTACTTCAGTGACTGGACAACTTCAGTGGCCACACAAGCTACTGTCTTGTAGAGGGCAGAGCAGCCTTTTCCAATCTTTCGGTCCCCAGATGTTGTTGGACTCCAACTCCCATCAGCCCCAGCCAGTATGGCCAGTGGTCAGGGATTATGGGAAATGCAGTCCACCAACATCTGGAGGACACCACATTGGCTACCCTTGCTCTAAAGCACTGTTCTTCAACTTTGGGTCCCCAGATGATGTTGGACTATGACTCCCATCATTGTTGGCCATTGGCTAAGCTGGCTGGGGGTTGATGGGAATTGTAGTCCAGCAACATCTGAAGACCCAAAGGTTGGGAAAGGCTGGGGTAGAGCATTGGATGAGGACTGAGAGATCAGGGTTCAAATTCTCACTGAATTATGAAATTGATTGGGTGAGTTATCATCTATTAACCCACAGCTAGAGAATCTGTTGCCCTTTGGATTTTGCTGGACTTTGTCCCATTAACCTCAGTTAGCATGGCCAATGATGAGGGACGGTGAGAGTTGTAGTCTAACAACAGCCAGAGGGCCATGGGTTCTCTACCTTAACATAACCTCCGAGCTGCCTTGAAGAAGAGGAGGGGGAAGGCTATAAGGTTACAACCTGCAAGAACCTGACCTGCAGATGGTCTTGGGTGTCAGCTGAAGCCAATTGGGGCTAACACAGAAGAGGACAACTGCCAGAGGGAGTGGAGCAGAGCTCCTCTTCTGAAGAGCCACCTCCAGTCAAGGCAAGTGCCTTGGCATGCGCAAAGTGTGTCATTAAGTGAGCATTTAGTGTCACACTTGGAGTTGCCAAGGAATTGCCCAGAGCCAACAGGCCATTGTGGAGTCATCGAGGAATCCTCTCTGGCTAAAAAGAGCTGATTTTGAAGCGCTGCTGAGAAGTCTACCAAGAGAGAAATTAGGGCTATATAAATTGCTGGGGGTAGGGAAGAATGGGGAGGAGGGAATAGGATTGTTATAGAGGACTATACAAGGGGGATTTTCTTTTCTTCTTTTTAAAAATTAATTTTTGAATATTTCAGTATCAGGCTCCTTTTAACATGGGGTGGGGGGAGTTGGGGGCCTGTCATTGAGGTAATATTGGGCAGGGGATATAAGAGCGGTGGGAGGCAGACAGGCCATTACAAGGGAAGGGATGCAAGACAGCTTTGTGCTTGCACCCCTTCCAGCCCCAACCCCTGGGACACTGGTAGCTATGCTGGGAATCCCTTGGATCTTACTGTCTTTCTGATGAACACAAGGTTCGGTGACTACTAAAAATATTATCATTCATTGCCTTGCCTATATCACTGAAACCTGGCTAAATGACCACAGTGGAGTAGGTCTTTCCCAGCTCTGTCTGCCAGTTTTTGTGGCACTGCATGCAGCAGCCTAGATCCAGGGGACGGGAAGGTGAGGGCACATTTGTCTACAGGGAATCCATCTCCCCTGCCAGGTATCCTATCCCTAACACTTCCAGCTTTAACAGTGCGTGCCTGGCATGAGGTCGGACAGACAGAGTGGGGATTCTGTTGGTGTACCATCCACCCTGCTGCCCAACTGTCTCCCTCCCTGAGCAGGTGGAGCTGGCCTTGTTGTTGGAGTTCCCCAGGCTGGTTGTAGTGGGTGACTTCAACATATGCGCTGACACTGAGCTCAGGACTTCATGGCTGTCTTTAATATCATCTGGACCAACGCATGAGGCAGGTCACACACTTGATCTCTTGTTTTGTTTGGGGCAGGAAGAGGATGATCTGAGGGGTTCTTGGTGACTCTGTCGTCACTACCTGACAAAGTTTGGGCTTTGTCCCCCTGGTAACCTTTGCAGAAAGAGAGGGCTGATTAAGATGGTCGGCCCTCCGAGACTTATGGATCTGGATGGTTTCCTGAATGCTCTGTGGGATGTTTCCAGCATGGCTGGTGATACTGCAGAAGCACTGGTTAATATTCAGAATATGGAAGTGACCTGAGCGAAGGACACTATCACTCTGAAACGCCCTCTCCCAGTGGTATCACTAGGGGTGTGGGGGGGGTGCGGACCGCACCGGGTGACACCATCAGAGGGGATGACACCCAGAGCCACCCCAGGCACTCTGAGCCAGAGACGGGAAACTGAGCCCCACTTGAAGCTGCGAGCTACAAAGCATTTGGGGTGATGAGTAGGATTGCAGGTGCTAAACCCGCGATTCGATTGCACTCTTTGCTTGGGAGTATGCCGGAAGTCCTATTGGATGCCCGTGGGACGCTTGCTACTTCGGGATTGACGTGCTTCACATCGTCCAGCTACGAAGCGGGAAGCATGCAGCGAAGCGGATCCAGATTTAGCTCCTTCTCATAATCCTTTGATTTCTGCCCAAATGGCCGGAAATCTAGTTTCTAGTGCCTAAAATTGCATTCAGGGCGATTGTTCAGGGCTACAAATTCTTTGTGGCAGAAAATGAGCTCCCTCTGAGGAAGTTCAAGATCCTTGGACCTAGCAGAAGGAACAGGGCATTTTAGGGGCCAGGTGGGTTGTGTTTGATGATTGCACTCCTCGAACAAAACGGAAGGGAAAGCTTGAGACAGGATCCAGCCAGCCTGCAGCAAGCGCTGGCCTCGTTTTATTTCTCCTACAGATGAAGGCAGTTTTCTCCCAAGCAGCAAGTAGTCCTATTTGGTATGTTGCCAGTGCTTTCTTCCCTTCCTTCCTCGGGATGGAAAGATACCTCAGTTGCTCGCAGTTTCTCCCCTTTCCAGTGGTAAATTTGGTTCCCTACATTTCTGCAGCAGTTTGCAGATTGTTTTAAAAAACCAAATCCTCATGAAAGCTGTCCAGCATTTTAGTGTGAATTTCCCCTAACCAATTCCTTTTTTTGTATACAGTTTGGACTCAGGCACACATTTTTGCAAGCAGTTTCTTCCAATATATGCGTTTGAATGCTATTTTCACCAGTATATTCATTTTGTGCACACTTTCCCCTAATCTATGAGTTTTTGTAAACATTGCTTGGTTTACAATGGTTTACTTGGGTAAGTAAGGAAAATGGATGCGTTTCGCTTCTCGGAAAGTGCAAAATTGATAAATTTGGCTTTAAATGCAAACTGAATCAAATTTCTCCCCCATTCCTGTCCCTCGTCTTTCAACATTCCTGGTGTTATTTTGCTTCTCTTTGCTGTTATGTTAGGTAGAAAGCAGAGACATCTCATAGCTCGTAGTGGTGGTACTGGGGGCCTCTCTCCTCTTTTGCACTGGGAAGGGTGGAAAACCACATAAGGTGCCCTGAGCTCATTTGGGAGTTGGTGTAGTGGTTAGAGCAGGAGTGAGGAGCCTTTCTCTGTGTGAGGGCTGCATTCCAGAGGTTGTATGCCAGGGGGTAGACAGAAGCAAAAGTGTATGCCGCAATGGATGGGGCTCTTACATTCGTAGAGTAGTCTACACGCACCCAGGAAAAACCAGTGGTTTCTATGTACTCGCAGAGACAGCCACAGGCCTCCATCTGGGCAAATAAGAAGCATTATCACAATGCCAGGATGCAGGATGCAGTAAGAAGGATGCTGACAACCTGGAACAGGGTCAGAAGAGAGCAACAAGGGGGATCAGGAGACAAGAAGCAAAGCCCTAAGAGGAGAGACTGAAAGAACTGGGCATGTTTAGCCTTGAGATGAGAAGAATGGGGGGAGATGTGATAGCACAACTGAAGTACTTGAATGGTTGTCACACAGAGGACGGCCAGGACCTCTCCTCGGTCATCCCAGAGTGCAGGACACAGGAAAATGAGCTCAAGTTACAGGAAGCCAGATTTCAGCTGAACATCAAGAAAAGTTTCCTAATGCAGAGCGGTGCAACAATTGAACCAATGACCTTGGGAGGTGGTTGGCTCTCCAACACTGGAGGCATTCAAGAGGCGGCTGGACAGACACCTGTGGGGTATGCTTCAACTTGGATTCCTTCATTGAGCAGGGAGTTGGAAGGGGCCTATAAGGCCATCTAGTCCAACTCTATTATTTGATGGTTCTATGATTCTCATTCCAGTCAGATAAAAGCAGTTATGGAGGGCATACAGGAGTTAGGCCTGGGGAGAGTCTCAAGGGCTGGGCTGAGAGGCCTGGGGGCCACATTCAGGCTTGGGGTTTCCCACCTGAGGTTCAGGGGCTAGGATTGGAGAGAGCTGGATTCCAATCCATACTCAGCCACTAGATTCACTGGCTAGACCAGAACAGGCTTCAGCTTGTTCCTACCACCCTGAGGCCAGTTGATTCTTGGCTTAGCCTAACTCACAGGTCTGTCTGTTGTGAGGATCAAAGAGGAGAAGAATTATATATGTTGCCCTGAGGTTCTTGGAGGATCATGGCTAGATGATAACTGCAATAATGATGATGACAATAATGTGGACTTGACGAGCTCTGCCCGCTGTTTTCTTTACATGACTAGTAAACGACAGGAGGAGGTCAACGTGTCCAAGTTCTTCTTATGGACCCTAAGTGGCTTTAAAAAAAAGAATTTCCCTCTATACCAAATATGTCTGTTACTAGCTAGGTAGCTCAATGCCTTGCATGCTGAAGGTTCCAGGTTCAATCTCTGGGAAAAGCTCCTGCCTATAACGCTAGACGGCTGCTGCCAGTCAGAGTAGGCAATACTGAGCTGGACTGACCAATGGCCTGACTCAGTATACAGCAGCTTACTATGTTCCCAATTAGGGTTGCCAGGCTCAGGGCCTGAGGATGATTCTGTATCTTTAAGAGAAGAGAAAATTCAGCCAAGTGCATGTGTTCTTGCAACACTGTAATGGGAAAAACCACAAGGTGAAATTCTCCCTTCCCCTGCACAACTTTTAAAGATACAGAAGACCTCTTGGAGGCTGGGCCTGGCAACCTGCTGGTGATGTAGGGACCCTTGTGCCCAAAACGTAAGGAGTCTAAGACCACCTGAGACCCTGGATGGCTACGCCCCTGCTCCCCCACTTCAAACGTGAGCGAAGAGGATTGCTGATGGGCAACAACTGGGATGCCAATTGTGGAAGCAGAAATGTTGTGAGGACATGGGATGTGGGCTTTCTACCCGCCTCGCTCCTTCAGCAAAACTCCTTGCCAATCCGGGCTCTGTGATCAAAAGCAACATGTCTCTGACGGCAAGGGCTGGTTATTGCCTTCAGGTCCTGTTTTAGGGGAAGGGCCCTAGCTCAGCAGCAGAGCATCTGCTTTGCATGCAGAAGGTCCCCGGTTCAATCTCCAATGGCATCTCCAGGTCCCTGCCTGAAACCCTGAAGAGCTGCTGCCAACCAGTGCGGACAACACTGGGCTAGATGGAACAATGGTCTGATTCAGTGTAAGGCAATGCCCTGTGTTTTGTGAGCACCTCTATGGTACCTATTTGCCCAGTGTTATTAGACCGAATCGTGTGTTATGTGGACTCATTTTTTCTGTCCAGTATGGTTGTTGCTTTCTTATACGGCCTGGTCTGAAATCTACGGTAATCAAAGGCCATTTTGATCTGGCCTTTGTTAGCTGGAGGTGAGGGTTTGGTGGCAAGTAATGCTGGTGCAGTGAGGTGAATGGAGGGCTAGTGGTCCAAACTCTGCTTTTGTATGTTTGTAATCCACTGTTGACGACAGCTGGTATAGCACAGTGGGGAGGAGAGTCCAGAGTCTGTGAGATCAAATCCCCGCTCGTGTCTCCTGGGTGTCAAGGGCCAGCTAAAGATCACCCCCACAGTGAGTGGCTCAGGGGTTACGTGCCCTGCCACCTGTGCAGCCGTGGGCAAGCTGCATAGTCCCAAGAAGACCAGTTGCCCCTCATCTGGCAGTTGCCGACAAGGAAGGGGCTGGCTTGTGCAGCTGTGGCAAGCTGAGCGGGCCCTAGCCAGCTGGAGAGGACTAGCTGCTTCCACCCATTGATGGGATGTGTTAATTGACCATACTGGAGTGTCAGTGAAAAGGCTATCAACAACACGCTGAAGTGCTCATCATGCTGCAGTTAAGCCAGTTAAAGAAAAATTTGATAAGTTTGTGGCGGTGATTGAAGCTCTTTGTGATCCACATGAAAACACAAGAGGTGCAGCACAAGGTCTTTTGCCTGCTGTCTGTGATTTCACTTTTCTGTGCTACCTGTACTTCTGGTGTGATGTACTTCAGGAAGTTAATCTTACACAGCAGTACCTGCAGATTAAGGGCTTAACTCTCGAGAAGGTGGTGACAAAGCTAGAGGCGCTAAGAGTTTTTCTGCACGAGGAGCGCAGTCACCTAGCGGAGCATGCAACTGAACACGCACTTTTAAAATCAGACTAATATGGATGTGCAGTAGCGAGAAGAGCCAGGTTCAAGAAGAGGGTGGCAGGGGAGCAAGCAAGCGATGCTGGACTCACTCTGCAAGAAGAAAATAAGAGGGTGATGCTTGAGTGCATTGATCGCTTTCATTCTGAACTCCAGATCAGATCAAGAGCCATCAAGGAAATAGCAGCCATGTTTGAGGTTGTTCAAGCGAAGAGTCTCATATCTGCCACTGAAGAAGAGTTAAAGGTGTCCATTCCAAATTGACCACTTCCTATGATGAGGTATCCGAGAGTGCGCTTTTAATAGAAATACCAAGGCTGAGAAGGCACCTGAAAGCAGCAGAGATTGATCTGGAAGAAGCCAAAGATTGGGCAATATTAGACATTTTGACACTCATAGCTGAATGGAACTTCGTAGAATCTCTCCCAATCCTTTCACTAAGCCTAAAATTATTTCTGACGATTTGTGTGTCTGTGGCTTCATGTGAGAGGAGCTTTTCAAAGCTGAAACTTATAAAGAACTATTTGCGATCTGCCATGGGACAGTCAAGGCTTTCCGATATTGCGATATTATCAATTGAAAGTGAGTTGGCGAAAGGCATTGATTTTGATGAAGTGATTCACAAGTTCGCAGCTTTGAAGGCCAGGAAAGGCCAGTTCTGATTTAGTTGAGATGTTCACTAAGTGCTGAAATGCTTGTGTATTTGTTCCTGTTTATTTTTTTGGTATTATTTCATTTATGAATATATTTCCATATGCATTTGTCTACAACTTCTACATTATTTGGGCCATTATTGATTATGCAAACCTAATCCATTAATGTATCTCATGTAATGGTAAAGTTTAATGTTAAAATGAACACAATTTTGATGTAGTTCTTAAAACGTTTTTACTTTGAATTCTATTGTTTTCTTACCGAATTTTCACTTTAACCACATGAAACTATGTATAAATGTAAACACATTTAGGCTGTGCGTATGATATTGTAATTTAAAGGTGTAATTTTAAGTTTGCTAGTTGTTTATGTCACGACTATTGCCATTACATTCAGTGATATACGGGAATTACGATTTACGAGTAACATTAGTATAAAAAAAAATTTCTAAGGATTCTGTAAGGTCTGGTATGGGAGGAGGTCCATGGGGGTGACACCATGAGTTACCGCACTGGGTGACACCAACCCTAGTGACGCCACTGCCCTCTCCCACCGTGGAGGGCTCGTAACACACCTTGATTTACTCAAACCTTGGGTCTGATGAAACGGCAAGGATGACAGCTAGAGTAATTATGGATGAAAACTCAATCTGCTTCCGACTGAACACAAGCTAGAGTTTTTGAGCCTATCATGTAATGGTGAGGACATTGAAGAAAGCGCACTTCTTTGCCACCATTGTATCTGCTCAGTTGTCGTCAGGCAATGCTTTTCTGGGTGATCATGGGTCTTTTGGGCTCTGGCCCTACACTTGATCCTGAGCCCTCAACTGCTCGGTGTGAATGTTTGCGAGGCACTTTGCAGATAAAATCTCCCACATTCAGACTGATTTGGACTCCTCATTAACTAGTTGTGCCAGATGTCCCTGAGGCTTCATCTGGTCATTTTTCTCTGGATACTTTTAACTTGTAAAGCCGGAGGATATGGACAGGACTCTGGGAGAAATGATGGCCGCAACTGCTCTCTTGACCCTTGCCCTTGCTGATTAATCAAATCTACCAGACGGGAACTGGCTGGCTGGTTGACATATTTAATTAATACCTCCCTAAGGGAAGGTTCTATGCCAACATTGTTGAAGGGGGCTGTGATAAGACCTTTGTTAAAGTAGCCTTCATTAAATCCTGCAGATCTTAACAACTTCCACCCAGTCTCTTATCTCCTCTTTTCGGGCAAGGTGATTGAGAAGATAATGGCTGCTCAGCTCCAAGCTTTCCTGGATGAATTGGATTATCTAGACCAGCCTTTCCCAACCAGTGTGCCTCTGGATGTTGTTGGACCACAACTCCCATCAGCCTCAGCCAGTATTGCCGATGGCTGAGGCTGATGGGAGTTGTGGTCCAACATCTGGAGGCACACCAGTTGGGAAAGGCTGATCTAGACCCTTTCAGCTATTCAGCTATGTCCTACTCAGAGTAGACCCAATGAAATTAATGAACTTAAGTTACTCATGTCTACTAGCTTCACTAGGACCACTCTGAGTAGCACTAGCACTGAACAACACCTATTGACATTAAAATATTGTATCAGTTATAGACCGGTTTGTATTGATTTTAGTCATGGGCTTTTCCCCAAAGAATCCTGGGAACTGCAGTCTGATGAGGGTATTAAGGGTATGCTTCAGTCCTAGTTCCCTCTGGAGAAGGAATGATTTAACTCAGTGTAAGGTCTGAAGTATAGATGTGCCATTAGGCCCTATGTGAGACAAATATTGGGCTGAGGACACAAGTGTCAATCTGCCACCACAGGAAGTTGAAATTAGTGATGACTGCCTTTGATCATCACACTCTTAGCTCCTCCATTCATTGTTAGGAGACTCCTTTCAGGGATTCATTATATGAGTCACTCTTTCACACAGGAGGTATTGAGAAAATTTTCTTCATGTTTCACCTCCCTGTTCCTCCACCATCTCTCTTCATTTGCAACACAGCTGATTTTTCATAAGCAGATAGAAGTTTGAGGTCATTGGTTCCAAGCACGACCCGAAAAAAGAAAACAATTAAACTCTGTCAAAGGAGGACAATTTCTAAATGCACAAAACATGGTTCTTGGTCAGGAAAACAAAGAAGAGGTAGCCTGAAGCTTTGCAGGGCAGCACAAAATAATGGTAAGCCTGTCAGTGACTATGGCAACCCTAACTCCACTTACCTGGGAGTAAGTGCCATTGAATTCAATTTCTGAGTAGGGATACTGCAATTTTCCAACACAAACGGAAATGGGAGTAGAAATTGCTGCTGTCTGCTTATTTGGCCATGTTCGGAAGGGAACTCAATTCAGCAAATATAATTGATATTCACTGTTGCTGCTTTCAGTCCACAAACAATAAGTAATTACTTACAATTTCCCTCCCCCCATTTGCAATGCATTTCATTTGCATTGCAGCAAATGGGGTAGAATACCCTAATGGCAACATAAATTACATAATTAATTACCCAATTATGTAAGTTATGTATTTTGCCACAGTGCACAGTGAGACGAATAATGTAGTTTTTGGTGGAAGATGAACTGCAGAAGAATGGAAACAAAGCTGCAGGCAACAAATAGAATGGAAACCGATGGCTTCTTACATCCCTCCTTACTTGTAAGTAGGCACAGTTAAGATTGCACTGTTAAGTGTATCTAGCGTGTGATCCCCACAACCAGCTATGTCACCTACATGCTTAGACTGGGATGTGACTATGACTGAACCAGACTACAACGTTATGATAATGATGGCAGCAGTTTAGGTGACCATTATCTGTGAACCACATTTGAACTGGCTGGTTAGATGGGCCATGTCATAATATACAAATATGTATTCACTAATAGGCAAAAACCTTGCAGTTTAAGCATGTACCTATAGCCAACAGATATTTCTCTCAAACTTTTAAAAGCTATACATAATTGGGCAGCTATAGTGAATGCACCAGGGCAACAGGAGACCTGACCTCCTCTCTGAGATATTGGACTGCCCTACAAATTTGTCAAAATGCAAACACAATTTGAGTTGGTCTTTCACAGTCCAATCCACTTCCTGTGTAGCTTGGAAGAATTTGGTAACATGTGCCTCTGAGTGTATGGTGAATGGTGGCAACCCTGCAATCAGCCCAAATAATAGAAAGGAGACATGTGCTGTGCTGATCTTGTTTTAGCAGGGAGGAAGCAACATTATTAAGACAGTTGACATAGTTCAGATAGTCACTTTAAATATGTCTGATTTACTTTGCAATTTTAGTGAAGTTTCCTATAGGAAATCATTTTCTTTTGCTTCTATTTCTGTGAATACGTACAGAACACTTCCCAAAATTTACACAAAAAACCCTCCAAAAATAATTGTGGGATAAGGGCACTGACTATTCTGCAGAACATTCTCCAGAATAGTCTCCACTGGACACCAGGAGTGTCAGTTTGCACAAGATAACACAGTGGGAGGTGAAATATATTCTAGCAAATTTCTAGGTGTGCTCTATGTTTTTAATTGACCATGCCCACCTTGCCTTAAATGAAGTGGTTTAAACATAGTAGGCTGAAAACATGCATCTTGGGCAGGCTAAGTTTGTTTTTTCCAACAGCTAGAGTCATTCCTGAAGTAGCAACATATTGTAATCAGTCTGATTATACATCAAACTGCAGTTTCAGATTCAACTGTTAATGCACCTAAAACAGAAATAGAACATAACCTCCAATTTAAAACACAAATGGCTGTCTTCACCATCAAATGACACTGACCAATAAAAGGCTTTGAAATTAATAAAAATAAATTTGACACAGGTTTCTAGGATGAATGAGAAAAATAAAATTTTCTAGATTAGATTTTCTGTAGAAACAATAGTAGCACAGGAATGATGCAAAGTAGGAAGAACAACAAACATACAAAAATGTAATTCTCCATCTTTGGAGATGGCAGGTATTGCTACCACTCACCATATGCTCAGAGGCACATGTTACCAAATTCTTCCAAGCTACTTTTTAATCCGAGAGGTAAGAAATGGGATCCTGTGCAAGCTTCCTGAGAATGGAGTGATCATTTGCATGCTTAATGTGTTCAGTGGGATTTACTCCCCTGCAATCATGCTTATGATAAGTGAAACTGACCACAGGGGATGAGGAGGGGAGGAGGAGGGAGGGGAGGAAGGGCAGAGGGGAGGAGGGGGATGGGAGCAGGAAGGAGGGGGAGGGGAGAAGGAAAGGTTTGATCATTTGCATGTTTACTGAGTTCTGTGGGATTTACTCCTGTGCAATCATTCTTTGGATAGGTAAGACTGACTGGGGGGAGGAAGGGACAGCTGGAGTTGGCAAAGAAGGAGGAAGAAGGAAGAGGGGAGGGGAGGAGGAAGGGAGAGGAGAGAAGAGGGGAAGGAGGGGAAAGCCAGGTCTGATCATTGGCATGCTTATTGGTTTCAATGGGATTTACAACTATGCAATCATGGTTAGGACAGGTAAAACTGACCATGGGGGAGGAGCAGGGGGAGGGGAGAGGGAAGGAGAAAGGGAGGGGAGTGGTAGGAGGAGGAAGGAGGGGAATGGAGGGGGAGGGGCAAAGGATGGGGAAGGGGAGGGCAGGTTTGATCATTTTCATGCTTATTGCATTCAGTGGTATTTACTCCCATGCAATATGCTTAAGATAGGTAAACTGACCATGGGGAGGGGAAGGAGGAGACTGGAGGGGTAGGAAAGGGGCAAGAGGGAGGGAATAGGAGGATGGAGAAGGGAGGGTGGGTTTGATCAGTTGCATACTTTTTGAGTTCAATGGGATTTATTTCTGTGCAATCATGTTTGAAAATGGAAATGGACTGCCTTCAAGTCGATCCCAACTTATGGCGACCCTATGAATAGGGTTTTCAGAGGTGGTTTTACCATTGCCTTCCTCTAAGGTTGAAAGGCAGTGACTGGCCCAAGATTACCCAGTGAGTTTCATGGCTGTGTGGGGATTCGAACTCTGGTCTCCCAGGTCGTAGTCCAACACTGACCTAGGAGAAGGGCAGGGAGGGGAGGAGAAGGGCAGGGAGGGGAGGAGGAGGGGAGGAGATTGGATGGGTGGGCACTGGGCAGAGGGGAAGCCCCTTTCCTTTCCAAAAGGAAAACATTCTGAACAGTATCATTGCTTTCAGCATTTCCCGCCACCTTTTTATTCTATAGTACGCATATGTAGCCTCCCACACAAAGTTAAACCAAAGCTGTCTCTGGCCACATCCACACCAGACCTTTATTTTACTTTAGACAGTCATAGCTTCTCTCAAAGAATCCTGGGAAGAGTAGTTAGTGAAAGGTGCTGAGAGTTGCTAGAAGATGCCCTGTTGCCCTCACAGAGCTTCAATCAGAGTGCCTGACTGTTAAACCACTCTGGCCACCGGAGCAGTCTCCTCTCAGCACCCTTCACAAACTACACTTCCCAAGATTCTCTGAGGGAAGCCATGACTGTCTCAAGTGAAATCAAAGTCTGGTGTGGGTGTGGCCCCGATTAGACAACCCCAGCAGCTGTGAGTCTGGCTTTTAGAACCCTGACAGTTGGTTCTTACTGAGCATGCCCAACATTATCATTGAGTTCAAGCCAAAATTTATTAAATTAATTAAGCATCAGCCAGGCATTTTTTTAACCTTTAAACTGCAGAAGATGAAGGTCAGAGTATGGGCAAGGTCAGTAACAGGATTACAGGTACTCTGTGAACATGGCTGATTTTTAATGAATTTCAACAGATTATGAGAACTCTCAGAGAAAAAAGTCCAGAAGGTCTCTGAGTTTTTCTCTCTCTTTAGATTTTGAATTCTCGATTCTCTCTGTTTTGTGTATCACCATGAAAATTGAGAGGGTTGTTAAGCAAGCGTTTCTGAGTTCAGGACTATAAGTTTTGTAAGGTTGTGTTTTCAAATGAGCTTATGGGAAGCATCAGAATGCCATGGAGTATTTTCAATTTAACATTGCAGAGTGTGAAAAATCCACACTGGCTATAGCATACAGCCACTCTTGTGGCTGTATAATAAAGAATTTACAAGACTTTTTTTGAGAATTTGCCTACAGTGTCTTAATATTTCCCCTCCCCCCCAAAATATTGGAGTATTGTTACCCCTGTAGTGCCAATTCAGATCAGAGCTGAATCTAAGAAAAAATTCACTAATAGCAAAAAAAGAAAGAAAAACCCTTAAAGTTTAAGAACGTACCTATAGCCAACAGATATTTATATCGACCTTCAAAAAGCAGGGAAATTGTGCAGCTATAGTGACTGCACCAGGGGAGCAGGAGATCTGACCTCCTCTCTGAGATATTGTACTGCCCTACAAATTTATTAAAATGCAAACTCAATTTGGGTTCATCTTTCACAGTCCAATCCACTTCCTATGTAGTTTGGAAGTATTTGGTAACATGTGCCTCTGAGCATATGGTGAGTGGTGGCAACACCTGCCGTCTCCAAAGATGGAGAATTACATTCTTGTATGTTTGTTGGTATTCTTCTTACTTTGCTTCTTTCCTGTATTGCTACTGTTTCTACAGAGAATCTAATCTAGAAAATTTTATTTCTCTCATTCATAGTAGAAATCTGTGCCAAATTTATTTTTATTAATTTCAAAGCTTTTTTATTGGTCATTGTTATACTATGGTGAATACAACCTTTTGTGTTCAAACTGGAGGTTATGTTCTATTTCTATTTTGGGTGCATTAACAGTTGAATCTGAAACTGCAGTTTGATGTAAAATGAGGCTGATTACAATATGTTGCTAACTAAGCAATGACTCTAGCTACTGGAAAAAACAAAGTTGGCCTGCCCAAGATGCATGTTTTCAGCTTGCTATGCTTAAACCACTTCACATAAAGAAAGGTGGGCATGGTCAATTAAAAACATAGAGCACACCTAGAATTTTGTTAGAATACATTTCATCTCCCACTGTTTTATCTTGTACAAACTGAGACACTCCTCATGTCTGTTGGAAACTATTCTGCAGAATAGTCAGTGCCATTATTCCACAATTGTTTTTGGAGTTTTTTTAGTGTTGCAAAGTGTTGCTGTACTTCACATATTCAGAGAAACAGAAGCAAAAGAAAATGATTTCCTATAGGAAATTTCAATAAAATTGCTAAGTAAATCAAACATATTTAAAGTGACTATCTGAACTATATCTACTATCTTAATATTGTTGCTTCCTTCCTGCTAAAACAAGATCAGCACAGCATGTCTTGTTTCTGTTATCTGATTGCAGGTGTTGCCACCACTTACCATATGCTCAGAGGTACGTTACCAAATTCTTCCAAGCTATGCAGGAAGTGGACTGGACTATGAAAGACCAACCCAAATTGTGTTTGTATTTTGACAAATTTGTAGGGCAGTACAATAACACACTACAATATTAGTGAATTTCTCTGCTTTTTAATCTGGGAGGTAAGAAATGGGATCCTGTGCAAGTTTGCTGAGAATAGATTGATCATTTGAATGCTTACTGAGTTCAGCGGGATTTACTCCCCTGCCATCATGCATAGGATAGGTGAAACTGACCACAAGCGATGGGGAGGGGAGGAGGAGGAAGGGCAGGGGAGGACGGGGAGGGGAGCAGGCAGGAGGGGGATGGGGGCAGGTTGGATCATTTGCATGTTTATTGAGTTCAGTGGGATTTACTCTAGTGCAATCATGCTTAGGATAGGTAAAACTGACCATGGGGGAGAGAAGGAAAAGAGGGAGATAGGGAAGGAGGGAGGCCTGGAGTGGGCAGGGGAGAAGGAAGAAGGAAGAGGGGAGGGAAGGAAGAAGGGAGGAGGAAGGGAGAAGAGAGGGGAAAGAGGGGAAAGGCAGGTCTGATCTTTGCAATGGGATTTACTCCTGTGCAATCTTGGTTAGGATAGAAAAACTGACCATGCGGGGGAGGAGGGGGAGGTGAGAGGGGAGGGGTGAAGGAAGGGTGAGGGCAGGGGCAAGAGGGAGGGGATAGGAGGAAGGAGGAGGGGAGGGCAGGTTTGATCATTTGCATGCTCAATGAGTTAAATGGGATTTACTTCAGTGTAATCATGCTTAAGATAGGTAAAACTGACCATGGGGGAGGAGGAGGGGGAAGGAGGGTATTGGGAGGTGAGGGGGAATAGAAGAGCAAAGGAAGGGGTGTGAAGGGGCAAGAGGGAGGGGATAGGAGGGAGGAGGAGGGGAAGGCAGATTTGATCATTTGCGTGATTTCTGAGTTGGATGGGATTTACTCCTGTGCAATCAAGATAGGTGAAACTGACCTGGGGGAGGAGCAGAGAGGGGAGAAGGGCAGGAAGGGAAGGGGGAGGTGGAGAGGAGATTTGGTGGGTGGGTGTTGGGCAGAGGGGAAGCCCCTTTCCTTTCCAAAAGGAAAACATTGTGAACAGTATCATTGCTTTTCAGCCTTTCCCCCACCTTTTTATTCTACAGCAGGCACATGTAGCCTCCCACCCAAACTTAAACCAAAGCTGTCCTTGGCCACATCCACACCAGACCTTTATTCCACTTTAGACAGTCATGGTTTCCCCCAAAGAATCCTGGGAAGTGTCATTTGTTAAGGGTGCTGAGAGTTGCTAGGAGAGGCCCTATTCCCCCCTCACAGAGCTACAGTCCCCAGAAGTGGGGCTCACCATTAAAGCACTCTGGCCACTGGAGTGCTGTCAGGGGGATATGAGTCTCCTATCAACTCTCAGCACTCTTCACGAACTACACTTCCCAGGATTCTTTGGGGGAAGCCATGACTGTCTAAAGTGAAATAAAGGTCTGCCTTGGGTGTGGCCCCGATTAGCCAAGCCAAACAGCTGTGAGTTTGGCTTTTAGAATACTGACATTTGGTTCTTACAGAGCATGCCTGCACTTATCATTGACTCCAATGCTAAATTTCTTAAATTAATTAAAAATTGGCCAGTTATTTTTTTAACTTTTAAACTGCAGAAGATGGGTCAAGGTCAGTAACAGGATTACAGGTACTCTGAACATGGTTGATTTTTAATTAATTTCAACAAATTATGAGAACACTGACAGAAAAAAGTCCAACAGGAGTCTGTTTCTCTCTCTCTTTACACTTTGAACTCTTGATTCTCTCTGACCTTTTGTGTATCGCCATGAGAACATATAGGGTTGTTAAGCAAGCATTGCTGAGTTCAGGACTGTAAGTTTTGTTTGGTTTTGCTTTGAAATGAGCTTATGGGAAGCAGCAGAATGGCATGGGGGGTATTTTCAATGTAAAGTTGCAGAATCCATACCGGCTATAGCATAGAGCCACTGTCATGGCTGTATAATGACTAGCCTACTTCAACGAGTTCATGACCGAAGCAAGTTTTGAACTAGGGACTTCTATGACTCTTAGCCAAGATGGTGCCTTTCAGATGCTGCTGGACTACAACTCCCATCAGCTCCAGTCAGCGTACTCAATGGTAAGTTGATGGGAGTTGTATTCCAACATGATCTGGAAGACACCACATTGGATGTCCCTGTTATCACCTTGTATGTACGTAGGAAGCTGACTTACACCATGTTCAACTACTTGCATGGTATTTATTTATTTAAAATAAATTTTAATTTCAGGATTTGTAAACCACTCTACATTCAGAGAATATCCCAATGGTGTACAGCACTGTCTAGTGTGACACTTTCCATGATGTCAGGCAGAGATCTTTCCCCATTATCTGCTAGAAGATCAGTTTTTAAACTGGAAATGCCGAGGATTGATCCTGCAACCTCCTGTGTCAAGCAAGGGAATGGCCGGAGCTCAGTGGCAGAGCATCTGCCTTGCATGCAGAAGGATCCAAGTTCAATCCCCAACATCTCCAGGCAGGGCTGGGAGAGAGTCCCTGTCTGAAACCCTGGAGAGCTGCTGCCAATCAGTGCAGACAACACTGAGCTAGATAGACCTGAGCTTCCTGTATTCCAAAGTGTTCCAGCACTTTGTCCTCTCCCTATACCATCCCAACACTGTGGGGGAGGAATGCTAGCATGTTGCCAGGCCTTGCAAAAATTTTAGACACGTATCAAAGAACGTGCCTCACCATGTCCTAGAAAAAACTTTGAAGGAAAGTATAACCCGAAGATGGTTTATGATTTTGTCATATGTCAGCCCTGTTGCAGCCAAATACACCAGCTTCTCGTAATTCATCCTATTACTGCTATGTAAACAAAAATGAAAGGGAATTTCCTTGCAATAAATACTGGTTCTCCAGAGACAGGATGACAGTCACTATTCGTTGGACAGCCCTTCTTATTTAGACAGGAGACCAGCCAGGCTGTTGTCAGGTCTTGGCCAAAGGTGAGCTTCTGCGCAGTTGCATTCTGGGACCTTGGGAAAGCTGGCTGTTGGCCCACCTCTGGGCCAGGTAGAAATGCATGGTCCATAAAAAACTGGGGTTGAATACAAGGCAGCAGTAGAGTGTAATAAACAGGAACATAGCCAAAAGCCAGTTAGGAGTTGAGATCCAAGGCAGCAATCAGGATAAGGAACCAGGAGGTTAGGCAGTGTTGGGTTTGGGAAGCTGCTACTGGTCCATGTAGCCCAGATTGTCTACACTGACTGGCAGCAGCTCTCCAGGAGTTCAGACAGGTGACATGCCGAGCCCTACCTGGAGATGCTGGGGATTGAACCTTGGACCGTCCACATGCAGTATAGTCACTCTACCAATGAACAATGGCTTGATGGATCATGATTGGCTCTGGGGTTAGCTGACTGCATTCAAGCCAACTGGTACTACAGTTTAGATGCACCAGACATACAGGTGGGGAACCTGTCGCTTTGTAGGTGTTGTTGGACTCCAACTCCCATCATCCCTGATGGTTGGCTATGTCAGCTGAAACTGTTGTCAGGATTAGAGAAATAAGAAGAGGTGGGTTGCTAGATCTACAGTGACTAAAGTATATTCTAAACTAAGTCACTTTTTCCATATTCCGAACTCCAGTTATTTGTCTAAACTAAGTATTTTCCTGCAATAACTAAAGTATATTCTAAACAGAGTCTTGATTCTGCTGTGGAACAGATCTGCCTTACCTTGAAATCCTACAGTCCATACTGAAGTCAAACCCTGACGACAGTCCTCTACTATCATTCAGCAGCTGGATTTGGGAGAAACACCTACGGATGCTTGAAAAGTACCAGAAAATGAGTGGGCTAATGAAAGACTCCAAAGGATTAACTAAAGGTATTTTGAAGGGTGGGAACTAGGCAAATTGAGTCTAGTAGTATGAAAGTGAGAAAGCTAAACCTTTCCTAAGCCCTTGGGGTCTTCCATAACCTATGCCCCTGAATCCCCAGATACTGCCAGGTTTGTTATTGTAGCTAATATTAACAATTATCCAGCAGCAGAAAGATTTATTGTATTACTTTTGTGCTCAGTGGCGCCAGAGTTATGTTCTAAATCCAGAAACAAGATACATTTTCTCCCTACAGAGGTGCCTGAGAAAAGGTGGAGCCCTGACTCACCCTGGAATCAGCTTACTGTGATAATGCCAGGTAAATACATACTCAGCAGAAAAAACGTGTCCTTTGACAGCTGATGAAACATGCTTTGGAATACCCAGAGGGAAAAGAGACTCTTGCTTCTTTTTTCCCACCCCTCCCCCCCAGAACGCTTGTTTATCTGTATAGTTCTTCTATTTGGGAACTAAGAAAAATGGTAAGGATGCTGGCAATTCTACAAGAAGCACTGCAGTAGGGGTAGCCAAGGTGGCACCCGCCAGATGTTTTTCACGACAGCTCCTGTCACTGGCATCCCTGGGACTCACCAGGGGAGGAATTTTGGTGGGCTTAGGCAAAGTAAATGGCTTGCTGCTGACTTCCTCTAAATTACTATGTTCAATTAGCCTTGGCCCTTGAAGCGCCAGCAGTCCTCTAGCCCCAAACTAAGGGGAGATTCAGTTGGGCCTTGGAGGAGCTGTGCCTTATTGTTTTAGGTGTGCTTCCCATTCCACTCACCAGGACCGCAACAACTTGGGAAGAAGAGACTGGATGAGTGAAATGCACTTATGATCAACACAGACACTGGTTTGAATCTGCCTTTTATCTAATATCTTCATTTGAAAGGAAAGATCTAATGTGATACTGAGGTGTTGCAGTACTCTGTCTGCAAACATAAAAATTCATTGTGATTTGGAGCCCTAAATTAGGCAACCTCTCTTGTGCACTGTCAACACTTGGGATCCCATTGCTAAACTTAACATTTCAAGAGGTCCTCTCTAAAAAAGGGGAAAATGTTATCACGTGAGACTCTGATTATGGCAACAAAATACTCAGCACTTTATTTTTAACTTAATTTTTTGATGCAAGTACTGAAAGCAAGAAGTTTATAATACTGAAAAACACAGACATTAAGATCACAAGGATGTTCCTCACCCTAAGCTATACACATATGACTCTGTTCCTTTTGACACCATCTATAAATTGATTAACCAGAGAAATTCCTTTAGGAGTTTCAGCTTGCAAAAAGCACATTTTAATTACATTACAATTTACAATACAAAACTCAAGGTTCTTATCTATCAGCTTAGTGCTCAAAGCTATATATGTTTTACCCAGAAGTCATACCTGTGTATAGTAAGACAATGAACAGGTAATTTCTCTACGATAATCATACTTTGCATCAGATATTTATTCAGATATCTGCAATTTTTCAAAGAAAAAAAGGAAAAGATTAAGCTTTGTTTAAATGAAATATTTTATAAAACAAAAGTTTTCTTCTGTCACCAAGAGTACAGGCAATTTTTTTTAAGACCTCCAATGTCTTAAAAAAAGAACACCAGAAATAGGTAAGTAAGACAATAGAACTCTTTGAAAGAGAAATGTGCAAAAAGTTTAACACTTATAGCATCTGCATGTGTTGATTACATCCTATTAATTTTAGTGTTTGGTCTCTGAAACATTTACTTTAAAATAATTCATTTAATTTTGCACTCTTTGAGAGGATTTTATTAACACATGTGAAGTTTACTGTTCTCTTGCTAGATGGATGATGATCTTGATCAGGGCTGTGGAGTCAGAGTTGTGGAGTCGGAGTCAGTGGAAATGTACCGACTCTGACTCCTTCATAAACGGCAAATGTATATTAACCAGTAATAACAAATTTACTGTAGTAAAATGGTAGCACAAGGCATTTCATCACCACCACGTGAATCCAGAGCTTGGAAAAGTTACTTTTTTGAACTACAACTCCTACGAGCCCAATCCCTGGGGCTGATGGGAGTTGTAGTTTAAAAAAGTAACTTTTCCAAGCTCTGGATTCATCTGGTGGTGATGAAATGCCTTGTGCTACCATTTTACTACAGTAAATTTGTTATTACTAGTTAATATACATTTGCCATTATGAAGGAGTCGGAGTTGAAGGTCTGGCGTACCGACTCCACAGCCCTGATCTTGACTAAAGACTTGATGAGGTGACATCATACATTTTAAAGCTCTACTTTTTCATCCAGTAAAAAAAAGAAAAATCCTGCAAAAAGGCACCGATAAAGGCATCAGTATCATAATGCAGGTGTGGTAATAAAGAGATAATGCCCTTTCTCATATTCTCAATAGACACTTAAAGCTTCTGGCTCATATCTGTGGAGAAGGAACTGTCAGCAGACCGGTTGGCTTGATTTTGTTTATGCCTCCATCCAAAATGCACACCCTTGGATATTTGATTTTCACCAGATGAGCTGCAAACTGAAACAGAAAGACCCAATGTCAAAATGATACCTTACGTTTCAATATATGCACATACACATTAGCAAACAGAAGCAAGATGGTGTGTTAGGATATCTGCATTCTCCTGTGAATCAAACCACAATATTACTTTATTAAATTATTTAAAGCCATTTTGATTTTGTTTGCCTGTTCTCTGTAAAACAAAACAAAATACTACACTGGTAAGAGTAGATTAAGAAGTTCTTTTTATGCATGGAAGGGAAATAGTTCGGTGGCAGAGCATGCACTTGTGTGTAGATGGACCCAGGTCCCATCCTTTGCCAAAAGGTGTGTGTGTGTGTCAGATAACAGGTGATAGAAATCTGAGATCAGGGAGAGTAGACAATACCAGGTTAAATGGACAGACATTCTAAGCTGGTAGAAGGCAGCTTCCAAATTTCATAGAACTGTAGGGTTGATGTTTGCATTGCTATTCATTCAGCCAGCAGGATCAGGCCAATGGCCCACCTAGTCCACTATCAAATCCTTAACCTCTGACTCCTGGAGGTCAATTTACACTCGCCTGAAAATGTAAAGTGACGGTCTCCTTGGTTCTTCTATTGCCAACTTCTTCTACTGGCACTGAAACACTGAGGCTTGTTAGTACACACATGACTAGTATAGATACTGGCTAGTTCAGGTGATATACAAAATGAATTGGAGGAACAGGCATCTGAGCACGTGATCTGAAAAGTGAAGTCACAGCTTTCTTCTTTAGTCCTTTGCACCTGGAAATAGGTGCTTAAAGAGAAAAAGAACCACCACCACTTTCCAACTTGAAGTGTATCCCACCCTGCAAAATATCCCTGTATATTTTACAGCAGTAGAGTGCAAATCCTCTTCCCACTTAGAAAAAAAAAATCACACAAAGGCTGCAATCCTATACCCACTTACTAGGGAGTGAGCTCTACTGAACTCAGTGGACTTGTTTTTGCAGACATGCATAGGATTGCTCTATAAAATACTTTGAAACATTCTTGCCTAGGTGTGGACAACTAGCATTTATTTCAGGGATGGGAAACTTGTGGCTCTGCCGATGATGGACTAAGACTTTCATTATCCCTGGGATGATGGGAGTGGGAGACCAACAATAACTGAAGGGACACAGGTTCCCCATCTATGATTTATGCAAATCTACACCCTTCTTCCTTGAATGCTCAAAGCAGCTTGTTGTTGTTGTTGTTGTTATGTGCCTCCAAGTCAACTCCAAGTCACCCCACCTACCTTTTCCGTTGCTGTGAATGCTGTGTGTGCTGTGTGTGCATACCTACTATCAACCAAGATGGCGGCAGAGGCTTCCCCAAGAGGCTGATGCCCCTGCCACCATCTTGGTTGATGGCAGGCATGTGTGCACATAGCATAGTGCACATGCATGCCATCAACCAAGATGGCAGTGGAAGCCTCCGCCGCCATCTTGGTTGATGGTAACCATGCACGTGCAGCACGCAGGGAGTTGACATGAAATGACGG
Organism: Rhineura floridana; assembly: GCF_030035675.1. Lineage (NCBI taxonomy): Eukaryota > Metazoa > Chordata > Lepidosauria > Squamata > Rhineuridae > Rhineura > Rhineura floridana. The sequence goes on along the minus strand of NC_084488.1, from coordinate 93,602,850 downwards.
GAGAAGTAGGTGGGGCACGTGTGCAGGTGCTGTGGGCCAGGCTGGTGCCCAAGGGCCTAGTCATGCCTGGTGCTGCCCCTGAGAATACATCCAATTAGAATAGAACCCTTTGACAGTAAGGGGAGCACATGTTGTAAAATTTATAATGAGAAAATAAACTTGTGGCAATGCAAGTTCCTGTGAAGAAGTTGATAAAATAATATCTTTTTATTGTACCGAGCAAAAAGGAAAAAAACCACAACCCTAGATGACAAAAGATGTCCAATAAAAATAATTAATAAAACAAATTAGGTAATGATTTATTTAGCTACTCTGTTTTTTCTTTGTCTCTATTAGAAAAGCAGGGATTCATTTGTTTTTAAGAAAAAATGACAATTGTGTTTATGCTGCTTAATAAATTGTTTTTCTCCAAGTATACTTTCTCCACACACATACACATTCTGTGTTGCTGTCTGTTATGTGCCTTCAGACCACGCCCTAAGACCAAAATGGAGAACGCATTGTGCCCTCCAGACACCTGTTGACCTCCAACTACCATCAGCCCTAACCAGCATGGCCAATGGTCAGGAATGAGGGGAGTTATTGTCCAGAGGCCACCGGTTTCCCATCCTGCACTCAGGCCTGTCCTATTGCCTGCAGATGATCTTTGTATGCCACAGCTTCTTGTATTGGCTTAAACTGGCTGTGGAATCTTAGTACATGATTTATGCACAACGGATACCTATACAAACAGAGACACAGCTGATCACACAAGACGCAGAGTATTCAGTGTCACTGCTGCTGCTAAAACAAACTATTTTAGCAAAGACCTAGCAACCTTGGCATTTGTATCTCCATTCAAGTTGCTGCTAATGAAGAGGAGGGCCTTGTCAGAGGCCAGGAGAAGGGGAAATCCCAGTGAAGCAACTGCTTTATAGTTACTCAAGGGGCAACACTGCAACAATACAGGGAGGGCAAAAATATAGACCTTCCTCTCTCCCCCCTTGTCAGTAACAGTAGTCGTGTATTACATTCAAAACAAGCAACTTTTATGGACTTTCTGTTGTTGCATTTCAGCTGTGACTGTGTGATACCTCTTCTAAAATCTCTAACTCTGGCTTGCATTCACTCAGGCCATTCTTGAGTCCTGTGCAAAATCATTGTCCTTACTTGCAAAGCACTCCACGGTCTTGTCCCTGCTATCTGTTCACTCTCAAGTCCCAATACACCTCTGCACATGACCTTGGCTTCTCCATTCCTGCACTAAGCAGGGGGTTGGACTCGGTGGCCTTATAGGCCACTTCCAACTCCACAATTCTATGATTCATTCCCATCATTCCCAGTCATCTGAGGGTTGACTCTGCTCCTTATACCTGGATTTGTCTTCCAGTACACTTACATGATACTTTGTTCTGAAAACTCACTTTTTCCATATTCTGAACGCCAATTATTTGTCCGTGAATTGATGTTTGCGATGCAAATATCTCTGTGGTCACATGGTTATAGTATTCATATGCATGCCTCTTGAGATATATCTGCACACCAAAGGGAACTTGTTTCCATAGAATCATAGAAGAGTAGAGTTGGAAGGGGCCTATAAGGCCATCAAGTCCAACCCCCTGCACAATGCAGGAATCCAAATCAAAGCATTCCTGACAGATGGCTGTCCAGCTACCTCTTGAATGCCTCCAGTGTCAGAGAGCCCACTACCTCTCTAGGTAATTGATTCCATTGTTGTATGGCTCTAACGGTTAGGAAGTTTTTCCTGATGTCCAGTTGAAATCTGGCTTCCTGCAACTTGAACCCATTATTCTGTGTCCTGCACTCTGGGATGAATGAGAAGAGATCCCGGCCCTCCTCTGTGTGACCTTTCATGTACTTGAAGAGTGCTATCATATCTCCCCTCAGTCTTCTCTTCTCCAGGCTAAACATGCCCAGTTCTTTCAGTCTCTCCTCATAAGGCTTTGTTTCCAGTCCCCTGATCATCCTTATTGCCCTCTTCTGAACCTGTTCCAGTTTGTTGGGATCCTTCTTGAAGTGCGTAGACCAGAACTGGATGCAGTACTCAAGATGAGGCCTAACCAGTGCTGAATAGCGGGGAACTAATACTTCACGCGATTTGGAAACTATACTTCTGTTAATGCAGCCTAATATAGCATTTGCCTTTTTTGCAGCCACATCACACTGTTGGCTCATATTCAGCTTGTGATCAACGACAATTCCAAGATCCTTCTCACATGTCGTACAGCTGAGCCAAGTATCCCCCATCTTATAACTGTGCATTTGGTTTCTTGTTCCTAAGTGTAGAACTTTGCATTTATCCCTGTTGAATTTCATTCTATTGTTTTCAGCCCAATGCTCCAGCCCATCAAGGTCCCTTTGAATTTTGTTTCTGTCTTCCATGGTATTAGCTATGCCCACCAATTTTGTATCATCTTTAAATTTAATAAGCATGCTCTGTACCTGCTCATCTAAGTCGTTAATAAAAATGTTGAAGAGCACTGGGCCCAGGACACTCGTTACTTCTGCCCAGTTTGAGAAGGAACCATTGATAAGCACTCTTTGAGTACGATTCTCGAGCTAACTGTGGACCCACCTGATAGTTGTTCCATCCAGCCCACATTTAGCTAGCTTGCTAATCAGAATATCATGGGGCACTTTGTCAAAAGCTTTGCTGAAGTTGAGGTATATTATGTCCACAACATTCCCACAGTCTACAAGGGAGGTTACCTGGTCAAAAAATGAGATAAGATTAGTTTGGCAGGATTTATTCTTCATAAATCCATGTTGGCTCCTAGTAATCACTGCATTGTTTTCAATGTGCTTACAGATTGACTGCTTTAAAATCTGCTCCAGAGTTTTTCCAAGGATTGATGTTAGGCTGACTGGTCTGTAGTTCCCCGGTTCCTCCTTTCTGCCTTTTTTGAAGATAGGGACAACACTAGCTCTCCTCCAGTCATCCGGCACTTCACCAGTCCTCCATGATTTTTCAAAGATAATAGACAGCGGTTCTGAGAGTTCTTCAGACAGTTCCTTCAATACTCTAGGATGCAGTTTATCGGGCCCTGCAGGTTTGAACTCATTCAAAGTGATTAGGTATTCTTCGAGCATTTGTCTATCAATCTCAAGCTCCAATCCTGCCCCTTCTACTTCATGTTTCCTGGGAGGGTCACAGATCCTTTTTTGGGAGAAGACCGAGCCAAAGCAGGAATTGAGCACTTCTGCCTTTTCTTTGTCATCTGTTATCATTTTGCCTTCCTCACTGAGTAGCTGTGCCACCATTTCTTTTCTTTGTCTTTTACTATGGACATACCCGAAGAAAGCTTTTTTGTTGCTTTTAGCATCCCTCGCTAACCTCAGCTCATTCTCAGCTTTAGCCTTCCTGACACCATCCCTGCAATTCCGTGATACCTGTCTGTACTCTTCCTTTGTAGCCTGGCATTCTTTCCACTTCCTGTATGTGCCCTTTTTTGTTTTCAGATCCTCTCTAAGCTTTTAGTGAAGCCACATTGGCTTCTTCTGTTGTCCTCTCCCCCCTTTCCTTGCTGGAATTGCTTGCCATTGCTTTAGAATTTCATTTTTTAGAAATTCCCACCCATCTTGGACTCCTTTCCTCATTAAGGTGGCTTGCCATGGAACCGTACTTACAATTGTTCTGAGTTTATTAAGATCAGCTTTCCTGAAGTCCAGGCTGCGCGTATGGCTACTCTCAGCTATTAAAATCAAGTGGTTGCAGTTGCATATCAAGAGGACATATGTAAAGAACTGCAGCCCTTGAGATCTATTTAAAATCTTCATGTGAAATACCAAAAGAACTTTAGTAACATATTTTATAACTGTGCCTTTGGCTTCTATTCATCCAAAAGGCAACTTTGTGTCCTGCAGATTTCCTTCTTGCCCAGAGCTGACAAATCTTTATTTATATTAAATTTGTTTTTGTACATAATTACGTGCACTCAAAGTGACTTACATTAATAAAAAGGAAAAGTAATATATATAGTTAAAAAAAGTATATGAGGCGGTGGAGCAACCCTTCTTAGGAAGGCTACACATCTGAAGCCCTCCAGCCTTCGAAAGTTAAGAAGCAAATGCCTGGGAGAAGGGAAATGTTTTTGCCTGGTGCCTAAAGACGGATAATGATGATGCCAGGTGTACCTCCCTGGGGAGAGTGTTCCACAAACAGGGGGCCATCACTGAGAAGGCCAGTTCTCGTGTTGCCACTCTCTGCATCTCCTTCAGATGGGGCACACAAAGAATGGCCTCCAGTGCTGAGCGCAGGGTTCAGGTTGGTACATATAGGGAGAGGAAGTCCTTGAGGTACTGGGGTCCTAAGCTGTATAAGGCTTTATAGGTCAAAACCAGCACTTTGGTTTGAGCCCAGAAACTAACTGGTAGCTAGTGCAGTTGCACCAGAAATCTTGTGCTGTGTTATTCTTCTGTAATGCCTAAGTAATTGTGATGCAGTAAATCAAGGCTTTCACTGAAACGTCGACAAATGATGAAAGGCAATTACGACCACAATTGCTGGGAGATCCATGGTAACCAGGCTGGAGAGGATCTGTGACAACTGGTAAAATTTCAGCCATAAGAGGGAGAACAGCCGAATAATGCAGATGAAAAGTAGTGCAATTGCTAGCTGGGTGGTCTGAGGAGGGAGGAATACAGCAGAGGGAAGAAATGCTCAAGAGCTTGAATAGAAAGGGACAGAATGCGAAATGTGACATGGAACTAGGTGGTCTTTTACACAGAATTCAAGAAAATATTTACTGATGGGGGGGAGCGGGGAAACAATGGAAACAGTGTGCTTGCATGCATGGATCCTTTTTACCAAGAGAGATCATTAGATGTAATTTGGAAATGGGAAGAATCATTATAAACAAAAATGAAAGCAGCAACACCCAGTCCCCAAATTAAAAAAACAGGTTAGATCTAGGCTCCACCTACATTATTATCCAACAGCGCCAGATGGCAGAAGCCATGTTACACATACCAAATTTCACAACCAGATCTTTCTTCTGTGTAGGAAATCACTTGCTCCCAAAGTGTGGCTAGAAATGTGAAGGCCTGAGGAAAAAATGGACACCCCCCCCCAATGTCTCTGGGGAAAAAACAGAAAAATTTGGGGAAAAATGAAAAACAAAAAGACACCCCCCCCCATTTTGGGGTCCCCACCCCCAGGCCTTCACTTCTCTGTGTGCAGCAAGGTGCACACACAGTGAATAGACAAACATGCATTTGTCACAAGCAATGGTATACATGCAAGTTTCCAGACAGACAAGATACCTCCTCTATCTGGTGCATTCTTCAAAGTAAAATACTACTGGAAGGGCATTCATTTTATATAGCACCATTTGTGTGAAAGGCACTTTCAGGGTCCCTACTTCAAGGGGTCTGCAATTTAATATGTAACACATAGAAAGAGGAGAGAAGTGGAGGCAGGGGTAAAGAGGGGAAGAATATGCAATTATTACAGTTATATGTACTTGGGCTTAGTTCAGGATCGGTTTCGGCAGGGCAGGGGTAGCAAATGTGGAGCTCTCCTGATGTTGCTGGGCTCAAGGTCGACCACTCCCAGCCAGCATGACCAATGTACATAAGGAATGGGTTCTGCTTGAACCAGACTCTTGGCACTTAAAATCAAAAAGGTGGCAGGGCAGCTTTTAAACTGATTGTGGGAGGGAAAGCCGACAGGAGTTGAGGAGGGTCCAGTTCAGAATGAATCTCTCCCCGGGATGAAGTGAAAACAGGTAAAAATTTAAATGGGGCACAGCACAGCAGTCCAGAAAGGCCAGAGCACTACAGGCCAAAAAACAAGTGCCAAAGACACCTGAAGAGAGACACTATGTACAAGTGTTTATACACTAATGCTCAAAGCCTCTGAGCCAGGATAGGTGAACTGGAACACTTGGTCTTGGAGGATGGCACTGGTATAGTGGGCATACCAGAAACTTGGTGGAATGCAAAAACCCAGTGGGTTATCTCTGGATATAAACTCTATAGGATAGCAAGGAAGGAGATACTGGAGGTGGTGTAGCTCTGTATATCAGAGAAGACATTGAGTTCAGCAAACTAGAAATCCCAAAAGGAGCAGACTCCTCCACAGAATAGTTGTGGGTGGTGATAGTGGGCCCCAAGAGTAATTTAATACTGGGGACGTGCTAGCCTATGACCCTCCATATGTTGTTGGACTTCAGCTTTCAACAGTCCCAACCGACGGCCAGGCATGACGGGAATTGTAGTCCAGCATGTTACCCAATCCTGACTGAAGTTTATTGCTAAGGTTCCAGAGAGGCACTTGGAAACAATACTCTCTGGCTATGTTAAAACAGCCAGGCACAGTATGAAAAAGAAATATCCCTATATGTTAAAAAAAATGGTCAGGATTATGCAGATCTAATACTTTGATCTATGTGAGGTTGGTCGATTTGGGGCTTCAAACCTATCTTGCAGCATGGAAGTTAAACCCCCCCACATATAGCCAAGGAAGCACTCTTCACAAAGATGAAATAAAAGCTGCCAGCATTTAGGCTTCTCTGTATCCTATTGACCATGTGTGATTTTTACTTAAGCCCACAATTCCTAGGGAGTTTCACCTTCTCACCCATTCTTCCCTTGAACCTTCAGAACAACAGAAATCTCCACCTCAGCATCCTGTCACGGTTGCGGGGGAGGACAGTGTGACCCCTCCAACTGCCCCAGTTCCACAGTGCCAGAACTAGAATGAGATGGGAAATAGGTAAGGGCTTCTTTGGATCCCAGTTGCTGTTTCCTATTACTACAGATGAGAGAGTGAATGAGAACATGATCTTAACAGGAAGGGACTCTGTGGTGGCACCTGCTAGGTTTTAGATCAGGCAAGAAGTATGGAGTGTGACGGACTTTTCTCCCTTGCTTACTGCCTACCAAGCTTTCTACCACCCAGAGTTTACCTCCCCTTGGGCCCCTGATATGGAAAGGAGGGTTATCTTCTCCTCAATCCTACACTTTGTTGCTGGTAAAGACAAGAATCTGTGGGCCGGCCTCCTCTGTTGCCCCCATCAACCTGTTTTTAAGTGCTGCAAGTTTCCAGAGGCATTTTGTCTTCTTGTGAGCATCCAAGGTCCTGCGTGGTGTCAGCTGTGGCCACATCACCCTGGCAATGTAACAGCTAATCAAGAATTCTTGGCCCCTGTCCAGTTCTTTGGTGTCTGTTGTTGTACTGGATGCAATGGCTGGCTAATCTTGCCTAATTGTTGTCAGGAAACTATCAGGGGCTGCCTTCATTGCTTTGCCTGCCTCTTCTCCCATTGCTTGGAGAGTCATATCCAGGGGATCCTGGGCAATGCCAAAGCCCCTATATGGCTGAATTCAAATCATTACAGGAGTTTTCAGAGAGCATCCTTCAGCTACTGAGGCCTGCTAGCTCTGTATTATAAGGATACAATTGGAGAGAGAAAAATCTAGCAGCAGTAGTAGTAGTAGTGTGAGTTTATATGATTGCGTGTACTTTTGAGAGTGACAAGGAGGCAGGGGCAGAGGAAGGGAAAAGAGGAAGAACAATAGGGGAAAAACACAGAAGAAATTAAAAAATACAATCCATGACTTGTGATTATGTAATTGTAAAGCTCCAATTAATCTAAATATCCCTAAACTGAAAACAGAAGCATACTTCAAGCAAACGCTGAAATGTTATAAAAGGCATTGTTATAGCAAATTCATTTTAGAACTTTTTCTCCTAAAAACATTCATCTGCTTTTGAATGCATACTGCAGCTTTGACGTTTTGTTATACTTATGTATCAGAAGCTAAAATCCTTTGTTTACAGTTCTACTGTCAAACATCATGTTCCTCAATAGAAGATATGTCGAATTATGTTTATGCTGGACGGCTGAGAGCAGTAAAACTTAACGTCTTTCATGTATGTTGGTACATTAGACACATCATGCACTCTCAGTGTATATAACAGAGATTCCATTAAGAAAGGAAAAAACTGCTCAACAGTAGGTGGACTAAAGCCAAATTCTTGCACTTCATTTCTCATCCAGACAAGTATATGGCGAGGAATAACTGAAGGTTTGTGAAGGGTGGGTAAAAATGCAGCGATATAAAAGTGATGGTACTTTCATACATCAAGTGTTTGACCTTGGAGTTTCTTGGGATCATTGTATTAAATGAGTTAATGTAATAATGTGTAAGTAATTGTGGTCAGATAAGTTCTTATATACAAAGTCCAGAATGAGGTAAACCAATCATTGCCCTCATTACAACACAGCTCCATATTTAGAATTCACAAGAATTTACTGAAATAACTGACCATTGCAAGGCACTTACAAAATGTAGATCTAATTAATAGCTAATTGTAAACTTTTTAAAAAAAAAATTCAATACTTATAGGCTGCCTTCAAGGGTCACCCCTTCCACGATGGCTCACAATATATTAAGACACAGAATTCACAACATATTAAACATCCATAAAATCACAAAACCACAATAGAAAAAGAACTAACCCATCTAAAAATGGAATTGCAGCAGAGTTAGTAACAGAGAGTTAAAGACAGATTGACCCTATATTAATCATCTTCATCAACTTCAACATGTCTACTCCCAGTCTGACCGATGCTGGACACAATCCAATTTCAGCAGGCTAGAACAGTCTAAATGAACAAAAATATCACTAAAATATCAGATTGGAACAAAAAGATCTACAAAGCCTGTTTAGAAGTCATCAGTGTAGGGGCTATGCATTCTGGCTAATTAGGGAAGTTTGTAAACATGGGGCCACCTAAACATATTCAGCTACTGGCAGTTCTGCATTGATCTCGCACACCATAATGAACTCTAAGGCCCCGGTTTATTGAATAAATAATCATCTACAAACATTAAGTTAAAACAGTAAAGATCCTCTCATGATCAATGACACTGAAAACATTCAAAATGTTTCTTAGATGTGGTTTGCAGCTTAACGGTATACCAACCCTGGAATATCAAGGCAAGAAGGGAGATAAGTAATAAGGAACAGAGTATGGTAAAAATGCACTTTCGTTGACTCAAGATCAAGAAAAAATTCCTTACAAGATCAACTGGTGAGGAATGTACACTTTCCACTCCATAATTTCAAGTATAAACTGACAGGTATAAGAGTCAAACACACAAGGAGTTTTAAGATCCTATTAATCTACACAGATGGAAAATGTGATAAGAGATAAGGCTACCACAGGCAGCATATGTCAAAAGGAGAACATTTCTACGCTAGCTACTTTAAATTCAAACACGCTTACTGTGGATCAAACTGTTCACTTAGAAAAAGTAGAAGCATTTATTAAGCAATTCTTTCAACCTTTCAACCTAGAAAAATCCCATCACTAGCAAAGACTGCTTCGTTAGTAACTTGCTGTAACAATCTGTGTATGTTTGCAAAAAATCAACATCTTCAGCTAGTGAGGAAGGAAGAAATTCATGGGGCCTTACCAAAGCCACAAAATAACCAGAACTTTCATCAGGAGGAGGAGAAAAAATTATTTAAATAACATGTCCCTCCTTCCCACCACCTGGCACTTTACAAGCGACAGCATACTTGTGAAGCTTCCATCAATATAGTTCCAAGAACACTAAAAGCATTTCTAAAACAGGTATGAAATCACAAATATCCTAAAGGAAACCAAGGGCAAACCCTTAAAACCCTTTGAAAAAAACAAGATTTTTAAGTGCTCACATTTCACATTTTTCTTGCTTGTGGGAGCAAAGGTGGGCAAAATTCTGTCCTACCGGGTGCAGACCAGATACTACATGGCAGGTGTGTGACAGTTTCCTGGTAGTCATTTTAAAATGACACACAATTGTTGTCTTATTCAGACATTCTACTTCTGTGTTAAAGCAACACGTAAGGGGGGAGAGCAAGGATGAGTATGTTAGCTCCACTCTGTTGCCCTCCATGAGTTGGAGGTATGATTTCTGCAGGGGGGAGGCTTTTCTATTCGTCTTTGCCCCCTGCATGAAGCAACACCCTGGTTTTTCCAAGGTTCCAGGAGATGGAATTAGTGTGCTCCTTGCTCCCACCACTCATCTACTGAGTTAACACTAAAGTAGATCACCTGAATAGTATTTGTGGCAGACTGAAGTTAGGAGTGAAGGAAAGACAGTGGAGGGGCAGCTTAACCCAATCCAACTGTCCCCACCCAAACAAATTCAGGTTCCAGGTATGAAACATGATTTAGGAGAAAGCAGGAAAAATGGCCCAGTGGAAAATGTTTAAGCAGTCCCTGCTGTTCCTCTACTCCTGCTCAGCCTTCCCTCACTGCAGAAAACATCCCCCAAACCTGTTGAGAAACTATTACATTCATCCACTGTGCCATATCTAGACTGGTGCATAGATTTTGTAATCAGAAAGTCAAGTGACTCTCCACTGAAAATGCTACAATCATCTATTCCTTGCGCTGTGAACCAAGATATTTTAGTTTGCTGTCGGTCAAAGGAACAGTCCCCACATGGAAGGGTCACCATGCACATTCGGAAACATGTCAACTTCATAAGGGAAAGAGACATTTGCTTAGGCCAAGAATGTGTCATTTTGGCTTATGTGTTGTAAGAAGCCAACATGCAAAGCCATGACTGTTTTTTTGTTTGAAGGTGATTGCCCATCTCTGTTATGGTGAAAACCTATATACGCTAACAAGAATTGTGGTATTATGGTACAGTAATGCCTGTGAGGCATTGAAAAATTGTTCCAGATAATGAGATAGTAACATTTCAGTAACTCTGACAGGCCAAAAGAAATTGGTGCGATGATCAAACGTTCATGTTCCATAACCATGGACTGCTACAAAAACACAATAGGGTAAAAAGTTCATTTAGCCCGATAATCGCCCTCTTGGCCTGAGCTGCCAAAGCTGTGTCCAAGAAAAAGACCCAGGCCCTGCAGGAGAAAGAAAGCATCGCCCCAAGGGAAGGAGAGGCTGCTGCTGCTGTGCTGCTGCTGCTGCTGCGGGACCACCACCTCCACCACCCTTCCCAGAGGGACTTCTGCCTGGCAGGACCAGGCCCCAGGTACCCAGCCAGCCAAGACTGATTCTTACCACCTGTCCCTCTTTGGAGGGATACATAAGCCGGCTGGCTGAGGTGGCCTGGGAGACCCAGGCCCTGCAGGAGAAAGAAAGCATCGCCCCAAGGGAAGGAGAGGCTGCTGCTGCTGTGCTGCTGCTGCTGCTGCGGGACCACCACCTCCACCACCCTTCCCAGAGGGACTTCTGCCTGGCAGGACCAGGCCCCAGGTACCCAGCCAGCCAGGACTGATTCTTACCACCTGTCCCTCTTTGGAGGGATACATAAGCCGGCTGGCTGAGGTGGCCTGGGAGACCCAGGCCCTGCAGGAGAAAGAAAGCATCGCCCCAAGGGAAGGAGAGGCTGCTGCTGCTGTGCTGCTGCTGCTGCGGGACCACCACCTCCACCACCCTTCCCAGAGGGACTTCTGCCTGGCAGGACCAGGCCCCAGGTACCCAGCCAGCCAGGACTGATTCTTACCACCTGTCCCTCTTTGGAGGGATACATAAGCCGGCTGGCTGAGGTGGCCTGGGAGACCCAGGCCCTGCAGGAGAAAGAAAGCATCGCCCCAAGGGAAGGAGAGGCTGCTGCTGCTGTGCTGCTGCTGCTGCGGGACCACCACCTCCACCACCCTTCCCAGAGGGACTTCTGCCTGGCAGGACCAGGCCCCAGGTACCCAGCCAGCCAGGACTGATTCTTACCACCTGTCCCTCTTTGGAGGGATACATAAGCCGGCTGGCTGAGGTGGCCTGGGAGACCCAGGCCCTGCAGGAGAAAGAAAGCATCGCCCCAAGGGAAGGAGAGGCTGCTGCTCTTGCTGCTGTGCTGCTCCTTTCTTTTTCTTTTTCTTTACTTTTTGTTGGTGTGTTGATGCAATTTGAGATGAATGGGTGCCTGATTATATGAATGTATGTTTGTTTATATGCTGTATATATGGCTGTATATATAGCTGTTTTTATACGTTTAATTGTTGTATATTTTAGTTGTATTATGTGCTTCAGAGAGAGTTTTATCCATCAGGCGGGGAGACTTGAGGGGGCCCCAATTGCCGTAGTGACGGGCAAAGGAAGGTATGGCGCTGTGAGAAGGACGTGCCAGGTAAGGGGAACGCGGTCCAGACATGTTGTGGCTGTGCCTTGTTCCGGTCCTTCCCACACCCGCAAGGTCGTTGGTAGTCCTATCAGCCAACTCTCAGATCTCCAGTTGCTGTTATTAAATGCCAGATCGGTATATAATAAAACCTCCCTCGTCCACGATTTGATTGTGGATGAGGCAGCCGATCTGGCATGTATAACCGAGACCTGGGTGGGTGAGCAGGGAGGAGTTGGTCTCTCTCAGCTCTGCCCACCGGGGTACCTGGTCCAGCATCATGGTAGATCTGAGGGTCGGGGAGGTGGGGTTGCTGTCGTCTATAAGAGTTCCATCTCACTCACCAAGCACCATGTTCATTCAGTTACTGGCCTGGAGTGTTTGCACCTTGTGTTGGGCCAGAGGGACAGGCTGGGAATCCTTTTGGTGTACCGCCCACCTTGCTGCCCAATGGCTTCCCTAACTGAGCTGGCGGAAGTGGTCTCGGATATATTGTTGAGGTCCCCCAGACTAATAGTACTGGGGGATTTCAACATTCATGCCGAGACCACTTTGTCTGGCGCGGCTCAGGACTTCATGGCTTCCATGACAGCCATGGGGCTGTCTCAATATGTTAGTGGTCCAACACATGTATCGGGGCACACTCTAGACCTTGTTTTTGCTACTGAGCATGGGGAAAGTGATCTGGATGTGGGGAGTTTTACAACACTCCCTTTGTCATGGACAGACCACTGCTTGCTGAAGTTTAGACTTTCAGTAACCTCTTCCCTCTGCAAGGGTGGGGGACTTATTAAAATGGTCCGCCCCCGGAGACTAATGGATCCTGAAGGTTTTCAAAGGGCTCTGGGGGATTTTCCGGCTGATAGGACTGGCGCTCCTGCTGAAGCCCTGGTCGCTCTGTGGAATACGGAGATGACCCGGGCTGTAAACACGATCGCTCCTGCACGCCCTCTCCTGTGTAGAGCTCATACAGCTCCATGGTATACTCCGGAGCTGAGAGCGATGAAGCAAGATAGGAGGAGGCTTGAGCGGAAATGGAGACGAACTCCCGACGGATACAATTATGCGCTGGTTAGTGCTTCGACTAAGCTCTATGTAGGAGCAGTGAAGGCAGCTAAAAAACATCATTTTGCTGCCACTATTAAATCATCTCTTTGCCGCCCAGCGGAGCTCTTTCGAGTTGTCCGGGGGCTTCTCCATCCAAACCCTCCGGACACGGTGGAATCATCGGAGGCCCGCTGTAATCAGTTTGCCGATCACTTCCAGAATAAGATCTCATGTATCCGCCGGGACCTAGACTCTCAAGTTATAGCAGTAGATCCTAGTGAGGTGTCCGGAGCACAGTCTTGTCCTGTTTTGTTGGATGAGCTTCAGTTGGTTCAACTCGAGGACGTGGACAAGGTGCTTGGACAGGTACGTGCAACCACTTCGGTACTGGATCCTTGCCCCTCCTGGCTGATAAAAACTAGCAGGAATGGAACAGGTAGCTGGGCCAAGGAAGTGATAAATGCCTCTTTACGAGAGGGAGTGGTCCCGGGCTGTCTGAAAGAGGCAGTGGTGAGACCACTCCTGAAAAAGCCTTCCTTGGACCCAGACAATTTTAACAGCTACAGGCCAGTGGCGAATGTTCCATTCCTGGGCAAGGTCTTGGAACGGGTGGTTGCTGGCCAGCTCCAGGCGCTATTGGATGAAACTGATTATCTAGATCCATTTCAATCGGGTTTTAGGCCCGGTTTCGGCACTGAGACAGCCTTGGTCGCCCTGTACGATGACCTATGTCGGGAAAGAGACAGAGGGAGTGTAACTCTGTTGATTCTCCTTGATCTCTCAGCGGCTTTTGATACCATCGACCATGGTATCCTTCTGGAGAGGCTCGCGGAGTTGGGAGTTGGAGGTACTGCTTGGCAGTGGTTCCGCTCCTACTTGGCGGGTCGTCTCCAGAAGGTAGTGCTTGGGGAACATTGCTCGACACCGTGGGCTCTCCAATATGGGGTCCCGCAGGGGTCAGTTTTGTCCCCCCTACTTTTTAATATCTACATGAAGCCGTTGGGAGAGGTCATCAGGAGTTTTGGAGTGCGTTGTCATCAGTATGCTGATGACACGCAGCTCTACTTCTCCTTTTCATCTTCTTCAGGTGAGGCTGTCGATTTGCTGAACCGTTGCCTGGCCTCGACAATGGACCGGATGAGAGTTAACAAACTGAAGCTCAATCCAGACAAGACTGAGATGCTGTTGGTGGACGGGTTCTCTGATCGGATGGTGGATATATACCCTGTCCTGGACGGGGTTACACTCCCCCTAAAGGACCGGGTTCGTAGTCTGGGAGTCTTTTTAGACTCTTCCCTCTCACTTGAGGCTCAAGTAGCCTCGGTGGTTAGGAATGCGTTTTACCAACTTCGGTTGGTAGCCCAGCTACGTCCCTATTTGAGTAAAGAGGACCTTACATCAGTGGTACATGCTCTGGTAACCTCACGTTTGGATTACTGTAATGCGCTTTACGTAGGGCTACCTTTGAAGACAGTTCGGAAGCTACAACTAGTGCAAAATGCGGCGGCCAGATTGCTGACAAGGACCAAGCGGTCCGAGCATATAACACCTGTTCTGGCCAGCTTGCACTGGTTGCCAATATGTTTCCGGGCTAGATTCAAAGTGTTGGTATTAACCTATAAAGCCTTATACGGTGCGGGACCACGATACCTTGCGGAACGCCTCTTCCGATATGAACCGGCCCGTGCACTACGTTCTGCTACGAAGGCCCTCCTCCGGGTTCCAACTCACAGGGAGGCCCGGAGGGTGATGACAAGATCTAGGGCCTTCTCAGTGGTGGCCCCCGAACTATGGAACAGTCTCCCTGAGGAAGTACGCCTGGCGCCGACTCTGCTTTCCTTCCGGCGCCAGGTCAAAACCTTCCTATTCTCTGAAGCATTTTAAGTTACATTGATTTAATTTTAAAAATGTTTATTGTATTGTTGATTGTATTTTAATATTATTTTGTTATTCATTGTATTTTTATACTATTTTATGTTCACCGCCCAGAGAGCTATCGCTAGTCGGGCGGTATATAAATTTAATAAATAAAATAAATAAATAAAATAAATAAATAAAAATAAGAAAATACTGTTCCCAGAGTAACAGAGAAAAGAATGACGAATTATTACTGTCAACAAATTAATAGTGTTAATTCCGAGCTTCTCTTTCACATTAAGAGGATTACTTCTGTGTTGGAAGAGGACAATCCCATCGTTTCAGATCACGGAGAACTGCCATACATATTTAGACTTATTGCTAGAAAGATGACAAGCCCTCAAAATCAGCTTAGTTAGTACAGGCATACCCCACTTAAAGTCGCTTCACTTAAAGTAGCCTCGCTATAAAGTACATGCTCCAGACTCCACCATACCCCACTTTAATGTACGCACTTCGCAATAACGGACACTTAATGGCATGACACCGCTGCCATCTAGTGGCGATTGCAGTGCAGTACATGCATAGATAATTGCTTCACTTTCAGTACATT
Organism: Rhineura floridana; assembly: GCF_030035675.1. Classification (NCBI taxonomy): domain Eukaryota; kingdom Metazoa; phylum Chordata; class Lepidosauria; order Squamata; family Rhineuridae; genus Rhineura; species Rhineura floridana. The sequence continues at coordinate 93,587,249 of NC_084488.1, read as the reverse complement.
TTCACTTTACATACACGCTTCGGTCCCATTGCGTATGTTAAAGCGGGGTATGCCTGTAGATGCAACTAAATGAGGATGCATTCAGTAGTGTGGTCAGGTCCAGAAATGGTACTGTTTAACACACCAGACTGTGATCTCAAAAAAGCAGAGATGTCCTGGGTTCTCTGATCTTGGGCAAGTTGTTTGTTTGAGGAACCACAGGAAGCTGCCTTTTACCAAGTCAGACTACTGGTCCATCAAGCCCAGTATTGCCTACCCTGACTGGCAGTGGCTCTCCTGGGTTTCAGACAGGGAGTCTTTCCCCAGCTCAACCTGGAGATGCCAGGGATCGAACATGGGAACATCTACTCTACCACTGAGCCATGCTTCTTCCCTCTGTCTTTGTTGGCCAGGTTGAGATGCCACACTCACACAATCTGAACTACTTTAGTGATGCTGGAAAGCAGGTGAATGCCACTGCCCCAGTGGAAGAGCTGCTACTAGAGAGTCTGCATCACAAGAAAAAGGTGGAGAGACCTGCTCACAAACGCAAGCCAGCTATTTGCCAATAAACAGGTGTTTTATGTGTTCATGAAAAACAGTTCAGACCTGCTGAACTTTCATGCAAATGTGTGCAAATGTAAAAACTAACAGTACTGTATATGTCAGTGTTGAAACACCCCAAGGAATAAATTAAACCCTTACCATAACACCCCAAACAAGCCTCAGTCTTTGACATGATATTGTGAGTTATTGCTGCTGGGCCAATGACATAGGCTTATTTATAGATTTGAAACACTGCGATACTATAATCCAATCAAGAATTTTCAGTGCACTTTACAATAGCTCATAAACCCAATACTATACAATTAAGACAATAAAAACATTGAACAGCAGCCAAAAGGTGGCACTAAAAAGCACAACAGAAGTACAAAAACAACCATAGCAAAGACGTATGCTGCTGTATACACCAATAAATTAATAAGAAAAATAAATAAGAATACAAACCTTTCCATTTTATTACTACTAATGACACCTCACCTATACTGTTCTATTTGTTAGTATGTAAGATGCATAATGACACTCTGGGCTCCTTTGGAGGAAAAATTGCTTTTTAATATATATATATATATATATATATATATATATATATATATATATATTTAAATTAAACCCTTTTTTAAAGATGTCTTTAAAGCTTTTTAAAAATGTTTTTAAAGTTGTTTTGTTTTAATGTATTTTAAGGTCTGTTTTTATGATGTTTTAAAGTGTTTTTAGCGCTTTTGTTTGCCGCCCTTGGCTCCTGCTGGGAGGAACGCCGGGATATAAATCAAATAATAAATAAGTAAATAAATAAAATGTGGGATTTAAATCAAATCAAATCAATCAATCAAATCTCAGAAATCTAAAAGGTTGTATGACCAGACTCAGTCTTCTCAAAACAGTCCGCAGGGCAAATATGCACATATAAAGTTCAATACTCAGTGACTGGATCACTAACCTATATATGTGCAACAACTATTACAGGAGAAACACCACCAAGCTTGTTTTATATATCATCACCTCAAAACAATACTTTTCAGTGAAAGCAGTTCACACATTCAGCTACAAATTCTCTTAACATTGAGCACTTGGGGATGAGATACTGACCACCAATATTCATTGGGGAATCTCTGCTATTGGTTTCATAGTGCTTTATAAGTAGACCCTAATAGAAGCCAATTGGTTTTGTAAACTTCATGACAGGAACAGGGAACCTGGGACTCGCCAGATGCTGGACAACTCCCATCATCCCATGCTGTGGCCATGCTGACTGGGGCTGATGGGAGTTGGAGTCCAACAACATTTGGAGGGTCAGAGGTTGCCTAATCCTACTTTAAGCAATCCTAATGATTTCTGTCCAGATGTGCCTATCCTGCTACTGAAATGCACACAGTGCGTTTTGGACATGCCATCATCTTCTTCTCATTGTGCTCAAGGAAAAACCAACCTTTATGTTTAAAGTTAAATGGGCTGTGCATAGTATTCACTGTCTGGCCCATGTGACAATTATATAGCCACCTCCTTCTCTCACCTTAGAGCAGTTTCTCAAGAGTAAAAGGACTAGCTGGGGACAGGTAAAAAGGTATCTGAGGCATGGGGGAAGGAGGGAAAAGTCAACATTTCTTTGTGTTCTTTAACTAGCAAACTGTGCAATTCTTTTGTTGGAACCCTCCTGTCACCCAGAGCTGGGAATAGCAGGATGAGAGAGCTACCAAAAGTAGCTTTTCAGAGCTTTGTAATTAAAGGGTGGGCAACCTGTGGCCTTTGGCCTAATTTCAAGCCACCCCAGATTAAATTCAAAAGCCCTCTGCAATTGATCAGTTCAGAGTGAGTGTCATGGCCCCGTCAGAGGACTCATCAGACGAGGATGACTCGGGAGTAACAGCAGCAGACCCAGAAGCAGCAGACCCAGAAGGAGAAACGGAGGAAACTCCTGAGAACCCAGCTCCTTCTCCCCCTCAGCTGCAGAGTACCCCAGACACAGCTGAAGCCCCTCAGCCAGATGCAGACAGTGAACAGGATACTCCCCCCTCACCTGCAGAACGTAGACAGCAGAAGGTCAGGCAGAAGAGGGGCAGGCCTGTCCACTTAAGGCCAAAACGCTAAGGGCTCACACCTGCTGACAAACCTGCTCCTTAAAAGTCAAACCTTGGCTTCAGCTTGTTGCTGACTACGTCAGGCATGGCTTCGTGTGTTTCTAGTTTCCCTGAATCTTATCTTAGACTGACCCCTTGACAATTGAACCCGGACCTCTACTGACCTTGCTTCTGGACTTCTGGCTTGGCACATAAGCTTAGGACGGGCCTTGCCCTTATCATGCTTCATGGTTAGCCTGGCAGATTTACGACCAGACTGCCAGCTAAGGACTTTCCCGCCCTGATAACTACCCAGGAATTTCCAGCCCCCACTGGCACTGCTGTCTCTGTGCAGAGCTGACAGTGACCAGGCCTTCCCCCAGCAGCCTGCTAGATGGGAAGGGGGGAGGAGGAGAGGATGGCAGAAAGAGCAAGATAATGGGGTGACAGAGAATAGCCTGTCCACTTTTGCTTCTGGCCTCACCCACTACAGGCTTCAGTCCTGCCCAGTGCTGGCATGACTGCCCAACAGACTACCGTCAAGAGAATGTAGTCCTCAAAAGAAAGAAAAAGGTTGCCCACAACGGTTCTAGAAGGTTCTACTGAGACGGGACTGCCCAGAACACATGAAGAAGGCGTGGTATATTCTATGAGCTGCATATTCTTTTTGAAGGAATTGAGTCTGAGAATTCCTTAGAACGAATGCCACCATAAAAACTTACCAAAGCTGCATTCTTTGCCACGTGACCTACAACCACGACAACTCTCCCTTTAAAGCTCTGAAGTGTGGCGGTAGCAGGACACTGGATGAGCTCTCCTTCAGCAGTGAATGCTGATCCAAATGGGATATTGATGCTGCCTGATATATGCCCTCGATTAAAACTGTGCAAGACGAAAATCCGTTAAGGAAATCAATGAGGAAATGGGGAAAATAAGTTCTGAATATTATTTATTTATTTATTGCATTTATATACCGCCCCATAGCCGAAGCTCTCTGGACGGTTTACAACAATTAAAAACATTAAAAACAAATATACACATTTAAAAACACATTTTTAAAAAGCAACTTAAAAAATTATCATTTGTTCAATTTACTACCCACCCACCCTTCAGTATAAGGTTCCAATACTAAGGCCGCACGAAGTATCGTACTCATCTAGATACATAAACAGACTGCAATTAGAGAAGTCCTTGAACTCAGAGACCCCCCTCCCTTTGTTGTTGCTGGCAACAACATTTTTAAGAGTAACGTTTTTACTCATCCAGGACACAAGGGCTAGCAGCACTAGCTCTCCTTCTTTCTCACTCACTCATGTCTCTTTAATACCCAACAGAGATTTGGTGGAGCCCTCCCCTTATTCAGACACACTTTTGGCAAGGAAGAATTCTGATAGAGTTTCTGTTCATATTCAGGAGGAAGCAGGGCCCTTTTGCTGCACCTCTGAATGAGTGGCTGAAGCACGTAAGGACAGCGCTCTGCAAATGTTGATGGTTCACAAGGGAGTAAAAAGCCCCAGGGAAGTCACAGGAGCTTAGGAAGCTGCCCTATACTGAGTCAGGTCATTAGTCCATCTAGTTCAGTATTGTCTATTACAAATTTGTAATGGCACTTCAGGGTTTCAGAGAGACAGAGATTGACCCTAAGATCTTGTACCTGCCAAGCAAAGGTGCTACCACAAAGCTATAGTCCTCTTGTATGGAATAAAGAGACTGAATAAAGAAAAAACACACATGTATGTTGTATTTGCAAGAACAAAAGATGTTAGCTGGTGGGGAGGAAACAAACATTGTCTGTGTATTTAGAATATGTGATTGCCCACAATAGAAACCAACCCCATAAGAGAAAGAGATCCTTGGGATCTGGGTCTACACTGGAGGCCAGATGTAAAGCCTCTCTGGTGGCTGGGTTGTGCCTTCTGATGTAGGCTGCTTACTCCCACGTTAGGACCTTTAACGCTCTTGGGTGCCCTTTCATTCATTTTAATTGCAACAAGACATCTGCATTCATGCAAATGAAATGCATTCTACACAAAACACATTTCCAACCATTTGTGGTGCTAGATTAGTTATTTTTTTCATCTAGTGCATGGAAGTAGTGTCTTCAAGAGCACCAGTGCCAAGGTAAGTTACTCTTCATTGAAGTTGCTGGACAACTCCAACACGGTCCAGGATCTAGCATGATTGCCTTGGAAAGGCTTAGAGTTAATCTAAGATTCCTTTAAAAATAGTATGTTAAATTTATATTAGATGATTGTTACATTTATACTGTAGAAAATACGAAGTTTCTGACAGATCAAGAACAAACTGACCTATTCCGCTTGTTAACATAGTCCATTAATTTCTAACTAGAAGGAATAATTATTTCTTGCACTCCAAAACTTAGAGACTCATAAATCTATAGCTTCAACATAAATGCTTCAGTATGGCATGATAATTGTAAAAGAAGGCAAGCCCTTTATGACAACAGAAAAAATGGCTTTAACCTTAACAAGGACAAATACAGTTACTTCAGGTTAAAGTAATTGCATTGGCATATCACTATGCATACTTTTAAAAGTCTTTTGTATCCTTTCTAATCTTAAATTGCCATCTTAACCACTCCATTGCTGAGATGATTATTGTTGTTATGTGCCTTCAAGTCGATTACGACTTATAAAAGCTAGAAATTTATGCAAAGGAGCTGAAAGGACCATAAAGAATTTTGCGGAGATCTTCATGAAAGGAATGGAACACTGCCAGTGTTTTTGTAACTTACTTACGGAAATGAATCGTACACAAAACTGCTGCCTTACAAACACAAATATCACTTAGATGTTAACCCCCCCCTTTTTTTAAAATCAGCAAGGTCCAGACAACATTATCTTTTTACAAGGAAGTTTCCCCTTATAAAATCGTATTTAGAAAAAGAAAAGTCACTAGAGCTGATGCTTATAAGACCCACCAGGTTGCATTTCAGTAACTCCTTAGCTTCCAAGTGCAGCTATAGATGGAAAGTTCTACTAAATAAAATAACATAAATGGAACACCTGTTGCTAGATCATGTGCACTGTGTGTTTCCCATTAAACTGGGTTAAGGAAAATACAGTAAATTATCATTTGCCTTATCTTTTTCTTGAGGGGTATGGACAAAGATATGGAAAACAACAACCAGGAATTCGTGTGGGTATACAGAGGGAAGCAACAATCAGCACAACACCAGGCTGGTCACACAATTTCACACAAACATTGGCTAAAATCAGATGGCACAGTTTGGACATCAGGAAAGTGTTCTATGCTCATATATTCAAATAGCATTTTCCAATTATGGTTTGGAGGTAAACTATGGTCTGCCTCAGTGGGAAAGTAGGGCTCAATCCATCAGCTCTGCTGAAAGACCAACTCCATCAGGCCTCCTCTCCTTCACTTGGCAGCAGCCATTCCATGAGGCTGCCTCAGTGGTGGATTCAAGTGACTGCACCAAAATACCAGATCCATCAGGCACCACCTTCCTCTGTATTGTTTCTATGACAGCTACTCAATATAAGAACTATCATCTAAGATTTGATGCCCAAGTTTGCTTTTTTCCTTTTCCCATCCAGTTCCTTTTATCTTGTTTGCCATGATTTTTAAGATTGTAAACCTGTGGACAGGGACTCTTGTCTTAACTGATTGTATGTAAGCCATTCTGGGAGCCTTTTTTTGGCTGAAGAGTAGAGTATAAATACTCCAAATAGGTGTAACAAGTTTGTCTAATTTGAACATCAAAACAAACTATGTTTGCCATGGAGCAGAGAGTGCAGGAAGGTGTAGGAGTGCCTTTTATGCTGAAGTAATATGTCGTTTAACTTGCAGTGCAGTTATCTACAGCTTTGGATCTTCAGCTCACCCTATTCTGAAGAATCTAAAGCTGTAATGCCTCTTCCAAGCCTCTTTTGAAAAACGGCGCTTCCCAATTTTATTAATAAACACTTTATCACAGGATTTGATGGACTAACTTTACAAACCCTCTTTACCTCAAACTGAAAGCTGCTTTGAATTAGGATGAAGAGTTTTTACCAGCAAACCTGCTCAGGTTTCTGCTGTATTATCTTAACATGCTAGGGAAAAAGGAAGACCAAATTAAAGGCCTTTGCTATAAATGAATCTAGTTTAAATATTGAACTATTTCAGGGGGAAAACCCTCAGAAGACTAAACAATGAAGAGCTTTTGACACTGAAGCCTGTGATTGACTGGAAACCTCAACTGGCGTTTGAAATTAATAAACATACAGAAGAAATAATTATACTTTCATGCTTCTTTGATCACCTTTGTTTTAGCTAGACAGCATAACATGTTGAGGGTTAGGTTTTGGCACATTATCAAGCTCTAACAGTTCTGCTTTGCTTATATGAAGTCATTATGTAGAATAGTCTCCTGGTTCTATCAGCCTAGACAGGAAGCATAACATTAAAGATATAATCAAGGATAGCTTCTTTCTGTCTGTGTCCTGCCCAGAGCGTGAGACATGAGATGGCGGTGAGGCTGGAATTCTTGCTTTATTAAAGTAACGGTTATATCAAAAGCAGTGCGCTTCATAGACCTGTCTATGCTAACTCACTACTGACTCTATCTGAGCTACCTAGGCATGCTCTGCAGCATGTGCAGTAAGTTGACTCAGCACCTCAATCAGGGGGGACCACCTTAAACAGGAAAGGTCTTCACTCATAATCTCTGACTCCTCCGAAGCACTTGTGGGTTGTGGCATCTCCCCTCCCTCAAAAGCCTCTTCCTCTTCCGATACCTCTCCCTGGTCTACCTGGGGGAACTGGGGCTTAACAGTCTGATAGGACTCAAAAGGTGATCACAGGAGAGGCCATGTCAGTTCCCTGGGTTCCATAAGGTTTCAAGTGTTATCATCAATGCTATCTAATATCTACAGTAGGGTCCTGCTTTTCGGCGTTCCGCTAATACGGAGCCAGCAGGGCAATCAGCTTTAGTGTGGGGAGCTCCAGCCGCCCCGCTCCAGCCGACAGCAATCAGCTGTAGCATGCAATCAGCTGTACTGTACAGCTGATCGCGCAGTATGTCCCACTTTTCAGTGGGGGTCTGGAACGTAATCCACCGTATGAGTGGGGCTCTACTGTATATGAAGCCACTGACAGAGATCATCCGTAGCTTCTGGGTCAGATGTCTTCAACATGCTGACAGCATATTGTACATATACACATACCTGTCCTTTCCCTCATGTGTCGTGCATTTTACATTGTTAGCTTAAGAGCAGTTATTTAACTTCTGTAAATTGTATTTTGTAAATTGTATTTTTATTGATGTAGTTTTATATTTGTGTTTTTTGTAAGGCGCCTTGAGGGCCTTTGGCTGAAAGGCAGGGTGTATATGTGTGTATGTGCAACAACAATTTCTATTCCACCCTTCCTCCCAGAAGGAGCCCAGAGTGATGAACAAGGGACAAAACACTAAAAACCTGTTGGTGTTATTAATCAGGGAAAGTGGAAAATAGCAATGCCATGCTCTGTGTCAGAGACCAAAACATTTAAGATTGTAATACAAAATTGTCTGGATGGGGCTGGTGGAGGAAGAATTGTATGACTGGTTTGTTGTTTGTAAAACATTATCCTACTCTTTCTCAAAGGACCTCATGGAATTGACACACACACACACACACACACACACACGGGTTATTAAGAATATCAAATCAAATTTATGACTGCTAATAACTGGTAACTGAAAACGGACATCAAATGCTTGGGAATGTTATTAAGTACTCCTGACACCCTAAAGAGACAGCTATTTTCATTTTTTCTAAAAAAGAGACAGCTTAGCTCATCAGATGTGTCATTATGGCTCTCAAGACCTGTTGGCTCCAGAGAAGCTGTAGAAGTTAGTGAAACTGCATTTCTGGGCCATCCTTATGACAGACACAGCCAATGATACCATCTAATAAGCACCTTTAGTTCCTCACTTCTACATATATTTCCAAATTCATTTCCTCTGTCTTTCTCTTGCATCATGTACACAGAGAGTAAACCCCTTCCTTTCCTCCATTCTTCTCTGTTGGAATTTCTGCAGCTCATACCAGCTCCCACATCCCCTCACTTTGCTGTAGTTTAAAACATAAAAGCAGTTTATGAACTGTTGGTTGTCCATGCTATCTCCTTGCAGACCTCAGTCCTTGACCTCCTCAGCAAGATAGGGTTTTGTTGTCTCCCACATGTTAACCTCAAATTCAAAAAGGGCCCAGTTTCAACAGCATACGTTCTTTCACATCTCAGAGCGTCCCACAGGTTGTGAGATGCAGAAGTAATTCAGATATGCTCTTCTTGGAGTCCATCACGCTTCTCTCTGCTGTGCTTCTATGGCGTAGTTCTCATTGAGATGGTCAGCCTGTATCTGGGCTCTACAACTTCAGACTGCAGGTAGGAGACTCACATGATCAAATGCTCCTCCACGTAAAATAGTAAAAAACTATATGTCAGGAAGAAGGCCAGGTTAAAAACCTTCTCTCTAATAGTTTTGTGATGATTTGTTTTCCAAAAAACATTTTGGTTGGGGAAGCATTCAGTCATTAGTGGTCTGAAGTGGTACAAGCCACTGGTTAACCACCCAATGAGAACTGGCTCTAAATCAAACTACTTAAAACTCCCCCGCCCCTCAAACAATGTGGTGCTTTTGGTTAAAATTGACAGAGAAGTTAGTGAAGACTGATCTATGACTTTTCTATTTAGAAGGATACTCCTCACTGTTACGGATGTCAACTATAAGCAGCTTTGGCTTGCTGGATTTCGTTTTCTTTGTTGGAGTCTTGAAATGACTAGGTCCTGACAGGTCACACAGGTCAATCAAATCTTCAGCCGAGATCCGTGGCGACACTTCTGATTTCAGATCATTCAACTTGATAGAATCCCTAGACTTTTAAATGGAGAAAATAAAAGTAAAGCAATGCCCTTTAACAGCCATCCAGCTGGCATTATGTGCCCATTTCTGTTAAGATTATACACTCCTTTTCTTACAGCCTCCAAGCTATTTTATGTTGTATTTCACAAATCTGTATTATTGTTTTTAAAGACCTATGAAAAGACTACTGCTTTCCCTATCAACAGCTTTTAAAACTGTCAACTGTCAAATAACATTTCAAAGAAAGGTTGTGCATGACAGTTTGCATGCTGAAGTATGACTTTGGTTTGTTACATTAGCCAGTTTCAGATGCCACGGTAATCCCTGGTTTATCTTGTCAGGAACAAGCATATCTTCCAGGGGGCTCATGTGCCCCTCACCTGCTCCTCTCAGCATTGCTGAGAAAGGTTTGGACAACACTAAGCTTCCAAATTTGACGAACTGGTTAATCTTAAATTGAAACAAACTAACTTCAAACCATGGTTTATGAAGTTGGCTTTTTCAACTAGCCATAGTGAAGATTGACCACACTTTAGGTTTTAAATGTAATGCTAAAATATGGCTAATTGAAATCTGAAGCAAAAACTTCCAATCTCCTTCCTGCAGTCATCCAGAGGACTCAAATCCAGGCTCTTGTCATCCTCAGCTTAGTGTGATGCCTGAATGTGACCATTACATTGCCCTAATTACCTCTTTCTTTACACTTCCAATGCAGAGAGTTACAGTTGCCTAAAAGTATGGAGTACACCACAGTGTTTCTGCTAATTTCATCATGTATAAAATTGGACCTAGGCAAGACTAGGAAGGTCTATAAGTTTAAGTAAAGTGTTCTACATGCAATACCACACTAGAGCTACTAATACTATAAATAACGTCATCAAGAATGAAAAAAAGAAAAGAAATTAGGATTAAGAAAGAAATTGGATGGTGAAACCAGTGACACTGTGTGTTTTTAAAAAAACACCTCCACCAAACCAGCCTCCCAAGTTCTGTGACATTTTATGTGACCAACAACAGAAGCCAGGATAGGGCTATGCAAGTTAAGTGATGGGATTATGCAGATAGGAACAGGCTTGGTTCTCAATGGCTGGGATTACTGGGACTGTGGAGACACAGTTGCAATGGTGGCAAAAATTCTCCGCCATCCCAGACTAACCGATAGGAAGCTGCCCTACACTGAATCAGTCCACTGGTTCATCTGGTGTTGACAGTGACTGGCAGCAGTTCTTGAGGGCTTCAGCAGTGGTCTTCCCCAGCCCTACCTGAAGATGGCCTGTGGCCTTTTGCATGCGAAACAAGGGCTCTAACAGGGCTAGATGGCCCTTCCGCTCTCAATGAAAGGGATGGCAGAATCATAGATTCTCTAACCCCCATTGAGCCTTGCAAAATACAAGCTCTCCCTCGACACATACATACCATCCCTCATGGTGACAGGCATTTTGACATTTCTCTGCACCCCAAAGCCTCATTTACTGCTTCGGCTTTAGCTCAGTAGAAAGGTTATCCACCCCCCTTCTATCATTGTAGGAAAAAAATCTCAGCTGCGAAGCATCACAGCAATCTGGATATTTTAACATACGCATATTCGCACAAGCTAATAAAAAGAGCAGATATGTGTGAAAAGTAAGGAGATTATGACAAGACAAACATCATTGTAAATCTATTGTAGTTTATATCCATGGATACCCTCTTCGTTTTGATGGTGTACTTTCCTTCGGGTACAACAATTAACCACAACATAGGAGGAAATAAGGGAAGACAGACAGCATCCATTTTAGAGCTTTACTTCCTCTATAATGCTGACAATATCAGCGTCTAACCCAATGGACTAACTCTAGAGGATCATTTCTCTCCTAGACATGAAATTTAATACTCACTGTAGGGTTATTTTTTGCTCTTTTTTAAGATGAAGAATACTATTTTTGTGATAAAATACACATCTTCTTTACTGAAGCATGACATCAAACAGTAACACTCTATAAACAGCACTATACCGCACAACATTTAGCTGCCAAGAGATTTGTTTCCACTAGCCACATGTCTTTATACCCCATAATCACCCAAATATTTCAGAGGAAATAAAACTCTGCTATAGGGCTAACTTTGCAAAAGGCATTACCTTGTCTCTTACAGTAAGTGTACATAGACATTTGAACAATAAAAGTATTCTATTCCACATGTCACCCCTGTACTCTACTTCTCTGATTTGTAAACTGTGAATCGTGATCCACAGGTTGATATATTCCTGGGTGGGTCACAACAAGGGTTTTCTTTTCTTTCACTGCGGCAACATCTAACCAGTACTGTTGTGCAGTTCCATGAAGACAAGCTTGCTTGCTTCCTCCTTCGCTATGGATCATGGTTAAATTCTACTCCTACTCAGAGCAGACCCACTGAACTTAATTAACCTAGGTTAGTTATGTCCATTAACTTCAATAAGTCTACTCTGAGTAGGACTAACTTTGAATACTGCATTTTAAGGGTATTGTAACCTGCCCTGAGACTTCTGGGTGAAGTACCTTTTATGTACACCGCCCAGAGAGCCTTCGGGCTTAGGGCGGTATATAAATTAAATAAAATAAAATAAATAAATAAATACATGCTAACAATATTACCCACTGAGTGGTACTCAACTAACCTATCCTGTCAGTGCAAGGATTACCGCTAACGCAATGGGACTTCCTCCCCTCTCCTCCCCAAATCTGGAGGGTTGGGGGAATCCCTAGAACATATTTAGGGGGCATGAGGGGAGGATATAGCTATAGATATAGTATTCCTGCATTTTCTGTTGTAGAAGGGGAAAGTAGGGCTTGAAAGGTAGAATTAAGTGGATCCCGAAAGGCTGAGTAAGTTTACAGGCCAGATTTGAAATCCATGGGAAGCAGTGGTCTAGGTTAGGAGAGGGGATCTGCGGCTCTCTAGATGATGCTGGACTACAACTCCCATTATCCTCCCCGACCATTGACCATGCTGGCTGAAGCTGATGACAGCTGGAGTTGAACAACACCTGGAGGGCCACAGGTTCCCCATTCCTGCTCTATAGAGATGTTCCAAGCAATAAGTCAAACACAAAACTCAGCAACTGGGGGTCAAGTATAGTCCCCTAAGGAGTACTAGCTTGTTTTCCCTCCTCCCAGCTGTTAATGCAGAGTGGAAAGGTGTAAGGAAAGGGTGGTGACTGTAGTAAAGGGACTTACTGGGATTGCAATTAAGGGAACTTGCGGATGATCCTGGATTCACCGTCCAAAAGCACAATGATTCTTATATTTCAACGCATTTTTCTACACTATAATGAAATTCTCTATTAAGGATTGTTTTGTGAATTGGTTCACAAATTGGGGAACTGAAGAAGGACAACAGCTTAGTGTCAGAGTGCATGCTTTGCATGTTGAAGGTCCCAAACTCTATCCTTGGCATCTCCAATTTCAGAAGAATCTGATAACAGCTCTGTTGGTGATCCTGAAGAACTGCTCCCAGTAAGAGCAAGCAGTACAGGGATAAATATAGATAAATAATCTAACCTAGTACAAGGCAGCGTCTCCCTTGATATGTGAACATATACACAGGAGTACAAACACATTTTGGCAGGTTCCTTACATGCAAACATGAGCCCTGCTTCCTTGCACACTAAAACACACACGTGCCTTACTTACATGTTACAATTTAAGGCGTACACTCAAATGTAATGGGTATGATCCAGCCAGAGTGAAGCATGCTGAAGCCTCACTCATTTTAATGAGAGTTAAGCCTGCTTAACTCTCCCCCACTGAAATGAATGAGGCATAAAACTCTGGTAGGATGACTGCACTCTATGTATAAAGTGGCCTCACATCTGCTGTAAAAAAAGAATACAGAAGTGGACAAAGAGTAGAACTATGAATCGTGCTCTCTTTGGGGCAGTTAACCACGTAGCTCAGAACCTCGTAGCTCAAAACAACAAAATCCATTTTTCCCTCTCTGCCAAAGTTTGCAACAGTAAACTGATAAGCTGCAGTGGTGCCTCAGAAGCCCCAACTGTTTACCACTTCAGAAGAAACAAAGCCAAGCACCCTTCGTGAGGTACAGCATGTGCTAGCACAGAGAAAGATGGGGAAAAGAAAGAGAAAACAGAAGAGAGTCTCATTGCTGAATGAGTATTTATTTTTCCTTTGTATAACATACCATCAACATTTGCTCTGTTCTGTGATAATGGTCTTCAGGAGTTTACTTTAGGAAGTGGTCAGCACACGGAGGAGAAAAACTCCTCATGGCATGAAAGGAATTGTAATTTGTAAATAAGGCATCTAATGTCAAGCTGTTCAGAGTCTGTTGGGGTGTGTAGGGAATTGTGGAGGACCATCAAAGGAGTCCTACTGATAAGGCTACCACTTGGCTCAGAAAGTGCAGATGTCTCACCTAGGCAACGTCAATTGGCCTTGTTGAGCAATTCCTTGCATTTCTGCTGCTACTGCAACTCCTCAAAGGGGAAGCAGTAATTGCTTATAAGGCTTAGCCAATGGAATTAGTTCAGTTTTTTCTAGTCACAAAACATACTTTTTTTTTTTTTTAAAGAATGTTAATGTTGCCTCCACCCCAAATTCTTAAGGCAGGCCTTCAGGAGAAAACACAGGGCTGCAGGCATGCCAGTAATAGAATGAATTTCAAAGACAGCTTCAAAACATTTTATTATTACTACTACTTCAATAATTTATTAACTGCCCTTCACCATCAAGTCCCAGGGTGGATTACACCAACTTAAAATTCAATATTAAAAACAACTGTAAAAAAATTACAGTCACAGGAATAGGGTGGGTCTCAGATGTCAAAGGCCAGGGTAAGGAGATGTATCTTCAGTATACAGTGGAAACTATATAATGACAGTGTCACAAGTGTGTGTGTGTGTGTGTGTGTGTGTGATTCCACAACCTTAGAGCTGCCACAGAGAATATCCTCTCTGGGCCACTCTCCTCCTATGAACTTCTGAGGGTGATGGAACTACCAAGAGGGTCCCCCTCTGCTGATCTCAACACCCGAGAGGGTCTGTAGGGAAGGAGGCAGTCTCTCAGATATTTTAGGTCTTTAAGCACTAACATGAGCACCTTGAATTGGGCCCAGAAATGAACTGGGATCCAATAAAGCTGCTCTAAAACAAGAGGCTTTATGAGTTCTAAAGGGAATCCCTGCCTGTAATATGGCTGCTGCATTTTGGACCAGTTGAGTTTCTGAGTCATCTTCAAGAGCAGCCCTGTGGACAGCACATTGCAATAATCCAATCTGGAAGACACCAGAGCAAAGAGCACCACCACCAAGTCATCTCTGTCCAAAACGGGCCATAGCTAGCAAATGAGCTGGAGCTGTAAATAGGCACTCCTATCTACCAGGGCCACTTGAGTCTCAAGTGACAGTGTTGGATACAGGAGTACCCCAAGCTACAAACCTGTTCCTTCCAGAGGATGCAACCCCATCCAGAAGAGGCAGTGTTTCCACCTCCTGGATTCAAGAATTTGGAACACATATAACACCTCTGCCTTTTGAAGATACAGCTTCAGTTTTTTGGCCAACATCCAGCCCATCATTGCCTCCAAGCACTTGTCTAGCACCTCAGCTGCCTTTTCTGATTCAAAGGAAACAGAGAAATAGAGTTGGGTATCATCACCCACATGTTGGTGACACTTCACTCCAAGATTCCTGATGACAACTCCCAGTGGCTTCATGTATATGTTAAATAGCTTGGGGACAAGAAGAAACTCTTGACTCCACAGGAAAGCTCCTATGGCACTGAACACGCCCCTCCTAACTACTTTCCTGGAAATGGCCCTGGAGGTAGACGCAGAACCACTGAAGTACAATGCCCCCAACTCCCACCTCCCTGAGCCACTCTGGAAGGACACCATGGTCAATGGTATCAACAGCCACTAAGAGGTCGAGAATAAGCAGGATTACACTCCTCTCATCTTCTGACAAATGTTATAAACCAAGGTGAGAAAAGCAGGTTCAGTGATGTGATCAAGCCTGAAGCCAAACCAGGCCTGAAGCAAACTAAAATGGATTCAGGTGTTCAGTCTCCTCCAAGCATGCCTTAAACTGGACTGCCGCCACCACCCTCTTGCTCCAAAAGGGGGTATTTGCCACTGGGTGACAGTTGTTTAACACTTCCGGGGTCATGAAGGTCCTCTTAGCGAGTTGCAATCTATACTTGAAATCCTACATAAGATTATATTACATATAGGAATAGTGTTCTGATTTTTTTGTATTGCTAGCTATACAATTTTCACCAATATTATAATGTGTATTTCTCAGGGAAGCTATATATATCCCTTGGTACCAAACAACTGGAGAGGTATGATAATACCACACTAATGACAGAACAATTATGTTCTACATACTCCTTCATTACTATAAAATATGTTGTGTGTGTGTGTGTGTGTGTGTGTGTATGTATATATATATATATATATATATATATATAAATAAGACAGTTTTGAAAGCAACAAACAGAACTTCACTCAAGCTTGCTTTGGATCCCTATAAGGATTCCGTTAATCACCTAAAATATATATATAAACTTAATTGTGATTAACCAAACAGAGGTTTTTATTATATTAACAAAACGTTTCAGCTTCTGCCTTCATCAGCTGCCAACATATAAATGCTGTTACCAAGGTGGCAGTTATAGAGCTTTGAGGATGGAATGCTCAGAGGGGCTTCATTTGCAGAAGCTAAGTAGTGGTGGCATGATTCTCAGAGCTAAGCTATACACAATTATTATTATTATTATTATTATTATTATTATTATTATTTATTAAATTTATATACCGCCCGACTAGCAATAGCTCTCTGGGCGGTGAACATAAAATAGCATAAAAATACAATGAATAACAAAATAATACTAAAATACAATCAACAATCCAATACAATAAACATTTTTAAAAGTAAATCAGTGTAACTTAAAATGCTTCAGAGAATAGGAAGGTTTTGACCTGGCGCCGGAAGGAGAGCAGAGTCGGTGCCAGGCGTACTTCCTCGGGGAGACTGTTCCATAGTTCGGGGGCCACCACTGAGAAGGCCCTAGATCTTGTCATCACCCTCCGGGCCTCCCTGTGAGTTGGAACCCGGAGGAGGGCCTTCGTAGCAGAACGTAGTTCACGGGCCAGTTCATATCGGAAGAGGCGTTCCGCAAGGTATTGTGGTCCCGCACCGTATAAGGCTTTATAGGTTAATACCAACACTTTGAATCTAGCCCGGAAACATATTGGCAACCAGTGCAAGCTGGCCAGAACAGGTGTTATATGCTCGGACTGCTTGGTCCTTGTCAGCAATCTGGCCGCCGCATTTTGCACTAGTTGTAGCTTCCGAACTGTCTTCAAAGGTAGCCCTACGTAAAGCGCATTACAGTAATCCAAACGTGAGATTACCAGAGCATGTACCACTGATGTAAGGTCCTCTTTACTCAAATAGGGACGTAGCTGGGCTACCAACCGAACTTGGTAAAACGTATTCCTAACCACCGAGGCTACTTGAGCCTCAAGTGAGAGGGAAGAGTCTAAAGAGACTCCCAGACTACGAACCCGGTCCTTTAGGGGGAGTGTAACCCCGCCCAGGACAGGGTATATATCCACCATCCGATCAGAGAACCCGTCCACCAACAGCATCTCAGTCTTGTCTGGATTGAGCTTCAGTTTGTTAACTCTCATCCAGTCCATTGTCGCAATGTTCTCTTGTGAGGCGTCCTTCCCTGGCTCTCCCTGTCAGGTTCCTACCTGCTTGTGGTTACTGCCTGTCTCTAGGCACCACCAGGGACTCCACCAGTCCGGACCGCTCTCTCTTATGATTTCTCTCCCCGCTCTAGCACAGATCTCAACAGATCCCCCTGCTAGGCAACCACCAGTAACGTCCCAATACTAGTATTCCCAGAGACTCTGAATACTGGTATTGTTATTCTCTTCACCGCTGCCACCATTTGTTACAGTTCCCCTTCAGCCTTGGTCATTACCTTACCCTCCCTTCTGGTCTGTGAAACCCCAGCCAAGGATCAGGCCTTTGGTAAACCAAATTAAGTATTTATTACAGGTAACAAAGCTAACAAGATTAACAAGATTTCTTCTTAAGGCACGTAAGCATATGGTTTTACTCAATACTAATCCGAACTCCACCTCCCTCCTGGTAAACAACTCTCTAAACCCCACCAAGCAATCCACTCTTTCTCTTCTCCCCCCAGATTCCACAATTCACCACCTCACATTCATCCAGATTTACCTGTCATCCTTTCATTTATACTGTCAGCCATTTTAAACATTCAGCCAATCATCAAGCATTCTATTGCCCATTCACTCCCCCTCCTCTTTCACTACTTACCATGTATACTCTAAACAACCAGCACTTACCATATATACACTAATATATAGGAACATCACATTTCCCCCCCCTTAAACAACTGCAGAGTACATTGTACAATGTTCTTCTTTATATGCCTAGGATGGCAGGATTTCCCGTTTAAATAGGTGTGGGCATCAGTGGGTTTGCTGTAGAGATCAGTGGCTATTTTGTTGTTTTCAATTGTAAGAAGGACATCCAGAAAAGGGATGTGCGGATTGTCATTTGTACTATTAAATGTAAACTTAATAGAGGGATGGATAGAGTTGATGTAATTTTTAAATTGTTCCAAACTCTCTTTACCATTTGTCCAGACCATAAAGATGTCGTCAGTGTTGGACTTTTCCATTACAGCGACAGAGATGCCAGCAGATCCAGCAGCACTGACCAAAAGGGAGAACTTTTGGATTTACTCTCTGGACACATTGGCACCACATGGCCTCAACCTGGAGGACAGTACCACCACTACTTAGCTTCTGCAAATGAAGCCCCTCTGAGCATTCCATCCTCAAAGCTCTATAACTGCCACCTTGGTAACAGCATTTGTATGTTGGCAGCTGATGAAGGCGGAAGCTGAAACGTTTTGTTAATATATTAAAAACCTCTGTTTGGTTAATCACAATTACGTTTATATATATATTTTAGGTGATTAACGGAATCCTTATAGGGATCCAGAGCAAGCTTGAGTGAAGTTCTGTTTGTTGCTTTCAAAACCATATATATGTAGATATGTGTATGTGTATACATATATATATATATATATGCATATGTGTGTATATATATATATATGTGTGTAGTATTTCCCAAATAAAGTAAAGAACAAGAAAAATAAAATATTCCCAGACTAGCATAGACGAAGTTCCAGAGGGTTATGTGATATCACCCCACTCCCTGGACCAACCCCCAAAAGGTTGTTTGCATAGCAGAGAAGTGTTTCCATAGGTAAACTAACATAACAGATACGTTCTCATATTTGTTTACATAGAAGTAGGGCTGTGGAGTTGGAGTCGTGGAGTCGGGAGCAATTTTGGGTGGAGTTGGAAGCAATTTTGGGAGGAGTCAGAGTTGGTAGAAATGTACCGACTCTGACTTCCAAATAAATTTTGATTGACAGGAAGCAATTTTGGGTGGAGTCGGAGTTGGAGTAGGACAGTAGAAAAATAGAGGAGTCGGAGTCAGACAGCAGAAAAATAGAGGAGTCGGAGTCGGAGTTTAAGGTTTGGTGTACCGACTCCACAGCCCTGCATCGAAGTTATATTCTTATTGAAATGGCAACGAGCATGTTGGATATAGTAAGTCATCTAAAGTAGAGTATGGCCTTTTAAAATAGTGCATTCCACAAATTCTACAGGAGAGGAAAATGGATTCTTTTTGCTATTCTTCCTGAGTGAAGAGAAGGCTTACTCAGAAGCTCTATGACTAGGCCTCAGTAATCACTGTTACAGAAATAAAAAGCCATACTCAACAGAAACAGTATGATTATAGGAATGGGGAGAAGCTCTGGCATAAGATGAAATACTTCCATTGGCACATTCTTCAGAGCAATTTTAGGATCAAAATGGTACTGGAACATAAAGAAAAGGTTACATGGCTATCAAACCACGGAACAAAATGTCTGGGGAGTCAAGGAAAGGTAGAACGAGGTATTATTTCCTGGAAAAGCTAGCAAACTAAAATAGGCTGTTCATTAAGAACAAAGACATGCTTCAAACTCCAAACAACAAATAGCTGACATGGTTTAGTCAAGGAATGTCCAAATGAAAAAGTACTCATGCTTAGCTGTTAAGTGTAAAAATTAAGGAAAGGCATCAATGTTAAGAAGGATGATGGATGGTGTCCACTGCGGCTGGTGGGTTGGAGGGTAGGGCAGCTAATGGTAGTCAGATTCAGGATTAACAATAGGCAGAGATAATGGCAGGCAGATCCAGGGACGATGGGCAGTGTCCCACTATCAGTGCAAAGATTTCCATTTGTGCAACAGAACTTTCCCCCTCCCCCCTGTCCCTGCCTCTGCCAAGTCTGCTCGAGAGGGTTGAGGGAATCTCTAGAATAGATGTAGGGGATGTGCAGGGGTATGTGTTGCAGAAGTGGAAATCCTTGCACTGACAGAACACGTTACTTGGATACAACCCTGTATCTACTACAAGAGACCATATACAATAATTCACTAATAGGCAAAATACCCTTGGGGTTTAAGAACATACCTATAGCCAAGAGATATTTCTATCAAACTTTAAGAAGCAAGGAAATTGGACGGCTATAGTGAATGCACCAAGGAAGCAGGAGACCTGACCAACTCTATGAGACATTGTACTACTCTACAAGTTTGTCAAAATGCAAACAAATTTGGATTGGTCTTTCACAGTTCAATCCACTTCCTGTGTAGCTTGGAAGAATTTGGTAGCATGTGCTGCTGAGCATATGGTGAGTGGTGGCAACACCTGCAATCAGGACTACATATTCAAAGATGGAGAATTAGATGTTTTTGTATGTTTGTTGGTGTTCTTACTTTGCTTCTTTCATGTGTTACTACTGTTTTTACAAAGAATATAACCTAGAAATTTATATTTCTCTCATTTATCCTAGAAAGCTGTGTCAAATATTATCTTTTATTAATTTCAATGCCTTTTCATTGGTCAATGTTATATGATGGTAAAGACAGCCGTGTTTCAAACTGGAGGTTATGTTTTATTTCTATTTTGGGTGCATTAACAGCTGAATCTGAAACTGCGGTTGATGTAAAATCAGACTGATTACAATATGTTGCTACTTAAGCAATGAATCTAGCTGTTGGAAAAAATAAATTTGGCCTGTCCAAGATGCATGTTTTCAGCCTGCTATGCTTAAATCACCCCACTTAAGGAAAGGTGGGCATGGTCAATTAAAAACATAGAACACACTTAGAATACATTTCATCTCCCGCTGTTTTTTCTTGTGCAAACAGACACTCCTCATGTCCACTGGAGACTATTCTGCAGAATAGTCAATGCCATTATTCCACAGTTGTTTTTGGAGGTTTTTTTAGTTTGAATTATGCAAAGTGTTGCTGTACTTCACATATTCACAGAAATAGAAGCACTATAGGAAACTTCATTAAAATTGCAAAGTAAATGAAACATATTTAAAGTGACCATCTGAACTACATCAACTGACTTAATATGGTTTATTCCTCCCTGCTAAAACAAGATCAGCACAGCATATGTCTTGTTCCTGTTATTTGGGCTGACTGCAGGTGTTGCCACCACTCACCATATGCTCAGAGGCACATGTTACCAAATTATTCCAAGCTACACGGAAAGTGGATTGGACCCAAATTGTGTTTGCATTTTGACAAATTTGTAGGGCAGTACAATATCTCAGAAAAGAGATGATGTCTCCTGCTCCCCTGGTGCATTCACTATAGCCACTATTAAAAATAAATACCTTTCTACAGCAAGGTCTCAAGGTTGCTCAGTATACACCATTTGTTCTTTTAAAACAGATTAACACAATAAAAGTACAGTAATATCTCAGTTAACGAATCCTTCAGGAACCAAGTTCCTTTTAAGGAAGGCTTTTTTTAAAGGTGAAACTGACTAGCTTTGCTTTGCTATGGATAAACTTTCAAGCCTTTGCTTTAAGGTGAAACTGACCAGCCAGTGTCTTTGCTTTGCTGTGAATAAACTGACAAGTCTATGCCTGTGCTTTAAGGTCAAATGGACCAGCCAGTGTCTTTGCTTTATTATCAATAAACTTTCAAGCCTGTGTGTTTGCTTTGCATTAAAGAGATCTCTTGCTTTCTCTCAGGGCTGGGGAGGGAAAGATCCAATACAATTTAGAGGAGGAGAAGGAGGGGAGGTGGAAGAAGGGGGGAGTGGGTGGGTGCCAGGTAGGCACCTTTTAAAACTCCTGTTGAAGCTGCCCCTACCCCCTATGAGCGGGTGTAGGAACCTAACCCTATTCTTTCCATGCTATTCCTGCCTCTCGTACCAAAGTTCCTGTTAAAGAAGTAATGTCCAGCAATGCATCTACTTTGTTAACTGAGGTATTACTGTATGTTTATCCTCAATATTGTATATTCTATTCACCAAAATCAATACAAGATCAAGCTGAAAAAAAACCTCACCAAGTCACTCCTGGGTGCATCCTGATAGTCAGACGAGAAACAGGACATTAAACCTCTTGTACAGTTGCCCTCACCAGCTTGCTTGGGATGCTGGGCATATTGTCTATATGTAGCACTCTTAGGGGTCCAGCAGAAAAGATTGATTGATTCACGGACACATCGTTCTATGTCGATTTCTGAAAAGAGGACATCAGTGTACAATAGTTGTGTTGATGGTGATTAGTGAACCTTGGTGAAATCAGAACGGTTTTCAGAAAGCATACAATTCTACAATTGTTTTAGCGTTTCTCAACCTTTTTTTAAATTTTTTTGTTGCTGGACTACAATTCCCATAATTCCTGACCATTGGCCATGCTGACTGGGGCTGATGGGATTTGCAGTCCAGCAACAAAAAAATAAAAAAAGGTTGAGAAACACTCTGTGCTCTACTATATTGCTTTAACTATTTCAACATTGTAATTTTTACATTGCTGTAACCTGCCCTGGGATCTTATGGTGAAAGGCAAGTAGGACATCAAATCAATCAATGAATAATGCAGTGGAAAGTCCAGAAGACAATAATTGATTAGTACAAGAGTCACATTAAGATTCTACCATGAATTCAACTGAAGGGTAGATTTTAAATAGCAAACAGTAATTACAGTGTTCAGTAAAACGTAGGAAAAACAGGCAAAATGATAAGTGCGTCAGAGAGAGAAGAAAGACTGGATGTTGGATATCAACATCCGCTACTATGATGTGTAGCCCAAATTAATGATTTCCCACAAACATGCCTACCTAGGCTGTTTCTCATCACCGCTAGTACATGAAAGAAACAAACCACGATTCACAGCTCAGTGTTACATCTGAGCCAGGGATTATATTTGGCTTCTCTCCAAGAAACCACTATCAGTAAACCAAGATCAAACCTTTCTTTTTGGGAGCAAAGCAAACCATGATCCCTGGTTCAGACATAACGGTAAGCCAGGGATCAGGGCATGGGCATGAGTGAGGAGGAGCCAAGCGGGTATGTTTTCCTTATGCACTTAAGTTATAGTTTATGGCTTACTGTGACATGTGAAGGTGGCCTAAAAACTAAACTGCATTTAAGCCTCCCCCTACTTCTCAAACCACTTCCATCTAGCCTGGAAATAATCTAAAGGCCACTCACCAAAAGTAAACAAGTCTGGTTAAGAGACTTATTTTCTGTATCTTTAATGACCCGGAGAAAATAATCTGTTACCTAATAATCAGTGGCTATTTGGTGGCTGTATTTTTCAACTTGAAGCCAATCATTCATCTTCCTGATTTGATAAAACTGTCACACATGGATGGAGAAATATTAGAGGCAGGAGGAGCTTGCAGCTCCACGCTGCAATTCACAATCATGTGTTACGTTCTTAAAACCCTTGTCAAAAGAAAACTGATAAATAGCAAAGTCATGCTGACTTCAGAAAGATTCCATAATCTCCAGCAGCCATTTTATATCTTCAGCCTACATTTCACAGAGATGGCAGAGCACATAAAGCATCAAATTGACATGACAAACAGGTGACAACAAGAGGGAATTTTACAGCAATGTACTTGAGAGCCTGTCTGCAAAGACAGCTCACTGGAAAAAACAGAGTGTGGTAAACAAGTGATTACTGACACAGAAAACATTTCATAAAAAGCACAGTAAAAAGTACATATAAATGTGACAGTGCGTGTGCTCATACACTTGTTTTCTCAGTATAATTTAATCCATACCAGAAATCCTGTTCCTTTCAAACAAGTCTGCATGCCAAGACAAAATTTTAGAAAAGATAAACTGCTTGTCACTCTCGGAGAAAATGAATGCTGATAGCGCTGGCCTGACCTTTCTGTCCCAAGCACTTTATTTGCTATCCTCCACAAACAACCCACCTAACACTTGGGGGGGGGGGAGAGAGTAACATCTCCAAGAGGTTACACACATGGCTTGCAGCATGCCTTCCTTTATATAGTTTTTCCAATGAATGCATATCTTACAGGTTATAGCTTGGTTGTGCTCCATCTATTAGATACTATCCTAGAACCATCTCTGTCACTTGAGGCTCAGGTAGCCTCGGTGGCATGGAGTGCCTTCTACCAACTTCGGTTGGTGGCCCAGCTGCGCCCCTATCTGGACAGGGATAACCTGGCTTCAGTTGTTCATGCTCTGGTAACCTCCAAGTTAGATTACTGCAACGCGCTTTACGTGGGGCTGCCTTTGAAGACGGTTTGGAAAATGCAGCTTGTGCAAAATGCAGCAGCCAGATTGGTAACAGGGACCAGACGGTCCAAACATATAAAACCGATTCTGGTCTGCTTGCATTGGCTGCCTGTATGTTTCCAAGCTCGATTCAAGGTGCTGGTTTTAACCTATAAAGCCTTACATGGCTTGGGACCACAATACCTGATGGAACGCCTCTCCCGATACAAACCCACCCATACACTACGCTCAACATCTAAGGCCCTCCTCCAGGTGCCTACTCCAAGGGAAGCTCTGAGGGTGGCAACAAGGGATAGGGCCTTCTCAGTGGTGGCCCCCAAATTATGGAATGATCTCCCTGACGAGGTGCGCCTGGCACCATCACTGTTATCTTTTCGGCATCAGGTCAAGACTTTCCTCTTTTCCCAGGCATTTTAGCATGTGTTTTTAAATTGTTTTAAATTTTTTAAATTGTGTTTTAAATAATAATAATAATAATAATAATAAATTTTATTTGTTAGTCGCCTATCTGTCCGACTTTACGGACACTCTAGGTGACTTACAACAACAGTTAAAATACAATATACAATATGCAATATACAAATACAAATTACAATATACAATACATCTAATAATAAAACATCTGATTAGTACAACAGAAGGCTAATCCACCCCGAAATTATAGGCCTGCCTGAAGAGCCAGGTCTTTAAAGCTCGGCGGAAACCCGTCAGGGAGGAAGCATGCCAAAGATCGTAAGGGAGAGAGTTCCAGAGGGTGGGGGCCACCACCGAGAACGCCCTCTCCCTGGTCCGCACCAGCCTAGCTGTTTTGACTGGTGAGACCGAGAGGAGGTCCTGTGTGGCTGATCTTGTGAGGCGGCCTAGTTGATGATACTGGAGGCAGTCCTTCAGATAAACTGGGCCGAAACCGTTTAGGGTTTTAAAGGTCAACACCAACACCTTGAATTGAGCCCGGTAAACTACTGGTAACCAGTGTAGGTCTACTAACACTGGGGTAATATGATCCCGGCGACGGCTATGCTTAATCAAGCGTGCCGCTGCATTCTGTACCAGCTGCAGTTTCCGGACTGGTTTCAAGGGTAACCCCACATAGAGCGCACTACAGTAGTCCAAGCGAGAGGAGACCAGAGCATGTATCACCTGCGGGAGCAGATGTACAGGAAGGTAGGGTCGTAGCCTCTGTATCAGATGTAATTGATACCAAGCTGCCTGGCTCACTGCTGAAACCTGAGCCTCCATGGACAGCTGGGAGTCAAGAATGACCCCTAGGCTGCGGACCTGGTCCTTCAGGGGCAATCTTACCCCATTAAGGACCAAGTCGATGTTTCCCAACCTTCTCCTGTCCCCCACAAGCAACACCTCGGTCTTATCGGGGTTAAGCTTCAGCCTGTTCTCGCCCATCCATCCACTTACGGACTCCAGGCACTTGGACATGGTTTCCACAGCCAACTCTGGTGAGGACTTAAAGGAGAGGTAGAGCTGAGTGTCATCGGCATATTGATGGCACTGCAGCCCAAAACTCCTGATGATAGCTCCCAGCGGTTTCACATAGATGTTAAATAGCATGGGGGAGAGGATGGAACCCTGTGGCACTCCACAATTAAGAGGCCAAGGGTCTGAGACCTCATCCCCCACTGCCACCCGTTGGTACCTACCTGAGAGATAGGAACGGAACCACTGTAAAACAGTGCCCCCCATTCCCAATCCCTCTAGGCGATTTAACAGGATACCGTGGTCAACGGTATCAAAAGCCGCTGAGAGATCTAGGAGGACGAGGAAGGTATATTCTCCCCTATCCAATGCCCTCCTCATATCATCCACCAGAGCGACCAAGGCTGTTTCAGTTCCATGTCCAGTCCTGAAGCCCGATTGGAATGGATCCAAATAATCCGCTTCATGCAAGTGTGTCTGTAGCTGTTTGGCCACCACTCGCTCTATCACCTTGCCCAATAATGGTAAATTTGAAACTGGACGAAAGTTATTCAACTCTTGGGGATCCACGGAGGGCTTTTTTAAGATGGGCTTTATCACTGCCTCCTTGAGGGCTGATGGCATTGCACCCTCTTGCAAGGATGCATTTACCACTGCCTTGATCCCTTCACCCAGTTTCTCTTTGCAGCTCATAATGAGCCGCGAAGGGCAAGGATCAAGCATACAGGTGATTGGCTTCACAGTAGAGAGCACCTTGTCCACTTCCTCAGCGAGGAGAGGCTGAAACCGATCCCATCGGACCGGAATGCAACTGGCCGACTCTGGCCCACTTTCTGTATCCACGGCGTACGGGATCCTGCTCTTCAGGCGTTCGATTTTATCGGCAAAATGTTTAATAAATGTGTCACAGGAAGCTTTAGAATGCTCCATGGGTTCCAGAGCAACTGGACCGACCAGGCTTTGGACCACTTGGAACAACCTCCTGGGACAACATTCTGCCGATGCAATAGAGGCAGCAAAGAAATTGTTTTTAAAAGATGTGTTTTAAATTTATATGTTTGTTTTTTGATATTTTTAGTTGCTGTAAACCGCCCAGACAGCTTTGGCTATGGGGCAGTATACAAATACAAATAATAAATAAATAAATATTCCATTCTCCACCTGACATTAAAGTGCTTTCAGTGAATGATAGACTATTTTTCTGAAAATCCAATGTATTTTCTATTCGGTGACCACAGCACCTGACTGCACTGCAGTGCTGCAGCTGGTTGCGCTGCAACATTTTTTCTTTTTAAAAGTTGTTCGGTAAAAGACTGTTTTGAACATTTAAGTTCAGAATTCTTGCCAGGTTCAGTCACATATCTTTGCCTGCATTTGGGTAATTAATAAGTGAAGATAGGCATGTACCTTTTGCCCCCATGGTCCATCCTCACAGAGAAGATGAGGGAGGGGCCCAATATTGCTTGGGGCTGGCAGGCCAATAGCCAGTGCCCAGGGTTTTACCACTCAATGCAATGAAGCCATATACAACTTTCTGAAAAGACTGGTACAAATGGATCGTGTTGTTTTTTTAAACCCACCATTCATATTTATTTATTTATTTAAAATATTTATACCCCACCCTTTTTCCAGAGAACTCAGGGCGGCTTACAGGAATAATCATAAAAAAAGATTAAAACAGTAAATATACAAAATTAAAAACAATTAGAATGAATAAAATCAAGTACAAGTAATTAACCAATTCAATTAAAAGCTTGTCTAAAAAGGATCGTCTTCACCTTAGCATGGAAGGACAAAAGCGAGGAGGCTAATCGCACTTCACTAGGGAGCGAATTCCACAATCTGGGGGCGGCCAACGAAAAAGCCATATTCTGTGTCTTTGCAAGAAGAACTCGTGAAAAGGATGGAATAGTGAGTAAGGCCTCACCGGAAGATCTTAGAGTCCAGGCAGGTTCATAGAGGAAGATACAGTCTAACAGATAACCTGGACCTAAGCCGTATAAGGCTTTATAGGTCAAAACCAGCACTTTGAATTGTGCCCAGAAACATATTGGCAGCCAGTGGAGCTGGTACAGCAAAGGGGTTGTATGTTCCCTGAGCCCGGCTCCAGTTAACATTCTGGCTGCAGCTCTTTGTACCAATTTAAGTTTCCGAGCAGTCTTCAGTGGCAGCCCTACGTAGAGCGCGTTACAGTAGTCTAATCGGGATGTAACTAAGGCATGTGTCACCATAGTCAGGTCTGATAGGTCAAGGAACGGGCGCAGTTGGCGAACTAATCTTAATTGAGCAAAGGCACTCCCGGCCACAGCAGAGACCTGGGCCTCCAGGCTCAGAGCTGAGTCCAGGAGTACCCCCAAACTGCGAACCTGCGATTTCAGGGGGAGTGTAACCCCATCCAGCACAAGTTGAGTCTCTATTCCCTGATCCACCTTACGACTGACAAGGAGCACTTCTGTCTTGTCTGGATTTAATTTCAGCTTGTTCACCCCCATCCAATCCATCACCGATACCAGGCATCGGTTTAGAACCTGGACAGCTTCCTTGGTATCATGAGGTGGAAAGGAGAAGTAGAGTTGGGTGTCATCCGCATATTGGTGGCACCGAACCCCAAAACTCCGGATAACCTCTCCCAGCGGTTTCATGTAGATGTTAAATAACATGGAGGATAGAATTGAACCTTGAGGGACCCCATAGGTCAATGGCCAAGGGGTCGAACAGGCATCCCCCATAACCACCTTCAGGGTTCGCCCCTCTAGGAAGGACTGAAGCCACCGTAACACAGTGCCTCCAAGTCCCATCCCAGAGAGGCGACCCAGGAGGATACCATGGTCGATGGTATTGAAAGCTGCTGAGAGATCCAGTAAAACTAAAATCCTTAGAATATCTATATACCAGATGTACATACAAACACAAATAGGACTGTATTCAAGTTCTAAGAGTAGACCCACTGAAATTAATGTTAAGTCATCTCTATTAATTTCAGTGGGTATACTCTGAGAAGGACTATCATTTGATCTAACCCATGGTTACCAAATATTTATTCATAAAACCTGGTAGCTTTGTATGTATTGAGATGTTAAGTATCAAGATACTCAAAATGTATATGTAGAGAAATTCTAGAGATAATAAAGGTCAAGTAATTATTCTATATACTGTGGGTTGTATTCAACATAGTGCTTAGTTCTGTCAGCAGAAGGATTTTTCTTTTGTAATGGAACTACCTCCCCTTCTCTTCCCCCCATGCACTGCCAAAATCTGTTGTTGGGTTTTCCCTAACCCTCCAGAGCAGATTTGGGGAGGGTGTAAGGCATGCATGGGGGGGGGGGCGAAGAGGTGAGAAACCTCACTGTGCTAGTGCCAAATCTAGCACTAGCGCAAAAAGTTAGTTAACACTGTTCTATATGACCAACTAAGTACTGGCCAAGAACCATGTACAAC
Organism: Rhineura floridana; assembly: GCF_030035675.1. Classification (NCBI taxonomy): domain Eukaryota; kingdom Metazoa; phylum Chordata; class Lepidosauria; order Squamata; family Rhineuridae; genus Rhineura; species Rhineura floridana. Next base: position 93,558,243 of record NC_084488.1, on the reverse strand, counting down.
ACTTTTGAGCTCCTTGGAGGAAAAGTGGTATACAGATGCAGTAAATAAATAGTAAGAAAGAGCAGATGGGAGGTTATGGGGGGTTTCTTTATAATTAAGCCCAAAAAACCTAGATTGGTAAGTCTGGATTTGTGAGCATCACATAATTACAAGTGGAAAGTGGGTATAATGAAAGGATTTGCAGCTTTAGGTGAAAAGGTATCAATCTTGCAGGCTTCGACATTACAGATCGACTTTGGCAAGCAGGTGTGTGCTAATAAATCACTTTCTATCTGTACCAAAGCCAGCTTCCCTATCCTGTACTTGGCTGGGAGCTATTAAATATTGGCAGGTACGCATAGCTTCTGTTTCTCAAATGCCATTATTCACCTTTGATGAATTTCAAGAATTGTTTTATAAACACATCGGCCTCTTGCTACTTGACAAAGCAATCAAACACAGGTGATTCAAGAATACGTAGAGGTAAAAAAAAAACACCTTATCATAAAACAAGCAGCTCTTGTGTCTTTGCTTGAAACAGAAACAGCAAAGAATGCATTTTCCTGGGAGGGATGGTGAGAAGCAAGCCAAGCATGTGACATTTCTTCCGTTTTGCCTGCCTGTAGGGACAGCTTCTGGAGAAGCCTTCAGACATTCTGCTTGCCAAGTGAACAATGTTCAAGGAGCTCATCTCCCACTTTCTTGTCAAGTTGCTTTGGATTTCAGACCTGTTTGCAACGTGCCGTGCGTTTGTCACTATTTTCTAAGGCAACTGTTGCACTCCAGATCCACAAGAACCTATTGAGTGGTTTGCTGTTAAATGAAATTGTAACAAATGAGATTTTAATGTTCTGCTCAGGATGAGGAAAAACAAGCCATATTTAATAAACTATCTGTAAAAACCAAAATCAAGACAAAACTAGCTGCTCAGTTTAAAAAATGAAAATATAATAAACTTTATGGTGCTTTAGGAGCCAAAACAGAGCTTCCTGTAACAGGACGTAACCCTGAAAACGGGCCATGTTGTTTTGGAGGTCAACTAGCCAGAAACTGGCCATTGCCCTTAAAAATGTTGGATTCGCCTTCTCTGTAATAGCTAGGGAAGTGAGGGTATTGTACCTGAAAGAATGTCTTCGGGTTGCATCTCTTGCACCCTGCAAATTCAGTTAAGACCTATTCCATAATGTTAGAGAACTGATTTGCTTGATATTTAAATCTTCCAAGTGTTGGTAGGGCAGGTACCACTAGATGCTTGTTATGTCTGAAAGCTGCTACTAAGTCCAGTTTTTGGAAATAAAAAAGACATGGCTGACCATAACAAGTTGATGCTCAGTGTCAGAATGTGCTTCTGGATTACCATATCTTTTTTCTTGAAGGTATGCCTTCTTGTTTAGGATTGCAAATATGGTGTAAAGATATGAGGTTAACTGTACTCCTGACATCAAGAGAGCTGGTTTTATCACCCTATTTATTTAATCTGTATGCACAACGTATCATACGGAAAGTGGGATTGGACCAGGATGAAGGAGGTGTGAAAATTGGAGGGAGAAATATCAATAATTTAAGATATGCAGACGATACCATACTATTAGCATGAACCAGTAATGATTTGAAACGAATGCTGATGAAAGTTAAAGAGGAAAGCACAAAAGAGGACTACAGTTGCATGTCAAGAAGACTAAAGTAATGACAATAGAAGATTTATGTAACTTTAAAGTTGACAATTTATTTATTTATTATTTGATTTATATCCTGCCTTTCCTCCCAGCAGGAGACCAGGACAGCAAATGAGGATAAGAACATAAGAAGAGCCTGCTGGATCAGGCCAGTGGCCCATCTAGTCCAGCATCCTGTTCTCACAGTGGCCAACCAGGTGCCTGGGGGAAGCCCGCAAACAGGACCCGAGTGCAAGAACACTCTCCCCTCCTGAGGCTTCCGGCAACTGGTTTTCAGAAGCATGCTGCCTCTGACTAGGGTGGCAGAGCACAGCCATCATGGCTAGTAGCCATTGATAGCCCTGTCCTCCATGAATTTGTCTAATCTTCTTTTAAAGCCATTCAAGCTGGTGGCCATTACTGTGTCTTGTGGGAGCAAATTCCATAGTTTAACTATGCGCTGAGTAAAGAAGTACTTCCTTTTGTCTGTCCTGAATCTTCCAACATTCAGCTTCTTTGAATGTCCACGAGTTCTAGTATTATGAGAGAGGGAGAAAAACTTTTCTCTATCCACTTTCTCAATGCCATGCATAATTTTATCCACTTCTATCATGTCTCCTCTGACCCGCCTTTCCTTTAAACTAAAAAGCCCCAAATGCTGCAACCTTTCCTCATAAGGGAGTCGCTCAATCCCCTTGATCATTCTGGTTGCCCTCTTCTGAACCTTTTCCAACTCTATAATATCCTTTTTGAGATGAGGCGACCAGAACTGTACACAGTATTCCAAATGTGGCCGCACCATAGATTTATACAATGGCATTATGATATCGGCTGTTTTATTTTCAATACCTTTCCTAATTTTCAATACCTTTCCTAATTATCCCTATCATCAACTTATCATCAATATCTTGGCACAGTCATTAACCAAAATGGAGACAATAGTCAAGAAATCAGAAGAAGGCTAGGACTGGGGAGGGTAGCTATGAGAGAACTAGAAAAGGTCCTCTAATCCAAAGATAATCAGTGAACACTAAAGTTAGAATCATTCAGACCATAGTATTCCCGATTTCTATGTATGGATGTGAAAGTTGGACAGTGAAAAAAGTGGATAAGAGAAAAATCAACTCATTTGAAATGTGGTGTTGGAGGAGAGCTTTGCGCATACCATGGACTGCTAAAAAGACAAATAATTGGGTGTTAGAACAAATTAAACCAGGACTATCACTAGAAGCTGAAATGATGAAACTGAGGTTATCATACTTCGGACACATCACGAGAAGACATGATTCACTAGAAAAGATAATAATGGTGGGGAAAACAGAAGGGAGTAGAAAAAGAGGAAGACCAAACAAGAGATGGGTTGATTCCATAAAGGAAGCCACAGACCTGAACTTACAAGATCTGAATAGGGTGGTTCATGACAGATTCTGTCGGAGGTCACTGATTCATATGGTCGCCATAAGGCGCAATTGACATGAAGGCACATAACAACAACAACTCCTTACTAGAGAGTTTAGATGTTGATAAATCCTTACAATTCAAACCATGGAAAGGGTTTGGGAGGTAAGGTTATACCTGGCAGTAATTCTGAATCTCAGACAAAACACCAGATGTTTAAAGAAGCTCATACGAGTATGTAAACTGGTAGGTATGGCTAGTGCTGAAAAAATAACTGTTAAAACATTTACATGTGCATAGTTGGAACTTTGGGAAGCATTACTCCAAGTTGCTTACATTGACAATATATATATATATAAAAAGGCCTTGCCTTTTACAATTTATACTGTTTAGACTCTGATTTATGGTTCTGGAAACAAAGCTGAGGTCGAAGGGCTTGTCATTTTGTCACTGTGTGTGAATAAACCCTGAGGTGAAAGTTTTAAATGTCTATTGAGTACATCCACTGCGACTAAATGCTGCCATAGTACAATTCTCATTATGTTGCAAAATGGCTATTTCAAAAAAATGCCACTTTGAACTAAAGTCAACCGAGCTATCAAATGCTGCACTGAGATGTCAGCTGTGAAAAATGGTGGAAGGGGAGAAGGGGCAGTGTAGATGAACAGAAAGACACTCAGATGCTGTTTATTAATGACAGTATTCTGAAGAATCGTTGACAAAAAAAGTGCTTCTGTTAACAAGTACCAGGTCTCCTTTACTGAATTGTTGGCTTTTGGCAGAAGCAAAAGCACAAGGTACGTTCAGAACCTAAAATATTTTTTCTATAAAATTTTGCATAACTGAACAGGAGCGTGTGGCATATTTAGCCAACTCCCTATCTAGTTCGGCCTTTCCCAAATGGAGGTTTCCCCCAGTGTTGTTGGACTACAACTCCCATTATCCTAGACCATTGGCCGTACTGGCTGGGGATAATGGGTATTGTAGTCCAACGTTAAGAATGTAAGAAAAGTGTGCTGGATCAGGCCAAAGGCCCATCTAGTCCAGCACTCTGTTATCACAGTCGCTAACCAGATGCCCATGGCAAGCCGCCTAAGCAGAACCTGCCACCTGTGATTTTCCGCAACTTTTGTTCAGAGACATACTGCTTATGAACCACATCTGGAGACCTTGCAAAACCTTGGTCTAAGATTATGATCCAAAGCACCTGAAACACTTCCTTTGGTCTGCACTACAGACCTGACAGCAGTGGAGTGGAGCAGTGGTAGGAAGATGGCAGACAGCCTCTTTAAGGGTAGAACGGGTATTAGCTATTTCTTCGGAAGATAGTTAAGGGGAAGTTCATGCATGCATGCTTACTACATAAATGCAAAATGAAATCATGTCCTTATTTTTTTTTCACATGAAGTATCTGGCCCAGCACACTCCAATTTTGCCTTCTTCCCCAAATAAGCAAATACAATCTACAACTAATTCAAACTCTGTTCAGTGTAATATAAGGGTCTAGCTTTATCAATTCTTTCCATCTCCCTACAAAGATATATTCAAACCCCCAAAATATCAAGAGAAATGTCAAAGACCTAAACAGAAGACATTCAGCATGGAATCAATCCTAATCATGATTACTTGTAATACCTGGCAAATCAGAAAACAGCAGAATGCATTCGTTGAATCCATTAGAGAGAAGCCGGTCTCTCAGCTGCTGCAGAATAGCCACTCCGATACAGAACGGGAAGGAAGAATTCCCAAGCAGTAATGTATCCCACAGATGAAATATTTTGTGCAAAGGGAAGACATCTGCAGGGTGGCAAAGACAGGATAATAACATTTAATTATTTTGTGACACTAGGAAACTGACATGGTCCATCAGTAGGTCAACCAAAAAGCCTATATTTAATCATATGTTTAGAGAAGGTTCTGCTGAACTGGAACTGTTGATCTAGGTCAGAGGTAGCCACTGTGGTGCTGTTGCTGGACTACAGCTTCTACCATCCCTGACCATTGGCCGTGTTGGCTGGAGCTAGTGAGAGCTGGAAGAAACAGCTGGAAGGCTGAAAACAAACAATGGTCAGTATCCAAAGAACCACAAAGAAAGGGAAACTATTTTCCAAATGCTGAAGGAAAATTTGTTTCTTGGGAAAGCCAGTGTTTTGGCATTCCGGGGAGGGCTAAACGCTATGATTAAATGCCTCATGCCCTGTATTATTATTGCTTTTGCTGTCGCACTGTTCTATTTTGTATTATTGTATTATTGTATTGTGTTTTAATTTTTCACATGTAAGTCGCCTAGAGTGGCCATTGGTCAGATAGGCGACGCATAAATTAAATTTATTATTATTATTATTATTATTATTATTATCTCTATATTGGGCCTTTGACAGCGGCTACATTAATACACAAAAACTGACAATTATAAATCACACAGAAAACACAGCATTAAAATACAAGTATTTCATACTTCATTAACTAATCATTAGAAAATATTTTGCAAATAATAAAATTGTCTGTAGGGATCTCTAGTAACAAAAATACTTAATTTTTAATGACAGATAAAGGGAAAACTGAAAACCTATAGATATATATATTGCAAAGCCAGCAACTTCAGGTGTTCTTAAGGCCCAACCTCAGAAGCTGAAATGCATTGGGCTTTCCCAAGCAATGAATTTTCCTTCAACATTTTGGAATTGTTTTCTCTTTCTTTGTAGAACATCTGGAAGGCAACAGAGCTAGGTGTTTTGCTGTAGGATGCGAGCAATCTGTGGCCTTCCAGATGTTTCTGGACTATAATTCCCATTATCCCTGACCATTGGCTATGCTAGCTGGGATGGATGAGAGTTGCAGTCCAATAACATTTGGGTGGCCACAGGTTTCCCACCCACACTGCAGCATAAGAGTGATCTGGAAACAAGTGCAGAATAGTAACAGCATGGAAAAATGATTTAGAGACTTCTTTTATCTATGAGGAGGTGGGGTGGATAGGCAGTAGGAGAGGGGAGCAAGCTCCATATAACAATAATAATGATGTTTATTGCATGCCCTTCACTAATAGGTCCCAGGGTAGGTTACAGAAATTTGAAATGTGGTATTAAAAACAATTAAAACACATTACATTTACAGGAATAGCATGGTTCCTGAAAATATACATCTCAAGTGCCAAAGGCCAGGGTAAAGAGGTTCGTCTTTAGCATTTGCCAACAACTGTACTGCAAAAGTGCCAGACGTACCTCTGTAGGAAGGAAATTCCACAACTTAGGGGCTGCCACAAAGAAAGGGCTAGATTTTATTATCTTGTGTCCAGATTTTTAATGTTTATTGTATCTGTATGCTTATTTTGTACGTCGCCCAGAGTGGCTGGATAGCCAGCCAGATGGGCAACTAAGAAATTCAATAAATAAATAAACAAACAAACAAATAAACAAACAAACAAATAAACAAAGCCCTCTCCAGGGCCAGCCCCCTAACTTCGGAACTATCAAGAAGGTAACTGATGCCAGGCACTCAGTACAAAACACCCTATATGCATATATCATCTTCAAGGGATTTTTAAATAAGGCACTAAAGAGGCGAGGTAACAGGAAGGTAACCAAAGAGAAGTACAGATATGAAAGGAAGCCTAAAAAGACAGCCCATTGATTGATCCACCATGAAATGGATCATCCAACAGAACTCAGAGGCAGTTTTATCCATCCGTCCATCCACCTGCATTTGAGAATGTATATGCTCCCTTTAAATCAAACGTTTTCTCAAAGCATTAATATACTAAAAACATTTAAAACCAATATTTAACTTTGTAGACATTTAACATTTTGAGACTTGCAATGTAGAGAGGGGCATGCTCTTCTACCCACTTCATGTTTTGCAATTCCTGATGTGAAAACTAGTGCACCACCTGAACCCAGTAGGAAGCAGCATGTTGGACAAGGGCCCTGAAGCAAAGTGATATGGTAGCCAGTTTCCAGACTCAGCATGAAGCGAATGGGGCTAAAGTCTTGGAGCATGTAAAATTGTTATGTGGCCTCAAGCTATCCCATGCTTTTAAGATTCGAGACTGTCTCTTGTTTTATGGCAACACTGTGTGCTGTGCTGTTGCTTTTAATAATTGACCATGTAACTTTTATTGTTGTTTTTAAACTGATGCAAGCCCATGGACTGAAGATTGGGGCGGAAAGTAAACCGGATAATAATAATAATAATAAAATAATAGAAGCAGACAGGTATTTGATTTGCCAAGAACAGAAAGGCAACCAAATGACAGAGGTGCCATTTGGAGAAACGCAGGAAATGTTATGTAGTCAACTAATTCCTTTATAAATCAAGTAGCAAAGTGAAACACCTACAGGTCTATCATTGGCTGTCAGGGCTGTATTTAATATATGCACATATCCATTTTCTAGGTTTATTACCACAACTTCAAGATTATTCCTTTAAGTTTAGAACAAAGTGTACCTAACCTTGTTTAGGAAGATTTGTCTTCAAATGTAGATTACTCCCCAAGGTAATCAATAACTCATTTCAATATTATTAAATGCCTAATTAAGCAGATTATATATTCTGCTCAGAAAAAAAATCCTACCTCAAGGACTTTCCTTCTCTTTTTGAAACACACTGTATTTATTACTCAAGCAAAAGGAGAGATGTATGATCCGCATAAGCATTACATTCCTAGCTAACAGTTTTCAGTGGGACCTTTTTTCTCCCATAAGTACATTTTCATCCTTCTTGTTATAAGAAATATTTACTAGAGTTGTTACGTGTAAAAAATATTCAGGAAATATGCACAGCCAAGTTACTGATCAGTATGCTAAAATAATTGGCAATACTGGGAAGGGGTAGACATAAGGAGACAACATGTGGTTGTCTCTGGGAAGGCATATTTGCATGTAGAATTGGTATTAATATAATGCGGTGGCTTCCCAACTTCATAATTTTTAGATCAACTAGATTTTTAGGTTCAAGAAATAGGCCAGCAGTGCTCAGTGGCTAACTGAAAAGGGGACAGGGAGGGACTGTGTACCAGCCTCCCACAACTTGGTGTCCTCCAAATGTTTTGGATTGCAATGCCCATGATCCCTGACCATTGGCCATGCTGACTAGGGCTGATGGGAGTTGTAGTACAAAACATCTGGAGGGCACCAGGTTGGGGAAGATGTGATGTGAGCTCAGAACTAAATAGTAGAACTGGGCTCATATTTTTGGCTTAGCTTTTTCCCGACATTTGCACTGGAGGATGCAAAAAGAAATTACTCCCTAAAATTGAAGAGGTATGGGATAAATTTCTGAAAAAAAATTGTAGGGGGAGCAAGAGGTAGTTTTGGTCTTACTTTACAGGATGATGAGTTGGCCAAGGGTTGGGTGGGGAGAAGAGCTGTCTATTTTTACAAATTAGAAGCAGCAGCAGCAGCAGCAGCAGCTTTGATACTTGCTTGGTGCGGCCAGTGAAACTTTCCACCGCAGCCACCCGAGCTCCTTTTCCTACACCAGATCCCCATGGAAATGATGGTAGCATTGTATCCATGGATATCTGGCCCAGGAAAGGTAATCTGCTACATTCAAAGAGTACTGTGCAGTGTTGTCTGGTTAAAAAAATGTTGAGTATAGGTGTCCTTGACTTTCATCAGGACTACACAACATGTGGACTGGAGGTGTAACCTTATCATTTCCAGCCTGAGAAAAATGATTCTCCACATGACAGTCTGTGTCAGTGTTGGAATTGCTTTTTAATGTTTTTAAACCTTTTCTTCTTCTTTTTTAAAATATGTTTTTAAAGCTTTAAAAAAATGTTTTTAAAGATGTTTTGTTTTAGTATATATTGAAGTCTACTTTTATGATGTTTTAAAGTGTTTTTCGTGCTTTTGTTTGTCGACCTGGCTCCTACTGGGAGGAAGAGTGGGATATAAATCAAATAAATAAATAAATAAATAAACAAATGAATGAATGAATGTTAGGACACCTCCCCTCTCCAGGCTGACAGAAAGTGGTTTGCCTAGAGCCATCTAGAAGGTTCATGGCAGAGGAATTGTTTGAACAAGGGACTTCCTGATCCAGAGCAGTCTGTCAGCCACAAGGCTGTACAAGCTTTCTATGATACTGTGACCCTTTCAACTAAACCCTGAAGTGTTTACACACAGTTGAGCAACACATTTTAATGTATGCATCAATTTTAGGTACTATTCCTGCTTTTACACTCACAACAAAGCAGTAAAACATGATAGACAATTATTGTCTATGAGGTACTATATATCATTCTCTGAAGAACAGAAGTATTTGCATGATTTTCCTGTATGTTAGCTCATCTGAGTTAGTGCCATCATTAATCTCTTAATAATAGTTAATTTATAAAATAAGTTTAAAACCACATCAAATATTCCATCACCAAAATTGATCTTTCAAACCACAGCATTGTGTCACTTTTTTCCCTAACAAAAAGGGATATAAAATCTAATTAAAAATAAAACTTAGAAAAATGCTTGGCATGCAATCCTTAGATATACTGCAAATCTTCTGTTAAGTATTTGGATTACTCCACACACTTGTGGATGCTTGTAGGATAATTCCCTGTGAGTTATGCATATGTCTTGATGCAGAATGAACACACAACATTGTATCATAAATTTTCAATATACTGTAGGGCTGTGGGGGTTGCATTCAATTCAATTAATATTTGACTCAGAATGGACCCATTGAAATTAATGGACCAAAGTTAGCCATAGCAATTAATTTCAATGCGTCTACTCTCAAGTAAAATATCACTAAATACAACAACCTGGCTTCTTCTGTAAAAATAGATTGAGGTACACTTTTAAAATGTGTTGATATATGTGTAACAAACTAACCTCATGAGCAATAGCGTAGTGGCAAATATAGAAGTGTAGGGTCCTTTCATAATAATCACACCCATGCCCCCTTCTAAGATTATACAGTCTTATTCTATACAATTATGGAATAACTTGGCCAGGTTTGAATGGCGCTTCCTGCTTCTCTATCACTGTCACCATTTGACTGTCCTTTCTCACTGTCACGAGATATTGCTTGAATTACTGAATTCAGTGTCTACACACTTATCTACTTGCTGCAAGAGTATTCTCAGTGGCTGAGTCACCTCCTTTCACTCTGATTGGTACCAATCAGCAGAAAAGGACAAGGAAGCAAGTTAGAAGACTCTTTTAAGTGGCTAACACACTTATGATTGGCTCATAGGATGCTGGAAACATAGGGGCCCTGGTGGAACCTGGCTCCCCCAAAGGTAAGGGGTCTAAGACCCCCCAAGACCCTGGATGACTACACCCCTGCTCATGAGGTCCTGCGAAACTGGTTTCATGGCTAAACCATGATTTGTGGCATTTTATGTATTGTATTTTTGTGTATATTTTCTTGGTTGTTTATAATTACTGTATTTGATTATTGGTATAACTGGTGTGATTTTATTGTCATTTGCTGAAGTTTAAAAGTATGATCTTGTAATACTATGGGCCTGTTTGTTCACAACACTAAGCAAAACCATTTGGTTTTGCTTAGTGAGAGCGAATAAATGCTTGGGATCCAGAGAGAAGACTGCAGCCACTGTGCTCCTCCCTGGATCCTGCTGCTACCATGTTACCCATGGCTTGGATTAGGGTTACAGCTGAACTTGTGGTTTGTCTTACTCCAGATAAAATAGATTAAAGACAGAATGAAACGACACTACTGTTTTGAAGGACAAAGTGAAATTATTACTGAAAGAGCACAATGGACAAGTAAGAATTGCTAAAAGTCAAAGCTAATAACAACAGACAATCAAACTAGCTGGCGGAAATTTCAAAGTGAAAATGCACCAAAGTATAAGTGACTGAACTTTCTGAACTAATATCACTCATCAGATGAGCAGAAATTAAAAAATTTCCTTATATAGGCTTGTGTCCAATACTCCTGCTCTGCTTCCGCAATGGAGTTTCCCTTTTCTCTCTCCTGAAGGCCCCTGAGCACCCTCAAAATCTGCCCCAGAGGTTGGGGGACTCTCTGGAGCAGATTTTGGGAGTGCATGGGAAGAGGACAGGAAAGGGAAGTTCTGCGGCATGAGAGGAACTGTGCTTGCGCAGCATTGGGTATGTTGTGGGTATTTGAAATTAAAGACTCCTAAGCCTTCATAAGTCGTAATCGACTTGAAGGCACATAACAACAACAACAACAACAAAGCCTTCCAGAATATTGGCATGAAATCCCAGCCATCCTCTGTAGGTCCTACATCAGGGATGGGAACCTGTGGGCCTTCAGATGTTGCTGGATTACAACTGCCTTCATTCTTGGCCACTGACCATGTTGGTGCACATGGGAATTGGGAGTGTAACACCTGGAAAATCATCCTTGTCCTCGATCAAAGAGCAAGGTGTACATGATATAAAACAACTTAAAGGGTATACAGTACTTAGTTCAGGGGAAAAAAAAAAAGGTTATACTCACGTGTAAACATGGTGAGAAACCAAGGAATAGCATATAGCTATAAGAACACAGGAAGCGGGGGGGGGGGTAGGAGAGAGAGAAATAACTGTTAAACCAGAGCCTTGTCAATTTTCTATCACATGAGTGTTGTAATTCTGCAACCTCTGATTGCAACAAGTGTGAGGATTGCAATTTAAAATGTCTATCACAGTAGCATATTACCAACACTACAATTTACGCCCCTAGAACCTGAACTCCACTATACTTCTCAGCACTGTACAATCACTGTAATCCAGACTTCAGGCGGACTTTAACACATGCTTCATCACGTTGCTCTCTCGCATTACAAAATTTGCATGTGGCTTTTCTATATACATTTCCTCTCCAGACCCAAAATAGGATATTCCTCAATCCAGTCTCTCCCAGTCTGAATGTATCAAAACTCAGATGTTTTGATCAATATAAGAAACTGTTCACAGAGAAAATGAAAGAAGGGAGTGGAAGCATATATATTTTTGATATCTAGAAGACTGATAAAGAGATGAGGGAAACATAACATAACATGCCAAGTAATCTATCCCTGGAAATAACGGTGGCTTTCTACTGAGTGATCATTGTAATTCCAGACTGGTATAGATATTGTGCAGCTTGGTCACCAATTACTTTCTCTTTAAAATGGATGGGAGTGGTGTGTACCCTTCAAACCTAAAGGTGGAGATTTCTCTCCAGAAAGTAGCAAACATGCATCTGTTGGAGAGGTCAAAGCCAGGTGAAATTGCATGAAGCAGAGGTTCTTTCCGACTCTATCATTTCACAGCTAGCTATAAGACAGGACTAAGTTGTATGACACAGCACACTATGACTGGATAAACATGCTTCTGGCCAGCTTTTTGTTCTATGACATTCCACTCAAGCCTGAGTTATACTGTTCAGACATGAAAACGCAGCATGACTATCATAACACTTCTAGCATATAATATGTACGCTTGCATACGTAAATTAAAGTTCTACTTCTAGAATATGTTATATTTTTCAAAATACCAATTACTAGCAGCCTTGTATCTGGCACTGCTTGGGAATTCTAAGAAACCAAAAATTCATGCAGTTTTGAAAAAAGTGGTTAAAATCAGTACAATACGGAAATGTTTAGTCTGCCATCTTGATTCAAAATGACACCCAGTTGTATCCAAATATAGATGAAAACCTTGTCCTTCATTTCAGGAACCATAATGCAAAATTTGATTGCAGTATCTTAACAGGCATCCAAATGCAAACAAACAACTTTCCAAAATATATAGTTGATTAAAGAGCTTCAGCCTCCAAGCATCCTTTGGGGTGATCCTCATGGTTTGAGAACCACTGCCCAAAGGAACAGGGAACTTATAAATGTATGCAATGTTATTAGTAGGTTAAGTATATATGGTATCCTAAATATCCTAGTAAGATTTAAAAGTTTTGCATTTGAAGTGTTTGAATAATTTGAAGGATTCACTTAGGCTCTTATAATCATTTCAGCTGTAGGCAGTAGATTCTACCTTTAAAATCTGTCAATCTTTATTTTTTATCTACTGTGAAAATAAAGTGATGTGATTTTAAATTATCTTAGAATCCGAAACAGACAATGACAAAGCTCGCAACAGCATATGCATTGCAGAGTGTGGCTAAGATGAACTCTAAGGGAAAAGCACAAAGAGAGTTGCAGATATTTATCTGAATGAGAGTACATAGAATGGCCAGAGTGAGGACAGTGATAGGTTCTAGTCAAGGAATTTATCACATATGTAAGTTATTTGATTGATTGATTGAATTTATATACCGCCCCATAGTCGAAGCTCTCTGGGCAGTTTACAACAATTAAGAACATATTTACAGAACCTATAACAAAATAATCCATTCATACAAGGGAAGCAAAGGTTTCCTATTTCCATAGGGAACAATGGCATAAAGGACATCAGTTCATGAACTATTAATTGAGAGATGCATATGTATAAATTTGATCAGTTATTCATAATATTATCATCAATAATATTTTATTAGTCTCTTTCCTTGCAAAGTAATCCAAAGTGACTTACAACAATAAAATTAAAAGCAATTTTAACAAACAAACCCATTATAAGAACAAACACAACCTAAACACAGATCAAATCAGAGTGGAATGTCACAGGAATTAGAGGGGCATGTGAGTGTGTGTGTGCATACATGTTGTGCACAGACACACATGTGTGTAAAATGCTGTATCTACACACATCTAAGATTCTGGCTTAGGTCGCTGTTCGAAGCATTCAAAGACAGCTTTATGTGCTGAGTAAGTCAAGGTGGGGAAGTTGGGTATACAGCTAGAGCAGGGGTCACCAACCCAGTGCCTGTGGATGCCATGGTGCCCATGACGGTCTTCACTGGCATCCCCAGGCAGGGGAACTTGACCTTGTGCTTTTGTTTTTTTTAAAAAAGGAAGTCTCAAGTCCTCCTGGAAATAAAGTTATGAAGCAAAATGTAAAGGTACTATTCTAGGCAATTTCTGTTAAATGAGGAAGTCTGGCTGCTCCTGCTTATCACTGTTTTTACCCAATGAATGAAGTCAGAGCTGAGGTCAATAAGTGAGCTGTTTGGACAATAGGAATCCTCAGGATCTTTAATAGTTCCTGTTTTTCCCTCTCCTTCAGCGCACTTTTCCTGCTTCAGTCTTATTTTCTAGTAATCACTGGAATCTCTGTAACATGACTATCCTTTTTTCCTAGAAACCAAGATGCATCTTTCTTGTGCTGGGCTTGTTTGACATCAGCTACTCTGTAGAACGGGGATCAGCAACTTTCTGGACCAGTGGGCACATTTCAAATTCTAAGAGAGTGCTGTGGGAGGATGTTAAAGAACCCTCTCCTTAGATGGCAAATGCAAAACATGAAAACTTTACAAAGAGGCTTAGGCATGCCTCCTGCTCTCCAGGAGCTGATATCCAGGCACTCATCAACAATTCACTGTCTAGTTTACTTACAGCACAATGGTATACACGTCTAATTCCGAAATGTCTCTTTGTGTTGAATAGAGCTTGCTCCCAGGTAAATAAGTACAAGATGGCAGCCTAGGCTTTGGTTTAAGACTGTTCCTGGGGAAAATAGGGTTCTTGTGTAGTAGTGCAGTGGCAAATTCAGAAGAGCAGAATCCCTTCATGACAGTCATATCACACCTCCTTTTCCACTTTCCTTGGTCTCCCTTGCTTTCCCTGTCATCTTGCAAGTCCACACTCCACTGCAACTGCAGTCCAATCAGCATGAAAGGGGAGGATGTGTGTTAGCTACAGAGGAGAGCTGACTCCCCTTCTTTACTCTGATTGTGCTCCAATCAGCATGAAAGGACAAAGACTCTTCTCAGCGGTTAACACACTCCTTTTTCATGCTTGTACATTGGGACCTGGCTGGGAACCTGCTCCCAAAAAAGTAATGGGTCTATGACCCCGGATGACTACACCCCTGTTCTTGTGCCTTTAATAGCTGTATCACCACAACTGGGACCAGCCAGCCAGAGCTGACTTCCCACAGTAAATATGAGGTTCTTGGGAGGTGGAGGATAGCAGCAACAGCTGTACTTAACCCTTTCCCATTCAGACAGAATGGTAACTTCATGCCCTGCCCCCAAAGGCAGATCAGAGGTGATTCCTTGCCAACCAGTTCCTGTTTGGACAGTGAAGGGGGAAAATAACCCACTCCAGATACTTGGCTTTTTGTTTCTCTCTAAGATAACACATGCTACCCTCCTTGTGCAAGGTTTGGCGGAGGCTCACCAATTTGTGTCATGGCATGCCCCCCATGAGAGCCATTTTGCACAGTGCCACACTCCCATGCCAGCCGTTTTGTGACTGGCACCGTCGACACTCTCTCAAAATTCAAAATGTGCCCCCTGGTCCAAAAAGGTTGGTAAGCCCTGAGATAGAACTTGGCTGGTTGTCAACACTGCTGAAGAGACAAGCCACAGTTCAGTTTTAAAGGCAATTTGTCTCTTTGATAGTAAACTTGATGCAACAAAATGCCGGTTCTCAAATATTTAACTTCCATTAGATTGCAGCATTCACCCGAAATTTTGCAAGTGGAAATGATATAAATTCAGACATTAAGAAGTTACCATGAGACCATTACTGAGGGCTAATACACAGGCTTAGAGAGATGGCTATAAAAGCATATCAGAATTTACTAACTAGTTAATGCACTGATATAGCAGTTAATGAGTTTTTGATTTCGCTGTCCAAGGACATAATGCATTCCTCCCTAAATCATATAAACATTTTGGAACAGGCAAGTACACAATAATGTTATCAAAATTCCTTTTACAAACAGAACTATAATCAGCTGAGTGTCTTGTTCTGCCTTAGGGAGTCAAAAAGAGAAACATGAAAATAGGAGAAAGACACCTAAATATCTGACTCAATAGTTGCTTCCTATATTTGCATTTAAAAACAGCTGCATCAAGGAGGTGCTGTTTGCTGAAATACATTGTTCTTAGTACACAGTGCCCCCTACCAACCTCATTCAAATATAACCAAATGGCAGGGACTGCACAAATTTTTACCGTGAGATTTCACCAAAGTTTTATATGTATGACGGAGCTTGAGTTAGAAATACATCCAAGGGAGCTGCGTCTGTTTATTGCTGCATAGCAAATGCTTGTCAATAATAAAGGATCCTTAATACTCAACACAAAAAGCTATCTAGACCCTTCAGTGTATTTCGATCTTCTGGTATTTATCCTCACAACAATCCTATGAAACTTATTTTTTTAATCATTTTTCTTCCAGCAACTAGACTGAGGTCCAACTGCTTGTGGGCTTCCCATACGGCTTTGGCCTGATGCAGCAAGGCTCTTACATTAACCACTACAGACCCTGTTCCACACCAGCTCTATTGAAAAAAAAACTCTGATGTTCCAGTTACACTTGAGTTATGTTCTATGTCTACCCAAGACCACATCAGATGTTATGTACCCAGTGATGTCAGCTCAGTTGCACCTTCCGCATATTAGTGGTGGGAGAGAAAGCATGAGTAGCCAGTGCACCCTCTTCTTTTACTTCTGCGTCTCATGAAAAATGAGTAGACGTAGGTTGTCCAATGTGCCTCTGGGCTTGGATCCTACCTTCCCTTCATGGAACAGAGCTTTCCTACCTCCCCTTCCTTCTGCAGACCCTTGCTAATCTGCTCTAGGAGATTTGGGGATTCTTGAGAACAGTGTGGGGTATGGAGCAGAAGCGGCAGATGAAAGTGGGCATCAGCGGAAAACATCTTCTCCCATGCACACACAGAGAAAAACATCTTTGGATTTAAACTGTAACATGCATCTCCTTTGGCTGTGGATGGGTTTCACATCCTTCAATTTTGCAGCAGATCTGGAAGTGCATCAAGACTGCATCTCACTCAAAAGTCTGCTCTTGCTGCTTCTCCCAAACATAAATGTAAAGTCATTATAATGTGCAAAATCTCAATTCTCTGGAGCTTTTGCGTATTACAATGGCATTTAGAGTTTATTTGAAATTTTCAAAAAGGCAGAGAAGCTTGAGTAAAGGATAAAAGTTTGACACTAGTGTCCTCTTAAATACCAGTTAGCTGTATAATTTTTACACAAACTTAACAATAATGCTTCTTATTTGTTAAGCATCTATAATTAGCTAGGTGCATAGTTACTTGCAAATGAATGAAAACAGAGGATAGGGTAGTATCTTTGCTAAGTGGTTACCAAGTAGATGTAGCCAGAACCTATAATTAATGGCAAGCTAAAAACTGTGTCTTGTTTTCACAATTCCTGAATAACTTAAGGATACATTCCGGGTAGTAGGGATCCTTTAGTTTAAAAGATCCTTGAATTCATGCAAGAATTATGTGGAAAACGTGGAATTTTTTCGTAAGACAGTTTAAGATGTTATTAAATATATACAGAATTTTAAAAAAAGAAATCCTGCTCACTTTCTCTCACATAATACTTAATGCAGACATTGCAACAGCTGACAACACTTGCTGTACGGTAGTGTTCAACATTCTAAGAGCTCTATAATATAAAAACAAATGGAAGAATGCCAAAAAATAATCTTTCTCACAACAGGAACCTGAAAGATTAATCAGTGTTCGATTCAATAGGATTAGTACTCAAGCATGAAAATCTGGTTCAGATCATTGCTGAGGTGCACATACTTCACCTTGACAGATTCTGTAGAGTCACAAGTACAAAAATACAATGCCAATTTTATTTTCGAAGAGACAAACTTATTGCACAATTGCAAACCTATTTGTATGGACAATACAGTTTTGCAGATAACCTGCTTTCTGTGCAATTATATACTTTCCCCATCACCTTCTTTCCAGACTCCTTCAGACTGCAAAGCACATTGCAGCGAGGACTCAGCATCTCCATGTAAGGACAATTTTCAGCAAATTCTGCCTGCAGACTCTGTACATAATTGCAATTACAATGTTTCTAACAGAGACATCAACACTAAAGGCAACTTTCAGTTCAGAGGACCAGATCAAAACTTGCCACACCACTAGCAGCACCTTAGGACATTATCTAGACAACAGGAAAAATGTCAAAATGTTCACTCTGCCCAGGGAAATTTTGGAACTGTATTCTGTGCCCAGGTGTGCGCATGCATGTGTGGGGTATGCATAAGCGTGCTAGAGATCACCAAAGAGAATTCTCAGAGCCAACAGATTTCTATTACAAAGGATACTTTGGAGAAAGCCATGACAGTGAAATTGATACCAAACCAGAAATTGTTTGTGGGGAAGATATTCTCTAAGACCACAACTCTATATCCACTTGCTTGGTAGTAGACCTCACTGAACACAATGGACCTTGCTTCTAAGTAAAAATGCATAGGATTGTGCTGTAAGATGGCTTGCACTACTGGTCTCAGGTAGGCAAAAGGGGCTAGAAGTTGTGTGAAAAGATCAAGAGTTTAATTGCTATACTTATTTGACAGTGACAGCAAGTTAAGTGGCACACCTGCAACAGTTCAACACCTACTGATTGCATTGGCAGATGCTCTCAGGTTTTGAGTTCATGTGTCAAATTTGCTTTGGATTGTGATCTGCTGAAACAAACCTTTGAGACTGACCCTATTTTCCTTGTCCCACTGCCTTTATTAAACATGCATAAGAAGCATTTCTACTTACATCTGGAATGAAGCCGATTTCATTGAGATGGTTACTCAGCTCAGGGTCATGGAACGCAATCATCTGAGAGAAGACTGTCAGGTATTCTGGAAGAGGGATAAAAAAGGGAAAATCTTTTACCAGGAATTTAGGCCTTAGGGAATAGAAACAAAGTTCGTTTTGTGGAATCCCCCTTTACAAAGAGAACATAAGGAGACAAGCTCAAAATATCTACTACAATTGATCTGCACCCACATCAATATTATATTCCATTCTTTCTTTCCATCCCTTTCAAAAAGAGATCGGGAGCACAAATATTGCAGGAGATTTTGTATACTGTCCACATTTACAGTTTATATGCTTACATTTTGGTATACATAACATTTTGTACGCTCTGCCTGTAATAATGCAGGACAACAGTATATACTTTGACATGCCATTAGAAAGTTTACTGTAGCTGCTTAAAAACTAATTCACTTTTAATTTGTGCTTGCCAGGTGTGGGATTATAATAGTGTTTGTGATGGTACTAGTAGCAGTGTATGGCCATCTGTTTGAGCTATACCAATCATGCTTAAAGGATCATTGAACATACAATGCTTAATATTTTGATCTCCTGGTTTCAATAAAGCACTCCCAATAAAGTGTTAGTGTAGCATCTCACAAGATCACTGTTCTTCTTTTGTGTTTTTTACATACCACATTCTGTGTTTCCTACTAAAGCCAAATGGTGTTCAACCCATTAGCTTTAGTTGTTTGATCACACCAAGTTGGAATTCACAATTTTTTCAGTTTGCAAGTTTTTAGCACTAGAGAGCCAGTGTGATGTAGTGGTTCGAGAGTTTGGCTAGGACCTGGGAGACCAGGGTTCAAATCTCGACTCAGTCTCTCAGTCTAACCTACCTCACAGGGTTGTTGTGAGGATAAAATGGAGAGGGAGGCGAACCACATATGTTACTTTGAGCTCCTTGGAGGAAAGGTGGGATATAAATGTAATAATAATAAATAATAATACTAGCTCCAGAGGTGTTCAGGTAGAAGGGACAGCAGGTAACTACAGAATTCCCTCTTCCTTCTTTGAATTTTGCCTCAGAGCTTCTAGCCGTAATTTCATACTGGTATGAAAACCCATGTGATCCTTCAGTACTGCATTCTCTAAGCCTCTGAAATGATCCTTACTTTATTTAGCTTTCTCCACATGCAGTATTAACACATTTACGTTCCTAATAAATTTGCCAACCACAGGCAAAGTATTTAAAACTACTAATCACATAAACTCAGCTATGTGCTGATGAAAACAAATTTACAATTAGCTTCCTAAAAGCACATTTCTTTTTAAACAAGGGATTCGTGCCTACAGTGGTTCTAGATGGATATGCTATACCTTGTTAAATGTCCCCTTTATTTGAATAGCAAGGCTCATAAAATATAATTGCTATGTGGGATTACATGGTTAATTAAGGGTCTATTGAAAGCACACATCCTTCCATGAAAATCTATCAGCTGGGTTCAGCCAAACACTTGCTCAGATGATACAATTTATATAGCCACGAGAGTGGCTGTACACTATAGGCAGCATGGATTTTTCATATTCTGCCATGTTAAATTGAAAATATCCCACATGTCATTCTGCTGCTTCCCATAAACTCATCTCAAAACAAAATTTTACAAAACTTATAGTCCTGAAAACACTCAGAGAGAATCTAGAGTTCAAAGTGTAAAACAAGAGAAAAAAATCAAGACCCCTGTTGGATTTCTGTCAGTGGTCTCATAATTTGTTGAAATTAATAAGAAATCTGCCATGTTCACAGAATGCCTTAATCCTATAAATGACCTTGTCCCATACTCTGACCTTCATCTTCTGCAGTTTAATAGTTAAAAATGCATAGCTGATTTTTAATTAATTTAAGAAATTTAAAATTGGACTCTATGATAGCACTGGCATGCTCAGTGAGAATCAACTGTCAGTGTTCTAAAAGCCAGACTAGAAGCTCGTTTGGCTTGTCTAATCAGGGGGCCACACCCATGCCAGATATTTATTCCACTTTAAACAGTCATGGTTTCCCCCCAAAAATCCTGGAAAGTGTAGTTTGTGAAGGATTCCAAGAGACGTTAGGAGACTCCTATTCCCTTGACAGAGATCAAATGGCCAGAGTGATTTAACAGTCAGCCCCTCTTCCCAGTAAATTCTGGGAACTGGAACCCTGTGAGGGGAATGGGGTGTCTCCTCACAACTCTCAGTACTCTTCACAAACTACATTTCCCAGAATTCTTTGGGGGAAGCCATGACTATTTACAGTGGAATAAATGTCTGGTGTGGATGTAGCCAGGGACAGTTTTGGTTTAAATTTGGGTGAGAGACTACACGTGTCTGTTGAAGAAAAAAAAGGTGGGGGAAACCTTGAAAAATAATGATACTATTCACAATGTTTTCCTTTTGGGAAGGAAAAGGGCTTTCCCTTTGCCCAGTGCCGATCCAACCAATCTTCTCCCCTCCCTCTGCTCCTCCTCCCCAGGTCCTATCCTAAACACGATTGCCACCACTCACCATATGCTCAGAGGCACGTTACCAAATTCTTCCAAGCTATACAGGGAGTGGATTGGACTGTGAAAGACCAACCCAAATTGTGTTTGCATTTTTACCAATTTGTAAGGCAGTACAATATCTCAGAGAGGAGGTCAGGTCTTCTGTTCCCCTGGTGCATTCACTATAGCTGCCCAATTTCGCTGCTTTTTAAAGTTTGATAGAAATATCTGTTGGCTAGGTACGTTCTTAAACCGCAAGGGATTTTTGCCTATTAGTGAATTATTCCTTCAGTTAATTTGATATCCTATAGCTGTAAACCTTTAATTGCTCTTGCTTTTTCATACACAAAAATAGATTCCAAAATCCCATTCTTTGGCTTCATAGGAAAAGGTTTTGAAATTGGATACGCTATGCTTACTCCTCTCATCCTAAGGCTGGCAGCTCCCACACAATGGCTTCCTGAAGAGCTGGGGGATATCAAAAGCTTTTAGCCAGAAGTGCATGGAGACTTAGGCTTCCATGTGGGATTCATGCACGTAGCCTTCACAATTTTATGCAATCGCAGTGATCCCTTGTTTGAACTGCTGCAATCACACAAGTTGCATTTAGCCACAAGAGGTACTGGTGGTTTATGCAATCAGCACTTCCATGAAATGCTGGCTGGATTGTGAACCTACCGAGAGCCTGAATACACTCCTGAAGGCCACTGTGTGGGGCTGCTGCCTTTATGAACCAGCCCCTGGAAAGCCATGGTTTAGGAACAGTCACTCATAGGTTTTCTAACAAAGCAGGAGCATGGCCTCTCAAAACCAGTATCTGTTTCTATACATTGTGTGCCCTCTTAAAGGACTGCCATTTTTGTTTCAACTACTGCAAATACAATGAGTACATTAAATGCCTAGGAGGGAGAACACTTCACCAAATACAACATTTTCCATCTACAAAAGGAGTTCCTTTCATCCTTTAAACATCTCTAAGCTATTATGAAAGAGTGTAGAGCAGGAAGTTCTTAACTTGTTTACTCTGTACAATTAAATTATAGTTCTATTATCTAACCTTATAGCGTGACGTTTCTAAACTAAACAGTTTTTATCTTCTATCATTTCCGCCTAATGTTAAAAACCCCCAATCCCATCAACTTTACTCCTTTGTAGAATACTTAAACATTTATTTTCCTTCTGGAAATGAGACACGGATTGTTTATATACCAAAGGTTTTTACACACCATCCTGCGTAGTAGGCAACTATGCCCTATCAGTCTTGTTATTTGCATTATACTTTCAACAGCTTCTAGGTGCCAAGAACTGTGCCAGTATTTCTCTTTTGTCTCAAACAGAGCTGTAGAACTATTGTTCAGGGGTTTTCAAAAGACACTATAAACTGCTGACTTATAAAAGAAGTTGTTTGGATCTGCTACATCCACCATTTCTATTGCTCTCTAACTTATTTCATAAATGAGAAAGAAGCACAAGCAGCTGGGAAGGAGAAGGCTGCATCTTTGAGGAGACCCCACAGGTCAGCAATATGTTGCATACCCTGTATAAACAAGAGGTCAGGTTCAATCCCCAGTTAAAGGTGTCTCAGGTAGCAACATTAGAAAAAAATCTGTGCCTGAGGCCTTGGAAAATCTACTGCAAGTGAGAATAGACATGGGATGGGGAATCTGTGGCTCTCCAGATGCTGTTGGACTACAACTCCCATCGTCTCTGACCTGGTCATGCTGGTTGGGGCTGATGGGAATTGGGAGTCCAGCAACATCTGAGAGGGCTACAAGATTACCCATCCCTGGAGCAGTTAACACCAATGGCTCATCCTTAGCATTAAGAATCTAAAGAATCATAAGCTGATTAAGAAAACATATTAGCGTTGTTCCATGAACAGCTAGTGGAAGACTTCTTGCTGCACACTACCATAATGTCACAGGGGTTGCATTTAAGTATGAGGCTTGAATTCTTGATCTCCTTCTGTGCATAGTTCATATTCCTGCTCACTCCTTTTTCCTGCAGCCCCTTAAAAATCTGCTTCTAGGATATGTGGGATACGGTATAGAAGGCTGCAGGGAGACACAGGGGTACAGACAGAGAGAGGGGAAGAGATCACTCCCTCCCTGAAATGAATGGAGGAGCAAGCAATTTAAGATCTAAGCCATTGTAAATAAGTCAAGTCAGTCTTGTAGCACATAAATTCTAGTGGGCTGTCAAAAGGTTTTGAAAAAATCTTGGGCAAAGTCTTGTGCAAGATCTAGGTGAATGGGAGCTTAACAGTTTGACTGGAGCAAGATTTTTAAAAATAAGAAACAGGGATGAAGTCTCTTTCTACCCAAGTAGTCCTCTACTTTAAATCATACTTCTGTGACACAACTTGTAGTCATGAAGATACATCATGCACAATGGTAGTTAAAATAGCTATAAATCATTTCACTAATAGGAAATAATTTTTAAAAGTGCATTAATTATATTTATATCCATCTCAATGAATCTACCAAGATGCCAAATCCAAATCTGCATGAACTCTTCTGCGTTTCCTCCTATATTGGCTTTTTGGAGAATATCTTAATGCAATAAATACATAAGAAGAGCCTGCAGGGTCAGGCCAAAGGCCCTTCTAGTCTAGCATCCTGTTCTCATAGTACTCAACCTGATGCCTGTGGGAAGCCCAAACGCAGGACCTGAGCTCAACAGCACTCTTTCCACTTGTAATTCCAAGTAACTGGCATTCAGAAACATCCTGCCTCCACCAGTATAGATAGAACGTAGGCACTGTGGCTAGTAGCCACCAATAGTCTTATCTTATCCTCCATGAATTTGTCAAATCTTCTTTGAAAGTCATCCAAGTTGGTAGCCATCACCACTTCTTGTGGCAGTAAATTCTGTATTTTAACTATGTATTATGTGACACATAGTTCACTTTTTAAAAATGTTTTAACATTGTTTTGTTTTAACACATTTTAAGGTCTGTTTTTATGATGTTTTAAAGTGTTTTTAGCGCTTCTGTTTGCCACCCTGGGCTCCTGCTGGGAGGAAGGGCGAGATATAAATCAATCAATCAATCAATCAATAATTAAATAAACAAACTACTTTGTCTGTCCATGATCTTCCAACATTCAGCTTCAATGGATGTCCCTGAGTTCTAGTGTAATGAAAAAGGGAAAAAAGCTTTTTGCTATCCACTTTCTCCACGTCATACATAATTTTATACATCTCTATCAGTGATCTATGTAACTTAAAAGTTGACAACGAGGACATTGAACTTGTCAAGGATTATCAATACCTTGGCACAGTCATTAACCAAAATGGAGACAATAGTCAAGAAATCAGTAGAAGGCTAGGACTCGGGAGGGTCGCTATGAGAGAACTAGAAAAGGTCCTCAAATGCAAAGATATATCAATGAACACTAAAGTCAGGATCATTCATGGTATTCCCGATCTCTATGTATGGATGTGAAAGCTGGACAGTGAAAAAAGCAGATAAGGAAAAAATCAACTCATTTGAAATGTGGTGTTGGAAAAGAGCTTTGCGGATACCATGGACTGCAAAAAAGACAAATAATTGGGTGTTGGAACAAATTAAACGAGAACTATCACTAGAAGCTAAAATGATGAAACTGAGGTTATCATACTTTGGACACATCATGAGAAGACATGATTCACTAGAAAAGACAATAATGCTGGGAAAAACAGAAGGGAGTAGAAAAAGAGGAAGACCAAAGAAAAGATGGACTGATTCTATAAAGGAAGCCACAGACCTGAACTTACAAGATCTGAACAGGGTGGTTCATGAGAGATGCTTTTGGAGGTCGCTGATTCATAGGGTTGCCATAAGTTGAAATCAACTTGAAGGCACATAACAACAGATATGAGTCAAACTCAAAGTAGATCAACTGAAACCAAACAACAAGGAACTTAAGCCCATTTTTTATTTCAATGGGTCTGCTCTGAATAGGACTTAGCTGGATATTACCCAGCATATATTCTGATATTTGTTGTTATGATTCTGATCATCTCCAGTCGGTCAAAAAGCAGATTAGAGAGAGGGCTTTTTCAGTTGTGGCCCCCACCCTGTGGAACTCCCTCCCAAATGATCTCCGCCATGCCCCTTCCATGATGCATTTCTGCCAGGCCTTTAAGACCTGGCTCTTCAGGCAGGCTTTTGGGGTTGGCTAGATTTTATCTTCGTTGTTTTTAGATTTTAATGTCTAGGTATTGTATGCCTATTTTGTACGTCGCCCAGAGTGGCTGGACAGCCAGCCAGATGGGCGACTAATAAATTCAATAAATAAATGATATTAATAATTATAAATTTAAAGACAAACCTCTAAAGAGAATCAAGTTTTATTAGAATGAGTTTCAAACAAAAACGCCTACCTTGAATCACGTGAGAGTTGTCTTTTAGAAAGAAGTTATAGAGGTATTTTGGAATAAAAGCAGACATGCAGGCATAGGCCAGGGCTGAAAAAGAGAAACAGGAAGGGTTGCATGAGTTCCACATACAATGAATTGCTACCATTATAGAACACTTACGCCTTATTTCACAAGTTACATTGCTTATGCAAAAGGTTCCTATAATTTGTTTAAAAAGTATTTGCAAATATTAACCACTATCCATTAAAACACAGGGTTGGATCCTGAGAGAAAGCATGCCGAAGCTGACTTCCCTCTCCCCTCCTTCCCCCAACAGACCCCCGATAAGGGTCACCCAAGGACCACAACCTCTGATTGTGGATAGTGTGTCCATCCAAACTTTTGGAGATTCCCTCCTTCCTCCCAGCTGACTCTGCTCAGCAGGTTCCCCAATGGTTGGGGAAGGTGGGCTGCTAGGAGAGCTGCCAAGGGGAGGTGAGGAAGTCCATTTCTGCCACTCCATTTCCATACACTTTTCCAACCCAGAGCATCAGCAAATGTATCCAGCACACCTACATTAACAATGTTCTTCACATACACATAGCTATGTTCCGGAATGAATGTTGCATTAGGATGAATACAAGAAGTGGTGTAACAAGTTAGCAACATGTTTCATTCATACTATCTCTGCGTAGGAGATCCACACAAATTATTAAGAAGCATAAATGCAGCACAGTTACGCAGATATGCAGTATATGGAGCCACTAATAACTTTTGTCTTAGAGTGGAAAATGCTTACCTTCATTGTTGAAATTTAAGTATAAGAACGGCGCACAAAGGGAATCAAGACCTGCAAGGGAAGAAAATAAACGAATGCAACAATGACTTTAAGTGACTTACCATGCATTAAAATTAAACAGTACTCAGTACTACTTCATTCAGCCCTACACAGACATACGCTCTGTATAGGCTACAAAATAGTACGTTGTTACAAGTGTTCCTCACATGTAACAATACACATTTGTCCCAAGACTGCTGCTTTGGAGAGCATGGAGAACAGCATGCTCACATCTCTGCTGCTCTCACTGTCATGGCCTCTGTAGCCACCGATGACCTGGACACACAGTCGGAGGCTGCAGAGGCACCAGATGTGGAGCTGGGTCAAACTCAGGGATAACTACTGCACCTGAGGCTGGTGGACAGGAACTCCTAGAGGAACCACTGGGGCATATAGGGCCAGAACCTGGACCCCCACAGGTACCATCTCCTGAGCCTCAGCAGCCAGATGCCTTCCATTACATACCGCCAGTCTGGCAGTGCAGGGAGCGCACCAGGAGGGAGGCTATGGAACAGAGGAAGAGTGCCTGTTGTCAGGCCAGAGGGCTGGCCCTTTAAGGCTCTGGAATTCTCTCAAAGGGGTGGAGCCTGGAGAAGTTAGTCTGGAGACAGAGGTATAAAGGGCCTCAGTCTGCTCCCAACCTCGCTGTGCAGTTGGGAGACAGAGGTATAAAGGGCCTCAGTCTGCTCCCAACCTCGCTGTGCAGTTGGGAGCTGTCTGTGGTTTAGCAACCTGAGTGACCTTTCCTTGCCTCCAGCCTTGCTGCTTTCCCTATGGGATCCAGCATCAGACCTGAACATGATGACCATGTTCTGCTGCTTCCCTGGACTCAGTTGTTACTCATTACAGGCACATTTTGAAGGAGAGAACCAATGCAGTTTGTTAGACCTTGAGCCATACCACCTAAAAGGGTGAATTCTTATAACATATAATGAGTAATGGTGCATGTGATTGCTGGAAAGGGTTACATACCCCAAGAGTGAGAAAATCGGTGGTGGACCTGCAGCAATCACACTTTTGTGTGCAGTCCAAATGTTTAACGGTACCCCACATTCATTTTATTTTGTGGAGATTTCTATATGTGAAATGCTTCCTCATAAATCTTTTACAAAAAAAAAAAAAAGGTGTCATGCGTGAAGCCTTCCAGAAGTTTAAACAATTTAAAAAAACTTATTAAAAATGTTTTTCCACTCCTGTAATGTCCACCATCTTCAGAGAAGCTCCAGGTATATTACAGTCTAAAAAAATTATAACTAAAGGTATCATACAGCTGTAAATCATTATACTGTTAAGCTGTAATTTATCACTATGCAGAATTAACCAACTTTATCTATTAAAGCACAACATGAAAACAACAGAAAAGTCAACAATTTCATGAATATGCATAAAATTTGTTTTTTAAAAAAAATCAGCAGAATGAATTCAGAGCTATTACTGCATTTTTATACCTAAAGCTAACAAATTATTATTTTACATTTATTTATTTTATTTTATTTATTATCTGAGTTATATCCCACCCTTCCTCCCAGTAGGAACACAATAAATTTAAAAATAATTTTTTAAAACTAAAATACATTTTAGTTTATTCAACAACATAAAAAGAAAACTTTAGAAAAAAATTATCCCAATTGCTTAGTAGTAGTAAATTTAAGACTTAAAAAATGCTAGGAATAGCAAATCAGCTGCACTAACCTTGCCAATATACAAGATCGGAATGGGAAACTACCCATGCTTTCAGTACACATCTAAATTTTGCATGACCCTCTGGCGATGACAGCAATTCATCATACTGATGGCAGCGAGGAATGTCAACTTCAATCTACGATACACGCAAGCACAGACCAGGAGGTTGAGTTAAGCACCATAACAAAGACACAAAAGTAGAATGTAAGCTTGATCTCTCTCTGAGTTTGTAGAGTTCAAACCAGGCAGGAAGGTCACCTGTTTCAGCCTCCCATACTAGCTCCAGAGGGCATTTGAAACTATGTCCTCCCAAACATCTGTTCCTTGCATGTCACTGTATCTAACTGGCGGTAGTATGGTCCCAGCAGATATTACTTAAGTCATATTAACTGTATGCAATTTACTCTCAGTTTCAGCTCCACTTCTCTACAGTGGTGCTAAGACTGGCTTTTTCATGAAGGATTATTTTTTTTAAATACATGGTAAAGTGTTTTTGTGTGCTAGAACTGCTGCTTTATTATCTGTCCAATAAGTAGTACTTAAAAGTTATTTTTAGTGATCTCCTATGCAATTATGAAAAAAAAGAATAAATCTTACCTGTCTATCTGTAGGAATTGGAGTGTCCTTGTCAATAGCATCATACTTTGCTTGAATGTCACCCTAAAATGCATAAGACATGATCAGAGTATTAAGAATCTGCATGAAATTGTAGCATGAAGGCTACAAAACTGCTACAGTGTAGCATGTTGCTACTAGAGATGCCAGGGAAACTCATTCATCCAGGGTTCTGATAGAGATGACTGTGAACTCCCAAAATGCCTCTAGGAAGAGGTAAATACACTCCAAATTATTCTCTGGTTCAGATGAGGGTCCAAGTTGGAGAAGAATTTCTAGTTTACCCTTTCACATGTGCAACCCTCCCCCTGATCTCCAAGTCTCCTCCCCTTTAAACCCCACTGACAGGCTGGGCTGGCAATGCTCCCTAGCCACAGATAGAATGAAAAATAGCCAATTTTCCTCTCCTTTCTGGGGTATGGCACTTGCACAGCAGAAAGGCATATTGAAAAGTTCAAGTCTCTTTTGGGAAATGTAACTTTCCCAAGGATCCCCACCCATACTGCTACTTCCTAATATTCTACCTCTTTGGGTTGGTCTGGACAATACTTTGCTATGATCCAGTCCCCAATCTTGGAACGATGTAACAGTTAAGAACTACCACAGCCAGCATACTGTTCCTATTTCCAAAATCCCCAGATCTCAACACAGATCCATGGCATCAAATATAGACTAGGAACATAAACCCAATCACAAAACTCCACAATTTATTCACTCAAACATGGCAATCAACTCTATGATTTTATGTGTACAGGCTATTTTTGAACCTTCCGGTCGTGTTCTGGTATGCTGTGTGGGCAGCAAGGGCTGGCATGCTTCTGCACTCTTTCAGTGAATGAAGAGAAATCTTGGGGTGAGGAATCTTTTGATCCAGAACTTTATCACACTCCAAACACATCAAGAAACTAAACCCTGGGAAGCAGCACGGGGGAGGGAGAAAATGCTTTGAAGATCGCTTAAGACTCCTCCCCCACAACAAGATTTGGGGCAGAGGAAGAGAGATATGGAAGACACATTTCTTCATCAAGCCAGCTCCAGCTTAAGAGACATACTGGTCTGAATATAAGCCACCCCAAAACATAGGCCTAAAACGAGATCTCTTAAATCATGGCTTCTTTACTTATAAGAGTGCAGTTATAGGCCACATTCAGATTTTATACGAGCCAGACTTTTTTTTGGGGGGGGGGGGTTCGAGGCAAAACATTCTTCACTTAATTCTCAAGCAAGCTGCAGTCATTGCTTCAGCAAGCTTAGGGCAAAATCTTGTGCTGGGTAAGCAGGACAGGTGGCTCTGACCACAGCAAAAGGTCCCTCTTCTCTTTGCCCTCCCATTCATCAATGAGGCCACTGCCACGGGCATTGCACGGACCAAAGTCAAGCCAGCTTCACCAGATCCTGCTCTGCCCTATCCTACAGTCCCTGCGATGGAGAAGATGATGGTGCAAGGAAGGGTAGTTTGGGCTAGTGCTGAATGGGCAAAAGGGCAGGTCAGAGAAAACAAGATCAGCAGTGTAATCACTGAGTCAAATGACCTCAAAAGGTCATCCAGTCCAACCCCCTGCAGATGCAGGGAAATAGTAGGCTGTAGCCATTCTTCCTGATGCCCCCCCACCAACTTTCAGGGGTCTTAGCCTAGTTTGAGGTTGACTTCAAATATTGTGCTTATTTGTCTTAAGATCTTTAGAATGGGAAGATTCTGTCTATGGTGGCATAGCAGAGCAACTAATAAGACCTTGAGCCTTATTCTCAGCTTCTGCAATGCCTGAGGACAAAGGCATATCTCCATCAGTCAACTGTATACCTGACTTTGTTTTCTTCTCTTGTTCAAAACAGGGGGAAGTGGCCTTATTTTGAAACTGTCTACAATTGCACACATTCTTAATAAGATAAAACATTAGTCAGAAATCTAGTTACCATCAATAGTCCTTGAAATTTGCAATTAGCAATTTTCCCTCTTTCTCTTGTTCTTACCTCTACTCCAAGTAAGGCTGCCCAAGTTAGACCTCTCATTAGTGGAGGGATGTCGACTCTGGCTTCTTTCCAAATCTGATTTTTTTTGTATGGATAGGCCTGGAGAAAACATATCTTACAGCATTGGGGATACATTCAAATGCATCTAATATTTGTTTGAATTTGTGTCTTTCACAATAACACACACACACACACACACACACACACACACACACACACACACACGTATATCTATATTCACTAATAGGCAAAAAACTTTGTGGTTTAAGAACGTACCTATACTCACCATATGCCCAGAGGCACGTTACCAAATTCTTCCAAGCTACACAGGAAGCGGATTGGACTGTGAAAGACCAACCCAAATTGTGTTGGCATTTTGGCAAATTTGTAGGGCAGTACATATTTCAGAGAGGAGGTCAGATCTCCTGTTCACCTGGTGCATTCACTATAGCTGCCCAATTTTCCTGCTTTTTAAAGTTTGATAGAAATATTTGTGGGCTATAGGTACGTTCTTAAACCGCAAGGTTTTTTGCCTATTAGTGAATTTCTCTGCTTTTTAATCCGGAGTTAAGAAATAGGATCCTGTGCAGGCTTGCTGAGAATGGATTGATCATTTGCATGCTTATTGAGTTCAGTGGGATTTACTCCCCTGCAATCATGCTTAGGATAGGTGAAACTGACCACAGGTGATAGGGAGGGGAGGAAGGGCAGAGGGGAGGAGGGGGATGGGAGCAGGCAGAAAGGGGAGGGGAGGAGGACAGGGTTGATCATTTGCATGTTTATTGAGTTCAGTGGGATTTACTCCCGTGCAATCATGCTTAGGACAGGTAAAACTGACCGGGGGGGGGGGAAGGAGGACAGGAGTGGGCAGGGGAGGAGGAAGAAGGAAGAGGGGAGGGGAGGAGGAAGGGAGAGGAAAGGTGAAGGAGGGAAAAGGCAAGTCTGATCATTTGCATGCTTACTGAGTTCAATGGGATTTACTCCTATGCAATCATGGTTAGAACAGGTAAAACTGACCATGGGGGAGGGGAAAGGAGCACATTGGAGGGGGGCAAAGGAAGGGGGAGGGGAGGGCAGGTCTGATCATTTGCATGCTTATGGAGTTCAATGGTGTTTACTCCCATGCAATCATGCTTAAGATAGGTAAAACTGACCATGAGGAAGGAGGAAGGGGAGGAGGAGGGGTAAGGAGCGGATTGGAAGGTGATAGGGATGGAGAGGGAGGGACAAAGGAAGGGAGAGGGAAGAGGCAAGAGGGAGGGGATAGGAGGGAGGATTTGATCATTTGCATACTTTTTGAGTTCAATGGGATTTATTTCTGTGCAATCATGTTTGAGAATGAAAATGGACTGCTTTCAAGTTGATCCTGACTTATGGTGACCCTATGAATAGAGTTTTCATAGTAAACGGTATTCAGAGGTGGTTTTACCATTGCCTTCCTCTGAGGCTGAGAGGCAGTGACTGGCCCAAGGTCACCCAGTGAGCTTCGTGTCTGTGTGGGGATTTGAACCCGGTCTCCCAGGTTGTAGTCCAACACTGATCCGGGGGAGGGGCAGAGAGGGAAGGAGCAGAGAGGGGAGGAGATTGGGTCGGTGGGCACTGGGCAGAGTGGAAGCCTCTTTCCTTTCCAAAAGGAAAACATTCTGAACAGTATAATTCTTTTCAGCATTTCCCCCACCTTTTTATTCTACAACAGGCACATGTAGCCTCCCACCCAAAGTTAAACCAAAGCTGTCCCAGGCCACATCCATACCAGACCTTTGTTTCACTTTGGACAGTCATGGCTTCTCTCAAAGAATCCTGGGAAGTGAAGTTAGTGAAGGGTGCTAAGAGTTGCTAGGAGATGCCCTGTTCCACTCACAGTGCTTCAATCAGAGCGGCTGACTGTTGAACCACTCTGGCCACTGGAGCTCTGTCAGCAGAATAGGAATCTCCTTTCACCACCCTTCACAAACTACACTTCCCAGGATTCTCTGGGAGAAGCCATGACTGTCTCATGTGAAATTAAAGTCTGGTGTGGCCCTGATTAGCCAAGCCAAGCAGCTGTGAGTCTGGCTTTTAGAACCCTGACAGTTGGTTTTTACTGAGCATGCCTGACACTATCATTCAGTTCAATGCAAAATTTATTAAATTATTTAAAAATCAGCCAGGCATTTTTTGAACTTTTAAACTGCGGATGATGAAGGTCAGAGTATGGGGCAAGGTCAGTAACAGGATTACAGGTCCTCTGTGAACATGGCTGATTTTTAATGAATTTCAACAGATTATGAGAACTCTCAGAGAAAAAAGTCCAAAAGGTCTCTGGGTTTTTTCTTTCTCTTTAGACTTTGAACTCTCAATTCTCTCTGACAGTTTTGTGTATCGCCATGAAAATTGAGAGGGTTGTTAAGCAAGCGTTTCTGAGTTCAGGACTATAAGTTATGTAAGGTTTGTTTTGAAATGAGCTTATGGGAAGCATCAGAATGGCATGGGGGTATTTTCAATTTAACTTCACAGAATGTTGAAAATCCACGCTGGCTATAGTATACAGCCACTCTTGTGGCTGTATAATACATATTTTAAAAAGGAATATCCTCAGTGCTGATGTCTAAGGCAGTGGTTCTCAAACTTTTTTCCCCACAGACCACTTGAAAATTGCTGAAGATCTTAGTGGACCACTTAATGATTTGTCGGCCTGTTGTAGCTATTGCAATATATTATGCTAAATGTTGTCATCAAGGGCAAAATGAATGCATAAAAACCAAAACACTGTATACCAAGGAAAACTGAATGATTCCAGTTTTGTTAATTCTACACACCTTCAGCAGCCTGTCGAACAGGACAATTCTGTTTAGCTGGTATTCTGTATCCCGCTCCCGGATAATAAGAGGAAGATTAGCAGCAGCAGATAACTCATTATTACTGTTTGAATGAGGTATATTTGACTGGCTGAAAAGAGAACGGAGGAAGTAGTTGTGATTTTTTTTTGTCCCAGTGAATGGAAATAACTAGAAGAAAATTGGGAAATAAGCAATTAAGATCACTGTCAAACCCAGGTACTAAAATGTGAAATCAACACTTTTTCTCATAATGCAGGAGTCAGAATACAAGAATTTTGTCCAAGAATCAATGATATACATAGTAAACATAACATGAGTATTACCTAATCCTGAACATCGTACCTATCTACTTAGCTGCCCTCTGTAAAGCCAGGGCTGACCAAATGGAAGCAAGAGATGTGTTCAGGTCTGTCTTCCCACTACAGTTCATCTGAACCAGAACCAAAACGTTTAGTGCTTCATAAGCCTGACCAGTGGGAAGCAATACAAATGTCTCAGAAATCTGATTGATCCTCCTCTAAACAAACTGTTTAGAGCATTGATCTCTGCTCTAAACTGGTATTTTGCAAATTAGACCAGACACAAAATTTACTGAGAAACAGGAAGAGTTGGCAGAAACAGCCTGTGTCAGGGTTGGGTGCCCTTTTTTGGTCCAAAGGCTGCATACACTCCTGGCTGATGCACTGGGGGCCACATGTCAGTGGTGGACTCGGCCATCTCACACTTACGCACGTTCCTGTACTGGATTTTAGCCACTCCTGGTCTAAGCTATCAAATAATAAATGGTTTGTTCTATATACTTACTCATCTTCAAGCAACGGATAAAATGCTTCCCCACCAACGTCTTTCAGCCTCTGTGAGAGATTATAAAAATATTCAATATTATAAAAATGTTCCGCATTTAAAATGAATAGTAAGAAAATAACTGACATGACAAAATGGTCATTATCTACTCCAACCTTTCATAACCTTGCTGCCCTTCAGGTGAACTACAACTCACATCATCCCAAGCCAGCATGGTCTATGATCAGGGATGATGGCAGTTGGAGTCCAAAAAAATCCTGACAGCACAAGGTTAGGGAAGTCATATCTAATTTGTGAATCTGGATTTTGCTCCCAAAAGAGGCAGTGATGGCCACCAACTTGAATGGCTTTAAAAGAGGATTAGACAAATTCATGGAAGATAGGGCTTTCAGTGGCTATTACCTATGGTGGTTACTCTCTGCCTCCAAGGTCAGAAGCACTATGCTTCTGAAGACTAGTTGCTGGAAATTGCAGGAGGGAAGAGTGCCCTTGCACTCAGGTCCTGCTTGTGGACTTCACGTAGGCATCTGCTTAGCCACTTTAAGAACAGGATGCTGGACTAGTTGAGCCATTAGCCTGATCCAGCAGGCTCTTATGTTCTCATTATCTTGAACATGGTTTCAGAAGACTTGTTTGTTTGAGCCTTCAAAACAGATGCTTACTCATTCAGCCCTTCTAAAAAGGTCAAAAGGAGCATAACCAACTCTTAAAGCAGGTGCAGACATAATATTAGCTATCCCTTAACCATAGCTAAGGATCATGCACTTCCTTAAAAAGAAATTAGGCAAATCCTCAGAGGATAAGGCTATCAAAGGCTACAAGTCATGATACTCAAGTCATCAATATGTTACCTCCAATTGGCATGCCTCTGAATGCCAATTGCTAGGAAACAACAGAGAGAGAGAGTGCATTATTGCACTCATGCAGTGATGTAGAGCGGAAATTTTTCCAGTGGTCTAGTTTTCTGCAGAAAAAGATTTAATTTCATACACTCATTAGTAACAGTGTATGGATGTCAATTGCAAATATAGTATTATTAGGGAAACCTGGCAGTTTCAACATCTTTAGCTTTGTTTACTAAATACAAGTAAAACAAACACGCTGAATTAGATCATGCTCTAGGGCATCAGAAAATTTTGCTATACAACTGGAAAATTGTACACTTAAACCAATAAAAAAATGAAGAAAGGGGATGTGACTGAAGGTGAAAGTGGTCCTGTTAAGTTGTGAGAGTTCTGCTGGTTACAGCTCCAAAGATCAGATGTCAAATTAACTTTTGTCTGGAGCACAGCATGATTAAGTTTAATACCACCTTTTGGACAATCCTCTTATACAATTCATGTCATAGTCTGAAAGAGCAGGGCAATCTTCCCTGTGGGTTTGCAGTGCAGTTTAAAACTCTTTACATCATGCAGCACTGATCCTCTTTCTATTACAGTCTGTTCTAGGAGCAGTGCCTGGAGGATTCCAATTACTAAAGAAAATCTTCCAGTAATACTGCAAAGTTTAGCTAAGAGATTAGTGAGAGTTGCACCAGATTTTCTCAAAAGAGAAAGTTCTCTGTATTTAGCATATTCATCCAATTCTGCTGTTAAGCACTGATATTTCAATGTGAGTAAAAGCAAAAAGGCATAACAGGAAGCCTTTTATTTGTTCAGAATTTTAGGTGCTGATGAAAAACACAGACAGAATGCCTGTCAATGAAATGCACCAAATGAATGGCCCCCGATTTCTTTTTGTTGTCGTTTCTAAAAAGACCACTGTTAATTTTATTTTGTTCAAGTTATTTATGGAGAGTTGTGATTTATGAAAATACTCATATCCCACCCAACTATTTTGTTTTTTTTAAAATGTATGAAGGGGCTTACAACAAATGTTCAAAATAAAAAGACCAAGAAGCAGCAGATAAAACTGAACTCCATAAAGCTCAACTCTAAAGAGTTAAGAGTTTAAAACCATCTGACTGATGTCAAATGCCTGTTGGGGAAAAAATGAAATAGGGAAAAACCATCCAGGTGGACCTCCCAGTCAGGGAATTCCAGAGCCACAGAGCCTATCACACATATCACAAAGATGAAAAAGAACACTGTTAAACAAACCAACAAAAAATAAAATAGCACACAGATTTTTTTTGTTTAAAATAACTTCCCCAATCTCCTAATTCTCCCCCATGCCGCTCTTAATGATTCAGAGCACCACAAATGTCAAACTTTTATTCCAGTGTTAACAATTTCCATCCCAAACTCCCAAAGCATGGCAAACATATGTTTTATCAAAGAATAATTACCAAATAAAGAAAACTTCTAAGCCTGAATTCCCTGTTATCTTAAACAGCTATGACAAGATGACTTTGTTACTGCATTCAAACAAAAGCAATTCTTTCTTAATTGTATCTAAATGAAAATCTAATGGGACAAAAGTGAGAAGTGACATGGAATGTACTCCTGCATTTTGAAAAGGAAACTAGTTAGAAAGCTTTGGTATTCAACTGAACCATAGGCCCCATCTGCACTATACATTTAAAATACTATTATACCACTTTAAACAGTCATGGCTTCCCCAAGCAAACCTGGGAACTGTAGTCTGTTAAGAATTGTGAGAGTTATTCCCCTCACAGAGCTACAGTTCTCAGAGTTCCATGGGTAAAGAGATTGATTGTTAAATCACTCTGGGATGTAACAATCTCAGCACCCTTAACAAACTACAGTTCTCAGGATTATTTGAGGGAAAGCCATAACTGTTTAAAGAGGTATAATACTCCTTTAAATGTATAGTGCAGATGGGATCATAGTCAGAGAAGACACACTGAAGTCAATAGACATGACTAAGCTAAAACCATTGATTTCAGTGGGTCTAATTCAAGTATGACTTGGTTGAATACAACCCTTTGTCTGCAAACGTTTACGTTCTTGGTCAGAAAAATATAAATATTCCAGCATAAGTAAATGCATTTCTTCTTACATTTCTGAGCTGGCACAGTGAGAGTGGCACAGTCGTGTCATCGAAAAGGAAGCTTCTATCCCGTCCTTGTCCAAAACTCTCCCCATCCTCAAACACAAAACTAGAGAGAGGCAAAAATCACAGATCCAAATTATTTCAAAAGGTAGTTCGTCACAGCTTATTGCACAGAATTCATCAATTCATCTTGATATAGGTAACGGATGAGCTGAATAACGGTAAACAAAGGAATCAAAACTGAAAATTACTAGATCTGGTTTACATAAACACTTCTTGCTTGAAAGGGCAATTCTCCCACCTCCAGTCCTCATCTCATTTTTAATGGGGGCACTTCTGCTTTATTTCCACTGGCATTTGAAATACACTGGATTTTGCTTTCCTTCACATTTAGGAAAGTGATATAATCAATTCCAATCTCTATAAAGCTGCTCAGTAGTTGATACAGCTTACACGCGGAATAAAGTTTATTTGAGCTGAGCAGGAAATGCAAAGCGGAAGTTAAAACAGGAACAAAGCTAACCTTTGTAAACTAAAAAATGATGCAAGCCACTGAAAGGGCAGTGAGGCACCTAAGATGAGCAAGCCTTCATTTAAAAGAACTTTAAAAAACATTGAAGCCATGTGACACCAAGATTTGGAGGCAATAGTCATCTTATAGGAGACAGGAATTGCCATTTCAGGGTTTTCCCCCTTCGGGCTCTATAACATCTAAAGCCAGCACTGGTTTGGATGCGTATTAAATTTCTCTTGGAACTTTTTTTTTTTAAAAGAGATGCATGCTGAGCTTCCAAGTGTTAATCAAGTGTTTTCATTGAACCTGCCTATACACTGAAAGCATTTTTGAAGGCCCTTCTCCATGTGGCCCCAACTTCTGAAGTAAAGAACTTTGCCATTGTGGCACCTCAGCCGTGGAATGCTCTGTCTGGGGGACTTACCTGGGGCCACATGTGCTGCCTTTTCAGCAGCAGGCGAAGATCTTTTTATTTGCCCAGCCTGTTTAGATTTATGTGAGTCTGGAGGTATATTTGTTTTATTTGGGTTTTGCTACAGTTTTGTTTTTAATTTTGCCCCCTTTTTGAAAGTTGCTCTGAAAACCTCTGAATGAATACAGCAGAAAATAAAATATTTCACACAAACCAACTTAAGGCATTTTATGTAGACCTGCCCCTTTCTGAAACAGCCTTACATTATAATAAGATGTGTTTAGAGTTAAGATGCCGTTAGTGTTGTAAATAATTGCCTGGGAAATCACAAGTTTCTTCCCCAATAGTCCCCAAGCCCAACAACACATACTAGTAATTGTGTGGGCATACTCTGAACTTTCTGTCATCTGTTGACTCTCCTGGCTCCTGTCTAAAAAGAGAACTGCATAAACTTTTTACGTTTCCTCCCCTGTATGGAAACAGTAAGCAAGTCTTGATGTAGTACATTTACTTATAGAGGTTATTAGAAATGTATCTTCTAGGATATGGGTGGCTAACTTGGTCTGTTCCCGCTGCCAGCAAACTTTTCTATTCATCCTCCTAGCAAGTTTTTCTATCTGGCCTCACCACCGCCAATTTTTGGCAGCGGCAGCAAAAAGACAAAATAAAGTAGACACACCACTGGGATGAAGGCATCTGTTAATTTTGGTTCTTCCAGTTTCTCATTTTTCCAATCTTAAAATCAGTTCTCCACATTTCTGCAGCAATTTGCATTTTTTTTTTAAAAAAAAACCTCATGAAAATTCTTGGGCATTTTAGTGTGAATTTCTCTTAATAAACACATTTTTGTAGGCAGTTTTGACTAATGTACACACTTTTGCAAGCCATTTCGTCATATAATGCATTTTTGCATGTTATTGTCATGCATATATTTATTTTTTATGCACACTCTCCCCAATATATTCATTCTGCAAACACTGTTTGGTTGGAGAGCTGCATCGGATAAGTGTGAATTTTGAAGGATGGCTATACTTTTGTTCTCATATTGTTTTGGAAAGTGCAAATTTGATAATTTGGCTTGAAATGCAAACAATCAAAATTCTCATCCATCCCTACACACCATGGGGGTCCAGTGCCCTGATAGCGGTGCAATCGGCCACTCCCCAGCCACCAAACTGACCATTTGATGAGTGGAGAGGTGGTAATAACTCCCTATGTCAGCTGATCTGCATGAATTGGGTGAATAGGGGGAACTGTGTGTTTGTGTGCAAGCGAGAGTGGGGAGGGGTCACATCTACTTTTGGCCATACCCACTGCTGGCATGCGGCCCCCAGAGGAGTGGCCAAGGCTAAATGCATTTTTTTTTTAAAAAAGTCAGTCACTCCAGTTTTAGAGCATACATATGTCATGATGGACATTATATACACTTTAGCAAATTGAGATTAAGAATATAAGAAGCTGTCCTATACCGAGTCAGACTACTGGGTCCAACTAGATCAGAAGCTCTCCAGGGATTCAGATAGGATTCATTCCTTGCCTTGCCTGGAGATGCCAAGAACTGAACCTTGGACCTTGTCCATGCAAAGCATACGCTCTGCCACTAAGCCATAGCCACAAAGACTTGCACAATACTTGACAATATAACTATTTTCAGGCTCTGGACATCCACACCCCCCCTTTTAACTTGAACTTCATTTAACTTTTTCTCTTCATGCTTCCATTCCCAAAATCAGGTTTTTTTTTCCTTACATAGGAAGAGTGCAGATGGGAGGTTTCGAATGAATGATTTCCTTGTTGACAAGCTCTTTCTCCAAGTCTCCTCCAGCCAAGCACCAGAGATAATAAACTTCTTCAATCGACCTTTCTGCTAGGTAATCAGAGTTTTCCTCTATTGACAGAAGCCAACAAAGACAGTATTATGAACTTTCAAGCAGATCTCTTAGTTTATTCCCTCAGCGTTCAAAACTTTTTGTTGTTGTTGCTAGAAACAGCATGAGAGGTTTAAGGACCAATTCCTCAAACCATGTTATTTTAAATAAACGATCTTCCCTTTGGAAGGGCTGAAAGGAAAATCCCTGGGAAGACAGAGGCAGCTGGACAAACTATGGGATTGCTATGGAGAGAGGGGTGGGGAGAAACAGTGACAGAATGTCTCCACCTTTATTTGATAGCAGAAAATATATACACCAGGGAAACATTTATTCAGTGCATTGTTATTTAAAAGATGCTTCTCTTGTCTAGCTCAAGGGGATGCAGTGAAAGTAAGTCACAGAATGCATATTGTTCTCTGAGTTCCACCAAAAATGTTGATGCTCATTTCACTTTTAACAAGAATCTCTACTAAAGATAGCTGGGCTGAGCAATCCTATTGGGGCAGTGGGGAGGGAGAATCTGGGGCAGTAGAACCACCAGATCCAAAGTCCTGCTCAACTCACATGGCCAGGATAGAAAGGTGAGGGGGACAGCTGGTGGTGGTGGGGGAAATAAATCTACTAGCTCCTTGTTGGGGGCATTTCTAGAGAATGGGAGGGCTTTTGATCATGTGGACCAGGGCAGAATTGCTTGTGTGAATACAAAAGATCAGTGTGAAGAAGATTGGGAACAACTCTTATGTGCCCACTCAAGCACTTCACTCTATGGAACAGGCACTGTTGAAAGTGCTGCATAATACTCATTCTGCACTTTTAAGAAGTCGTTATTTTAGTGTGGCAGCACCTACTCTTTGGAACGCTCTGCCTATTGACATCAGGCAGGCACCTTCGCTTTATTCCTTTTGGCGCCTGCTTAAAACTTTTCTGTTTAGGTAAGCCTTTCCAGACACCCAGATGTTGATCTGCTTTTTGTTAGTAGCTGTTTTAATTGTTTCAGATATATTTTAATTGCTTATTTTTAACTGTTCCATTGATAATTTTAATGTTTTTGTAACCACGTCGCAGTCTTTCCATTCAAGCGGTATAGAAATGATGTTAAATAAAATAAAGACTCTCATCAAAATTCAAAAGCGAAATCAGTTTTAGGCAAAACAAATTTAGAACAGGTATCATTGCACACTTCTTAATTGTAAGATAACTTAGGCAACATATCATATAACACTGTGAACCGGAGAAATTATTTCTCGTGCTATTTGATTAGATGAACTGGGTTGGATCTAGAAGGCTCCTTCTGACCATGAGAGGCTCCTGTTTTAGCAGAAGTGTCCTGCTGGCAGGAGGAAAACTATGTTTCCTACTTTCTTCTTCTACCTGTTCTGGAGGGCTTCCCCAACCATCTAGAACACTGTAGAAAGTGCTGCAAGGGGTAAATCAGCAACTCTCACCACCCCCTTCTGCCAGCGGGGATGCTCCCATTGGCAGGAACAAAGTCTGGATCCAACCCATTATTTATTATTGGAGAATCCTGGAATTCACTGCAGGGCGCTGGACAGAGAGCTCAACCATGAAGTTCAAGGGATTGCCTTGACCATGTCACCATTTTGTGATCTAAGTTAGAGTGACTTCAGCCAGATAGGCAACACAAAAATTAAATTATTACTATTATTATTATTACAGGTCTGTGGTAGAATTAAAATGGTGTCACCTTGTGTATGCTGCCCTGAGTTTGTTGTAGGAAAGTGAAGATACCCATATAATATCCCACAATTCACCTTCCAACAAGCAAGATATATTCTGCCACCAAACCAAACCCAAACATCCATAAAATAACTACACAGAAATATACCATTATGTTGATAACTCGCAAATTAAAAGAAATTTGCCTGTGATGTCAAATTACATACAATATTATGTCTATATATATGTGCATCCATCTCTGTGTGTGTATCTTCTCAAGACTTTAGTTCTGTTATTTCCTTTTTACCTTTAAGCAGCTGACTAATATCCTCAGGAAGAGTTAAGTTGGCACATCTTAGTGTGGGTGAGAAAAGCCTGGCAGGTTTGTGGAAGGCTGGGTATAAAGATGAGATTTCACTGAACACAGAGTCATTCAGCAACTTATCAGGAGTAAGCCTTGAATAACAGAAAAAGGAAGAAGGTGGGGGGAAGCAACTCTCTTTTAAAAATGAACTGCTTCAAAAAATATATTCATGAAAATCCAAATATAACATTTGCATTACCAAAGCACTTTTTACACTGTATATCTTTCCCACGTAAATTCACTCTTACAGTTCATTCTTACACAATTGTCCCCAGAAGCAAGTTGACTATATTCAATGGAGCTTATTGCATTGACACATTATTATTATTATTTTTCCAAATTAGTAGTTTATGTCTCTGTTGTATACCTTTTGGCAGTCAAAGGCAATAGAACAATGTTTTGTAATTGTGTTACCTTTTTAAATTACAGCCAACCCTCAAATTACAATAAGTTGTTTATTTGTGCATTTAATTACTCATGTGAGGAAAGGAGGAAGTTATGCAGCACCCACAATGGCAAAAAAACATGAGCAGGAATTTCTTTCTGATTGCCTCCAATTTACTGGAGTTGCTCCTGAGATATTATACGAAATTCCTCCTAGCACGCACTAAGTTGCTTATGCAAGTAGATCACCAGTGTGAGCTATTAACCATAACTAATCATAACACATGAATTGGCACTTAAGGTTATGTTTAAAACACTTGGAAGAAGAACCATTCAACATAACACATAAGTGGCAAGACAAAATTGTATTTCAACTTCTACATAGCTTTATGACTTACTTATTCAGCTAGTGCCCCAAGCCTGCAGGCTTAGATGCCTGCTGCACACATACCCTCCGGTATTATCGGCGACAGCACTGAACATTTGTTAGGCAAAGAGGGAGAGGAACATGACTGAATATAAACCCTGCGTCTTTACCCACAACCCAGAACAGATGGCCAGTGCTATCATCTAGTCTGCAAACCACACTTCCATCTCTAGGTATGTATCTACAAAGTATGAATGCAAAAAAAAAAAAAAAAGGT
Organism: Rhineura floridana; assembly: GCF_030035675.1. Taxonomy (NCBI): domain Eukaryota; kingdom Metazoa; phylum Chordata; class Lepidosauria; order Squamata; family Rhineuridae; genus Rhineura; species Rhineura floridana. The sequence continues at coordinate 93,515,249 of NC_084488.1, read as the reverse complement.
TTGCAAAGAAGTATCATACAGAGATGCTTGTTAGGAATCCATGACTGACTGCAGATGACCACACACTTGGTGGCAAATCTGGATTTACATTTGCATAATTTGTGAAATGGTCCAGATATGGGCCAAATACATGACTCATAAATCTGGCTGTGCCAAGACTAAACAGGCACCATAAATCTCTACACACACATAAATTGAATTGGAGTCTTTGTTAATTGTTTCTGTAGCCTGCCCTGTGACCTATTGGTGAAGGGCGGGCAAAAAATATAATAATAATGATAATAATAATATCCTGTAAAATTAGCTAAATGGATGAAAACAGATTGACATTTTACAATAACTAGGAACAGGTGGCTGCAGCATGAAAGTTGTATTGCCCTTACTTTAAGCATAATTATTCAATGTATTTTAAGCATGCACTGACCGTTTAGAAGGGTGGAACGTAAGGCACTTCTTCAGTACAGCTAAAGTATTTTCAGGAACTTCCTGTTACAAAAAAGCATAAATATTACTGTTAAAATATGCGTATGAGATTCAGTACAGCATTTAAAACATCCACAAACTTTAATTCAAAATGAAGCAAAAGGGTATAGAGCAGTTTATAAAGCTATACCTTTTGGGCTTGATAAGATATGTAACATACATATTTTTTGTCACCTACCGATTTTGACAGAGCAGAAGGGATTCCATTTATCAGACAGTGATGAACATACATTAATAGAAAATCGCATTAGCGTCAAAGAGTGTTAAACTGAGCATTTAATATCAGCAGTCACTTTGAAATCATGAGGCCCTCTACACATTTTTAGTGAACTGTGACTGAACGTCAGATTCATTACAGTGGGGGTAGCCAGCAAAGTGGACTTCAACTGTCCATCATTCCCGAACATTGGTCATGCTGGCTGGGACTGATGGGAGTTGGAGTCTAACAACATCTGCAGGGCACCACATTGGCTACCACTGCACTGCAGTGTGCCAATTCAACAAATAATATTCTAAAAGCAAGCTTTGTGTTAAGTTCTAGTGTATTTTAAAATTAGAATAATTCCTCTTTTGTGGTTGAATAGTCCAAAATAAGATGAGTTGTCAAAATTACTTACACACATTATAACTAAAATATTTTTAAAAATTGCAAGAGTAGGAGAAATAGAAATGACAATGAATTTTAGAACAAAGAATATTTCAAGAAGAAAAATTCAATACTGCGATAATCATTTAAGCTATAATTAATCAATACAGAAGAATATGTATGTTCTGACCTTAATAATGTCAAGACAACCATGTTCCTCAGCTAGTACTGTGATGATATCATCCACGCACCCTGTAAGTAAGAATAGAAGGGGGAACAAGTGTTAGCAAAGCTATACTGCTCAAAGATAAACCAAATTATTATTATTAATGTTTGTTGTTATGTGCCTTCAAGTCGATTAAGACTTATGGCGACCCTATGAATCAGTGACCTCCAAGAGCATCTGTCATGAATCAGCTTCTCAGATCTTGTAAGTTCAGGTCTGTGGCTTCCTTTATGGCATCAATTCATCTCGTTTGGTCTTCCTCTCTTTCTACTCCCTTCTGTTTTTCCCAGCATTATTGTCTTTTCTAGTGAATCATGCCTTCTCATGATGTGTGATAACCTCAGTTTTAGCTTCTAGTGACAGTTCTGGTTTACTTTGTTCTAACACCCAAATATTGGTCTTTTTTGCAGTCATGGTATGCGCAAAGCTCTCCTCCAACACCACATTTCAAATGAGTTGATTTTTTCCTTATCTGCTTTTTTCACTGCCCAACTTTCACATCCGTATCTAGAGATTGGGAATACCATGGTCTGAATGATCCTGACTTTAGTGTTCAGTGATACATCTTTGCATTTGAGGACCTTTTCTAGTTCTCTCATAGCTGCACTCCCATTGCGTGCAATGTTTTCACTCACAGCCTGGGCACTCCACAGTATCCCACCCTTATCTCTGGGTGATCATATGATGGGGAATTTTGTAGTTCGTTGGACTGGGGGTCCTTGAGTAAAATCGAAGAACACAGGTTTGCAGCAAAAAGGTAGGCCTTTATTGGATAACAAGCATATGCTTGGTCAGTCTTCCTCATAGTGAGTGGAGAACTGCTCCTTGGCACTGGTTGCCTTGGGTTTTTATACATTTGAGGACAAAGACTTTAGCATCTACCAATCAGGATTTAACACATCAGTATGACACAGTTTGACATGGGCATTGCAGTATTGCACAGGTATTTGCATAGGTACTATATTTTCTGCATCATGTTCTTAGTGAATTTGGCAATGTTCAGTACTTCACATAAAAATACATTTTCATACATAGAGGTCGGGAATACCATGGTCTGAATGATCCTGACTTTAGTGTTCAGTGATACATCTTTGCATTTGAGGACCTTTTCTAGTTCTCTCATAGCTGCCCTCCCCAGTCCTAGCCTTCTTCTGATTTCTTGACTATTGTCTCCATTTTGGTTAATGACTGTGCCAAGGTATTGATAATCCTTGACAAGTTCAATAATAATTATTAATAACAACTATTTTTTTGTCCCAAAACATCTTACCTTTTTTTTAAAAAAGGAGATTTATCTTCACCTCCTTAAAGGACAGATAGGGAACCTGTGGCCCTCCAGATGTTGCTGGACTCCAGCTCTCATCAGCCCTAGCCAGTGTGGCCAATGGTCAAGAATGAAGGGAGCTGTAGTCCAGCAAAATCTAGAGGGCCACTGCTTGTCCATCCCTGCCTTAGGGGCTCAACAGCAGACCACATGTTCCTGAATAGAAGTGTTCCCTACAAGAGTTAACTCTCCAAGCAAACAACACTTTAAAGTTGAATATGAGGGAAGACTGACTAAGGGTACTATGGACAAACTCACACCAGTTTTATTCCATTAAAAGTTATCCAGCTATAGCTTTTCCAAGTATAACACTTCAAATACAGAGGGGCTGTGGGTAGGTGGTTTCCAAGTTCAGATAATTCATCAGTTGCCTGCTTTGGATGGGGGGTCGTACTCCATCTGAAAGAGCAGGTTCATAGTCTGGGGATGCTCCTGGATCCATCTTTGTCGCTAGAGGCCCAGGTGACTTCAGTGGCTAGGAGTGCCTTTTACTAGCTTTGGCTGGTAAGACAGCTGCAGCAGTTTCTAGACCGGGATAGCCTGACCACTGTTGTCCATGCACTAGTAACCTCCAGGCTGGACTACGCTACACTTATGAGAAACCAGTCTGATACTTATACAAGATTGCTCTTGACAAAGGGTTGTGTTATCACCCAAAACACATTGGGCTTCAATATTTTTTCCTATTCTTAATCTCCTGATTTGCTGGTGTGGCACCTTGAGAGTCCCCATCTTTTTGGCAGGATATTGGCCACACATTACTTTGCTGCTGAAAGAATTGCACTGGCTACCAATTAAATGCTGAGCCGAGTTCAAGGTGCTGGGTTTGGTGTATAAAGACCTAAACGGCTTGGGACCAAGACATCTGAAAGACCGTCTTACCCTTTATATACTCAGTCAATCATTGCACTCTGCAGGTAGGGCCTCCTGCAGATACCATCTCATCAGGAGATAACCGTTCCGCACAACATAGGAAACGGACCTTTAGTGTGGTGGCACCTACTCTTTGGAATATTAGATGGGTGCCATCAATGTTACCTTTTTGGCACCTACTGATGTCCTTCCTCTTTCAACAAACCTTTAAATAGAGACTTTATCCCAGTCTGTGTTGGAATTGCTTTTTAAGCTGTTTTTAAAGTTGTTTTTTAAAGATGTTTTTAAGAGGTTTTTAGTGTTTTGTCCTTTGTTTGCTGCCCTGGGCTCCTTCTGGGAGGAAGGGCAGGGCAGAAGTTTAATAAATAAAGAACAAATAAATAAATACATACAAAATGCAGATTTTCTGTATATGCTCAGCACCGGCAATTGGCATGGCTGGACATCTATCTGCCATGGCCCACACATCAGACCAGCACCAAGGAACAGGAAAGAGGTGGGCAGAAGGTGGCCATGTCTTCTTTCCTTTCAAACTCGTCATGGTGTGGGGGAGTGCCCGAAGGAGCCTGATGGACAGTACATCATAACTAATAGGGCAGCCACACACAATCATGCCTCGCATCCACTGGATGAAACTAGAAGGAAAGCTGTGAGCTGCCTATCTGGCACTTTCTGGCAAGGCAAGGACAGCACCTGGCTGCAGTAGTCAAGCATATACAGGCTGCACTCTCTGCATGTGTGCCAGCCTCTCTCTTGCTTTTAACTGCAAAAGCTATCCTGTGGATTAAGTTCGGACCTGTACCTGTTTGGGGGAGTGATGATACGTTCCTTGATATTTGCTATTGATTTGGTGCATTTCAGAAATACAATATCACCATGATAAGCAGCAGCTCATACTTCTGCCATATCGGTAAATTCCCTTCCAACATTCTTATTAACTATCCCCTTCTTTATGCGTAGTGCTGTTTTAAGGAGCATTTAACTTCCCATCTTTCTGATGCACCGAAAGGTTTAGATCCTCAAGTTAGTATCATGACCTTGGGTTCATCTGGGATTTTATGAAGTCTTTGTGCCCTGCAGTTATTTTTACATTACTCACCAAGATTAAGGATAAGTTTTAGTCTTTCGGCTACATCCAAACTCTGGAACAGCTTTCTGCCCTAAAGGCAACAGTAAGGTATGTGATTAAAGACACATAATTAAGAAAGGCTCATTATGAACTGCACAGCCACTGGACGCTCTTAAAAGCTTGTTAAAAAGAAACATCTACGACAGTAATGTTTTTGTTTCCCATAATGATGTTGACTGATTTAGGCTGTAATCTTAGCCTTACCTCTTACCAGGGAGTAAGTCCCACTGAATTCAGTAGGACTTACTTTGCAGTAGGCAGGGTTAGAATTTCAGCCTTAAGTAAGGTAAGCATGCCCATTAGAAAATGCTGTGCCAAGTTATGAAGACTATCAGTTAACCTTTGGCTACATAAAGATGTGATAAAATCACCAACTAGGCAGGGATAGAATATAAATGGTAAACAGCATTGTAACATATCATTCTCAATGTTCTTTTTTGTTTGATTGTTCTTCACTGGCCATGTTAATTACAACTCCCATCATCCTTCACCATGGACCATGGTGGCTGCACTCTAGCAACCATCAACCCCAACAGCATCTGGAGGGCCACTGTTTAGCCAACCCTGCTTTATGACATTCCTACATGGTTACAGGGGAGAGTGTGTGCCAATTTTTCCTATGAATGCCTCTGGTAAAACAAATGTTATTCTGCTGTCAGTTTGGAATTTGCTGTCATAGTCTGAAGTCTCACTTTTCTCTTAAACAAGGTGCCTTAAAGAAAATGTGACACATATGGAGTGAAAACACACTTCTTCAAAGCTGTTTTGCTAAGTAACAACCTGACAACCCAAACACGTAGAATAAGAACATAAGAAGAGCCTGCTGGATCAGGCCAGTGGCCCATCTAGTCCAGCATCCTGTTCTCACAGTGGCCAATAGCTTCAGTTACATACCACACAAAGCTCAAACAATATAACACCAAGGGACCACACATCTGATTTAGGGCCTGATGGCAGAGGCTTTTCACTTTGCATATGATCACTGTTTTTGATAATTCCCTGTGCGATTACTTCTGGTGCCAGGTATGATGGATACCTACAGTAAAGGAACAATAATCAAAGCAATGGCATGCTTCAAGAGGCCTGCAGGACAAATACATCAAATTAACTAATTTTCATACTGCAAAGCAGTCTCATTAAAGTTATCTTTTATAGTCAACCCACGCTTGATGCCGTTGAGATGAAATGGAAAAAAATCCAATGGCCCAATTTTCATGTGATTATAAACCATAGTTAGTGTTTAACTGGGAATGTGGCATTCACTCTCTTCTTAGTACAAGCAATAAACCCCATCTGTGGCTTAGCTTTACCTTCAAAACCAGGGCTCATGGTTTGTTTTGTTCAAACAAACTAGAATCGGTAAACTAAAAACCAACATTGGCTTCATGTTGTGGTTTGTTTGGAATGAAACAAACCACAATCCCCAGTTCAGGGATTTTGGTTTGTTGATCCCAGTTGGCTGGAGTTGGAGCAAAACATGAGCCATCTGTACATTCATGATAAACAATTAACTATGGTTTATTGTGACATGTAAATGCAGCCACCCTTTAACCTAAAAAGACACATTGCTCCCATGCAGCAAAGACAAAAAACAAAACAAAACAAGAAAACCTTACTACTTTTTCTAATGTACATAGCACTTTTTACTGTAGAAATTGCTGTATAGGTTTGTTTGCTGGTTTTACAACTCTGTTTTAAATCCTGGAGTTCCGTAGAAAGACAGCTGATGACAGATGTTCTGCTCAAAAGATAGCTCACGAGCAAAAGCCAATCTTCCCCTGCAGTACACAACAACAGTAGAGTGTTGTTTATGTTATAAGACATACTCTCTCAAGAGTGACTGATAAGTCCAATAGGTTCTATGCAAACTGAGAGCCCACTTGAGTCCACTGACTTAGAGCATGCCTTGTAATGCATCCCAGAGTCCACTGCAATGCACAGGGATTCCTCAGCACATGTGCTGAAGTTGTGTGGCAGATAGTTCCCTTGCATATGGTCTCTTAACAACAACTTTCTCTGGGCAGCTTTAACAAGTGTGTCCCAAACCACTCAGAGCTGAAATGTGATAACAGGGCTGCTCATTAGTCTCCCTTCATTTCTACAAACAGTTCAAAAAACTGCACTGGAAATCACTGCTGCCATTACCTTTCAGCATTTTTATCTCCTCAGAGCCAGAATGATGTCGCGATTCGAGTGTCAGACTAGGTCCTGGGAAAACCAAGGTTCAAATCTGAACTCTGCCATGGAGCTTACTGGGTGGCCCCGGACCAATCATCATCTTTCAGGCTAACCTACCTCACAGGATTGTTTTGTGGATAAAAGATGGGAGTAGGAAGAACTATGTAGGCTACCTTAAGCTCTCTGGAGGAAAGGCAGTAAATAAATAAACAGCCTGCTTTCAAAATCTAGTTTAACAGGAATATAGTTAACTTTAACCTAAATGTTGGTGCTGATATGCTGCTTCACTGAAGATATCACGGATAAGTGTGTAGGTGGGTGTATTTGAGGGCACAATCTCTTTCATGAGCTCTTAATCATGGTTAACAATATGTCTGGCCAGCCCTAAGAGGACAAGCCTGCCCCCCCTTGAATAAGATAAGATTCTCATAATTCTAACCAGAATACTGTCTTATCAAAATCAAGTTTTATATTTCCCATGGCAAATAGACTTTTCTGCACAAGCAAACAACTGAAGTTTCTGAAATACTGAAAATAAACGCAGTGTTATTTTTTGAAATCTACTAGGAGATATTCCCCAAAAATAAAAAGTTCACACATGATGTACGACACCTAGAATGTCACAATATATAACTTACCCAATAGGAAAATCAACATCAGCGCCATAAGCTGTCATGTGGTAAAGGCCAAATTTAGCTAGTTTAATATGACCCTATTAAAAAGAGGTGAAAATGTACCAGTTAGCAACCTTGCAGATTGTGTTTGAAAAAGCATTAACATTCGCTTTTGAAGTCCCAATTCCTATGGCCAAAATCTGATGAAAGCCATTCCTGGTGGTAAGAAACCAGGGATGTAGACATCCAGGATTGTGTGGGGTGGGGTGTCACAGGCCCATTACTTTTCTGGGAGCAGGTTCTCAACCAGTCCCTGTGTATGAGCTAATCAACAAGAAAAGGGGGTGGGTTAGCCACTGAAAAGAGTCCTTGTCCTTTTGTGCTAATTGGAGCCAATCAGTGAAAGGAGGTGAATCAGCCAGTGAGAAGAGTCTTCCCAGTAGCTAACTTACAGCCTCCCCTTTCATGCTGATGGGCTCTTAGAGATGTCTGTTGTAGTAGAGTGTGGACTTGTGAAATGACAGAGAGCAAGGGAGATGAGGGAAAGTGGAAAAGGGGGCATGGCTGTGGTGTGACTATCATGAAGGGACCCTGTACTTCTGAATTTGCCACTACACTACTGTAAGAAATGACATGATACTATGACACACTCTGTATGTAACTGTAAGCCAAATCATGATTCAGTATGGAAGAGCAAACATATGAGTTCCTAGACCAAAGACTGCTGCTGCAGTGCTCCTCCCTCTGTCTGGCTGTTGCACTACCTGGGATAAGCCATGGGGAACCTTTTTCAGCCCAGGGGCCGCATTTCCTTGTGAGCAATGGGGTGGTGGTGGTGCATGCCAGTACCAGGGCAGGGCCACAGACAAAAGTGGGTGAAACAATGGATAAGATGCTTAGCTCTGTACAGTAGGCTACATGCAAAATCAGAAGCTTTTACACACACACACATATACACACACACCATCTCTCTCCATCCAAGCAAGCAAGAAGCATAATCACAGTTCCAGGACACATTCCAGCCAGGAGGGTGCAGAGTACGGCTGGTGATGGGGCATATCATGCGAGAGTCCTGAGGGCCAAAGACAGAAACCTGGAGGACTACATTTGGCCCCGAAGCCTGAGATTCCCCTCCAGTGCCTTCGCATTACCTACACACTTGCACATTCACACTAAGCCACACTTCAGGCATCCTGAAGCATACAGACACACAGAACACAGACACTCCCAAACACACACACACACAGAGGCACTCACAAACTGTGCCACTGCCCCCTTGCCTGGCCACCCACCCATGCTGCAGCCACCACTGTATAGCCTGCCTGGTCAACCATTGTTACTGCTGTGTGACGTCACAATGGCGTACTGATTTAACTTTTTATTATATATTATTATATAGTACGAAATGCACCTGTAAGGATTTTTGAAACGTTCACTTCCGTTTCGCTTAGCACTATGTCTGAACTCTAAACTGTGGTTAATCTTAACAACGGTGTGTTGAAACAAGCCCGCTTTATAAACCATGGTTTGATTCAGGGTTGTTTCAAACAAACAACAGTTAAGATAAATCACAGTTTGTCAAGTTGGGACAAAGTAATAAACATGGGAAATTAAAAATGGAAGCAAAAGTTTCATAGCCATGCCTGAGAGAGGGGAGCATGCGACACTGAAGTTCACCCAGGTTCATTACAATAAACAATGGTTTATGACGTGCAAATGCAGCCAGTACCTTCATGACTGGGAAAGGGTTTTTTAAAAAATTATTGGTGCTTTCTATTTTAGATAAAGGCAGATATGCAGCCCCATGTACACAAAACTGTGTTTAGTGCAAAACATGAAAGTTAAAAATTTACCTTCAGTTTCAGTGCAAAATGTTGCATTTATAAGAGAGATAATCTTCAAAATTATTTCAAAGGAAGTTATTATATAGATGTTGACAACAGATCAGGACTGACACCTAAAAATAAAATGCTGTAGTCTTACCTCTTGATCCATGAGGATGCTATGAGGCGAGAGTGCACGATGGACTATTCCATGCTTATTCATGTACTGCAAGCCTTGCAACACTTCAAAGGCGATACATAAAACCCTAAAAGAGCTGCAATGAAAGATTAAGATCACAAAGTGTTTCAGTACTTTTGGACTGAAGCAATATTTTCAAGTGATATTAGATTTACATCATCTTCTCCACCCAATTAAAACTGTACAAGCTTTTACTCTAATTATTTTAATGCTTAATTAAAATAATTTATTCTACTGATGCATGAGCAGTTTATTCTCACTATGCTTCTAGAAGCATAGTGAATAGAGCACATACAAAACAAAACATTTTAGCAAATACAAATTCACATGAACTGATATCTATTTGGTATATATGACCTAATGCCTGGTTCATGATCCAAATTAATCAGACAGGGAAAAGCACATTTAGGAGGGTTAGCTGGATACATGGCATAGAGAATGGTGCCTTTTGTAAGTTCATAAGTTGTATTTGCTGGTCTGTAACCAAAATAAAATTACCTATCTATAAGTTCGAAAGAGTTGTGTATGTTTTAAGAAGGTGCATCATAGGAGGTAAATCATAAGGAGGTATACCACAGGAGATCTGGAAAACTTCTGAAAGCATCATCAGCGTCAGATGGGAAACTAGTTACATCTAGCAATGCACAAGAATTTTGTTTGGTCTATATTTTTAAGTGAACTGACCTGATTAACAGTTCTAAGTCTCCAAATTTTTCAGTACAGTTCTCAACTCACAGAACATACCAGAATGCATATAAAATGTGTATTTTAGGTTAAATGCACACAAGCATACATATATTTGTATATGTGATATTATTGTTGATTTTATCACTACTTTTAAATGAACCTGCTGTGCAAACCACATAAACATTATGAATATTAAGCAGTATATAAATTGCTAAATAAAAATAATACGACAGACTAAAGTGCACAGAAAAATGCATGTTTTACAGAAAAATATATTCAAAATAGTTGTTTTTAATTTGTTTAAATTGATGTGGAAACAGGATAGAGTGAACTGATGAAGGAACACAAGCTAAACTGATACAAACTGGAAGGAGACTGATCGGTCCATCCCTAGTTATAACCAAGAACAGTTTTTTTTCAGTGATGGCCTCTGACTGCTGGAATCATCTTGCACTAGAACTATGCACTTGGTCCTTTCAGAAGCACCATAAAGTCCTGTTTATTTAGATACACTTGCTGATGCTGCCATGCAACATTCCCACACTGCTTCGTAATCTGTTTTATTTATTGTTCTTCATTGTATTTTTAATGTTTTCTTGTTACAGACTGTATTCTACCTTGCTATGTTGTGAGTGACTTTGAGGAATTAGCTGAAAAGCTGAAAAGTTCTCACTTATTCATTGTTAAATAAAAGAAAAGGATTGAGATGTCATTACTTGGCAATGATGGCATGCACTGCGATCTAGAAATTTCAGATAAATTGATCTTTGGAGAAGACTGGGTTTATTCTCTTGGCAACCCCACTGCACGGTTCTCCCAGCTTCCTTGAAAAATGAAATGGACTGCCTTCAAGTCGATTCCAACTTACGGCGACCCTATGAATAGTGTTTTCATGGTAAGCGGTAGTCAGAGGGGGGTTACCATTGCCTCCCTCTGAGGCTGAGGGGCAGTGACTGGCCCAAGGTCACCCATTGAGCTTCATGGCTATGTGGGGATTCGAACCCTGGTCTCCCAGGTCATAGTCCAACACCTTAACCACTACGCCACACTGGCTCTCTCCCAGCTTCCTTACCCAAGTTAAAAATGCCAGCTAGTCTGCTACTTGCAGCATAATCCTATACATCTACTCAGAAGTATGCTTCATCAAATTCAATGGAGCTTACTCCCAGGTAACCAAATACAGGAGCGAAGCCTGAGTTATATAAAAAACAGATTAACATAGAATACCCAATGGATTTTTCATTCAATCACCAGACTGGAGAATCAGAAAGTGTGCACGTGAAAAGTTGTATTTTACCGAGACACTAGAGGGCCTCTTCTGATTATCTTTGTGCTATAAAAGTCAAATTATCCAAACGCGGAACTACAGGAGTAAATAGAATACACAGCCAACTCTATACTCCCCACAGTTTAAATTGCATTAACTGTTAAAGTAAAATACACAACAAATGTGTTACATGAGGATTTTCCTTGTGCTATGGAGAAGGGAGTATTACCATTCCTCTCAGGTTTGCGAACAAGACCTCTGTGGACAGGTGACAGACATTTACCTTATGCTAATGATATCTGCAGAATGAGGGATAAAAGCCATCATTTCCCACTCTCTGTGAATATTTAAGTTTAGAACTCTATCAGTAATTATTGTGAGGAAAATATGGGATGACATAAGCAGACAAAACGACTCTGAAGTTTCCTTTTTTAAAATTGTGTCTAGCTGTTTTTGTTTGCGTAAGACTCCAAAACATGAAACAACCCTAATTGAATGCAGAAATGTCTGCAGAGTTTGTGAGAAAGTCTAAAAATCATACTACTTGCAGAATGAAATGCCTCATAAACATTAATGGAGGCTTACTGGATGAGAGTACTTAAAAGATCTAACTTTTTAATTATCTTCCTAGAGTTCAGAATTATACCCACTGGACGCATGCATTTCAAAAAAAAGATCCCCCACCCCAAGAAAATATTAATACAGATTTGAGCTTTTAAGAAGCAAATGATGGAGAATCCGGTTATTGGTCAACAGACAGAACAATCCTACTGGGCTCCTACTGGGATGAAGGGCGGGATATAAATCAAACAAGCAAACAAACAAACAAACAATAACCTTTAAAAACTCCTCCCCCAAATTTACATAAAAAGCAGTAAGGAGATCATTTGTTTTCATCTTCTTTTAACAAGAAACCTCAGCCATTTAGAAAATATTCTTAATTTGAAATGCTAAATGAATCCATAATTCTCTGACCATTTGAAATTCATACTAAATGTTTGCCCACATTTTTCCTCTAAGGGCATGTGTGCAAGCATAATCCTATTAATAGTGGCAAGGACTAAAAGTAAGGATGGGTGAATCCGTCAATTTTGGTTACTCCCAATTTCTCATTTTTCCAAACTTAAGTGCAACCACATTTCCACACCACATTTGCGATTTTTGTAAAGTCCTAATGCAAATTATTAGTATTTTAGTGCAAATTTCTCCCAAAATACAAAATTTTGTATGCAATTTTGCTTAATATATAAATTTTTGCAAAGCAATTTCCCCTAAAAGGAATGGGCTTTTTAATGCTATTTTCATGAATATATACATTTTTATGGACACCCATATGGACACACGGCATGGCTGGAGAACTGCATTGCAAACTTTGGAGAAGTGCAAACTTTGAAGGATGGCTATGTTTCGGTTTGCTTCTTACTTCAGAAAGTGTGGATTAGGTAGGTCACCTTAAAATACTGATGTGCTTTTTTTTGTCTGTGGCCATTTTTAAAATGTTTTACATTGTTTAACTGTTTTTAAACTGTTTTATCAATAATTTTAATGCCTCTTGTAAACTGCTTAGAGGTTTTTTTTTTACCATCAAGCAGTATAAAAATTTTGATATTTTTTTTTTTTTAAAAAAATGCAAACTGAATAAAATTTCTCCCCGATCCTTAGCTAAGAGACAAGAAAAAGGCTGGTTTGTAAATAGCTGCCTTGTACTAGGTAAGACGATTTGTCCATCTAACCCAGTTATTGTCTACGCTGACAGGCAGAGGCTCTCCAGAGTTTCTTTCCCATCACCTGTTGCCTGATCCTTTTAGCTGGAGATGTCAAAGACTGAACCTAGACCTTCTGCTTGCAAAGCCTGCAGTTTACTACGTTAGTAGAAATGAGGGCTAGGACAGAAAAAAAGAACGAAGCAAGAACAAGCAGAAAGGTTATACACCGTTGCCAGATCAGTGCCTCAGCAATGAAGGCCAGTGAAAACTGGATACGCTGCAAAACAAGTAACAGGGATAAAGGTGTAACAGAATGGAAACATTTCTCAGCCACCATACATTTGATATTAATAGCAACAGATCACAGTAATCTCAGATGACTAATATTGATCAACTAATTGCATGAATCAATTAATTTGCATAGGAATAAAAATACTACAAAGAACAGAGAGTACTTTGCTATATATACATCTGCTACCTGATTATTGTGTGCGCGTACTTTTTATATCAGTCAACCCTAACGGATCAACCAGGCCTGTAACCCTTGAGTCGGCAACATGGGCCTGTTGGTGCTGTTACACATGTACATGTGAGTATGTTTGCACATTCACATGCAAAGGTGCCCTTGAGGCCTTTTCCTGGTGCCCATAAAGCCCTGAGCGCTCTTACCCCCCAATTTCCCTCCACCACGAGCTTGCACGGGTGGTTACCCTTTCCTACCTTCAGATAGAGCTGAAGGAAGTTGGAAGAGTGATGCTCTTTCTCACCTTCCTCTTTCAGACCTATGTGTTTTTCAAGACTCATATCGGCACCCTGAGCTGTTAAACAGAAAGTGGAGCAACAGAGAGGGTAGGAGAAAAAGAGGGGCGGTAGAAGGGAAAATGGAGTGAACTGGGAGACTGGGAGGGGTAGGAAAAAGGCCAGGAGCCTGCAGCCCACCCAAAGGTGCTGGGGAATGGACACATAGCTGGCCAACTATATATTACACATTTTATTCCTGATTTAATGAGGTTTGACCTATGCATATTTCTAGCTTAAAAGTTTTATTTGGATATACTTGGGCCTGAGGTTAACCATAAAGATGAAAAGAGCAAGCAGAATCCAAAGAATAAACACACGAGTGAGAAAGCTATACTTGTCTCTACAGCCATTTCCACAGCCAAACTCAGCAAGCAGTTTGAGACAGTTGAAAGGTAAATGAGGAGCTCTGGCTGCTAATGTGTTTCCCTTTCATGCATACTGGCATCCATTCTGTGGACACTGGCCAGAACTTCTAATATTAATTTATTTTAGAGGGGGGTACACCCAGGCATACAAAAATAGACTGTTTCAAGTTTACTGCATGCAAGGAAATCTGCATGAAGGAAGAGAAATCCCCCGCCCCAACAGTGCCGCCACTTAGCGTTGGGAGTATACTTGCCACAGTTCAGTGTCCAGAACAGAACACTAGGTGGGATTATCCTACTATTCTAAATGTTGGGGTAGCGTGTTTGTTCACTTTTTCTAACCTACTGAAACAAATCACCGTTTAAAATGAAGTGCAAACAATTACCTCGCCTATATGTAGGAAAAGAGATTGTCCAAAATATAACCACCTGTTGGAGGAGCAAAATACTATATAATGCAGGTATATTTGAATCTGTAGTTAAAGTTCCTCAGTGTGAGAGAATTGATATTTATGCAATCTGTTGTTAGGATTTACTTCCACGTAAACATGCCTGAGTGAAATAGGTCTTATTCTCAAGACCTATTGAATACTTAAGATTGCAGCCTCAGACTGCACGTGTGTAACCCTATACACTTCTATTTGAAGAAAATTAAGTCCCATTGAGCTCAATGGAGCTCAGTCCCAGGTAAGTGAACATAGAATTGCATCTTAAAACTGGGATTGAGCGTGTTGTAATCAGAAACCAAACTTCAAACTGATAAAAAGACAATGACACCCGCCAAAATAAATAGGAAATACATTTTTCCACCCAGAATGATATATTCTTAAAGTTATATAATCTCAGGAGAAAATTATATTAAATACACTAATGAATTTAACTGAAAATATTCCCTTTTACCTCTTCAATCCTACGTTGACCTTTCCCATCCCTGTAAGATAGGAAGGCCTTATTTCCTAACTATTTTCTCACTTGATAGAAGTTCATAAGTTGCTACTTTTCACAACAGTTATGCCTAGAGATTGCGAAGGCCTGGGGGAAAAAAATCACACACCCCATTTTTCAAGTTTTTTTTCTGGGCCTTCACATCTCTAGTTATGTCATGATTTTCTCCTATGCCTCTCATTACAGGGCCACTGGCCAACACAAAATGTAGTATATAATCATCCTTCAAAGAAAACTCATTTCATGATAAAAGCTGCAGTCCTTTGGCTATATAAACAGAATGCCAGCTCTAAGAGACAAATTGGATGTGACATTAAAAGAGTCAGTTGAATTAATGTACATGCTTTTGTGTATGTGTTTGCACATGCACGCGCACACACACACACACACACACACACACACAAGAATTGAAAACAGCAGCTTCAGAAAGAGCAATTTTCTTTAGGTTTGCAACAGGAGGGGAAAAAGTTAATTTCCCCTCCCTGCCTTCTGTAATTTGGATACTTATCAGCCTCATCTTCTGCTATTTGCATTTTTTAAAAAGTGCTCATTAAATGCAGACACATTTAATGGCTTGTCTAGTTTGGGCCTAAACATATCACAGACTCTTTATGAAATGCATGCTTTAGACAAAGGAGAAGGGCATATATTTTTAACAATGTTCATTTTTTTTTAAAAAAGGTGTATTCTAAAATAAATTTGTTCGCTGAAAGCAACTGACTAAAATGACAATTAGTGTTCCTAGCACACCATAATCTCCTCTTTAAACTGCAGATTGATATAAATTATGAGAACGGAGCACTTTCACATTTCAACAGAAATGCTTTGCCTGACCTTAAGGCTTCAGCAGCTTCTGCCACTGAACAACACACTGATAATAAAACATGTTTCACTCTATCTATTAGGTTCACATTCTTTAGCTCATAATGGTCCCCATCCTGATTTGATTACATACCACAAGCAAACACTGCAGAGTTCTCCTCAATATTTTTATGAGATGTCATAAACAGAAAACTTTGTCAAGCAGACTATTAAATATAAAAACATTCTGGAATAAAACACTCCCAGACTGCAGACTCTCATTTCATTTGCACACTGCTGCAATTGATTGCCAGACTTATTCATTTTCATAATAGCAACAACTCATACTAAAGCTAGCTTTAAAGATATCAAATTGCCACCCCAATTTCAGTGATCATGGGTAGAGAGATGTATAGTTATGGGGAGGTGGTGAACTATCATAGAAGATAACGGCAAGGCTATCTACACCTTGTTCCTTGCTCCCACTCCTCTCATGAACGGGTTCCTCGTTGCTCATCTGTTGTGCCCACTGGCACACAGTAAGACCACACTTATCCACGATTTGATCATGGATGAAGGTGCAGATTGGGTGTGCATTACTAAGACCTGGGTGGGTGAGCTGGGAGGCGTTGATCTGATCCAGCTTTGCCTGCCTGGATACTTGGGACATCACCAGCACAGGCTGCAGGAATGGGGGGGGGGAGGAGTTGCTGTGGTCTACAGAACTTCCATCTCTGTCACCAGGAAACCACTCTGTCTTGGAGCTGGCTGTGAAGGCCTGCACCTGGTGCTGTTGGGCCAAGGAGACAGTAAACTAGGATTACTGCTGGTCCACCCTGCTGCTGGCAGCTTCTCTGACTGAGCTGGCAGAGGCTGTCTCGGCTGTGGTATTGCAGGAGACTGGAATGATAGTCCTGGATGATTTCAATGTCCATGCTGAGCTGCTTCTAATGTTCCAGCTCGGGACATCATGGCCTTTTACTCGTGCCCGATCAGCCTCACAGCATATCTTTTGCCACTTGCACTCTAGCCATCGTGCAACCTGTTTCATCGCCATTAGCTCACTGGTGTACCAAGGTGCAAACCGGGCTCCACAATGCTGGAGAGGGCGCTTGGGGGCAACTGTGTCAAGAGCCCGACGTGACTCTCTGTTCCACAGAATGAAAAGAGATTCAACAGGGTCGCCTACTCTTATCTACTGGGAACTTCCCCAGGACATTCAGGAATCCAGTGGATTCCATTAGTCTCTGGGGGCGGACCATGTTAATCTGTCCATCACTCCTGCAGCGGAGCCATAAGTCTAAACTTTACCAGGAAGTGGTCTGACCATGACAATGGGGTGACATCCACCCCCCATCTTCAGACCACCTCTTCCTCCATTTGGAGCAAACACCAAGTCGAGGGTGTGCCCCGCCCTACATGTTGGGCCAGTGACAACTTGAGACAGCCGCATGGTCGGAACATAGAGTGACCTTGTGTACTATTTTCCAGTTTAAGTTTGTGCGAATCACAAGATCTGCCTGACAGTGTCCTGAACGACCTACCACAACCACCTCCTTTATAGCAAGGCCAAAAGGAATATATTGATTTTATTAAAATGTAAAGCCATGAAAAAATGAAAAATGCTGACATAGCAGGCTGCCAGGACTATACTCTTGGTTTTAACAACCACCACTTTAACAGACGAAAATAATTGTGTAGAAACGTTATTAAAATTCTTTCTTTTAAGTCCTCCCGCCCTCCTCTTTTTAACCAGTCAAATTTAATTTGATATGCATTGTAAAATGAAAAGTAGAAGAGGAATATTTAACATAGAGCTCCAACCGGAAAAAGACGAAGCTCAAAGATGATACAATGGATTTTCTTACTATTATTGTACTGCCCTACAAATTCGTCAAAATGCAAACACAATTTGGATTGGTCTTTCACAGTCCAATCCACTTCCTGTGTAGCTTGGAAGAATTTGGTAACATGTGCCTCTGAGCATATGGTGAGTGGTGGTAACACCTGCCATCTCCAAAGATGGAGAATTACATTTTTGTGTGTTTGTTGGTGTTCTTTTCTTCTTTCCTGTGTTACTACTGTTTCTACAGAGAATCTAACCTAAAAAATTATATTTATCTCCTTATTCATTGTAGAAATCTGTGTCGAATTTATTTTTATTAATTTCAAACCATTTTTATTGGTCAATGTCATATGATGGTGAAGATAGCCTTTTTTGTTTCAAACTGGAGGTTATGCTCTATTTCTATTTTGGGCGCATTAATAGTTGAATCTGAATCTGCAGTTTGATGTAAAATCAAACTGATTACAATATGTTGCTACTTCAGCAATGACTCTAGCTGTTGGAAAAAACAAATGTGGCCTGCCCTAGATGTATGTTTTCAGCCTGCTATGCTTAAACTACTCCACTTAAGGAAAGGTGGACATGGTCAATTGAAAACAGAGAGCACACCTAGAATATTGCTAGAATATATTTCACCTCCCACTGTTTTATCTTGGACAAACTGAGACACTCCTCATGTCCACTAGAGACTATTCTGCAGAACAGTCAGTGCTATTATTCCACAATTGTTTCTGGAGCTTTTTTTTTAGTGTTGCAAAGTGTTGCTGTAGTTCACATATTCACAGAAACAGAAGCAAAAGAGAATGATTTACTATAGGAAACTTCACTAAAATTGCAAAGTAAATCAAAAATATTTAAAGTGACTATCTGAACAATATCAGCTGTTTTAATATAGTTGCTTCCTCCCTACTAAAACAATATCAGCACAGCACATCTTGTTTCTGTTATTTGGGATGACTGCAGGTGTGGCCACCACTCACCATATGCTCAGAGGCACATGTTACCAAATTCTTGCAAGCTACACAGGAAGTGGATTGGACTGTGAAAGACCAACCCTAATTGTTTTTGCGTTTTGACAAATCTGTAGGGCAGTATAATAACTCAGAGAGAAGGTCAGGTCTCCTGCTCCCCTGGTGCATTCACTGTAGCTGCCCAACTTCCCTGCTTTTTAAAGTTTGATAGAAATATCTGTGGGCTATAGGTACTTTCTGAAACCACAAGGTTTTTTGCCTCTTAGTGAACTTCCCTGCTTTTTAATCCGGGAGATAAGAAATGGGATACTTTGCTAGTTTGCTAAGAATGGATTGATCATTTGCATGCTTATTGAGTTCAGTGGGATTTACTCTGTTGCAATCATGCTTAGGATAAATGAAACTGGCCATAGGGGGTGGGGAGAGGAGGAGGGGGATGGGAGCAGGCAGGAGGGGGAAGAGAAGGGCAGGTTCATTTGCATGTTTATTCAGTTCAGTGGGATTTACTCCCATGCAGTCATGCTTAGGATCGGTAAAACTTCCCATGGGGAGGGAAGCCTGGAGTGGGCAGGGGAGGAGGAAGAAGGAAGAAGAAGATGGGAGGATGAAGGGAGAGTGGAAGGAGGGGAAAGGCAGGTCTGATCATTTGCATGCTTATTGAGTTCAATGGGATTTACTCCTGTGCAATCATGGTTAGGATAGGTAAAATTGACCATGGGGGACAGGAGAGAAGAGGAAAGGAAAAAGGGGGAGAGGGGAGCAGAAGGAGTGGGAGGGAGAAGGGGAGGGGTGAAGGAAGGGGGAGGGAAGGGGTGAAGGAAGGGGGAGGAAGAGGGAAGGGCAGGTTTGATCATTTGCATACTTATTGAGTTCAATGGGTTTTGCTTCTGTGCAATCATGCTTCAAAATGAAATGGCCGGCCTTCAAGTCGATCTTGACTTCTGGTGACCCTATAAATAGGGTTTTCATGGTAAGCAGTATTCAGAAGTGGTTTACCATTGCCTTCCTCTGAGGATGAGAGGCAGTGACTAGCCTAAGGTCACCCAGTTAGCTTCATGGCTGTGTGGGGATTTGAACCCTGGTCTCCCAGGTTGTAGTCCTAGGATAGGTAAAACTGACCATGGGGGAGGAGACGGAGGAGGAAGGAGGGGATAGGAAGGAGATGGAGGAGGAGGAGGGGGAAGGGGCAAGAGCAAGGGGATAGGAGGAAGGAGGAAGAGAGGGCAGGTTTGAACATTTGCATGCTGTTTGAGTTCAGTGGGATTTACCCCTGTGCAGTCATATTTAGGATAGGTGAAACTGACCTGGGGGAGAGTTAGGAGGGGAGGACGAGGGCAGGAAGCGAGAGGAGGGGAGGAGATTGGGTGGGTGGGCACTGGGCAGAGGGGAAGTCCCTTCCAAAAGGAAAACATTGTGAACAGTATCATTCTTTTCAGCATTTCCCCCACCTTTTTATTCTACAACAGGCACATGTAGCCTCCCACCCAAATTTAAACCAACGTTGTCCCTGGCCCCATCTACATCAGACCTTTATTTCACTTTAGACCATCATGGCTTATCCCAAGGAATCCTGGGAAGTGTAGTTAGTGAAGGGTGCTGAGAGTTGGTAGGAGATGCCTTGTTCCACTCACAGAGCTTCAAACAGAGCGGCTGACTGTTAAACCACTCTGGCAACTTAAGCTCTGTCATGGGAAAAGGAGTGTCCTCTCAGCACCCTTCACAAACTACACTTCCCAGGATTCTCTGGGAGAAGCCATGACTGTCTCATGTGAAATCAAAGTCTGGTGTGGGTGTGGCCCCAATCAGGCAAGCCCAGCAGCTGTGAGTTTGGCTTTTAGAACACCGGCAGTTGGTTCTTACTGAGCATGCCCAACATTATCATTGAGTTGAAGCCAACAATTCTTAAATTAATTAAAAATCAGCCAGGCATTTTTTTAAATTTTAAACTGCAGAAGATGAAGGTTAGAGTATGGGGCAAGGTCAGTAATACAATTACAGGTCCTCTGTGAACATGGCTGATTTTTAATGAATTTCAACAGATTATGATAACTCTGACAGAAAAAAGTCCAAAAAGGGTCTCGTTTTTCTCTCTCTCTTTTTACACTTTGAACTCTCGATTCTCTGTTTTGAAATGGGCTTATCGGACGGATCAGAATGGCATGGAGAGTATTTTCAATTTAACATTATGGAATCACGTGGCTGTATAATTAGAACAAGTAATAATTTCAAAGAAAATGCAAAAAAAGAGAAAAAAGAAAGGAAGAGAGAATAAAAGTATATATATATATAGTTGTTCATTATCTTAACACACCCCTCCTCTTCAGCTTATTTGCTTAGACTCCAGTTGTAGTTCTCTCTGATTTTTTTCAGAAGGAAATATTAATCTTTTATTTTACAATGGGACATATCCAGTATTTTCATTAGAGCTGTATTCGAAATAATTATTCACTGGTATTATTTTTAAGAAGGGAAGAAATAGTTCTCCATCTGCAATGATTTTACTTAAAATTGGTGCACTTTCCGCAGATTCTGTCTGCTAATCCAGCCTGAGCGTATTCTTCTCAGGTGCGAAGATTACTTAAGACAGGGAAGATATAACCCTCAATATGTTGTTGGAGTCCAGCCTCCCATCAGCCCCAGCCAGCATGGCCAATGGTTAGGGATAGGAATGGAACTATATGTTAAATTCAGTTCTCCACAATCCTGCAGCAATCTGCGTTTTTCAAAAAATCCTCATGAAAACTTCAGCGTTTTAGTGCTAATTTCTCCTAATAAACACATATTTATAGGCATTTTTGACTAATGTACACATTTTTGGCAAACAATTCCTTCTAATATGTATGTCATTTTCACTCATACATGAGTTTTTGTAAACATTGCTTGGTTGGAAAATCGCACTGCAAAATTCATATAAGTGTGAATTTTGAAGGATGGCTGCATTTCGGTTCTCATGTTGTTTTGGAAAGTGTGCATTTGATAGATTGACTTCAAATGCAAACTAAATCCACTTTCTCCCCCATCCCTAGTTAGGGATGATCTAAATTGAAGGTCCACAGGCTCCCCACCATTAACCTCAGTGCTCCAAATAAAAGCACCCCACATACAACCCTTGAAGCCATATCAATTGCTGCTTCTGAATAGGAATCATATGAGTGTTCAGTTGCTGGAAAGCATGTGCCTTCCTTTTCCTCCCTTCCTTCTTTTATTTTTTATAAGTTATGTCTTTATCCTTTGGAGAACCTTTGTCACATAAATTCTACCTCCTGTTTGATTTTGCAACACAATACAATGGTAATGCATTTAGTGACATCTAATCCACAGAGTAGATAATAGTTTAATAAGAGCAAATAAAACCTACTCATCCGAGTCAGATCATGTTTTCCACCAAGCTAGTAAACAGCTGCAGACACAGTCTGCTTCCGATCAAAGGCTCAGTGTATTATACCTCTGTATCTCTGATGGTTCACTGGTAATTTTTCAAAACCATAACTTCTGAAACACATGACAACTATATTTTATTGAAGACATATTATGACCACTCTGCTCACTAATTCAGAGCAATTTGGAATGCATAATGCAGATGCAGATGTCAAAAGTCATCTAAATGTCTATGTACTGCATTTCTTAGCTTTCTTAGTTATAAGACTGCAAAAGGCTTCAAAAAGAAAAAAGGTAGCACTTCAAAGCATCAAGTGAATAGACAGGCAACTGATGAAGTTCAAAAATCATTAAGGCTGTAATCCTAAGCACATACTAGAAAGCAAACCTATTGAACAACTGAGTAAACATGAACAGGGTTGTGATGCATAAGACTAGTTAGAACTTAATTAGGTTCTTGAATTTTAATTGAAATCAATCTTCTAATTAGAATGAAAAATCCAACAGATGTATTTGCTTGTACTTTGAATGGATAACTGTAAAACGGCTTTCTTTTTTCCCCTTTGCTATACGACTAGGTTTATTTTTTTTAACTTGGGAGTTGCTCTCATTAAGGAGATAGGATTGCAGTTCTATTAGTAGGCTATAAGCCTATACATTCAAGCAGATTCCTTTCTAAAATTGTCTACTGCAGTTCTATTGATAACAAGTTGTTCTTCCAAAAGTTGAATTCCAGAGACAAAGTTAAACGTGCAAAACATTCTCAAACTTCCAAATTTCATGACAGCTTTACTACTCAGGAAACTATCAGCTCAGATGTGCTATCCATTAGTTTGGGCTGCAGACAAAAACAAAAACAAGCTGTCCAAGATATACGGCAAATGCATTTTTACCACGTTCAGTGGGGCTCACTCTCTAGTAAGCATGCCTAGGATTACAGCCTTGGTCTAATTGTACAAGTCCTTGATTCCACATTAAATGTTAGAGATTCTGACACCTACTGAGAAGATGTTATATCAATCACCCAGTGTAGGTCTGAGTATGGAAAACTCTTTGACAGCGTTTGCTAACACTTCACCTTCTATAGAACCTATATAGTTATTTCAACAAGATTGGAAAAAAAGATGGTAGAGGTAATAACAGATTCCCAAGAGGCTTTGAATATCATTATATTTAGCAAAATATTACCATTATCCAAAATTTATCCATCTTGGGATACAGAGATCATAACAAATAAATGTGCTGTAATGTTTCAGCGGAATGTTTAGCTTCCTGATGAATTCCATTAACTCAGAACGACTGATCCAAGTATCTTTAAGGGCACAACCACCTCAGATACCAAACTTTGTAGTTGGAAATTCCGATAAGCTCTTCTAGTAGTATCCTAGTGAAACATTACCCATTATGAAAAAAAGGAAGAATAAGAAGGATGTTCTTAGGGACTTAAAACAAAACTGTACAGAAGCACCTATGTAAACGTTACCTCATATGTAAAGTGTATAACAATGCATAACTTCATGAGATTAACTGCAAATAACTGTCAGACAGCTGGACAGCCTGCTGTTTGCAATATGCATGGAAAGATGGACTGTTCACCATGGTATATCTTCATTTTCAGGATAGGGGGAGTACAACCCTGTTACTCTTACTTGATCATTCAGTGGCTTTTGATACCATTGACCATGGTACCCTTCTGGAACAACTTAGTGAGATGGGTATTGGAGGTACTGTTTTATAGTGGTTCTGATCCTATCTCCAGGGTCATTTTCAGAGAATAGCATTGGGTGATTGTCTTTCAGCTCCTTGGCAGTTGTGCTCTGGAGTGCTGCAGGGTATCATCTTGTCCTCCATGCTGTTTAACATCTATATGAAGCTCTTGGGAGCAGTCATCAGGAGATTTGGGGCAAGGTGTCAGCAGTACCCAGCTCTATTTCTCTGTAACATCTGATTCGGGAGAGGACATGCAAGCCTTGGACCGTTGCCTGGACTCTGTGGTGGGCTAGATGAGGGCCAATAAACTGAGTCTGAATCCTAGCAGGACAGAGGAGCTGTGGGTTGGTGGCTCCCGAGTCAGGTAACTGGTCAGTTGCCTGCTTTGGATGGGGTCATACTCCCTCTGAAAGAGCAGGTCCGTAGTCTGGGGCTGTTCCTGGATGCATCTTTGTTGCTAGAGGCTCAGGTGATATCAGTGGCAATGAGTGCCTTTTACCAGCTTTGGCTGGTAAGACAGCTGTAGCCATTTCTGGACGGAGATAGCCTGACCACTGTTGTCCATGCTCTGGTAACTTCCAGGTTGGATTACTGTGATGTACTCAATGTGGGGCTGCCCTTGAGGTTGGTTTGGAAGCTGCAGCTGGTGCAAAATGTGGCGGCAAGATTGCTCACTGGGGCAGGGTATCGCCAACATGTCACACTGCTGCTGAAAGAACTGCACTGGCTGCCCATTTGCTACCAGGCGAAGTTCAAGGTTCTAGTTTTGGTGTACAAAGCCATATACAGCTTGGGACCAGGATACCTGAAACACTGTGTTATCCCTTATATACCTAGTCAATCACTGCACTCTGCAGGTGAGGGCCTCCTGCAGATACCATCTTATCAGGAGGTCTGTTCTGCACAACATAGGAAACGGACCTTTAATGTGGCGGCACCTACCCTGTGGAATTCCCTACTCTTAAATATTAGACAGGCACCATCTGTTATCTTTTTGGTGCCTATTGAAGACCTTCCTCTTTCAACAAGCCTTTTAAGCTGAAACTTTATCCCATCTGTGTCTGTGTTGCAATTGCTTTTTAATATGTTTCTAAACCTTTTTTTTTTAAAAAAAACAATGTTTTTAACGTTTTTTAAAAAAGATGTCTTAAAAGCTTTTTAAAAATGTTTTTAAAGATGTTTTGTTTTAATGTATTTTACAGTCTCTTTTTATGATGTTTTAAAGTGTTTTTAGTGCTTTTGTTTGCCGCCCTGGGCTCCTGCTGGGAGGAAGGCAGGATATAAGTCAAAGAATAAATAAATAAATTTTCAGCAAAAGCCTAATAGATTTCCTGCTGCCTTGACATCAGCTTGTGGTACAAGTGCAAAGGACTGGTTTTCTGGCAAGTGTAAGAATTAATCTATAAACCATAAAGAAGCTTCTCCAATTCCGTAACAGTTTGTGCAATTAATTGCAATAGCATGCACATCAACTTTAGATATAAGACCAGTGCTCCTATAATAATGCAATCAAAACATTCGAGAACCCCAAATATTTCCCTATAAAACTAAATGATAAAGATAGATTGAATAGCATAACTGGGAATTGCTGTTTGTTAAATTATTTCTGGCTATTGAGAGATCTTATGAAAGAAACCAAAAGTTGTCCATTTTAATTAAAGGAAAAGTAATGGGAAATATTTTAGTTGACAGCTTCTCTTTTGACTACTATGAAGCTGAAATTCTGCTGCATATGAAGACATATGAGAGCCAGTATGTTGTAGTGGTTAAGGTGTTAAGGTGCAAACCAGACCGTCTTGTTGTATGCTCAGTAGTATCCTAATTTGGCCCCTTTAAATTTAGACTTTGACCTTCTTATAAACTTAACATATAATGAACTTAAGAATCTTAGGAGTGGACTTTGTTATAGCCTAACATAGATAGCGAGAGCCAGTGTGGCATAGTGGTGATTGTTGGACTACAACCTGAGAGACCAGGGTTCAAATCCCCACATAGCCATAAAGCTCACTGGGTGACCTTGGGCCAGTTGCTCCCTCTCAGCCTCAGAGGAAGGCAATGGTAAACCCCCTCTGAATACCGCTTACCATGAAAGCCCTATTCAGAATTGACTTGAAGGCAGTCCATTTCATTTTTCATGAAGACATATGGGCCTCAACTTTCATTGAAAACTAGGCTTCCATAGAAATTGCACTTGACTGGGCATTTCTCTTAACATCCATCATCATCATCATTATTATTATTAATAATAATAATAATAATATTTATTTATTTATACCCTGCCTTTCAGCCGAAGGCCCTCAAGGCGACTTACAAAAAACATAAATATAAAAATACAATATAAAATACATCAATAAAACAATACAATTTACAAGATACAATTTACAAAAGTTAAATAACAACTCTTAGGCTAACATCTGTGAAAAATAATTTCAGTCTTTTGCCTTGCTGGGAAAAGAAGGAATTAAAGGACTAGTTTTCATAGTTTGGGGGTTCTCCTAGAACCATCTCTGTCACTTGAGGCTCATGTAGCCTCAGTGGCATGAAGTGCCTTCTGTCAACTTTGGTTGGTGGCCCAGCTATGCCCCTATCTGGACAGGGATAGCCTGGCTTCAGTTGTCCACGCTCTGGTAACTTCCAAGGTAGATTACTGCAATGCGCTCTATGTGGGGCTGCCTTTGAAGACAGTTTGGAAACTGCAGCTTGTGCAAAATGCAGCAGCCAGATTGGTAACAGGGACCAGTTGGTTCAAACATATAAAACCGATTCTGGCCCGCTTGCATTGGCTGCCTGTATGTTTCCGAGCTCGATTCAAGGTGCTGATTTTAACCCATAAAGCCTTACACGGCTTGGGACCACAATACCTGACAAAACGCGTCTCCCGACACGAACCCACCTGTACACTATGCTCAACATCAAAGGCCCTCCTCTGGGTGCCTACTCCAAGGGAAGCTCGGAGGATGGCAACAAGGGAAAGGGCCTTTTCAGTGGTGGCCCCCAAATTATGGAATGATCTCCCTGATGAAGTTTGCCTGGCGCCAATGTTGTTATTTTTTCAGCGCCAGATCAAGACTTTCCTTTTCTCCCAGGCATTCTAACAGCATGTGCTGAGCTATGACTCCAGGTCTTTTACCTGGTTTATCTGTACTTCATGGTTTTAAACTTTGTATGGTTTTTAAAATTGTATATTTGTTTTTAATGTTCAGTGTTTTTAATTTTTGTAAACTACCCAGAGAGCACTGGCTATGGGGTGGTATATAAATGTAATAAATAAATAAATAAAAATATATCTATTGTGAACTTACATGTACCTGCTCATTAAGTATGCTCTGTACACTAGCATCTGTACATTTGCTATAAAGATAAATCAAGAGAGCTCTCCAGCCATATGTTATGTCCAAATTGCAGGATCTCAGAAGCAATCTCTGTTTTTGCTCTGTAGCTAAGAGGCTAATGGTAGTGCCTTTCCTGTGGCACAGTGCTGGCCTACCCATAGCCTTTCTCTTTAAAAAAATCCCCAACATTTCACTCCATTTCCTAGAGAGTCCAAAGTACTCCCTCCAAGTCTGAATACACAAGCTGGAGAAAGCTTGCTATCTAGCAAGGAGCTGGTAGCAGTTAACACTCTTGACAGCCCACTTCCCAAAAGGTGGTAACAGCACCTTTCCTGGCTATATGCCACAAATCTAATTGATGGGTGGTTCTGACCAGCCAATCAAAGACCACTTGTGTCAAGAGGAATGGAATGACAGCAGCGAGCTCTCTCCAACTTGCATACTGAGACTTGTCAGGAGCTATGTGGTCTATCCAGATTTTTAATGTTTATTGTATCTGTATGCTTATTTTGTACGTCACCCAGAGTAGCCAAATAGCCAGCCAGATGGGTGACGTAAGAAATTCAATAAATAAATAAATAAATACCACCACCAGGAAATGGAAACTGGAAACACATGTGCACTATATATTCAAAGCACTATTTTACCATTTTATATAACCATTGCTTCCCCCCCCAAAAAAAAATCCTGGGAACTATAGTCTGTTAACAGTGCAGAGAGTTGTTAGGAAACCCCTTTTCTCCCAGAGCTACAATTCCCAGAGTGGTTCCTCTTCCCAGGGAACGTTGTGAATTGTAGCTCTGCCAGGGGAGCAGGGGTCTCCTCACAATACATTCAGCACCCTTAACAAGCTACAGTTCCCAGGATTCCTTCAGGGAAGACATGACTGTTTAAAGTTGTAAGAGACTGCTATAAATGTATAGCACCTGAGCAAACTGTAGGTTATCCATGTGATCATCCAGGTCACAGTGTTACCTGCAAGGGGACCAGAAGCGAATGCTTGTGAGTAGCTGCAGAGGGTGGATAGTTCTTTCAGGTACCATTCTGCCTTTCCCCTTTTGCAATCTTAAACCTTATTCTTAATCTTAGCTTAATACTGGCTGTTGATGGTTTGTCACTGGAAACAAGAGACTGTATTCTCCCCCACGGTGCCTAGGTCCCTTGGACCCAGGCCATACACTCCCATCTAGGGAGAATTGGGAGGAAAGCAAGCTCCCTGCTTCATGAAGAAGATGTGAAGGCTGGATGCTCCTTCAACACCCTAACTAATAATAGTCAACCTTGAGAATTGTGCTTGTCTCAAGGTTAGTGGGAAAAGGAAGGGCTGCTGGCAGCATACCTCAGGTTTGAGAGACAGGAGCTAATCCTGATCTCATGAAGACAGGCTTTTGCTACAGCTCCCAAGCCAAAAAGCAGAGCCCATCCCCCTTTCACCAGGCCGGGCTTTCACCAGGACAGCAGCTTGGGAGAAAAGGGGTTTTTTTTAGTAAAAATCCTGATTCCCCACCACCCCCACATTTAATTAAAAAAAGGCCTACAAGGCCAAACTATGCATTTACTATTAACTGACCCCGAGCGCTCTGATGCTGTAGGGATTTGCCAAAGCCTGATCACATTCTGCATACCATTATTCTGTAGGGGCTAGCATTTAATAACTTGGTGTTAAAATGATTTCTGAGACACATTATTTTCTATCCATTTTAAAAGTATGTTACTTTCCCCTTAAGTCTTCAACCCAGCTAAATAGTTCAGAAAGGAGGGTTCTGAATTCAGTACCGGTGAGATGGAAATATTAACACTAAGAAGAAGGTAAGGCTTCAATCACAGCACAAGTTTTAAAATCTGTACAAGAATGATTGGTTAAGAATTACATTGTCAGTCTCATCTATGGGAACAGTGCAATATTTTCAAGATGCAGACACCTCTGTCCTGTCCTGGGGTGCAGTGCTCCCAGTACTGGCACAGAGGAATCCCTACCAAACACTGTACCAGTGCTGAGACCTGACTAGCACCCAGGCAGCTGCACAGAGAATGTTCATGAGATATAAAGGGTTATATTCACCCAGTACTAAGCAAATTGTTCTAACAGTGCAAGGATTTTTCCTTATGCAATGGAATGCTCTCCCCCCACTGCGTACCCCAAATCTCTTCTAGGAGTTTTCCCAATCCTCTGGAGCAGATTTGGGGGTAGTGTGGGGCACGCACGGGGGGAAGTCCAGTTGTACTAGCACAAGAACTTAGAGAGATATGATTGTGTGGATACAGGCAAGACAAGATTGCACCTTTGTCTTGCCTGTGTCCACACAATCATATCTCTCTATTTGTCACATCAACAGGGATACTGTATTAACACAGCTGTAATATTAATTAAATTTATATCCCACCCTTCCTCCCAAAAGAGCCCAGGGAGGTAAACACATTGCTAGAAGCATTTTAAAACATTCTGAGAACAGTTGTAGATAAAAACATTATTCCATCTAATTATCTCTGTGTTGACAGGAACAGTCTCCTTCAGCCATCAAATGCCTAGGTAAACAGGAATGTTTTCATCAGTTCCTCGTAAAAGTCAGTAATGATGGAGACAAGCACACCTCACCGGGGAGGGCATTCTATAGATGGGAAGCCACCACTGAAAAGGTGCTATCACAGGTCATTGCCAGCTGGGCAGCTGCCAGTGGTGACACCACCAATAAAACCTCACCTGCTTATCGTACGGTCAGAGATGGTTGATCCTGGGTTGTGGTTATGCTAGTCACAGCCTAAAGCCAGCAGCAGACAGGGTGGCCATGCCACATTTGCACACCATAAAACGGTGCCACATTTTGCACTGAACAGAGTTACAGCTGGGCTTCCTGATCCCCTCACCTTCTCAGAATGTGCTCCTTTGTCAGATGGAAGAGAAAAAAAGTCCTAATCTCTGTGCTGCACTTTACATTACACAGTTATACAAAATGTCCTGATCTCTGTGCTGCATTTTGTACTACACATTGATATAAAAACTACAGGAAAGCCTCAATGCATACATTTGTTTTCTATTCATAGAAGAAATGAAGTTACCATTCATCATTTAGAAGCATAAAATCCTGCACAACTAATACACAAGCTCTGTCATGTACACACAATTCCTCAATAAGTTTCAGAGTATTTTTTTTAAAAAAAAAAACACCCTTTATCTGAAACATAACTTAAAACACAAGCAAAATATATTGGGAGAAATGGCTGGCAGGTTTCAGTACTGTCGCCATAAAATCTTAAAACCTTTGTGCAGAAGTAAATATATGCTTCATCCTAAGCATGTGTTTATCTGGCTGCCAGAAGGATAAAGTACGGGAAGACATCCGCTTTGAATCTGTACAGACCTGCAGAGGTAGTTAACATTTTAAAAGAAAAAGCGTATCTGGACTTTGTCACTTAAAGTAGATAAACCTTTCAATTTGCATGTTTCCTTGCAGTGTTTTCCTTGATACCATACCTCACTGGTTTCCTGTCTCGAAGCAAATCTTCCAGGCTCCTTCCACAGTGTTCAGCAACAACCACCAGCCTCTCTAATGAAAAATATTACACACATACAGAGACAGATTTAGTATCTCAATACACACAGGCACCAAACACTTTCACTCTTGCATCCCGTTGAAATTAAAATGCTCCCAGGCATTTTAAGCGTTTATGTTACAATTTAAAAAAAAAATTCTTTTCTTTTGTTCCTGCTTGTATTCATTGTTTGTAGGCTGATTTTATTGTGATTTTGTATTTTAACCTTTTGTACACCGCCCAGAGAGCCACTCGCTATGGGCGGTTTATAAATGAAACAAATAAATAAATAATAAAATAATATTATTCTAACATTGCATCTCATAATACAAAGAGGGTGTCTAATTATTTTAGGGGAAACAAAAATCATACTGAGCATACATTATATAGAAGATATAATTCCATTAACATATAGATGGCAATTATTTGCAACCAACAAATGTCTCGAGTAGCTTCAGCGTAGAGAATATAAGAGCAATTTTTCTCAAGTTACTTCAACATCCAGGATAGTGAAAAAAATGTTAAAGACAGTCTCAGTGACACATTTTCTTTGCTCCCAGGCATTTGATGGCCTGTTTTACTAATCATGAATTTTTTATTTGTATTTGGTTATACTCTGCCAGTTTTTGATTTTGTTAATTTTTATGGAGCATATGGATGTATTGTTGTTCGGTTTTAAACTCTGCATATTTTATACATCTTACATTTCTATATGTCGCCTTGGGTCATTGTTGGAAAAGGTAATTTTGGAAATTTAACAACTTTTTCCATTTTTTCAAGTTTGTCAGTTTTACTGTCACTATTTTCAATTTTCAACTTTCAGTAAATGTATTTGGATACGGATCAGAACCTCTAGAATTAGATCTGACGTTAGCTACTCCTTCAATATCAAGTTTAACAAGTTATATTTGTGTAAGTGAAGGAAGGCAAAAAGAAACAAAATAAAATGGGTACCAATTTTTGGACCACGACAAAGAGAATATTACTACTAATATTGTTTTGCTTGCTATAAATACCTCCTCCCTTTTATTTTTCCAATTTATTTTATTTACAGAGTTTATAAGACTTTTTTTGAAAATGAACTTTTATCCGCTATCATGAAAGAGAGTAAATTATAAGGCATTACATTCATTTCCCCACATTTATACATTTAAGAACATTCATCACACTTCTTCCCTCCTAAAGAAAGGAGAGAAACTTAACTTACAATTTATTTTAAATGTGAGAAAATATTTCAGATGCAATCCTAAGTTTCCCAAGAGAACTTCCTGGGGGCCATAGCATTTTACAGATCTCCCTCTCCCACAGGTGGAGAGGGAAGCCTGTGCTTGGAAGAATCTTCTGGCAGCCATGGAAAGGCTCATCACCATTGGTCCTCTGCCATCACTGTGCCAATAGTGGAAAGGGCTAAAAGGAAGGCATTCCAGTAATAGGGTGGACAGGGAGAGGCTTTGAATCCAAAGCCCTCCCATTTCCCAAAATATAACCTCAGCATGTTGCTATATCCTGGCACCAATGTATATCACTAGAACCAATAGGAAGGAAAATCTTTTTAAAAAAATATGCCCCAAAACTGCTAAGGGGGGGGGAGAGAAAAAACACTAGCCACCCACGCTACCTCATGCCCTGCTCGTGCAAGCTGGATAGGGCTTTTGATTTGACAGTTCACCTGCCAAAACTACTACCTCTCCCAACCCAGTAAGATTGCTCTGTTAAAATATTTAAGCAGTACTATTTATCACTGGATGAAACCCATACTGAGAGGGGGAAACTATGGTTGCTCTGGGGTGTCTGCGATGAAAGTCAGAGGATGGAAATGTGACATCATAAACTCGTCTTGTGGAAGTGCTTCTGGGGCTGCCCCCCCCACAACTCCCCTTCTGGTTCTAAAGTCATCAACCCCATCCACTGAAGGAGGAGAATCTGACCCCAGGGTGATGATGACAGGGATGGAATGTGGTGGGCCAGACAGCAGGTCCACTCCCAAACATGACCAAGTTTCCACCCTCTCCAAACATTCTCAGCAACTCCAGATAGGGCTGGGAGACTCCTGCCTGAAACCCTTGAGAGCCACTGCCAGTTAGTGTTGGCAATACTGAGCTTAGTAGAAGGTAACTTGCTATGTTTCTATCCCTAACTGGTATTTCTGATGGGGTCAGATCTGGCTCTGGTTAGGCGTCTGAAATGTTACAAATAGGCATTATGCAACTGTTTGAAATTTATGTTTTGAAATGATAAAGAATGAAATAACCTATTTTGTGTTACTTGCAATGAATGTTTTGGAACAGTTTATAAACATAAATACAGAACAATTAAAAAGGAAATATGACAGGCATATCCATTTTGCCACCATATTTTTGTTCTAAAATGCATCACCAGCTAAGAGTATTTTCAGATTTTCCTCTCTACATCATTATTCTGGTATAGTTGTAAGAATATTGCCATTCTTCATACAAGCCTCACTCCTTAAAAAAAGAAAGACAAGAAGATTTACAATGTGAAGCCTATCTGCTCTACTCTACTTTGCCAGACATTCTGCTTAAGACACACTGCTAAAGCTAGTTTAACAAAATTCACCATGTTAAAAAAGAGGGGGAAAAACTTCACTTAAAAGTAACAAAACTGATCCCAGGTGTAATGGTTATTCTCTTCCCCCACCCTCTTTTCAACAGTCTACGCCAAGATACCAGAAAAACACGATCATCTTGAATCAGTTTTGAACAGAGTATAGAAAACAGGAAAAACCTGACCTCTGAACTCCCCATATACATGAAAACACAATGTTCCTAAAACACAAGCCACTTCTGATATCTAGCATCAGAACAGGAGAAAATCAAAAGGGTAAATAGAACAAACAGTCAGGTGAAAAGCTGAATAACTGCAGGTTATAATAAGCATATTTAGCAATTGTTGCTGTTATGTGCCTTCAAGTCGATTACGACTTATGGCAACCCTATGAATCAGTGACCTCCAAGAGCATCTGTTATGAACCACCCTGTTCAGATCTTGTAAGTTCAAGTCTGTGGCTTCCTTTATGGAATCAATCTATCTCTTGTTTGGCCTTCCTCTTTTTCTACTCCCTTCTGTTTTTCCCAGCATTATGGACTTTTCTAGTGAATCATGTCTTCTCATGATTTGTCCAAAGTATGATAACCTCAGTTTCATCATTTTAGCTTCTAATGACAGTTCTGGTTTAATTTGTTCTAACACCCAATTAGTTGTATTTTTCATAGTCCATGGTATGTGCAAAGCTTTCCTCCTACACCATATTTCAAATGTGTTGAGAAAATACACCCCTGTCTCGCACCCTTTCCGATGGGGAACCAATAAGTTTCTCCAGATTCTGTCCCTACAGTAGCCTCTTGTCCAGAGTATAGGTTGCGCATCAGGACAATCAGATGCTGTGGCACCCCTTTTTATTTTAAAGCATTCCATAGGTTTTCATGATCTACACACAGTCAAAGGCTTTGCTGTAATCTATAAAGCACAGGGTGATTTTCTTCTGAAATTCCTTGCTCCATTCCATTATCGAACGTATGTTTGCGATATGATCTCTGGTGCTTCTTCCCTTTCTAAATCCAGCTTGGATGTCTGGCATTTCTCTCTCCATATATGGTAAGCGCCTTTGTTGTAGAATCTTGAGCATTACTTTACTTGAATGGGAGATTAAGGTAATAGTTCGATAATTACTGCATTCCCTGGGATCCCCTTTTTTGGAATTGGGATGTATATTGAAAGCTTCCAGTCTGTGGGGCATTGTTTAGTTTTCCATATTTCTTGACAAGTTTTTGTCAAAATTTGGACAGATTCAGTCTCAGTAGCTTGTAGCAAATCTATTGGTATGCCATCTGTTCCTGGTGATTTGTTTCTTCCAAGTATTTTAAGAGCAGTTTTCATCTCACATTCTAAAATTTCTGGTTCTTCATTGTACAGTTCCTCCATGAATGAATCTGTCATCCTGGCATCTCTTTTATAGGGTTCTTCAGTGTATTGCTTCCATCTTCCTTTTATTCCATCTCGGTCAGTCAGTGTGTTCCTCTGTTGATTATTCAACATCCCTACTCTTGGTTTAAATTTCCCTGTAATTTCTCTAATCTTTTGGAATAGGGCTCTTGTTCTACCCTTTTTGTTGTCCTCTTCTATTTCTATACAATAACTATTAGTTCTCTTTATCCCTACGTATTAGTTGCTATATTGTTGCATTTAGGGTTCTGACCGTGTTTCTATCTCCTTTTGCTTTCCTTCTCTCTTTAACCATTTTAAGTTTCTTCAGTCATCCATCGAGGTCTTTCTCTCTTTTTAACTAGAGGTATTGTCTTTTTGCATTCTTCCCTGATCATCTCTCTGACTTCACTCCATAGTTGTTCTGGTTATCTGTCAACTCAGTTTAAAGCCTCAAATCTGTTCCTTATTTGATTTTATTTTTCTGGGATGTTATTTAAATTGTACTTTGGCATTACGATTGTTTTGTTCTTCTTCTTTAGCTTTACTCTGATTTTTTATATGACCAGTTCATAATCTGTACCACAGTCTGCTCCTGGTCTTGTTTTTGCAGAAAGTATGGAACTTCTCTATCTTCTGCTACCAATTATATAATCAATTTGGTTCCCATATTGACCATTTCGTGAAATCCACGTGTACAGTCTTTCGGTTGCTCAAAAAATGTGTTTGCAAGAAACAAATTATTGGCTTCACAGAATTCAGTAAGTCTTTCTCTTGCTTCATTTCTGTCTCCTAAGCCCCATTTCCCCACAATTCCTAGTTCTTCTCTGTTCCCTACTTTTGCATTCCAGTCCTTCATGATTATCAGCACATCTTGTTTTGGTGTGTGAGCAATTTCTTCCTGTACTTCTGTGTAAAATCTCTCCAATTCCTCTTCTTTTGTGTTTGCCGTTGGAGCATAGGCTTGGATGATGGTTATGTTAATAGGTTTCCTGTTTAATCTCATTGATATCACTCGCCCAGACCTTGACTTCTCACTATTAAAGCAACCCCATTTCTTCTTAATTTCTCATTTCCTGCATAAAATATTTTGTAGTTGCCTGGTTGAAAATGTCCCATTCCTGTCCATTTTAATTCACTCACGCCAAGTATTGTACTGTTGATACGTTCCATTTCTTGCTTGACAATTTCTAACGTTCCCTGGATCATGCTTCTCACATTCCATGTTCCTATTGTGTGCGTTGTACAACTCCAGACTCTCCTTTCGCATCTGTGTGCATCAGCCTCTGGGCTTCCTTTCGGCTTTGACCCAGCTGCGTCATTAGTCACAGCGCTACTCGTACTTGTCCTTTGTTCTTCCCCAGTAGCTTGTTGAATGCCTTCTGACCTGGGGGTCTCATCTTCCAGCACTATCTCGTGTTGCATTTTGGATAATCTCTTCATAGGGTTTTCATGGTAAGAGGTATTCAGAGGTGGTTTACTATTGCCTTCCTCTGAGTTTGGATGCATCTTAGCCTGGTGTCTCAGCTTTGACCATTCCGCCTTGGGTGCCCCTGCTAGGAGTCTAGCCTCTTGATCTGACGGCATTGCTCTCAGCTTCTTGAACACTCTCAAACCCCCCACTGCATTAAGGTGTGCATCCTAAAGGGTGACATCTACCAATACACCAGGCATTATGGTAGGTAGGTTGTGTATTCAAGGAAGGCTTTGTATATTTCTAGGAACCCTCTGTGTGCATATGGAGACACACCATACCTTTGCAGATCTCCTCAGGAGAGGAGCATGCAAGATTTAAAAAATGTATTCAGGGATATCATTTTGAGTGAAGCCTAAACCGGCCCACATGAAGTCTGCTGCTGTGTGCACTGTGCCATCCTGGTCTTGCTTTTTTTGGTCATTAAAAAGTCTGACAGAATCTTGGGATTTTAAATAACATACTGACTTGCATATAGGCCATACACCACACCCCTAAAATAAGAGCTCCTTGAAAGAAATATATACTAAAAAAAAATAACAGAAAATTATGTAAAAATATAGAAAGGAAATTATAAGCCAATAATTAAGGACAAATGGGGAGGGACAATCAATTGTACAATGAATTACAGGGGGAAACCAATCAAATAATAATCAGTTACTGGCAGTGAGTATCAACTGCATAGTGTGGCCTATTTTGGGGCCCCCACATCATACCAAAGATATGAAGAAAAACACAGTTTGAGAGATGTAAGATTTTCAATGGAAGGAATGCTTGGGGGGAGGGTGTTGCCTGCTTCTAAAAACTAAGGCTGTACTCCTAACCATACTTTAGTGCACCACTGAATTCAGTTGGACTTACTTCTGAGTAGACATGGCTGGAGTTGTGGTGTAAATAAGACCATTTACCATGTACTAACCTCTGCAACTCTAACAAGGCATACTTCATAGTTAAGTATCACCAAAACACATGGTGTCATGGGCATCCATGGGCTCTCCTATACTGTCAGCTACCTTCTGTCCATTATTTGGGCAGAATAGGAGGTGGTGGCGGTCTCCGGTGAAAGAGCCCCGCCCTTAGTGGTAATGGACAGGGAGTAAATTTCTTGTTAAAGTCATTTTGTATTTAACACTTGATTCCAAAGTTCAGTGCTGGCAAACTCAGTGGCAACATTTGCACAGAAGTCATGAACCTTGGCTTAATTAACTACATTGTGCATGAACTGTGTCCAATTACTTCCGCTTCCCTCCTCCTTTTGCATGAGCAGTATACAAACTAGGAAGGGGATACCTTAACACAAGGGTAATGAACTACTGGCCCACCAATTTGGTCCGCAAAGTCATTTTCCCAAAACCACACCCACCTCCCAATCAGCTGACATCACTGGGCAGTTCAATTCTGCATTGGCTGCTCCTGCCAGTTCCCCACAGGAAGCTGGCAAGCAACCAAAGCAGCAGGATATAACCCCTTTTCATCAACTGGTGAGCGGGTGTTAAATACTGGTCAGGTTGGCTGCATGCACTCGTTTCCCTGCTGGGGACTTATGCATGCAGCCAAAACAACAGAATTTACCTCCCCTCTCATAAGCGAGTTCAATCCTGGTGGGTGCTGCTTCGCCAGCATGTTTCCTGTGATGCTAGATGATTGGCAGATGGGTGGTCCCACCCACCAAAGTTGGTTTGTGGGATGGGGAAAAAAATAAAGATCTAGCCGCCCGGCCAAAAAGGTTCCCCAGCCCTTGCTTAGTATTATGGCCTATTGTGGTTTGTTTATCCTTAGCAAGCCAGGATTGCTGGCCAGTTTTAAGTCAAGGTTGATTGCAGTCCATGACAATCCTGCAGCACTTCACTAGGTATGGAGAGGATTAGTGGGTAGGACCCAAACCCACCTGCTGTTGTTGACCCTGGTGTTGGAAACATGTTTGGCCCTCTTGAACTGTTTTCCTAACTGCAGCCTGTTTTCTTTTTCTGTCCCATGTGAGGCACGCTAGCAGGATTAGATATAATGGGCATAGAGGACAGATTTCAGTTGATATACAAAGCCCTGAACACTAGCGAAACATTAGATATACAAAGCCTTGAACGAATTGGATCCAGGATATCTTAAGGACTGGCTGAGCCCTTGTATCCCAGCTTGATCACTGAGATCATCTGGAGGAGCGCTGCTAGTTGCCCCCCATGTTACAGAGATCCGACTGGCCTCTGCTAGAAGTCAGGCATTTAGTGTTGCTGATCCCATGCTGTGGAACACTCTTCCGGCAGACTTAGCAAGCATTTTTGCTATGACCTTCAGGTATCTCTTGAAGACCTCTTAATGCTGGCAGGCCTTTGCAGTTGTTTAAATGAATTAGCCAGTCCCTTTAGCGATTACCTGCATTGTTTTTAATGATGTTTTATGTTTTATAGTTGTACCATGCCCTGATATTTTATGATATGGCGATATAGATATACTTTTATTAAAAAAAATAAGTAAATAAACCATCTGGATTATGGAGTGAGCAGTTTGACAATGGTACCAATTCTCTAGAGGGGAGGTGGGCTCTCCTTCACAACAGGTCTCCACGAAGAGACTGGAAAGCCATCTGTTGGGGATGATCTAACTCTAGTTTCTTGCATCAAGCAAGGAGTTGTGCCAGATTGCCTACAAGGTGCTCTCTAACCCTCTGGGCTGTATCCAACATTCTGCATCAGCTAGCACAAGGACTCTTGCACTAGTGGGTAGGTGAGTTTTAATGTTGAGCAACAGAGAACTCCAACGCTAATGGAAACGCATTGTGTGACAGATTGCGCAACCTATTGTGCAACAAAGTTACCAGCAACCTGTTTATGTGTTCTCTTGCATAACAACATTCCACTGGTGCAAACTTTTCACCAGCGTAACAAGTATACCATTAACTTACTTTTATTTAGCATTACATCGGATACAACCCCAACCCTATGACTCTCTCCTTGCTTCCATCCTTCAGCCACAACAACTTTAGAGTTTAGTTATGTATAAAAAGAAGTCAAGATGAGTTCAGTGGTGCAAAGGAGTCAGGCACGCTAAGTCCCTCTGAAATAAATGGGACACAACTAATCAGTCACAACGAATTTGTCCTATTGATTTCAGTGGGACTTAAAACTTGACTAATCATCTCTGGATTTGGGCCTTGGAAATGCCTCAGTATCTGGACTTCTGCACACAAGTACTGCCATAATTTTCATTGCAGTAAGAATTATGTATCAACATTTTACAGATATGTTTTTTCTTCAGGGGCAGACAAGCTACATATCAGAAATGGACAAGGAAAGCAAGAAAGCAAGGGACAGTTTCATCTCAACCTTCCCTGCAATCTGATGACAAGAGTATGGGCTTCCTCGTTTTCACCTGGTGGTGCTGCATATTTGTTGGGACTTCGGTTTCTATCAGCGCCAGCTATTAAGGCCAATGATCAGGATGACAGGAATTGTAGTCCAGCGATGGGCCAAAAGTTGTCCATCCCTAACCTAGAGGATGCTGCCATATTCATGAGAAAGCAGTGCCATGTTGATGGCATTTTAACACTGTAATAATCCTATACACATTTATCTGGGAACAAGTCTCACTGAATTCAGCGAAGCTTATTTCTGAATAGGCGTAAATAGGATTAAACTGTTCACAACAGAAACTCATTTTACTTGCTTGTTTGAAGATGGAACAATGACTTGGAAAAGTCTAGATACCTTCAATAAATGCCATTTAAAAATAGTAAATTGTATTGATTGACTATAAAAAGTTAAGACCTTTGTAAGATCAGAGCAAAAGATGCACTTAAAACTTAAGTCAGTGATTCACAACATTCAGTGGTCCACAAAATACACACCAAGAGGTGTGAATTACAGTTTATACTTCATTTTCACCATTATATATGCCTCACTAATAGGTTCCAAAATGTGAGGACTGGGAGAGAACTGTTGGAGCTGCCTTCTGTGGAGCACATTGCTTTTAAACTTCGAACATCAAAAGAGAGATTTAAAGAATTAAAGAAAAGGCAAGACAGATTGATGAATTACAGGAACCTATGAAACAAATGGACTAAAAGAAGCCTGCAGATTTTCTATCTTTTTTAAAAAAAAGAAGAGAAGCCCAAGAAGGAATGGGGATAGGTGGGTGGGGGGAGGTAGCAAAGAAAGACAGAGAGAGTGTGAAAAAGAAAAGGAAATACCTAAAAGTTATCAGTGTGAGCTGAACTACAAGATAACAAAGGCCTGCAACCCAGCAGCCCCCTACATCTGTGTCTGTTATGTGCAACAATAGAGACAAGACTGAAAAATGTTGCTACAGAGTCAGTCTGGGGAAAAGTGAAGTGCTGCCTTGGGAAAAAAAATGCTGACTGCTTCTTTGAAGCCAATGCTTTGAAACACATGTACAGAATAATTACTGTAACACTCCTGCATGCACACCCAACAGTTGCAGGGAAGGGAGAAAGAACACACTCACCATGCTTTCCACGAGAAATATCTACATACTGGCAGAGCCTGGGATGCGTAATTGTCTTCAGAATCTGAAAGCGCCCCAGGATCTTTATGGAGTTTGGTGTCAAGGGTAGACCGTTGCTCCCACAAACATCATTTGGAAGAGCTGAAGCAAAGAAGGTAAACGCTCCTAGTTCTGCACCCTTTAAGGGAAACATCTTGGGGGGTCCAGTGAGATGCCCCTGCCCATAAGTAGCGGTCCCCCTGAAAGAAAAGGGCAAATATTAACACGAGGCTGCAGGCTCCAAACCAGAAAATGGCCTGCATAGAACAAGGATTTTAAAGCTCACAGGTTTAATTGTAAGGTTAGTCCAGCAAACAAATACCATTGAACTTAATCCTGGTTATACAAGAGCAATGAAAGCTCTTTTGAGGCAGCTGACAAATATATGGAGCAAGTTAACAGAATATTTAGAGCATGAATTGAACTCTACGAAGGAATTGGCTATTTATTTAACTCTGGCAAGCATGGCTACAATCCAGAGAGCCAAATGCAACCTGGTACATCTGTGTGTATTTGAGAGCAGCAACACCTTACATGGAGGTTGCCTCCAGATTGTCAATAATCTGCAGGAGGGATTCAGGCACAAAACAGAAATTTAGGTTTGCACAATTAAAGTGGATTACAACACTCTGTTGCCCTGGAACACTAAACCCACTTTAAAAAACCTGACGTTGCTGTTAAGAAAGTCATGGGGAAATACACTTAAGTGTGGGATGAACAAGTGATTAACAGGATGATTTATAGCTACCATGCAATGAAATCAGGATGAATGTCCATTGTTGTAAAACCTCCCCACAAGCCAATCACAACAAATGCTCAAACAAATCAGGACGAATGCTCAGAAACAAGTCACCTGGAGATGCCCTGAATAGCAAACACTTTTTGAAATTCTCAACAGCAGTCTATTAGGCATTATACAGGGTTGCTGTTAGGAAGGAAACTGTCAGAAAAATTGTCCACTGCTGGCTAAATGACACAGGCATCAAGATTCTGTGTGCTTCCTCAAAATAAAATCTAGACCAAGCTGAGCGTGCAAAGTACAGAGCAGATTCAGACCCAAATTAAGAGCAACATACTTCATGCCCCAACACACGATTTCTACCAGAGAGGTCCACAAATTTAGGACTGCTTCCTTGGGCCAAATTCAAACGGCTCCTTCTGCTCTTCTAGCACGCACAACACCTTTCTCCTACCATCAAATCCCACACTGACTTTTATCAGTCCTAACGCAGGCATATGGGTAAATATACATCCCACCGCCCACTGAGATCCATTGCTGAATGCACTTTAACTATTCCTTCAGCTTTTACCATCTGTCAAGCGAGCACTAGGAATAGAGCCTTTTCAGTTATAGCCCCTAGTATGTGGAATGCCCTTCCACTTGACATACGGCTTTCTAACTCCCTCTTAGATTTTCGTCGACATGTTAAAACGTTTTTATTTCGCCAGGTTTTTAATATGTAAATGGCACTATTTCATTTAATGTTCATTTTAATTGATTTTTAATGGATATGTTAACTGATTTTATGAGTTTATTTACATTGTATGAGACTATACTGTTGTTCGCCGCTTTGAATTCTGTGAACGAAAGCGGGTTACAAATTGGCAAATAATAATAATATTCCAAGGTAGCTCCCCCACCCCAACGCAATTTAAAATGGTCCACTTTTTCTCCCATTTGGGCACATCAAGCCTTGGCAGGGAAATGGCTTACATCACAGAAGGACAAATCTGAAACCTGTAAAGCAACTAATTCAAATGTGTAAACAGGCATCAGATCTGTCACAGGTCAACTCGCTAACCAGACTACTCTGTTCTGATAGTGTCTTCATGTTCCAGAATCTGATGCTTAGAAACTAATAGGACAACCCTTGCTATTAGGACTTACTTCCAGCCAAAATATTCAGAGTTCCCATGTAATGGGATGAATTACTTTTGATTTTTTACCTGGAA
The DNA here is from genome assembly GCF_030035675.1 of Rhineura floridana. Classification (NCBI taxonomy): domain Eukaryota; kingdom Metazoa; phylum Chordata; class Lepidosauria; order Squamata; family Rhineuridae; genus Rhineura; species Rhineura floridana. The sequence continues at coordinate 93,472,608 of NC_084488.1, read as the reverse complement.
CCTTAGCTGTTTGGGGATATATAGCATGCTTCTCATTTTGCAGAAGGGCTGTACAAATATGGCAGTCAGACTGTTGTCCAGAGCCAGCAACGTATTATGCCAGAGCTGGATCAACTTTGCCGGCTAACAATTTCTTACCAAGATCAATTTAAGGCTTTGGCATTTAAGGTTCTATGTTGTTGAATTCCAGCTTCCAACATCATTGGCCATACTGGCTGGGGCTGATGGAGTTAGAGTCCAGCAACATCTGCAGAGCCACAGGTTCCCTTCTGCTGCTCTAGATGGTGTGGGACAAAGGTATTGAGATGTGAAGGGCCAGGGGGAAATGGAAAAAAATAGGGAACTTGTTCTCCCTGCTACCCCCCAAGATCTTTTTTTCAAATGGAAAATTTGGAAATGGGGAACAGTGGAACAAAAAAACCTCAAGTGAAATATCTTTCCTTTTTGGGATGGCTGAAATGCTTTTTAAGACAAGGTTTTACTCACTGAAAATATATAGTATGAAGAATTTTATGCATAACTATTTACAGCTGTAGAGAATGACAATTCCTATGTCTACTGCAGACCAACCTTCCCCAACCAGAGGCTCTCCAGATGCTGTTAAGACTCCAAATCCCAACAGCCAGTATGGCCAATGATCAGGGGTGATGGGCTTTGTAGGTGAAAATACCCTGAGGGCACCAGCTTGAGGAAGGCTGTTGTAGACATATACAAGACTCAAATCCAAGATGCATTTGTGCACCCAGAGTGTGTTGTCACCTTCATAAGAGGAACATGCAAGGCCTTTCCTTCATGAGAGGTACATACAAGGCCTTTGTTTTCATTTGTTGACCTCTGATCTAGTTTAGAGATGTTAGAACAGGTGCAGAGAACCTGTAGCACCCCCCCGAGGTTGATGGAACTACAACTCCCAGCAGCCCCAGTCAGCATGGCCAATGACTAGGATAATGGGAGATGTAGTTCAGCAGACATAAGGAGGGCTAAAGGTTCCCCACACATGCACTAGAAGCAAGTACCCTGCCTCTACTATCCTTTTGATCTGGCCTTTCCCTTCTCATCTCTCCCTCCAAACAACTGTGACACAGACATTCTGCTACAAAACTAACAATGCAATCCTGTGGATATGTATGCATATAGGATTGCTTTCTCAAGGCATTTATACTTTTGAGCAGGGGTGGGGAAGTGGATACAGCCATCAGACCAGACCCTAGTTTCTCCCAACCTCAGGGGACCACTTTTGACAGGTGCTCTATTCTTTTTCCACTTGGCAGCAGATTGAACTTGCCAATCCCAGTCATTTCTCTACGCCAACACAACAACAAGAAATGGAGATAGAAGGTACTTGAGTTGGTCCTAGGATTTGGGGTGGGAGGCAAGCAACACAAAATGAAAATCGCCTTTCAGGACCCAAAGCAATGGCATTATTCCAGCCAAAGCTCCTTAAACAAGCCTTCCCCCCTCTTACATAACAAGAGGAAAAAGTGAAACCAAAACTTCAACTAGGTTGAGGAAGAGCTAGTTATAGAGCATCAACATTTGTTCCCTGAGCTAATATGGGCTGGATTTCCTACATTCCTATTCCTTCAACAGCACATCTAACAGTCTTCAGCCCTTTCTATTAGGCTCCATGAACTGCCTAGTTTCCCAGATCAGTCTCTCCACGCCCTTTTTCTTGCCATCCTTTCACTATGCCACCCCACTAAACCTTTATTGTGCCTTTCGCTTCTCCATTCAACCTTTCTCTTCCTTTTCCCCCTCTTACCATTTACATCAAACTCTTTTCACTCTGATGCAGTCTGCTCTTAAGCATGCTTACTCAGCAATTTGCCTCACTTAGTTCAAGAGGGGCTTTCTTCTCAATAAACATGCACAGAATTATTTATTTTATTTATTTCATTAAACTTATAGACCCCCCCATAGCCGAAGCTCTCTGGGCGGTTCACAAGACAAGAAACATCAGAAGTACAATAAACCTATAACAATATAAACACATTAAAAATTTAAAATGTTAAAAATTAAAACAATATCCACACATACAAGCAAGTTAAGAGCATATTAAAAGCATGTTAAAAAGCCTGGGTGAAGAGAAAAGTTTTAACCTGGCACCAAAAAGATAGTAACGTTGGCGCCAGGCGTATCTCCTCTGGGAGATCATTCCACAGTTCGGGGGCCACCACAGAAAAAGCCTTTTTCCGCGTCACCACCCTCCGAGCTTCCCTATGAGTGGGAACTCGGAGGAGGGTCTTTGATGATGAACATAGTGTACGGGCAGGTTCGTAATGGGGGAGGCGTTCCAACAGGTATTGTGATCCTGTGCCGTGTAAGGCTTTATAGGTCAGAACCAGCACTTTGAACCAGGCCCGGAAACAAATAGGCAGCCAGTGCAAGCGAGCCAGAATTGGTGTTATGTGGTCAAACCGTCTGGTCCCCGTGAGCAGTCTGGCCGCTGCATTCTGCACAAGCTGCAGTTTCCGAACCGTCTTCATAGGCAGCCCCACGTAGAGCGCATTGCAGTAATCTAACTTCGAGGTTACCAGCGCATGAACTACTGAAGCAAGGTTCCCTCTGTCCAGATAGGGGCGTAGCTGGGCCACCAGCCGAAGCAGGTAAAAAGCACCCCGCGCCACCGAGGCTATCTGAGCCTCAAGTGACAGGGATGGATCTAAAAGAACTCCCAAGCTACGAACCTGTTCCTTCAGGGGGAGTGCAACCCCCTCCAGAACAGGTCGAACATCTTTGCATGATTTCTTTTGCTTTTTCATATATCGCCTTCTTTTGCTTCTTCCCCATCCCCTTCATTTGGGATTGGGTTGCTTAAAACAGATTTATCCAGGAGACTGAATAAGCTAAATTCCTATTATTGGACATTTTGGACTCATGCATATTCAAGATCTAGAATAGGTGTAGAGAACATTTGGCCCTCCACGTGTTGCTGAACTACATCATCCCTGAACTACAGCTCCCATCAACCCAAGCCATTGGCTATGGTTGCAGGGGCTGATGGGAGTTGTAGTTCAGCAATATCTGGCGAGCTAAACTTCCCCAGTCATTGTTCTAGGCATCATGCCCTCCATATGTTGTTAGACTCCAGTTCCCATCAGTCCCAACCAACATAGCCAACGGGCAGGAATAATGGGAGCTAGGCAACATGATGTTCCCCAGTCTCCATCTCTGAGGGCAGGCAAAATCACAACATTAATTATAGTTTACTTCCAAAGTACCCCACTCAGAAACCTTAAAAATGATTATCTATACAGCAACCTGCTACAAACTATCCTTCTCAGAATTCTTGGAACGCATTAAAAACAGACGGTAACTCTCCACAGCCCTTTTAAAAAATGCATAACTCTGCATGAAACATGATCATAACCACCAGGCCTTACACGACACACAGACTACCTAAAAAGAACAAGCAACCACCGCACGGCTTTACATCACCTCTCCCCGCTCCGACTCGCATTCCCCGAGCTACTAAACACATCTCTCCCTCCCGACAAGCTCCTTTCCCTCATGAGCTCCGCCTGTAGAACACACACACCTGTCTCCGCCAGTCCTTCCTCCCGTGACTCCGCCCACCCCGTTTTCCTCTTCACTCGACTGGCCAGAAACGGATTGCGCGCGCACACACTTTTTGTCCCCTCCCCCTTTTCTTCTCAAGGAGCACGGCGTGCTCGCGCATGTGTAGAAGAGCCGGCGTGCGCGCTTCCGCTGCCGGTAAGGCTAGGCGGGTAAGTTTTGGGGGCAGTGAACTGGGGATCAGCGGGAGGTTGAATTGGGAGTCCTTTCATGTGTGTGTGTGTGTGTGTGTCTTTTAGTGGTTGTCGGGAGTCGTTACCGTTAAGGGTGGGGAGTGGTAGTGGTTGTCTTATCTTTTTTGTTGAGGAAGCGGGAGGATCAGGAGGGAGCTCTTGAGGCAAGGCCTATAAACTGCATGAGGTTTAAAAGGAGTCCTTTGCTGTTGGGGAAGGACAAGCGAGTGACGGCTGCCCGTTATGACAGCCGAGTAAATGTCTTGTGGGGGGCAGCTGTTGTTAAGTATTTCGTAGCAATAATAGCAACATCTTTCAGTATCTTCAAAGAATAATAAATTTTAATTATGACATAACTTTTCGTGGACTAAATTATGCATGAAGTGTAATCCTCAGTAGGTATGCATACACATGAGTGTAAAAGAGCATGTGTAAGGTCGATAGTGTATATTATACATGTAGTGAATTGAGTTGGTGGCTGGAAGAGGGCACAATGAGGAGGATGGGGAATGAGACCCATGTGTAGTAATTCGTTTTTGTTAAAGTAAGCATCCTCCATTTTATTGTCTTGGTATTTTTCTTACTTGTGTACAGTACATGTGAGATGCTGCAGAGAGGATGGCTGAAGAAATGTTGGAAGACTGCATTGCAAGAGGATAGTGAGGGGAGGAGGAAATGTATCTGTGGGGTGCCAAGTACCCTGTGGACACAGTGAGAGTATACTGACCAGCATGTGGTGAATGTTGGGGGGCTGTTTGGGTGCTCATTAATCTTACATTTGGGTGAAAAGCTTCTATTCCAAAGTTGCTGCTGTCATTCTTTTAAAACTGTTAGTGCAGTTTGTCTCTTCTAGCATTTCATGGCTATCTGGCCCTGTTTTTTTTCAGTACAATAGGGCCCCACTTTACGGCACTTCGCTAATGCAGCAGTCTCAATTAGATGCAATTAGACTAAAGCTCCACTCATATGGCGCTTGTTCCGCTTTTACGGCAGTTTTTAGGTGTCGTGCGCCATTTTATTCAATGTGTCCCACTTTTCAGCGGTTTTTGCTTTTCAGCAGGGGTCTGGAACGTAATCCGCCATATGAGTAGGGCCCTACTGTATAGAGGTATAGGTACTCAGCTCATTCTCGGTAAGTATGTAAAAGGTCCCAGGTTCAATCTGTGGTAGTGCCAATTAAAATAATTGAATAACAGGTGATGTAGAGAGCCACTGCCAGAGTACACAGTACTTAGCTAGATGGACCTGATATATTCCTGTTAAGTGCTAATGCATCATGTATCTGCCTGGTCTGTGAATACATCTATTAGCCTTTTAAGATGCCACAAAAGAGTACAGTTTTTGCTGCAGCAGACTGACACAGCTAAACCTCTGGAAGTTTATAATAGGGTTGCAGTCTGTATAGCTTCTAAAGAGAGCCAGTATGGTATACTGGTTACGTTAGAGTGTTGGACTATGATCTGGGAGACCAGGTTTCAAATCCCTACGCAGCCATGAAGCTCACTGGGTGACCTTGGGCCAGTCACTGCCTCTTAGCTTCAGATGAAGGCAATGGTAAACCTCCTCTGAATACCACGTACCATGAAAACCCTATTCATAGGGTCGCCATAAGTCGGAATCGACTTGGAGGCAGTCTATTTCCATTTTTCCATAGCTTCCAAAATGAGAAATGCTAAGGCTAGGTTTCAAATGTTTTTAAATACTTGTTTTTTACCTGTCTTTTATTGATAACGGTAACTTTTTATATTTGTTGTAAACTGCTTTTGATGTGTTATTACAATTAAGTGATATATAATTTTTTCTTAAATAAATAAATGTCTTCCTATTTCCTTTGCCTGGCAAGCTTTTCTTCTTGATCTTTGGCTTGTGAAAGCTGGTTGTGGTTACTACTCGATGGGGTGGAAAAGGGTGTTTGGCACATGTACACAGGTATTTTTGCCAGACTGAGCCCTGAAACTGGTTGCAGAGTCCAGATTTAAATTCGTCAAGCCCTAGATCTAACTCTTAGGGTTATCGGAGATTTATCCGAAGCCATTATCACTAGGCATAGCGACCAAGAGGTACAGCATGAGAATAGAGGGAACAAGTTCTGGGATCAGGTCTTGGCGTGATACAATTGGAGGGGTGTGGGGGTGAAGGTAGAGAGAAGCTACCAACTCTGGATGGGTTGTGACCACATGTGAGGTGACATCTGTGAATTGTGAGAGGGACAAATTAGCCTATAGCTAGTCTCCCGAACAATGGGTGTATCTGCTTCATCAGAAGTGAGTTGGCTGTTACTCATTTTAACTAATTCTGTCTTTCCTCATTTTGCTCAGTGTGTGCTTCTGTCCCTAACTCTCCACCATATCTCTATTTGCTTCTACCTCCCATTGTTCTGGAATGTCTTATAACCCTTCTTCCCATGTGTCTCTGAAGTCATCATGGCAGTTTAACATAGTGCAATATTGCTAATCTCTTTTGTGGGCTATCTAGAATTTAAAGGTGGTTGATACTGTTCATGCAGTGCTCTGATAGCATGGTGCTCTCTTAATTTTATGAGGCTTATTTGTCAGCTTTATCCAGAGATGCGTGTATGCTTAATAGTGCCTCTCCTGATATCAGGTGCTCACAAAGGACAGATTTGGTGGGAAGAGGAAGCAGAGTTGCAGTCCTGTCTTCCGCTGAATCTTGCAGTGTGGATATCTGCGCTGGCTGTGCCTGTTAAATGTGAGTTAACATCTGTCTGTGTAATGCTTTCCTTTGAATTAAAGGGAAGCAGAATGTAGGCACTGGCTGTGAGTGGAACATTAAGGAGCAAAAATTGTGTTCTCAATTTTGTGTCTTCCTCCCATGTCACCCCATTTTAAAAATATTTTTCAGGCCATTTGCAAGCTAGAATTGACAGCCATGGTTCTCTGTAAGTGTCCAGCTAGAGTCATCCTAAGGGGCTTCAGTTCCTTTCTCCTTTTATGATTCTGGCACTTCTGCTGTTTGGACATTATCGAACACCATTTTGAAGTGGCAGCTGGCTCACAATTGGCAAGTTGGACAGTTTTAGAGTCCTCCTTCAGTAGCCCAGTTTTCTAGGGTTTTTAAGCTTGCTTTAAGAGTTAAGTGCCCTGCTGCAATGTGGAGGGAGGTGGTGAATTATTCTCATTCAGTGATTGGTTTGAATTTTGTTTAGGCAAGTTTTGCCATCCATTCTCTCTATTGCATGATCCCAGGTTCTAGTACTTTATGAGAGAGAGAGACAGAGACAGAGAGAGAGGTTATTGCCCAGATTCCCCTCTTGACTTTTGTCTAAGCCCCCAACATTGTTCAAGGTTCTTCAAAGGGGAAGAAATCCTACAAAAAAAAATTCTTTCACATCCCACCTTTATCACCAGAGTTTCTTTTTTTCTGGTTTTTTAATTGCAATTTCATTAAGAAAAAAAGGAAAAATAAAAAACAGAAAGACAAAAAAGAAAAAACCTGTCAGTTTACATTAACAAACTATTTAAACATCTATACATCAGTTTAGTTTACACATAGAGATCAATATATGCTATCCAAATATGTATCCAGATGAAGTTGGTGTTTATAGAAGGTGCTCTCAAATGTAGCAAGGGCCTTTAGGTCATCAAACTACTGCATAATAGTTGGTGGCGTTTGCTCTTCCAGGCAATGTGAGTCTCTTAGCAACCATTAGGGCACGTGAACTCTATTCCTGTTGCCATCCCTTTAATCCCCATATAACAGGAATGTAATTTAAAACTACATAGTCATCTGCAAAGTTTAAGGATTTTGCCAATGCAAAGTTAATATGGTCAATAACTTCAGCCTGCAATATCACGGGACATGCCACATCATATGCCTCAATGAGGCATTTCCAGCATTTATGCAAATTAGACAATGCCTTCCAATAAAGAAGTTGTGGAGTCCAATATATACCTGGAATGCCATTTTTTTGCTGAATCGGTCTCAATTTTAAATCTGTACTATAGATTCTACAGCAAATTTCCATTGTTCAGATTGTATAGCATATTCTAAGTCCCACTTCCAGTCTTCCCTAAGTCCTTGAACTTCCACTTTATAAATTTTATTTGTTTGTTTATTTATTTGATTTATTTCCCTCACTTCCTCCCGGCAGGAGGAATTATTTATTAAATAAAGGCATGTAAACAACACTTTCGGGTTGGGTTTTCTGTAGAGGTCCAATTATTCTTTCCAGTTTAGGCGATGCTGAGGCGCTCAGAACAGATGGACCACAAATGGACTCCAACAGCACTTCTGGTAAATTATATCTAAACTGCAATATAAACTGCAATATCTGTTCCTATCAGCTGATCTAGCATGTAGATCCCACAGTGCATCCATTTTTCCACAGAAAAGACTGACACTCTCTTCTAATTTGGGTTACCTCATAAAGTTAATTTAGCATGAGCATATGGATCAAGCTGGGACCACCAAGCAAATATATGCCATGTCTTTCCAGTCACTAAAATTGAAGGCGGTAGAAGTCCTTTCTTTTTTTCCATATCAGATTATCGTCTTGCCCCCCACCTTTTCCCTCTCTCACTTTAGTCTTCCTTAATCTCTTCCTCATTCAAAACTTCATTTTTAAAAATCTCATGGCTCAACACTCAGTGGGTGCATGCTGGGGTGTTGTTTGCTTCTTAGGCTACAATTCTGTTCTCTCTTACCTAGGAGTAAATCCCAGTGAACTCAATTGGGATTTATTTCTGAACAGATTTCTATAGAGTTCCACTGTAAATTGTCTAAGACTTTGTATAACCAGTGCCTCACTCTCCCTTTATATAAGCCATGCTCACTCATTATGTATATCGGCTGATTTTTTTGTAACAAAATCTTCTCTGAGCTTGGGCAAGCAACTCTCCATGTGAGTTCCTTTTCGGCAGTTGGCAAAAATATGGTGTATGTCTCGGGCATGAAGGACAAATATAACACAAATGGAGGAATCTGAATTTTGTTTTCAAGACATAATTGTTCATTTTTCTCTACTCCTGAGGATGTCTAGTAGAGTATGTTGTGCACGCTGGGGTGTTCTGTTCTCTAAGGAAAATTCTGAAACATAATACGGTTCACTTCATTAAATAGAACAGATTTCCTACATTCACTTAGCTGTAACCTTTAATTAAAATTTGAAGCTTGGTATGCTTTATTTTTAAGAGTCCTTCACTATAACAATTATTACTGTAATCCAGAGCAATGAAGATGCTGACCCAAAGAACTAGACAGACCATCTCTATTGTGGAACTTCCTCCATAAGAGGTTCACTGGGTACCTTCTTTACAAGGCTTTTTTAAAGGTGGAAGTGACCAGGTGCTATGAATAAACGTTAAAGCCTGTCCCTTTGCGTTAAGGTGAAACTGAGTAGCTTGTGTCTCTGATATGAATAACTGATAAGCCTGTGCCTTTGCTTTGCTAGGGTGAAACTGATAAGCCGGTGTGTTTGCTTTGCATTAGAAGAGATCTCTTGCTTTCTCCCAGGGCTGGGGAGGGAAGGATCCAATACAATTCAAAGGAGGAGTGGGGAAGGAGTGGGAGTGGGTGGGCACCCTTTAAAGCCTCTGTTGAAGCTGCCCCCACCATCTGTGAGTGGGTAGAGGAACCTATCCCTATTCTTTCCATGTTATTCCTACCTCTGGTACCAAAGTTCCTGTTAAAGAAATATCCAGGAATGCATCTACTTTGTTAACTGAGGTATTACTGTAAAATTCATTTTGATCAGGTATTTAATGGCAATTGAAGTATTTTTATATATAAACTGGTCCCTCCTTTTAAAATTGTATAGGCTTTTTTTTAAAACTATCTTTGTGCGGGCTTAGTGTTGTCTTTTATCTGTGGCTTTATTTATTTAGCTGTTTTATTGTTTTTGTTAGGTGTCTTGAGGCGTATGTAAAAGGTGGGATATAAATATCTTAAATAAACTTGAACATCTGTTTCCATATTTCATCATGGTCTTCCAATATATATTTAAGAGGGTTTTTTCTTTTAGCATTGAAGTTATTTTCAGCCTTGGCAGCTTCTACACTGCTTCATGCATTATAATATATTTACTCAGCGTTTACATATATAGCACAGGTTACAGTTTTAATGAAAACTCTCTTTGAAACATAACACAATGATTAGCATGAAAATATGATTTCAGAAGTATATCAACAATGAATGTTTCCATATAATCTGGTTAAAATGCCTCTTGGATGGGAAAGATAAAATGTATAAGCATTAAGATCGCAATTGAAAACCTCTGCTAAGATTTGTTCCCTGCTTGCATGTGTTTTAACTGGAAATAACTCTATGCAATTAAACTTAGATCTTCCAAATGCATTTTGTACTATTGCCAAATATAATCCTTCAAAAATATTTTCTTCATTAAATATATTGCTTAGAATTAATGTCCTTTGCAGCTCATTTCTCTTCATGTTTACTTGAAAGTAAGTCCTACTGTGTTCAGAGGAGTTTATTGCCTTGTTCATGTGTTTATATACCCACACTCTAGCAAGTAGGTCCATTAAACTCAATGAGACTTAATTCCGGATAGTCCTTAAGTAGCTTTATATCTTATCTCCATCAAAAAGCCCCCTCAAGGCAGTTTAAAAAATAGTCACGGAATAACTTAAAATATAAAGTACAATTTTCTGTGGAAACATATCTTTTCTCCCCTAACAGCAGTAAAGCACCCTTTTGTATGTGGTAGCATGAAGCTCAGGTGACTGTGCAAGAAGAGTCCTGTCTGGGGACTAGACACTTAGGTAACTGAGGAGTGTGGGGGAATGTGAATTTAATTGTAGGTAGGGGCATAGATGGAATTGTATGTTTTATGCCATTGTAATACGGCCTTTGGTGCAAGTATATTATTTATTCTAGTACTAATTCACCTTTCCAGACAATGAGCACTCAAACCAACAAGCAATTTTTAAAATAAAAATAAAATTTTAAAGCCCATCAAAACATCAGAAAACAACTAAAACAGCTGCTTAAAACAAGAAAAATACCAGATCAGCAGCAAATTTATCCAACATAAATGTTTGTGTGGGGGTGGAGAGGGGGGAAGTATCTTAAGCTGATGATGGCAGATACATAGGGAAGAGGCCATCTGAAGCTGTCTAGGAAGAGTGTGGTCCAGAAGATGGCAGCCAGTGAAAATGGAGTCTGGCTTGGTGTTATTTCCTGACCACACTTTCCCAACAAATGGGCTGCTGTATTTTTAACCAGCTTAGATTTTCTAACTGTTTTCAAGGAGAGCCCAATGCAGTGTGTGTTTTTTGTAATCTAAGTAAGATGTTGTTGCTGGCTGACCATCTACTGTAAATCTGGTAAAATGTGCTTCTAAGCAGCGTTGCCACTTGGGAGTCAAACAGCAAAGAAGAGTGACAGAGCGCACACAAGATCGGGGGGATTCCCAAGCTCAGCTTGCAAATTTTAATTACTTTTGTTTTGTAAAGGCTTGGTTTTGTTAACTGTTACCCTGCTCATGATGGCATTGTAACAGTGATAACTTCCTCAGGAGCAGTCAACTTGAAGATGACTGGGTTCTGAGGAAGGAGGTGGCTATCCATAGGAACCTTTTCTGCTCCTGCCCCTTTCTCCTGAACGTGAAGGTTGTTTCATCTCCCTTTTTGAGTCCCCACTGCTCTTCTTGTTTGAGCCCTTACTGAGATTTCCACATGTAATGACGCTTTCTTCAGTTAATTAGTCACATGTTTTAAGCATTGCTTTTCCAAAAGCATTCCAATGTGCTACACTGTCTTAAGATTTTATTTGTATAAACGTTTTAGTGGGACTTAGCAACTTCTTGGATGGAATGCGTTCTTTAAAATTCAAGTCACACATGAAAACAATTTAAACTGCAATTTGGCTCTGCTTGGCAAGCAGGTCTCGTCTCCTTCCAGGTGCCAAATGCAGATGATCTCAAAGCGGTCTTGGCCTGAAGAATGAGAGAGGGTGACTCCATGGCCCTCCAGTGAGCTTTGGCTAAATAGGGGTATAAACTGGCTTTCATGCATACAGCCAACCCTCTGATCAGTGATTGATAATTTGCTAGTTGTAGCACTGGTCTGGAATTTCAAAGGCCAGAAGCAACATCCAGGTAATGGATCAGAAATCTGTAGCTATACCAGAGCCATATGCAGGCTATTAAATATGTGTATTGTGTAAGTTTTGTTTCTAGGTGGAACAGACACTTTCATGTACAACCAGCTGTACTGTATATGGGACCTCAAACTAAGTCTTATGAAGCAGGAAGATTACCATTAATTGTAGAAAGAGGATCATGCCATTCAGGCATAATATGTTCTAGAAAGAAGTTAGTGGCTTAGATCCTAAGTTTTTTTTCGCAATCAGAAGGAGCTTCTGTTCACAAAGAAAGAATTCTTTCATGGGAGGACCCCTTCCATGTGAAGAACTCTCTTTTAGCAAACATCGAGGATCCAAGCCAGAATATACCAAATATCTATTTTTCAATATTTGCTACAGTTAATTGCAAATTTTATTTTTAATTGTCCAAGCTCCACTGCTTACTGACTTTTTGCAAAAATATTGCCTTGACTGGATTAAAGTGAACTGCATTAAAATCCTTGCAGATAGTGGTCTGGCTTTACTTGGAAATATTTCTCAAATATTTTTTCTGACCCACTGAAGACATTTAGCCTGCAAACCTGGGCATTTTTTTGGGAGGAGGGGATTAAATTTAACTGAAATTAGGGAAACTTAATTCTAACAAAAATGCATAGGATCAAGCAGTGTGATTTCTATCTTTATTTGTTTATAACCATATTTGTATACTGCTATTTCATTTCAAAAAACATCAAAGCAGTTTACAATGAATGAATGGATGGACTGCCTTCAAGTCAATCCCGATTTGTGACAACCCTATGAATAGGGATTTATTTATTGTATTTATTGTATTTGTATACCGCCCCATAGCCAAAGCTCTCTGGGCGGTTTACAGCAACTAAAAACATAAAAAACAAACATACAAATTTAAAACACATCTTTTAAAAACAATTTAAAACACAATATTTATCTATTTATTTAATGGCAATATCATGGTAAGTGGTGTTCAGAGGGCGTTTACCATTGCCTCCCTCTGAGGCTAGTCCTCCCCAGCTGGCTAGGACCTGCTCAGCTTGCCACAGCTGCACAAGCCAGCCCCTTCCTTGTCCCCAACTGCCAGCTGGGGGGGCAACTGGGCTCCTTGGGACTATGCAGCTTGCCCACGGCTGCACAGGTGGCAGGGCACGTAACCCTTGATCCACTAACTGTGGGGTGATCTTTAGCTGGCCCTTGACACCCAGGAGACATGAGCGGGGATTTGAACTCACAGACTCTGTACTCCAAGCCAGGCTCTCCTCCCCACTGTGCTATACAACAAATACAAACCATTAAACCATCTTGTCAGTGTAGCCATCATTTGGGCTCATCCAAGTGAGTATTCCACCCCACCATCTTTTAACATTTGTTTAGGGTAGGAGAGAAGCAAATAGACTTCACATCTTGAGCCCAACCTAGAGTAAGAACAGTTGTAGTAAGCTTAAGGAGGGAGGGAGAAGTGCTGGTTGAGGCTTTCTTTAAGCTAAGACTGCTTGAGATCATCTGCATTCAGCACCTACTTGCTAAAGCAGGGCCAATTTGCAGTTCAAATTGTTTTCATGTGTGACTTTAATTTTAAGAAAACAACTCCTTGGATAGAATGCTATGTCCCACTAAAAAGATTATATAAATAAAAAACAGGCAAGCTGTAATGACTTTCCCATTTAGAACTGTAGGATTAACTACAGTAGGGCCCCGCTTTACAGCGTTCCGCTTTAAGGCGTTCTGCTGATGTGGTGCCTTTCATTTTCAATTTTAAAGGGTTTTTCCCCCTTTTGCGATGTTTTGCACTGTTTTTGCATCATTTTCGTGTGACGTGGCCCATTAAAGTCAATGGGGTTCTGCTTTACAGCGTTTTCCGCTTTGCAGCGGGGGTCCGGAACAGAACCCGCCATATAACCGGGGCCCTACTGTAAATGATTATGTGACAGCAACTCCACAGTGGTTATTAAATTGCTACATTAAGTTTGTTTTTTTTTTAAAAAAAAAACTTGCATTTTTCTTCCACTTCTATATAATCTCATATTCAGGGTTTTCTGTGAAGCATTAAAGTTTTCCACATAAATAGACTTTGTAAAGGTATGTGATATGGTGTAAAGCAGCTTAGAATTGAAAATGAAATAAAAAGTTGTTTGATTTATTTTTGCAGTTCGAGCTTTATAATATTAACTAGCTGGCAAATGCACTGTTGTAGGTAGTGAGAAGGTAAAGTAATTGCACACAGGTTTGTCATGGTCATCCTATTCTTATCTCTGAAGATGAGTAGCTGGATCATTTCCCTAGTCTTGAAGGTTTGCTAGAGCCGCAAGCGTGGTTCATTCCAACATAGCTCAGCATACTTCTCATGCCATATTTAGGAGAAGCAGTTCAGGGACTGAATGAGGTTGTATTCCTGTTAGGAGTGCTATAAGGAGCTTCAAAATTTATTTGCGATGTCATGATTACGCCAATTAGCATATAATAAAATGTTCGGAGATGACAAAGTGGTACAGGACCCTGAGAGTTAGAACCTAGGGCCACCATCTTAAACAGCCATAGCACAGATAGGGGAGAAGAGTGCATCCACAGATATCTTGGATTTTTTTTTTACTGCAGCTGATGAGGCATGCTGGTTTTAAATAGAAAAGAGTCTTGCCTGTTTGGCAGCAGTAAAACCCTTCACTGCGCTTCTCTCTGAATGTGCTATTCCCCAGTTGTGCAGTGATTGTCTTAGAATTGAAAATGTTGAACAGTTTTGCTCTGGGTTCTTGTATGGATATATTATGCTTTGTGCAGAAATGTTGCTAAATGTAGGATATCAGTGCACTGCTGTATGAGATAACAGAGTTTGAAATCTTAGCAGTTCTGTGTTGTAACATGACCTTTTAAAATTTCTCTGGTGATCTATTTTCAGCTGTTACCTTGCATATAGTGCTTCTAAAGGACACTTAACCTTCTACTCTCAGGTTAGGCTCATTGCTTTTTTTGAGTAGCAACACAATCCTGTACGTGTAGTATTCAGAAATAAATTTCACAGAGTTCAATGGAAGCTTACTCCTAGTAAGTGCAGCCTAATTTAAGCAAGTTTAAGCAGAAGTACCTTGATAAGTAGCTTGCAGTTTGCACATTAAAAAAAAAAACTCCCTGGAGACAAGTGACATGTATTAGAAATACTAACATCGGTTTTGGGTGAGATCTGGACACAGTGACATTTCCCCTCCTTTGTCCTTCAGCCTCCTGCACCCCTACAATCTGTTCTGGAGAATCCTGCAACCCTACAGGACAGATCTGGGTTTTTTGTGTGGGTGCAAGGAGTGGAAGGGGAAGTCCTATTTGCATGAACAGAAATCTGCACTAGCGGGTTGACACTATCGGTAAGTTTATGGAGTAAATTTTGGGGGTGGCGTCATGGCCACACGTGAAAAGTTTATCAAGTAATTCAAGTGTTAAATACTACTAAAGAGATCTCAACTAAGCTTCTGCAGTGTGACTTGAGTGGGATAGAGTAATTTTACTCATTCAAGCTGAATTTTACCATATTAAAGTTCCTGTGTCCTGCCAAAACAGTTATGCTAGGCTTTTAGAACCAGTTTATAACACACAGTTTATACTTCTTTATGTTTGTTTAAATGCATATGTTGGTTTCCCTTGCTTAATCCAAACAAAAGAGGAAATGCTTGATCTGCCTTGTGTCAATGTAACAGAAGTCTAAAGATTCTTTTTGTGTTTGCTTTTTTAGCATTTGTGATTTATGCAGATGGTTTAGGGAGCAGGCTGTGACATCTGGTTCTCATATAATTAAGCCAAACCATGGCTTACCGTGAAAGCATGAGTGTGGGGGCTCCGGAGAGGAGATTGTGGCCACAGCGCTCCTCCCCCATTCCTCTTGATGTTTCCCTGCTATGAACTAATCCATGGTCTGGCTTAGTGTGTCATCTGACGGCATGAAGTTTGTCTATAATGGACAAACCATGAGCCTTGTTTTGGATGAAACCCTAAGCTAAACCATGTATTTGGTTTGGCTTAGTGGTATGTGCAAACTGAGCCATTCCCTCTTGATCATTAAACCATGGTTAATTATGTCTGCACCATCCCACTGTCTAGTACTAGTTTTACTCTGAAACATACAATGTCAGTCTACACTGACAGGCTCTCAGTGTTTCTGCACTCACATTATATAAATAATAGTACAATATTTTTAAAGCATGGATGGGTTACATTTCAATCATTGCAGCTTTGAAACATTCATTACTTGTAGTTGGACCTTTGCATTAATATTTGAGTAGCAAATTGCAACTCTGTTGTCTGCTGAATGACCAGAGAGATCCCCTAAGTGAAGAATGGGGCAAATGTTTTTCTGTTCATGTATGAAAAGGGGAAGGTGTTTGCTTCAATATTTCTCCCATGTGGCCATGAAATGCATTAATCCGTGAATTATTGCAGCCAGATTAAAATAATATTTCCAGTTTTTCTATATGAAATCTTTGAAACTAGGACATTTAAAACATATATTTCAACTGCAGAATATATTCTAAACTCAAGTGCTATTCCAAGTATATAAGACTGAAATACCACTCTGATATCTTGTTAAAGTGGTGTGTGTATATATAAATAGCTGACAAGGACCAGTTGCTCCTGAACAGTGTGGCAGGGTGCTTTAGAAACTGGTGTACACTTTCAGTTTTAGCACTGGATCAAAGATTAATATCCAGGTAATATAGAAGCTGGCTGGATATTAGGGCTCTCCACTGTTTTTTTACCGTTCCAGTTATCTTACAGAGCTGAGAAGATGGATTTTTTTTATTTCTAGTTGATTTGGAAGTACATGGTGCAGTGAACTGTTAAAAATGGCATTGGGTAAAATGATAATGGTTTCTAGCAGGCTGACATTCCGCTTCTTCAACAAATTGTTACTGCAGTAATTTGGAAAATTCCCTTTTGGAGTGCTGTTAACTTAATAATAATTTTGGCCTATAAAAATACTGTGTTTTAACATTGATTTTATGTGAATAACTACTTGCTGGTTGCATGCTTTGTTAAATTGTCTGGGTATATTCTTGGAAGTTTAAATATAGTTCACTAGTAAGAATCCTGTTTCTTTGTTTAAATGCTGTCTTACGTGTTAACAATGTATTTCAAGAACAGATGCTTCAAAAACATTTTTTTTAAAAGATATATTCATAGATATGACCAAAAGCACAATGTGTGACTAGCCCAATGTCTGTTTTGGTATGATATCTCTTGGGTCACAAATGTTTTACCAGTTAAAATTGTTCTCAGATTAGCAGAAAGAAGCCAGTGTTCCTCCACAGCAAAGAATTAACCAGATAATATTTGTTAAGTCACTGAAACAAGTGACTTTTGTACCAATCCACCACCAGAAATTAAATTAATTTAGAGCTATATTTCTTCTGCAATTACAATGTATTAGAATAATGTTATAATAAGATAATGTATATTTCATCTTTCCTAAATGATGAGAAATTGAGTCGTCGGTATCCCAATGAAAACTGGAGATTTTATTGCTTTAGTAATGTATGGCAATTCTACATCTTAGAAAATACTTTTCTATATCTTTCATTCAAATAATAAAATGTCAGATATTAGTTGTATAATTGGACTGATCACGTGAGTGGGGCCAACAGCAAAGGACACAATTTAGGATTTGTTGCTTCTGGTTGTCTCGGACAAATCAGACAAGATCCGTGTTTCACCAGTCTAACAATTTTTGGTGGATCTACAGCATTCTAGACTTTGTAGAGAACTCGGGGACAATGTCCTTGCTTATGTCTAGTGCCACCATAGCAAATAGTAGACAATGCATTGCAGTGGTTGTCCAGCAACATCCAGCATATGTTTAATGTTGCATTAATTTAAAAATCTCCCTACATCCAATGGCTGGGATCTAAAAGCTACTTGAGGTGTGCCCCAAAGCTTTTTACTCTGAACAGCAGCCCTTAAGCTTAAGTTGCTAGCCTGTTTTGATACAAAAATAAAGGCAGAAATCGAATAGTGCGCAGGATGGATAGCTTTGCTGTACAGAATACAGAAGATTAATCTTAGTCTTCTTGCTCCAGCTATTCAAATTCATAGAAATGAACTACAATTTACTGCCTTGATGTTTTTCCTCCCATGTATGGCAATTTCAGTCAGTTTTAATATGGCAATTTCAGTCATACGGAGCCCTGTCACTGATACTTGCTGCTGCTGCTGTAGGTTTCCTTACACTTGAGGCTCAGAACTAGACTTTTTTATTTATATACTTTTTTTAAAAAAAATATTGCTCTTGAATTGATTTATTTTTAGGTGCCTTGGGTTTCCTTTGTATAAGAAAAAAAAAATTTTTTTTTTTATGTGCCTTCAAGTCAATTACGGCTCATGGCAGCCCTATGAATCTTTAGTAGCATCTGTCATGAACCGCCCTGTTCAGATCTTGTAAGTTCAGGTCGGTGACTTCCTTTATAGAATCGATCCATCTCATGTTTGGCCTTGCTCTTTTTCTACTCCCTTCTGTTTTTCCCAGCATTATTGTCTTTTCTAGTGATTCGTCTTCTCATTATGTGTCCAAAGTATGATAACCTCAGTGTCATCATTTTAGCTTTGAATGATAGTTCCGGTTTAATTTGTTCTAACACCCAATTATTTGCCTTTTTTGCAGTTCATGGTATGCGCAAAGCTCTCCTCCAACACCACATTTCAAATGAGTTGATTTTTCTCTTATCCTCTTTTTTCACTGTCCAACTTTCACATCCATACATAGAGATCGGGAATACCATGGTCTGAATGACCTTACTTTAGCATTCAGCGATACATCTTTGCATGAGAGGACCTTTTCTAGTTCTCTCACAGCTGCCCTCCCCAGTCCTAGCCTTCTTCTGATTTCTTGACTATTGTTTCCATTTCAGTTAATGACTGTGCCAAGGTATTGATAATCCTTGACAAGTTCAATGTCCTCTTTGTCAACTCTGAAGGTACATAAATCTTCTGTTGTCATTACTTTAGTCTTTTTGACGTTCAGCTGTAGTTCTGCTTTTGTGCTTTCCTCTTTAACTTTCATCAGCATTTGTTTCAAATCAATACTTGTTTCTGCTAGTAGTGTGGTATTGTCTGCATATCTTAAATTAAGGCATTTGAATAAATATGTTGAGTGAAATCCAAACTAGCATGAGCAGGTGTCTGTGTGCCTAGTGGAGGGGATCTTCCTTCCCCTTACAGTCCTCAAAAATCTGCTTGTTCCAGCCAGCATGGCCAGTGCTCAAGGATGTTGAGAGCTGGTGTCCAGCAACTTCTGCGGGACCACAGGTGCCCCATCCCTGCCTTATATCTTAGTGCTCTTGTTGGAATCAATAGATCTTAAAATAACTCCATTTGGCAACCTCTTATGTCTCTGCCTTGTATCCTAGAAAAGTGGAATTGATTCTGAATTGCTTAGAAGAAGCATCTTTGTTACAGATGGTAGGCAAAAATCACTTTTCTTCCAGCATACGGCAAAATATGTCACACAGCAAAATCAGCTTGACAATTGCTTTTAATGTGAGCTTTAAGTTAGACAGGGTGACTCCGGTGTATTATATTATTAGGTGCTGTTTGCTGCTGGTAGTGGTTGGTTTTTAGTCTATTCAAAACAGAGCTGCAGATAATTGCATTAATAAAACATTCACATGATCCTGTTTCCTTTTATTTAGGTTTTTAATCCGTTCCTGGATGAAAATGGCAGCCAACAATGCAGTTTTGAACAGACTGGAGCAGAAGGGCGCAGAAGCAGATCAAGTGATTGAATATCTTAAGCAGCAAGTTGCTCTTCTAAAGGAAAAAGCCAGTAAGGCATCGTTCTTTAACCTTATTTAAAATGTGCTTTATTGTAAAACTGGCCATGCAAAATCAGCGAGTAGAGTTGAGAAAGTCTTATCGTGACCCTGGTCCTGTGTAAAAACTATATTGTTTAGGTTATACCTCCTGTACAGCAAGCAATAAAATGCAAAGTTTTCTCACTTTTTTTTTTGAAAAGACACTAGAATGGCCAGGTGACAGAAAATTGTACCATGGTAATACTTGGCAGCCTCCCCCCCCCCCCCGGCCATAATTATTCCTAAGGCTGTACATTGGGCAGCTGCTGGTTTAACTCCTGTGATAGATGGAGAAAGGCTTTTTCCTCTCAGGGAAGGTGCATATGAGAGAGGGTATTAGGGTTTTATAGACAGTAACTGGCATCTTGAATTGTATGTAGAAAATAATTGGCAGCCAGTGGAAATGTTGAAGGACATCCTATACCGAGTGCATACAATACTTTAACCTGGGAGGTTATAAACCAGTGCATGAATGACTGGCCAAGTTCCTCTGTGATTAAGAAGGGGTAGGAACTGGTGTAAGATACAGTTGTTAAAAATCCCCTGGCACTGTTATCATCCGGGCTCCAAGTAGAATATAGAGGCCAAAAGCATTCCAGTTGTTTTTGAAATTTGATTTTGAAAATAACAACCCTGAAGACTAAAACTGAAGAATCTTTACATTCCTGTGCATTGTGGCATAGAGGAAATGATTTTTTTCTATTTCTACCAAACTGGCTTAAGGTAATTTCCGAATTATGAGCAATTTAGCTTATTTACTAATTTAAATAGTAGGCACATCTCCATGCAGAACATTTGGAGATTCTGTGTACATTTGTCCCTACTAGCCACACAGCTGGTTCTGAGTACAACATATATAATATCTTCCAAAATATATCTTGAGAACACTTGTTCATTAACTATGTTCATACATAGTAATATGGTGAAGGCATGTGATTAAAGCACTCTTGTTGCTAAATGTGTTTGGGTAGTTCTTATTTATTCTGCTGTTTCCTAGTTATTTTAATTAGTGTTTTATAGTTATGCTGTTAGTCTGTATTTTTGTATATTAGTGTGTATACTGTCTTGAGAGTCTGGATCAGACCTATTAAATCAGATGTGTTGCCCTTTGGATGTTGTTGGACTATAACTCCCACCATTCTTGACCATTGACCATGCTAGCCGGGGCTGGTAGGAGTTGAAATCTAACAACATCTGGAGGGTCCCCATGTTCACATCCCTGTATTAAATGAATAAAAATGTAACTCTTGTTCATGGCAGGAGCAGAGTTAAGATAAGCAGGGTGCAGAGATAAAAACACCTCTTTAAAGAGCAACATATCAAACTCCTCCTGAACAGCCTGTTCATAAGCGTAATAACAGAAGAGAGCTCTTTCACATCTTCTCAGGCTGCAGAGAGAATTCTGCTATAACACAGTCTGCATCTGTGTTAGAATTGCTTAATATGTTTTTTAATAATGTTTTTAACCCTTTTTAAAAGTTGTTTTTTAATGTTTTTAACACTGTTTTGTTTTAATGTATTTTAAGATCTGTTTTTATGATGTTTTAAAGTGTTTTTAGCGCTTTGTTTGCCGCCCTGGGCTCCTGCTGGGAGGAAGGGCGGGATACAAATTGAATAATAAATAAATAAATAAAATAACTTGAGTTGACTTTACTGAATGGCATCCTCCTCATGAAGAAGAGAGCTTGTGTGAGTGCTGCATGTATCTCTGAATAACATTACAGCCACCTATCTCTGAATAACATACAGTATACCGTATATTCCGGCGTATAAGATGACTTTTTAACCCAGGAAAATCTTCTCAAAAGTCGGGGGTCGTCTTATATGCCGGGTGCTGAAAAAGAGCGGGAAAATTAAGTCAAAAAATGGCGGACAATAACGAAGCGGCAATGGCGGGCAGGGGTAGAGCCGCTTGTGCTGCAGCCGCGGGGCCGATAAGCAAGGTCGCGGCGCAGAAAATCAGTAAAGGAACGGCTAGGTAAAAAAGGCAAAAAAGCCGCCGCCGCTAAGGAAGCAGGAGGAGGCAGCCGCAGCCGCCGTATGCAGGGACCGTTGCGGCGCGAAACTGTCAGGCAGCGAGGCTCAAGGCAGTCCGAGATAAAAGCCGCAAAGGGAGAGATAGAGCCGCAGCCACAGACTCTCAATGAAATATTCCCGGGACGGGGGAGACTCAAACGGCCAGGAACGGGAGGGAAATAACGACGGGAGCTGCAGCCGCAAGCTCCCGCTGGGAATAGAGAAAACCGCAGCCGCAGTCCCTCTGATGGCCGTTGGATGAAAGGCTGGGAAAATCAACGGCCCGGGCAACAGGGAACCCCCCCAAGGGAACTCCCCAGGAATGGAAAACACGACGTTAGATACAAGACAGAGGGAAGGGAACACTTGGTAAACACACAGTCACAAAACCTCCACACTCTGTCAAACAAATACAGCAACAAAAAACACAGAAAACTTAGCTAAGCTACACTATAGGATCTCAATCTTGTTCGTACGAAGGCAAGAATGAACTGGAGAGTGGGAGGGGCCTGACGCCCCAGTCTTGACTTCAAAGACATTCTTGCCTTCGCACGATAGGCTTTGTATACAACAACCAGCCAATCGCCGGTAAGGTACATCGCTTGCATGTCATAAGCAGGGGTAGTCTTATACGGCGAGTATATCCCAAACTCTATATTTTAACTGGAAAAGTTGGGGGTCGTCTTATACGCCCAGTCGTCTTATACGCCGGAATATACGGTACTTCTCTAGCACTGTTAAAGCCCATCAAATGAAACTACCTTACCGAAGCCAAATCATTGTTCCATCTAACCCAGAATTGTCTACTCTGACTAGAAGCGTCTCCCTAAGGTTTTGGGCATAGATTTTCCCACCCTGATAACCTGAGGTCCTTTAACTAGAGATGCTGGAGATTGAAGCTATGACTTTATACATGCAAATATTTAACTAAGCTGTAGTCCCATGCAATCTTGTGTACCATCACATTGATGATGTTGTGCTAATGCTAATAACTTGGGCTTTTTATTAAGACTTTTGTGATCCTTCAATAACTTGTCTGCACTGATTCACAATCTCTTGCTTTCAGCACTGATTTATCCAAGAATTTGTTCATAGCTATCAAATTCTGTCTTTGACTAGGTAAAGATAAAACCCTAATCTGTATTTTATAATGATCCAGAGCTACAATTAGAACTGTTTAAACATATTCTTTACCTTTTGTTTCTTTATCAATTACACTTATGTGCTTGTATACAAAGTAGTCATAAGTTCCCTTGGTCTAACGTAGCCTTCACTTCCAGATTTGTACTACAACTTCCATCAGTGCTGACTGAGACTTACTGGATTTGTAGTGCAAAACATCTGGAGGGCACCAGGTTGGTGAAGGTTAGCTTAAGTCTTTGGAACTCCAGCATAAAGCCAAAATAGTGCTCTTGCCACCTTTTTTATTACATTGTCTGCAGCTCTAGGATTTTTTTGTATATTGTTCAGTGTGTATGAACCACACCCTCACCTTTTTTTCAATTCCAAAGAAGGCTTTTTGGCCTAGAATCGACAGACAGACATTCTGCTTATAAATATAAGAGATCAAACTTTTCAACATTTTCTACGGAGCCCTAAGGTAGTGCCTGTAGAGTGCTTTTCACTATAGTTTACAGTGAAATGTTCTGACGTCTTCCATCCCTGTTTTCCTGATGTAGTTAGAAAGAAGACTGTAAACTTAAAGAATAAACAGTTTGACTGTGCATTCCATTGTAACAGGCATACGATACAGTTCCAGATTGTATTCCCTTAAGAACCTCAGAGCAACAGTTCATTTCTTAGAACAGGTGCCAAGTGAAAGGGGAAGGCAAATGTGATTAAGAAGTCCAATTCTGTGGAATTAATTGAAAAATACTGAAGATTCAGTGGTAATAACTGATATTACTATGTCATTTTGACAGTAGTGTAGGTTGGTAAAATGTCTTCAATAACTGGGAAAACTGAGGTGCTGAGAAGCTATATATGGGGATTATGTGGAAGAGCAAGGGACAGAGCTTAAATCTCCTGCTCCCCTTTCCAGAACCATAATGGAAAGAACATCTTTCCTTTTAGTTGCTATGTTGAGGCTCTCTCTGTTGTCATGACTGTTCCCCTCATTTTTTTTTTTAAAAACTGATACTTTCCCTTTCCCCCCCTCATAACAGAATAAGTCTGGAATTTGAGCATTGCAAGAAACTCATAATGTG
This sequence comes from Rhineura floridana, assembly GCF_030035675.1. Lineage (NCBI taxonomy): Eukaryota > Metazoa > Chordata > Lepidosauria > Squamata > Rhineuridae > Rhineura > Rhineura floridana. The sequence goes on along the minus strand of NC_084488.1, from coordinate 93,448,734 downwards.
CTCTGGTTGCATAAGTGATTTTCTGTACATATTATTTTTTCTATGTTAACTGGATTATTACCCCTGGATTGTTTTTATAAAAAAAGGCTAAGGCAAAAAGCACAAGGAGCAGTTGCTAACTTATATGAACTGTGATTTTCTGGGTTTTTTTAAAAAAGGTTTTGGAACAAATGGTTCTTATGTCAATTGTAAACCTAGTAATAGAGCTCAAATTTGTTTAAAACTATGAAATCCAGTGTTCCATTTATGGCAATATAATATATAAGATTCCTAATGGAAGTTTGTCTCCTGTAGTCTTGCAGGCATCTCTGAGGGAAGAGAAGAAACTTCGTGTAGAAAATGCTAAACTGAAGAAAGAAATTGAGGTGCTGAAACAGGAATTGATCCAAGCAGAAATTCGGAATGGAGGTGACTGAAATTGGGGTGGGAGAGCAGTGTTGTCTTAGGCAAGCACAGCTTCCTCATTCAGCCTTCAGTAACCCTTTTCAGTGACAACACCGAGGGGGGGATATATATTTGGGAGGCACTGAAGGGATAAAGTGTACTTTGGGGTATGGGGGGAGATTTGCCTCATTTGTTAGATTTAATCTGGGGAGCACTTGCTGCCCCTCTGATGCCACTTATGCTCCACTTGTGCTTTGCCATAGCATCACATAGCAAACCACAGTAAAATTTCAGAAAGTACATACTTCTTGTCTGTCTTTAGGGTCTTGCTGTTTGTGACAGCTGAAATTGAGCCAGCAGGCACACTTGAGCATCCTGAGAATCGTAGCCATGGGGTGTTTTTTTGTTAAAGAAGTAAATTTCCAGCCATTTTGGTTGAAAGTTGGCAGCAGAGTGGTGGTGGAATCAAGGGCTTAGCTGAAATTGTATTTGTGTGTATGCATGCAAAATACATGAAACCCTTACCAGTTACTTTGTTTAATTCTAAAAGTGCTTTGAAACCTTATGTACCCAAGCAGCTTTGCCTCCCCAAATTGATAGTTTGGGTTTTAATTTTAAATTTTATTTTTTCTAACTGGAGAGTGAGGGGGAGTATTGCAAATGACAAGAGGATATATAAGACCATGGCCCCAGCCCTCTAAAGTTAGTCATTCCAAAGACCTACTGGAAGCCATGAGGCTTTAAGTATTGACTAATGTGTTTCATTGGGACTTGAACATGAACAGCTTTTGGCACTCTACGGAGCAGATTTTTGGGGTGTTGGAGGGTTAATGGGGAGGAGAGAAAGGGGAATCCTGATGTGCAAGCAGAAATCTGATTTTATGACATTGTACGTTGCCCTTAGTCTCTTATATTTCGCTTCCTTCAAAATCATGCATATAAAAATGCAGAGTATAAGTACATAGAAATTGCCTACAATTTGACTTATAAACAGAGGCTGCATGCACACCATACATTTAAAGCACACACACACCCCAAAAATCCTGGGATATTTAGTTTACCTCCCACAGAGCTACAATTTCCAGCACCCCAAGCAAACTACAGTTCCCAGGATTCTTTTGGGAGAAATGTGCTTTTAATTATGGTGTGTACACAGCCTGAATCTTATGGTTGTGGTCTCATACTCAGGATCATTAGCTAACCTACAAATACAGACAAATGAGGTGGTGGCATCACTTACAAATGTACATGGTGGGTACTATTTTTGAATACTTCCCTGCGGGGGGGGAAAACCCTCTGGAAGTAAAAATCAAAAGAAAAACTAGCCTATTTGGAGGGGGTGAGGAAGAAAGAGATGTTCTAGCCCTGTCTCGTCCTTGTGCTAGTTTTCTACTTGCAGGGAATTTACACACAGGGCAACATTCAATTGTAGATAGGCCAAATGCATATGTGAGTAATGCCATACTGATTTTATGAAATATGTACAGCTCCTCTGGTTTGGTATTAAGCAGTTGTCCAGCGCAATAACTTTAACCTATTGATGTTTATATATTGGAAAGTTATTTCAGCTATATTACTTATAATCTATTTTAGTCCGCTGACTAAAATACTACATCTTGCTAAGGCTACAATCTCAAGCACAGATTCTTGGAAGCAATTCTCATTTAAATCAGGCATGATTCTGATTAATATGATTGGATTGCTAGAAATACAGATATTTGTTGCTGCTATCAACTTCATGATTGCCTATGCTCACAATGCTCACCAATAAAAGCCAGAGGGGTCATGTTTAATGTGTGCAAACTTGAAAATGACAACAGCCTGCATTATAATTTTCATTATATTACAAATAATATTGCACAAGATAGTTGTAGCTAGCAGAACCCACATTTTAGATCTATGGATTGGATTTAAGCAGTAATGCATACCTTGTTAGCTAAATCTATACTATTCCTGTGTTAAATATTATACTATGGCATTTTTTTGGTTTAAAAAAAACAACCCGAAAGAATCTTATTTTGTCTTTAACATAGTGAAGCAAGTCTCTCTACCACCCATCGAAACACCTTCTGCAGCATCCTGTTCGGAAGGCTTCTCTCAGCCAGCCCCTGCTGCAGTCATCCCACCTGATCCCACAGGCCAACCCAAAGAAGCAAACAAAGAAAAGAAGAACAAGGACAAAGAAAAGAAAGGTAATGCTGCAAAAGTTACTTGGAAATGTTCAAATTTTGTTAATAAACACGACAAAAGAATCTTATTCATGCAGAAGTGTAGAAGAAATAGGATTGGCAGACTGATAAACAGCTGTGTAACTTATGTGGAATTAATGCTCTGAATAAACTAAGCATTTTCAGTTTAAACCTGCTCCATAATTAATTCAGTACATTTTCTTTAGACATTAAAATAGAATTCTGTTAGAATTAGTGAAAACGAACAGGGACCCACAACAAACCTGTTGCAGGGTATTCCAGTTCCTTACAGGCAGATCCCCAGTCCCTGTTCAGGGCTCCAACCAGCTTGGAACAGGAGCCTTGTAGTGTAGGATTTGCGGGGGGGGGGAGGGTTAGGAGGGTGAAACAAAGCAATCTTTTCCCTATCTTATGAAACGTGTATTGGTGACTGAGGGCCCTGGGCCCAAGTGATTTGTAGCTATATTGATGGAGTGATGTGAAGAATTAATGGAGAATGGGAAAGGAAGAAGTTTCTTTTCCCTTCCTCCACTTTTTTATTTTATTTTAAAAAATTATATGCTGCTTGTTTGTAAGAAAACCTCTAAGTGATTTACAAGAAATATAAAATTATCAATAAAACAATTAAAATATTTGAGAGACAATTAGAACAGAAGTAAACTAAAAAGGTTAAAACAAATGACCCTAATATTAAAATATTAAAGCATCCATAACCCTAATACTGGCCCTGAACTAGTTCAAGCAGGCCAGTTCCCTTTCACTGCCACACCTTTTCCTTTTTTCACAACTATCCTTAAAAATATATGGTTCCGTGGTCCTCAGCATTCCATAGTTCTTGATGTTGCTGAGAATATGTCCTTACCAGGCCATTTCTGAGGTTTGTATTAAATGAAGTTCTACCAAAGTTAGTTATGTCCATCAATTTCAGTGGGTCTAATAGTTTTTTTCTTTTAAACTATATTTTCACGCTAATATACTTCTGTGGCCCTAGGGATTCCCCCAAGAATTCAGAAACACATTTGGGGGTGGACCCATTTTGCTTTGAAGCAAAACTTTGTCATCAGAGGAAATTATACTGTAATACTGTCTAGTTAACGATGTTTAAGAAATTTTATTTTTGCAGAGTTATAATATTGCTGGTCTCTGATTTGAAATCAAAGAGTGTTAAAATGCATAGTGGGGAGATTTCAGACAGGGAAAAAGAAATGTGTGTGTTTACAATTTTCCATAGGAGGTGGGCCATCACTGTGGGAAATAGTTCCACCTATCGTGCGAAGGCAAGAATGTTTTTGAAGTCAAGACTAGGGACGTCATGCCCCTCCCACTCTCCAGTTCATTCTTGCCTTCGTACGAACAAGATTGGAATTTCACATAGCATTTAGCTAAGTCTCGTATTTGTTTGTGTACTTGTCTTTAAAGCCTTTTTTTTTTCTGTTTTGTGTTTAGCCTCTGAGGGTTCCCTCAGAGACCGCGGCTGCGGCTTTCTCACCCTTCCCTCAGAGCTATTCAATCTATTTTATTTCCTTGACTGGGGGCTCCCTCTGAGACCGCGGCTGCGGCTCTCTTCGTTTTGGCAGTTTCTAGCCCCCCCCCCGCTCTGTTGTATCCTTAGCCTGGGGGCTCCCTCAGTGACCGCGGCTGCAGTTCTCCCTTTTTGATCGCTTCTGATCGCTTTTGACCTCCCCCCCCGATCTGTTGCCGCGGCTGCGGCTTATCCGATCTCAGCGGGAGCTTGCAGCTGCGGCTCCCGCCGTTAACCCTCTGCCTCAGATCGCCCTCGCTACGTGGCTTAAATCCCACTGCGAAAGGCTTTACAGACCGCGACGGCGGCTCTCTCTGCAGCAGCTGCCGTTTTTCCCCTACCTGTTTTCTCCGGGGATTTTCTAGAGCCGCTACTGCGGTTTTCGGCGAGACCGTGCTGGGCAGCCCTTCCCCCAGTTCGCCTCCGACGGCCGCCATTGCTTCTTCCCTCTCTGCCATTTTTTCCCGCTCTTTTTTTCCGGGAGCCATTTTTTCTTTTTGATTTTGAATTTCCCGCCTTTTTTGTTCCCCTTATTATCGGATACCTCCCTTGCAGGCTATCTATCCGTATGTTTGTGTATATGTGCTGCTGACAAATTTACACACGGCTGATTTACACACATTACTGTGGCTGTAATCATAGTGGCTGAATTATATTATCAAGGCTGGAGCTCCAGTCCTAGTGGGCTGGATTGTATTATCAAGGCTGGAGCTTTAATCCTAGTGGCTGGATTACATTATCAAGGCTGGAGCTTTAATCCTAGTGGCTGGATTACATTATCAAGGCTGGAGCTTTAATATCAGTGGCTGACTTGTATTAAATCTGATTTACATTATATATCCTGCCCCCTCTGGGGCCGTGAACAAACCAAAAACCCAGCCTACAGCACTAATCTGAGTGTGCCAACTCTAAAACAGCCTATATTATATTAACGCTGATACCTCAGTGCATTCTGCCCCCTCTGTGGCAGTGCATTTCGCCATCTGCCAGTGTATCCTACCCCCTCCGTGGTAGTACGCTGTGCCAGTTCGGGTCTTTACATCCTGCCCCCTCCGTGGCAGTGTACTGCACCCAGGTTTATATAAGATGGCAGAACAGCCAGGCATGTCACCATCAACACACATGGTGCCAGATCAGCCAGACATGCCACAATCAGCCAAGCCACAACATCCTAACACGTCTAAGACCAGACATGCCAAAGCACTGGCTAAGACAAAACATCTTTCCAGCCATAGTAAACCAAAGCGCCCTCGTTATGTCTCTGTGCCAACCACCACCACAGCACAGACACACATAAGTGATATTTTCCATTCTCCTGCTACTGCCTCTGACGAGGAAGAGTTTGTTGGCTTTCCCCCTCACTGTTCGCCTAACGAACCTACCTCTGGCTTACCGCCTCAGACATCTGTTCCAATAGTTCATCAGGCACATACATCTCCCACATCTGGTCTGCAGCTGTCTCCTGATTTCCTCTCCCAACTCCAAGCCATGCTGGCTTTTTTCACACGAATGCAGTCACTACCACAAGTTCCTGCCATACCCCCACTCAACATGGACCAACGTGCGTTCCATGCTGCTCATCCTTCCTGCTCACCAGATCCCTTTGATGTAGCCAGAGGCAGATGTACGGACGAAGCCTCGTATGCGGAGGAGTCAACTTTCACTGACCATGTTGAAGGAGACGACTGGAGCGACTATTCAGATCATGAGGAGGATACATCGTATCGCTTGTTCAATACCTCAGATTATCAACCGCTAGCACGTAGGGTACTTCATACCCTTGGTCTCCAGACTGCGCCTTCAACTTCGTCCGCCCCAGCTATCAAAGGGGCCAAGGTCCTCAAATCCCCTGCACCTACTGAACACTACATCCCGGTGCCGGACCCAATTGCCAAATTAGCCTCCGAAGAATGGGCCCACCCACTCAAAGCTCGACGCTTCAAGAACCTGGCTGACAGACTTTACGCCCTAGCCCCAGACTTTGCCACCAAGTTAGATGTCCCTGGCATAGATGAACCAATCGCTCGCCTCGTTTCACGATCTCTCTTGCCCAGGGAAGGGGAATCCCACCTAAAAGATACTACTGAGCATCGAATAGACTTCGCCCTCCGCAAGAATCACGAGGCCACTGCCCTAGCCATGCGTGCCTCCGCTTCAGCCTCCATCTTCTCCAGAGCATCTATGATGTGGATGGATGACCTTCTAGAGGATGCTAACCCTGATCCTGTCGCCTTCAAAAGAGCACTATTGAAATTACATAAGACAGCAGCTTTTGTGGCCGATGCCACTTTGGATGCCACTCAATTAGGGGCACGAGCCATGACGACTCAAATAGTCGCTCGTCGCACCCTCTGGCTTCGCCACTGGCAAGCTGATTCAGCGGCCAGACTGAACCTGTCCAAGGCTCCTTACTCCGGATCTCTACTCTTCGGCGAGGAAGCTCTAAAGGCAGTTCTGGTTGATCCAAAAGACGCCCACAAACCGGTTCTAGCCACAGTCAAGAACATCGACCACAGGCCCTTCAGGCGATTTCCCTCCTTTCGTTCTAACCAGCCCTTTCGAGGAACGCGGCCAGGAGGACGAGGCCGCGACTTCAGACCCTATGACTCCAACGCATTCAGGGGCTCCTGGAACCGACGCTTCCAGGGCAGAGGTCAGTACCAAGGGCGTAGGGGCAACTCATCGTCCTCATATAGGGGAGGTCCTCGCCTACACAAGTAGTATTAACGCCCTCCCCATAGGTGGCAGATTACTTAATTTTGGAGATCGATGGCTGCGCCTTACTACGGTCTCCTGGATCAGGGACCTTTTCACTTATGGCTATACCATAGAGTTCTGGGCAACCCCATCAGACAGATTCCATCCGTCTCCTTGCCCAAGGGCACCAGCCAGGCACAACATCATGCAGACAGCTATACATCACCTCTTGGACATAGCGGCAATAGAGCCAGTTCCCACAACTGAGAGATCGGAAGGGGTGTACTCCCTCCTATTTGCTGTGCCAAAACGAGATTTATCTTGGAGGGCGGTATTGGACCTCAAGTTTGTCAACCGTTTTGTAACATACCGCAGGTTCAAAATGGAATCTCTCCATTCCATTACCGAGAGTCTGCATGAAGGAGACTTCCTGGCTTCTATCGACCTTAAGGAAGCGTATCTCCATGTGCCCATTTGCATAGCCCACAGAAAGTTTCTTCGGTTTGCCTTTGGCCACCAACATTTTCAATATAGAGCGATGCCATTTGGCCTCTCCTCTGCTCCAAGAGTATTTTCCAAGGTGCTACTCATCCTAGTGGCTTACCTTCGGACCCAAGGGGTTCATATCTACCCATATTTGGATGATCTGCTAATACGGTCCAAGTCTGAAGAGCTGGCTCATCATCATTTAATGATCACCCTCAATGTTTTGCAGACCTACGGCTGGCTTGTCAACTTCGACAAAAGCCATCTCCAACCAACCCAACACCTACTACATCTTGGGGCAATGTTGGACACCCTGCAGGCAATGGTCTTCCTGGCTCCAGATCGCATCACTGCCATCACAAGCATCGCAAGGTCCCTGATGCAACAAACATCCGCAGACGTCATGCTTCTCGCCAGAGCGCTCGGGATGTTTATCTCCACAATCCACATTGTGCCCTGGGCTCGAGCCCACACTCGGCCCCTTCAGTGGACTCTGTTGCCTTTTCAAAAAGACATTGCCAGCTCCAACCATCGCAAAGTTCGTTTGAGCCCTGCTCTGCGCCTCTCCTTCCGCTGGTGGACCAAGGTTCAACACCTCTCCAAGGGCACGTCGTTCAGAGAACCCCGCAGAACCGTCGTGACCACAGACGCCAGCCTCACAGGTTGGGGAGTCCACTGCAACTCCCAGTACGTTCAGGGGGTTTGGCCCAACGCAGAGCAATCTCAAAGCATCAACTGGCTGGAACTAAAGGCTGTCCGCTTGGCTCTATGTCATTTTCAGTCTCTGTTCCCTTTGCATCATGTGCTCATTCGAACAGACAACACGTGTGTAAAATCACATTTGAACAGACAGGGGGGCACCAGGTCTCGTCCTCTGCAAGACTTAGCCTCCCTCATCTTTGTCTGGGCAGAACAACATCTACAATCCCTGAAAGCAGAGCACCTCAGAGGGATTTGGAATGTAACAGCAGACTGGCTCAGCAGACAACAGGTCTTTCCGGGAGAATGGAAACTTCATCCAGCTATTTTCCATCGTCTCCAGTGTCGGTTCGGCACCCTCTCAGTCGACCTGTTTGCTTCCAGTCACAATTGCCAGCTTCCAAGGTACTTTGCCCGATACCTGGACTCAACAGCAGAAGCAGTGGATGCTCTGACAACACCATGGCCAGACGGTCTATTGTACGCCTTTCCTCCCATACCATTGTTAGCCAAAACCTTGAGGAAGGCGCGAACCGAAAGGGCACAGCTGGTTCTGATAGCACCATTTTGGCCACGCCGACCGTGGTTTTCAGATCTTCTGGCAATGTCAATGATGGATCCTTGAACACTTCCAGTAACGCCAGACCTCCTATCCCAGGGTCCAGTACTGCACCAGGACCCTACTTGGCTCAAGCTAACAGCGTGGCGTTTGAACGGGGACATTTGAGGTCAGCTGGACTGCCTGACGCTGTGATTGATATTATTTTGGCCTCGAGAAGACCATCTACCACTCGCATTTATCAACATACCTGGGTGGCTTTCTCCAAGTGGTGTCAGTCCCACCACCACGATCCATCCCAGGCCAGTGTGCACCAGGTGCTCCAATTTCTCCATAGTGGCTTTATGATGGGACTTCGACCCAACACTCTACGTCGACATGCGTCTACTCTGTCATCCATTCTCTCAGTGTCCTCTCCTGGAGATCATATTTCCTCACATCCGTTCATCAAACGTTTTTTGAGGGGAGTCGCCCTACGCTCTCCGGCTGTTGTCCATCGGTTCCCCTCATGGAGTTTGCCCAAAGTTCTGCAGGCTTTGCAATGCCCTCCATTTGAACCCATCAGGACTGTGCCCCTACGTATACTGTCCTTCAAGGTCCTGTTTCTGATCGCAATCACATCTGCCAGACGCGTTTCGGAGTTGGGCGCACTGTCTTCTGCCCGACACCTCTGCGTCTTCCATAAGGACTCTGTTGTGCTGGAGACTGACCCTTCCTTTCGTCCCAAGGTCGATTCAGTTTTTCATTGCAACCAGGACATTGTTTTGCCTTCCTTTTGCCCGAATCCTACCCATCCTCTTGAAAAGGCTTGGCATTCGTTAGATGTCCGGAGGGCTCTCAAGACCTACCTGTCTAGGACCCAAGAGATTCGACGAACGGAGTCTCTGTTTGTATCCTTTCATCCAAGGTCTATGGGGCATAAAGTTTCCAATCCTACTTTATCCCGTTAGTTAAGGGCATGTGTTACTTTAGCATATGAGTCTCTGAAGCTGTCAGTTCCAGCTAGTATAACGGCTCATTCTACCAGGTCAGCTGCCACTTTGGCTGCTTTTGCCACTAATGCTCCTGTTGCCGAGATTTGTAGGGCCGCAGTCTGGTCTACCCCACACTCGTTTATAAGGCATTATAAAATTGATCGCTATGCTTCTGCTGACGCATCTTTTGGCAGACGAGTGTTGCAACAGGTTCTTAATGAGGATTAACATGTGGGTAGTCCCTCCCTATATGGGTTGCTTTGGTACATCCCACAGTGATGGCCCACCTCCTATGGAAAATGTACCATTGGTCTCACCTGAAAGGTGATTTTCATAGGAGTGGGCCATCACGACCCTCCAGTTGGAGGATGACTAGAGATTTTATCAGTGGGTTACATGTTATTGTTACGCTATTATATTTAAATGTAAGAGTGAAGTCAAGACTTTTAGTCTGTTATGTTATGTAGTTATGTTAGAGTCATGTTGTTATGCATGTAACTATTATGTTATTTTCTGGCGGGCTGTTGGCCTTGTTCTTGTATTTTTAGATATCTCTTTTTAGACTCGCTACGAATGAACTGGAGAGTGGGAGGGGCATGACGTCCCTAGTCTTGACTTCAAAAACATTCTTGCCTTCACACGATAGGTGGAACTATTTCCCACAGTGATGGCCCACTCCTATGAAAATCACCTTTCAGGTGAGACCAATGGTACAACTGCTTGAATTGCATGCCTGTGTCATTAAATGGCTTCTGATTTGGTTCAGTAGGAGAAAAGAAGGAGAAAAAGCAGCAGTCACCTGTGAATGATGACTCAAAGCCTTTAGATATTTCCCGGCTTGATCTTCGAATTGGTTGCATCACAGCAGCGAAGAAACACCCAGATGCCGATGCTCTGTACATTGAGGAGGTTGATGTGGAGAAACAAATCCTAGAACTGTTGTCAGTGGGCTAGTGAAGCATGTTCCTTTAGAAGAGGTACAGATAGAATTTCATTTTTTTTTTGCTAAATAAGGTTTATTTTTAACATTTTAAATTCATTTTTATAATAATTCAGCATTTACTTCTGATACTTAATAGGTATGTAGCAGATAGATATTGAAATAATCTCCTTATTAGGAGCTTGTTATTTAAGAAACAAATTAGAGACATGCCAAAACAAATCTAGCTTCCTCCAGGACTACAATGTGACTCCATCACCCAAGGAACTTTGCTGGTCCTCTTCCTGTATGCAGTGCACCTGGAATAGCCAGTAATGACTCCTTAGTCTGCATTTTCTAGGCCAGGGTGACCCTCCATATGTTGCTAAACTGCAATTCCTAACGCTCCTGTCCATTGTCCATGCTGGCTGTGGCTGGGGGAGTGTGAGCTCAACATCTGGAGGGCTACAGTTTTCCCACCCCTGCTCTAAGCATTTATCAGTGGAGCTTGCCCTACAGTCCTCGTTGCAATGCATTAAATGTTATGGCGGTGGTAGGGTAGGATATCTCTTCCTCATTAGCCACTTTAGCTGTCACATCAAGCAGTTGATATGTTCCTGTTAACTGCTTTCTTCCCTATGTAAAGCAAAGCCATGTTTGTCACTTAAGGATAAAAGTATGTGTGGGTTTTTCTCTTGGTAATTGGAGAGGCTGCTAGCAGGATGGAAGGGCTATACTGTGGTGGTAGAGCATGTGTGTTGCGTGCAGAAGGTTCCAAGTTCAATCCCTGGCATCTCCAGGCAGGAATGGCAAAGATTCCTGGTCTGAAACACTGAAGAGCCACTGCCAGTCAATGTAGGCCAGAGGTGGAGAATCTCCAGCCTGTGGGACAGTCTTAGCCTGCCAGGTGGTCCAACTTGGCTTGTGGGGCCATTTTCCCCAAACCATGCCTACCCACCCATTAGCTGATATTACTGATGATGTCATCTGATGCGTGCAAGTCTGGTGTTAAATCTTACGTTGGCTGCAAGTCCCTGTTCCTGCTAGGGAAATGGGGAGCACAGTCAAACTGAGCAGAATTCCATGCAAACCATTTCCTGATTCGGGAGGGGGTTTGCATTGCAACCTCCTGCTAAAACAGATGTTCTTTCCATCATTCTAGGGGATACCAGGCAATCCCCTCCCTGAATCAGGAAGGTGTGTGCATCAGAATCTTCTGCTAAAATATGTGTTTTTTGCATTGTTTAAAGCAGGGGATTCCATGCGAACCTGCTTGGAATCCCCTGCTAAAATGATGGTGAAAAGTTTCCTGTTTAGCGGCACCTTGCTGATGACACCATTGTAACATTGTGTGATTGATAGGTGGGCAGCCCCATCCACCTGTGATATTTGGCCTGCGATGCCAATCCTGATAAGAATCTGGCCTGTGGAGCCAAACAGGTTCCTCACCCCTGGTTAGGACAGTACTGAGCTAGGTATGAACTTGGTAAAAGGCAGCTTCCTATGTTTGAAATACAAAATGATATCCTAATTCTGCTATTTGGTAACAAAGCTTACCTAATGCTCTAAGTAATTTTGAGCAAACACATAATTTCTAATTATTCTAATACTTGTGGATCAAAAAATGTTGTGGAAGTAAACTTCTATTGGTTCTTAACTTACTTTTATTAAATACTTAACGTTCACCCATGCATCTGTTCTGTCCTTTGTCCAATGTGAAGGATGCAGATATATCTTGACGAAAGTCAACATTGTTGCACACTGTCACTTGAGCCTTAATGAGAGCAGAATTCAGTAGAGCATGATGTTTTACAAGCTAGGTCAAACCCTATCCTCTTTAATTTTCATTAGCTGGGAACCCGGTAGCTACATTAGGCATGCCCAAAGACTTGGGGTGTTGAATTACTGCTCTTTTCCTCCTTTTAGTGCCGTTGTCCTCCTTCTCCATCCCCCAGAGGTCACGCACTTTTGAAACACTCGCCTAAGCTTCAAAAAAAGTTTGCCACAAGAGAGGATTGCTCTCAATGAACACAAGCATAGAATTCCCCTGGACAGGCATCATTAGTCCCATGGTTCTTTGGGTCCACTCTCTTGTGTTTAAGGCGCTATACTACAGGGGTACATATTAGGGCCTTCTGTTCATTTTTTCTCTGACCTGGGAAATAAAAAGGACACTTTTTAAATAGTCCTGTGTCTTTGTGTTTTGGCAGCCTTATTATGCCAGCAATTGCATAAAAATATGAGAGGCTCTTTTGGTAGGTTTCTTCTGTATCCTAATATGGTTTGAAGCATCTAGCATTGTTTCGCCTGTTACATTAAATATAGTGGAACCTCCACAGCCAGGCAGCTTGAAGGACACCCACTTAAGGAAAACATTTTTTCTGGCTGAACATATTGAAATAAGTCAGATCCTGAATTTTAAGCAAAAGTTATCCAAGATAATATTCAGGGAAGGAGGAGGATCTGCTTAGCATTCTGTCTCGTTCTGACAGTTCCTGGTGTTCCAAAAGAGGAGAAATACCCCTTTAGTACTTCAGCTGGATCCAGATGGGGCCACCTTAAATTTATCTAAGTTTATTGAAATAACTGAAGCTGTTTGCTTCCAACAGTTTTTGAGGCGATTGTTTCATAACTCTGTACTTCAGGTAGTTAGAAATAGGTTTCAAACCTAAACATTAATTAGTATATTTTTCTTCTACTTGCTTAGCTTATGTGTGTGGAAACAGTAGTGTTGTTTTTTATACCTGGCAGATTTGAGAATATCTGTTAAGAAATCTGATTTTGTTAAAGATGTTTTGATTTTAATTCCTCTTTCTCAAAAAAGAATAATTCATTTCCTTGGACTAAGTTGTTAGATGCAATGTTCCCTAATAGAGTCTCATTGTTCTGTTTGTTCATGATATTCTTCCCTAGTGCAGGTGGGGCAAAGAAGCATTTGTAGTTTTAAATGAATGAGTTGCAATGCACATTATGTGCAACCATTTTAATTTAATATGCTCCAAGAACTTCATCCTGTCTTTGGCATTTGGAATCAGTAAGTGTACATAACATAATTACATTCTGAATGGTAAACCACCTGGGCATACTTGTTATACTTTCTCTGACTAGTTTAGAAGGATGTTTTTATGAAAATTCCTTAAAAATAGGAACCCAGGAACACAAAGAATAGAAAGCCAGTAAAACATTGTTTCAGCCATTATACCTGCACATCAGGACACAATATTAATGTCTTTATTGCACCCTTGTTGTGTCTCTATATTAGAAGACAGTTAGCCTTAATTGGCTGTTTCCTGGCTTTTACTATTGAATTAGCATTGAAAGAATGTTAATTGTTGCTAACATATTGGTATCAGCATACTTGGTGTTTTTGTGAATGTGTTGTCGTTTTTCCTGTATGTGCTGCATGCATTCCGGTTTTCTTGCTTCCTCATCGTGAATGAAATTTATAAAAACCTAACTAAATTCTACTTTTTTAAACTTATATGCCCATGTACAGATGCAAAACCGGATGGCAATATTTCTCTGTAACCTGAAGCCAGTCAAAATGAGAGGGGTGGTATCTCAAGCCATGCTGATGTGTGCTAGCACACCAGAGAAGGTGGAGATTCTAATTCCTCCCAGTGGGGTTGTTCCTGGAGACAGAATCACATTTGAAGGTTTTTCTGGTAAGCAAAAGCATCGTGGACATCGGCAAGAAGAAATTTGCAAGGAAATATAACAATATATGAGCAAAAACATGTACAGGAATGAAATTATCCAGTAGTTAAAATATAGAGAGGAAAACAAATAGTTCTTCATTGTAGTCTTGGTATAGTCCAGTGCAAGTATCTGCCTTTTCTTTGCACCTACCAGCATGAAGGGACATTGAGATGTATTTGTGGACTGTGTGTGAAAATGGTGGGACCTGCCAAGAGGAGGAGTATGTCACTACCAACCTGCAGAGACTGCAGAACTTGGCAAACGGTGTCTGACAAATAGGTGGATTTGCACAAAATAAGCATTGATTCCTTTTTAAAAGGATAAAGCTCCTATAATGGAAAGAAATAGGTACTGCCAGGCTTGGAAACACTTGACATACTTTCCCTGGGTGATGCTTGGAAGTTAGTGCTTTGGTGAAGTATAAACTTTCATATGAAGAAAGCATGAAAGGGCAGCATCAGCTATGGGCTATCAGTGAAAAGGCACAGAGTACCAGTGATATGCTTTTACTGAGATATCACAGGGGGAAAAAGCTGGTGCATAGGGAAAAAAATGAAATCCTCTGTCTTAGTTCAGACAAAATTGTAACTAAAATTAAAAATAGAGGGTTGTATTCATATCATGTGACTGGACCTTCCTTTGCTCTCCTCCCCCTGTGCCCCTCCTAATCTGCTCCAGGGGATCCCCCAACCTTAAAGACCAGATTGGGGGGGCACAGAGAGGAAGGGGAAGTTCTGTTACTGTGGCAGACATATGTTCCACTTGTGCAAGAGCATGATTGGATACAACCTAGTGCTAACATGTTTTGATTTCTCGTAACTTTCAACATCACTTACTGTACCATTAGTTGTAGACTTGGTCTTTTTACTGAAAAACTCTCAGTTGTATCCCATGTGGTCTGTGCATGAACAAGAACAGACTTCTGCTCACCCAGCAGAGTTTCACGTTCCTTCTCCCCCTCCGCGGCACCTATGCCCATTCAAACTCTGCTCCAAGGTGTTGGGGACTATCTGGAGCAGATTTGGGGCGTGTTGTGTGCTGAGGGCTGTAAGTGGGAGGAGAAGTCCACTTGCACAATGTTAAATTCTGTTTTTAATTTGGTTAAATTGATTGGGAACTCGCAGCTTGGATATTTATTTGCAAAATAGTCTATGCTGCCATCATGAAAGGGGAAAAATACCATGGTGGTGAACAACATAAAATCAGCAATAAAATTGCATTTATGAAACATGTACAAAATACATTGCAAATCAGTAGATCGGATTATTGCATCAACATAGCGGGATCACTCCCACCCCTCCCCAAAGAAAAACCTGGGTGAACAGATGCTAATGCCATTGGTTTCTGCCTGATGTTTATTGGAAGTGCGTTCCAAAGGGCAGGTGCCACCACACTAAAGGCATAAGATGAACCTCCAGAGCATATGACATTTCTAAGTGTCTATCCTGGCCAAGGGGATACAAGTACGGAGTCCTCAGGAGTAACTAGGTGCCATTTTACGCAGGGCTTTATATGCCAATAGCAAACCCAATACAATACTGACAGCCAGTGAAGTTCTTTCAGCCTAGGTGTCATGCATGGTTGATAGGGCACCCCCCTCA
The DNA here is from genome assembly GCF_030035675.1 of Rhineura floridana. Taxonomy (NCBI): domain Eukaryota; kingdom Metazoa; phylum Chordata; class Lepidosauria; order Squamata; family Rhineuridae; genus Rhineura; species Rhineura floridana. The sequence goes on along the minus strand of NC_084488.1, from coordinate 93,433,005 downwards.
GCAGGCTTGCCGCAAGCATTCTGCACTATCTGCAGCTTCTGGACCAACCTTGAGGAAAGCTCCACATAGAGCAATCTGTTACATTTTTACAAACAGAAACAAAAATTGTGTAGCTATTTTATATTCTAGAATGGGGTTCTCAAACTGTGGTCTGTGGACTACCAGTTGTCTCCAATCTTCATTTGGGTGGTCCATGGCATATCTGTGAAAATAGAATTAAAAATCATACAGCACCTAACACAGTTACACATTACAGTTGCCACAACTGGCAGAAAAATCATTACATGGTCTGCCAAGACCTCAGCAGTTTTCAAGTAGTCTGAGGAGGGAAAAGTTTGGGGACCACTCTTCTAGAAGGTACTCTTTTTCTAGGAAAGACAACATTTTTATTTTTTGCCATAGAGATGTGAAGTAAAGAGAGTGAACAAGGCAATCAAATTAGCTTCTTTGCATTGATCTGGCAATAGAATATAATAGGCTTAATATCCTGAGCACAGAATCAACAAAACAGCCGTTACCCAACAACAAAATAAAATGGACTGCCTTCAAGTCGATTCCAACTTATGGCGACCCTATGAATAGGGTTTTCATGGTAAGCGTTATTCAGAAGAGGTTTACCATGGCCCTCTGAGGCTGAGAGGCAGTGACTGGCCCAAGATCACCCAGTGAGTTTCATGGCTGGGTGGGGATTCGAACCCTGGTCTCCCAGGTCGTAGTCCAACACCTTAATCACTACACCACACTTTCTCTCTATTACCCAACAAGCAGCACAGTAAATAAACAAATCAACTTTTCAGTGGAAGTTGAAATTGCTTTGCCGTATCGGCTAAAAGCATATCTTCTCCAACATTCTATATCCCTGCAGTGGCCAGCCACATGCCTCTGGGACCTCCCAGGAATAATTGGTTTAATGGATTTAAGAGTCCACTGTTTGTCCACATTAGAGGACAATTAGAGGTGCACTGCCTCTAAATGTAGGGATTCTGTGGATTCATTTTCCATGACATTTATTGAAATGTTGAGAACATATACCATTAAATGTTGTCAAACTGCTTAACATTGCAGGTTCAGGAATGTAATAAATATTTATTAGCAAGGGCTATAGAGGCTACTAGAATGGTTAACAACCCCACTAAAATGTTGCTTATGTATAATTGCAGAGTGTGCACACTGCCCAGTTAACTATCATGGTTAAAAAGAATGATAGATTATACCAAATCACATCAGTGGCATGAAAATAAAGATGTCTGGGGCAAGCAAAGCTGCAGTTAATGTTTCTTTTCCCCAGAGCCTATTATGCCTAAACTTCAACCAAACAAATATTTTTGTTCCCAGAAGTTAAATTCTAAAGTTCTACAGACACCTTTTTGGTTTGCATACGTTCATTTAGATTTATGTGAGGAAATTACATTATGATCCATCATACTATACTTTCTTGGGCCTTCACCCTCGCAATTTAAGCTGTTAAGATTTCCTTTTAAAAGTTGAGTGTTCATATCTGTTAACCACATTAGATTGTGGAACTGTCCGTTTGCATTTTGTTCCTTTCTTAAACTTTCCAAGATGATACTTCTTTTTTTCAAAGAGAGAACTGTCATCTGCCTTTATTTTCTAACTAGTTCTGGACAAATTAATTGTCCTTATCTGTCATTTCTAAAGAACCCCAAAACAAAACAGGAAAATTATCTATAAATACATACTTTTAAAGCTTCAGTGTAAATATTTATCTACTTTGACCTACACATTAAACTGTAACATAAACCATAGCAGCATAAAACAGGGCTTCCCAAACTGTGGCCGATGGACCACAAGCGTCACTCAGGTAGTCTGCAGGTTATGTGTGAAAACTCAGTTAATAATATAGCACCTAGCCCAGCACAATGCAATTGTTAACAGGAAGGAAAATCATTGAATTGTCTGTCAAGATCCTCGGGAATTTTCAAGTGTTCTGTGGCGAAAAAGGTTTGGGAACCACTAGTATAAACCATAACAGCACTTCATTGATAGTCTCTGAGAGCACCACAGTTTGTATCCTTGAGGGTTACCTAACATTTATTACTTCTACATTCATTTTTTCCTCTCACCCATACCTAAATGCTCACAGGTGATTCTTTTAAAAGCTTGCTGCTCATCTGTTTCCGTTTTGATATTTCTATTAGGAAACCAAGTTTTAGGAAAGTTCAATTGTCATCACATCCCTCCCCCCCCCCAAAATGTACCAGCTAAAAAATCAGCAGTGCCCACAAGTATTGTAAAAACATTGTTACGCTGGCTTTATTTTAATGTGCTTTTGTTCTTTTTAAAAAGCAGACAACACTACCACCCTTTAAGGAAGGAGTTTGAAGCTCCTGCTTGGTTGTTCATGAGCTTTCTTTTGGGAATATATAGTCCATGTTGTAACTGGGTATGTTTTTATTGTGGTTTTTGTGTGATGGATTGTAGTTTCATTTTTTTATTGGATTTTATTGTTGCATCTTATTGATTTATATGCCGCCTCAAGCAAAGGAGAGAGAGTAAAAAAAAAATCGTTTCCCCATTGATGTAAATGGATTATGAGTGAGAGAGACAACTCTTCCCCCGCCCATCTGTTTTACATACAAAGGTTACACTGAGGAATTAACTAGTGTTTTGTGAGAGGAGGCGTCATGAACTTTACTACTGCTTCCTTTCTGATAGGAAATCAGAGATAACTCAGGAGTTTTAATGGTTCCAAATGAAGGATTTATATCCCATTTTAAATAAGTTGGGTCTTCTGAGACTATATATCTTGGCTTCAGAATAAGTCAGTGCTCCCTAAAGCACCAAAGGGAAGGAATGGCTCACAGATCTGGTAGCTGTGAAATAAAGGCAGTATATTATCTGAGAATATATTGTACACTAGTTAATAGTACAAGAAGCTCATTCGACATCACAATCAAGGTTTATTTTGTATTTAGTTCTCCAGAAGTTGCAGAATTATATAAATGTCAGGAAGGTCTCTCTAGGGAATTGACACTAATTCATGAAAAGCTGAAGGAGACAAGATGAATGATGTAGCACTGAGAGGACTGTCTGTTGGTTTTTTTATTGAACCAATCCAGGTAAAGATAATGTCCAACTTTATTTCTTCATCCATTTATTTAGTAGATTGGTATCCTGCTTTTTGCCTTAAGTTCCTTAGAGCAGCCCACAACATGAATAAAATGCAAGGGATCCATTAAAAGCCAGATACTTAAAGTAAAGCAAAACCAGCCCAGCTGGAACAGGTGCCTGAAGTTATCTTTGCCTTCTTCTCTTTCTCTCTTGTTTTTTTCCAACATAGCAATTGGTCTTAGATGTCTGGGAAAGGGGACATTGCGGCAGGAGCAACTCTGTCATCCAAAACAAGGAATTGTGGTTTCAGAAAATGTTGATACTATGTATTGAACTGCATATTAGATCACTTGTTCTTTTTAACGATTGGTTTTTCTGTGATTCTTCACTGGCAGTTAGAACATACTTTTATTTACATAAGAGCCCACTGCATCTGGAAAAGTTTGAGTAAGGACACAGTGCATGCTATAAAATTCTTCCTAAAACCACGACCTGCTTGGTTTAGCCATTAGTGGCTCACACTGCTAAAACGTAAATGTGATCCCTGTGAAGCCTTGTAGTTAATTCCCAGTGATGTTGGAACGTTCCCAACCACTCTTCATGTGGGTCCCCGAGAGGGAAGGACAACTTGCTTTTACTAGAGCAGCAGAAGGACTTTAGTCTAGCGCTCAGCTGTGCCATGCAGCAGCTTAGAGGGTGTTCTGGCATGACATTTGCCCTGACATACTTGTCAATATTAATGAAGCAATTTGCTTACATTTATAGAGAGAGGGGGAGTTGTGCACCATAATCTCTGAAACAAGTTTGCGAGTTCATTGTCCTTCAAAATTATTTGCCCCAAGAGATAAATGTGTGGATGCCTCTTGGAGGCAGTCATGAGTCCTCGAGACGTCCACAGTCCTGATCGACTAGACCCACCTAGACCCTGGAAATGTACATTTAAGGATAAGCCTTTTAGTCTTCCTTTAATGTAAACAGGACAGTGTATTCAGCAGAGTAAATTCATATTTTATAGTACACAAAGAACTTATTATAGCTACATTTAATACCTGGATATTCAGTGTAGACCAGGGATGGGGAACGCGTGGACTGCATCTTCCATCATTCCTGAACATTGACCTTACTTGCTGGCACTGACGGGAGTTCACATCTCATCTTGAGTGCTGCAGGTTCCCCATCCCTGGTTTAGACTCCTTCCATTGGAAGTTTGTGCCTTAATGTAACTTAACAGTGGTGAAATGGGGTTCTCTGGGTCTCGAGTTTCCCACATTCTGGGGGGGGAGTCCCTTTTGGTCCTTTCTCACAAGCATTCATTGCCTGTTCTATGCTGAATTCTAGTATGTTTTCAGTGCATGGGCTAACCAGTGATGCTTGTCCATCAGCTTTTTAAATCTACATTTTAGTTAAATATAACTGCTGTCCCCAAAGAGTAAGAATCACAAGTTCTCTCCCATTTTATTTTTAGATGTCCTTCACAATGGTTGTTTCTCTCGCAAGGAAAGGATGCAAAGGGGAGGTTACTGTGGAACGCACATCATAGTGCTCTGGTAATGTTTAAAAGTGGTGCCTGTGCTAATCTAATACAAGCCCACCACAGATCCCAGGGGAGCTTGCCTGGGTATTCCAAAGCAAGTTTTAATAAGATCCAGAAGGTGTTTGTGTAATAAAAGCCAGATTTTAATTTATTTTTGAAAACTAAATTTGCTTTTATAATGTTTGCATTTTAAGAGGATTGCCTTCACCTTTGCGGTGATAATAATCCTTGCTTTGCTCATATTCCTCTTTTTAAGTATCCAGCTTATTTCAAAAGCTGCAACCGTCAATGACTTTTTACTGTAGGGGCTAATCATCTTAACTATCCTCCAGGTATGAGATGGCTACCCTGTAGCCCTCCAGATGTTGTTCAATTATAGTTTCCATAATCCCAGTCCATTGGCCATGCTGGCTGGGGCTGATGGGTTTTGGAGCCAAACAATATATATAGGACCACTGGTTAGCCACCCTACTCTAGGTGCCTTATTGCTTCTATAAAGGGTAAATGGTTGCTCTATATAGTACTCCTTGTCTACAGCTGATATACTGAAGGTTCTCTTTATCTCAAGCCGAACTATTTCATAGGGAGGCACAGAGGGTTAATCATAATTAATTACGTTGCTCTTGCTGAAGTAGAAAGTTGATCCCTAGCCATCTGGTAGTATAATTGTGTTGCATCAGACTCCATCAAGTTTCTTGAGGAAATGTTGTGGCCATTTCTTTATTCAGCTTCTCTGACTTGGAAACCTGATGTTCTATTTATACATTTATGGCTAACACTGAACAGCAGGAGTAGATTTAGGAGACAGTTGCACCTGTAAACATCTGGTATGCTCAAGATGAAATCATTGACATTGTTTGGTTGTTGTTCACTTATAATAATGGGTGGGCAAGTACAGCAACCATTTTTCTTAGCCTATTAATAGTTACTTGTCAGAGTTTGAATGAAAGCAAACCATCTCTGTCATCTTAGCCCCCATCACACCAAAGGATTATAATTGATATGCATACAGTTGTCAATAAATGATGGTAAGACAGACGTTTGGATGTTTCCAAGCACCCAAAAATATCACAAATGGAGAGTTGCCTGTTTTTGATCCTGTTGCATTTAATATATAATAATTTCTCCTTCAATTTGAGATCTATAAAATAAAAGCAGGGATTTCTGGGAGGAAGGGAAAGTGTTAATAAAAAAAAGTCATGGGTAGGGATCCAAAGAGCTGAGCAACTTGATCTGTACTCCCCATGGAGTTTTAGGCTTATGTTTCTTGCACAGCATCCCTCTCCCATGCAATGCCATGTGACAAACTATATTTGAAAATAGAAGAGGGGGAGTTTCAAAGCTTTGTGAATGGGGAAAAAAGGAAAATGCAGAAAATCCCAAAGCCCTAAGCCTTTGGACTTGCCTAACATAGCTTTTCTGATTTACAGATGAAGGTCAAGATTCAGAGTAAATGGACTGTTGGGTTAAGGCATGTTCCTGGCAGGATTTACACTGTCATTGATATTTTCTGCTCAGCTTTTGTTTGGGGTTGGTTAATGTAGAGGCTAGCGAGTACATGACAATGCTCAAGATGAAATCCACTGCTATGGAGAATGCTCCAGTTCCTATTTGAGAACAGAGAAGTCATCAGTAAATTGTGTGAGTTACTTTTGCTGCCTACTGAAGATCCTGGGGTGTTTTCTCATATGTAGATTTCATAGGTGCTCGGGTTTTGACACACTACATCAAAACTCATGAGCAGTCGAAATACAAAGTATGTCCAGCCTGTATGATGATAAATGAGGCTCCTAGTTGGTAGAAAGGCTGTTCGTGAAAAGGATTATGGCTGACACTCTGTTATTACAGTTCATTGTACTTGCCGTGCTGGGCTCCTGCTGGGAGGAAGGGTGGGACATGCATGCATACATACAAGAAGGAATTGTACAAAAGATAAGATATCCCAGGCCATTGTGGCTAGATAATTTAAATCTGTGTTCTTTCTGCATTAAATTACTAGAGTTATGAACTAAAACCTACTTGTTCTTACAAGGAGGAATAAATAACATTATTTGTATTTACATTGTTCAGATGCACACGCTATTCAAAACCTAGAGGGTTAGATCCAGGCTTCACCTTCCATGAACTGTTTAACTATTTCTCCCTCCCCCTGCCGCCCCCAGCATAATCTATCACACTCTTTTGGAGGGTCTCTCAGCTCACCTAAACTGTGTGGAAATGGCACTGAGGATTGCTGTAAAGAAGGGATTGTCACAAGTTGCCTCCTTCCGCCAGCATATGGGCAAACCCTTCCCCAACCTGGCAAATTCCAGATGTTTTGGATTGCAACTTGCACCATCCGTTGCTATTGGCCACACAGGCTGGTGCTGATGAGAGTTGTCTGAAGGGCACCAGGTTGGGGAAGGCTAGCTTAGGGCAGGTTGAACTCTAGAACCATCCCATAATCTTGAAGCAATAGCAATGATTATTTAGTTGTTCCTTGCAATTGTTTTTCAAATGGACTGTAAATGTAACATAAAGAATATTTTAATGTCACTTGGCATTAGTCCTAATATTGTATACCTAATATTACAATACATGAGCTTTATGAAACCAAGGAGTATTTAAGCAAGCATGCACATAGTGAGTGTATTAATGTAGACACTAATTGCTGTATGGATTTTGTACTAAGGGAGAAAGGAATAAAGTATCCCTTCTGCTCGGCATGCCTTGTCATGTTTGTGATGGGAAGCAGAACACCTTGCTCACTTAAATGCTTTTGGTAATCATACTCATGGGCTTTGTATTATTCCACTATTGTGGCTCCCTTAACCGTTCACAGCAGTTTTGATAAGTAGTAGGAAAAGAGCATTAGGCTAACTTCCCCTAGCCCTCTGTGTTTCACAGCAGAAGCCACAGAATTTGTAATCCATGTGTGTTTGCCTGATTTGAACATAAGTGGATGGTGATCTTTTCTTTTAAAAGCAGAGTTAAAATGTTTTGTTTGTCTTTGCCATCCCACTTACTGTCAGAAACTGGTTCATATCTAATCTTCCAATGTAAACCCTGGCTAGTTAAGTGTTACTACTAACTAGGGTTTGTTTCTAACCAGAATTCATGGTTTTAAAACTGTTTTCAGATTTTGGTTAGAAGCAAACCATGGCAAGTGTTAACTGTGGTTATTAGTAATGGTGCAAACATAATTGCTAACCTTAAGGTTAACTTTAAAAAATGGTGTTCAGAGATGTCCATTCTTCCTTCAGCTAGATGTATCTGTTACAGTTTAATTCTTTTATTTCTGGGCACAGTATCCTACATGGATCAGAAAAAAAACTTGACCCAAAATGTTATTTAATGTGTTGCTTTTTTAACAGCTCCTGCCACTTCAGTGCATTTTGAAAGAAGATTCTCCCTCCCACTTCTCATGTCTGTTTGGTTTTTTTAAAATAGGTGATCCTGAACGAGAACTTAACCCCAAGAAGAAAATGTGGGAGCAGATCCAGCCTGATCTTTATACAAACGGCCAGTGCATTGCCACATACAAAGGAGTGCCCTTTGAAGTGAAAGGGAAAGGCACCTGCAGGGCTCCTACCATGGCCAACAGTGGGATCAAATAAACTATCAGTTGTGCAGATGCTTTCCTTTTTAATGAAAGAAACCATGTGAACACAATTAAAAACAAATAATTGCCTCACCCAAAAACATGTTCACTCATTTTTGTTAACATCTCTCGCCAAACTTTAATTTTCATGGCTAACAGTTTCAAAATCTTTTATTGTTTCCTGCTTTCTTGAATCTGAATATTAGCATTTTATGTAGAGTGTTTGCTTTTAAAAGGACAAAAAGATACTCATTTTGTGTGTGTTGGGGGGGATAGATTAATTAAGGCAGAGGACCTGGGATGATTAATGATTTGGTGGGCAGGCGGGGAGAAGTAACAGATAAATGGAGTGTGTGGATGGATGGGGTGTGTAGATGGTTGGATCAGCTACTTGCTGAGGAAATGTGGCCCTCAGCAAATGTGGCCCACTCCTGATTACTACAGCATACTAGAATTTCCTCACATTACATCAGGTTGGAATACTACTACAATTGTAGTTGTCAGTCACTTCTAAACTCAAATTACCAGTTGAGTTGAATTGTTTGGCAAAGGAATGGAAAAAGAGGGGACCACTAGAAATAAGAAATACTGTTGCATCCAGTGTTAGTCCTCAGAGTAGACCCACTGAAAATAGACATTGATTTCATCTGGTCTACTCTTGAGTACACTTGGATACATCCCATCAGAACGTAAGAAGAGTCTAATAGCCCTGTTCTCACAGTGGCCAGACAGATGCTTATGGGAAGCCTGCAAGCAGGACTTGAGTGCAAAAGCACTCTTCCCCATCTCTGGTTTCTGGCAATTAGTATTCAGAAGCATACGTCTCTTGACAGTGAAAGTTTATTTATTTATTGTATTTATATACTGCCCCATAGCTGAAGCTCTCTGGGCAATTTACAGTACCTAAAAACACATATACAAATTTAAAACACATCTTTTAAAAACAATTTAAAACACAATTTAAACATTTAAAACAATTTAAAAACACATGCTAAAGTTGAACATAGCCATCAGGTTTAGCAGCCACTGATAGCCTTATCATCCATGAATTTGTCTTACCCTGTTTAAAAGCCATCCAAGCTGTGGCCATCACTGTCTCTTGTGGGAGCAAATTCCATAGTTTTATCTATGCGCTGTGTGAAGAAGTACTTTCTTAAGTTTTTCCTAAATCTTCCAATATTCAGCTTTATTGGATGTTCTAGTGTTGTGAGAGTGGAAAAATATTTCTCTATCCATTTTCTCCATGCCATGCATAACTTTGTACATTGTGTTTGAGGCCTATAAGATCCTGCATACTTTTGAATTTGAGAACTAGGCTAAGATGGAGATTAGAATAGTACCTGTAATAAGAGTATTGCTGTTCCTAATTTGATTGTGGCACCATACCTGCAAATATAAAAGTTTGGTTTTTTTTATTAACGGTGTAATGAAATTTTAAGCCACACATTACATATTTAATTTCAAAAACATTTGTAGCCTGTCCTTTATCACAAGCAATCTCAGGGCAGGGTTCAATAAGCAATTTAAAACCATAACAAAACATTAATAATAAAATTTGATTTGTATATAAAATACCATGTGCTGTAAAAACCTAGTGTAATGCTTTCAAATTTGTTTATCTTTTAAATATAAATACAGATTTCTGTATGGTGTAATTTGCAACTTTAAAAAGGAATATACAAAGATGTTAAATATACAAAAATGAAAGCAGTTTAGGGAAGAAAGTATCCTCTTAAATGTATTTTAAATAGTTATGTGTGGCTTTTCCCATACCAAAAACTAAATTTAAAAAGTCTCTGGCATTCTTTCATGGTTTTTAATTAAAATTTATATACTACTTGATTGTAAAGAAAACCCCTAAGCCATGTGCAAAAGACATCAAAATTATCAATAAAACTGTTAAAAACAATTTAAAACATTTTGAAAACAAATTTTAAAAAAGCAGACAAAAATTAAAGGACATGTTATTGAAGATAACAGTTCTGTTTCCTCAGAAGTAGTATAAAATATGTTTATGAACAAGAGACTTCATGTAGCATTCTTATACCTAATAAACTATAACTGGATGAGAGGAAATCTACCAAGCCAAGGTTACAAGAACACATGTGGAAATTACAGAATTTTGCATTGCCATTTAACTGAACAAGAGTAGGGCTGGCTAACTTTGGTTAATTACAAATGGTCTGGGAGAAAGTAGGTTAGGGTATGTATGTGAGAAAAAGCAAAACCTGGTCCATTTAGCTAATATGGCCGTAGTGGTTGGAGCTGCATGTAACATTAAACCATAGTTTAAAATAAACATATTGGTTTAATGTGCAGCAGAGATTTGTCTCTCCCCTGCAACAAACTGCAACCCTGGGTTCGCATGTCAACAAGCTGGACTCCGGCTTGTTTTCCCTGCAGCATAGTCAGGAGCAGAGTAAGAGAAAACCTCCGATGCACATTAACCAATTGTTTATTTTCAACTATGGTTTAACATGTCCAAGCCAATGACTACCCCTTGTTGAATCAATTTTGTGATTCAGAGAAGTACAGCATTGATTGGAAGTGTTCAGCCAATGAGTGAGGTGGAAGAGACAAAGATCTAGGGTTGAGTGCAGGAGACTTTGATTTGATCCTGGACATACGTTGTGGAAATAAGGCCCATTTTTTCCATAGAACTTAGTTATAAGCTAAGTAGTCTGGTATTAAAGTTGCTGGGCAAACTTTAGAGAGATTAAGTGCTCCAAAGTTCCTTTGAATGTAAAGGATTTAAGCATTCAATTGTATGATTGTTTAGGTATAGCTACCTTTCTTTACATTGTACCTCCTCCTTCTGAAGCCTTAATGAGTTCAGTAATATATTTGGATTAGATGGCATCACACTGAGGTTATCTACCATTACTAATTACTTTATAATGCAATTTTAGGTGAATGCTGACAGGTTAGCAAATGATGACCAGATTGTCTAGCAGGCATCTTCTCTCTGGTCTTTCCCTGTGAACAGACTGTCTAGAAACGGAGTTAAGAGAAACTGGTACGCAGTAGAAGCAAGACCTTTAGATGACATGCTAACTAGTTCCTCTCTTTTGTGTGTCTCATTCATTGCAAACTATATTTTTAATCTAAAAATCAAGATATTGGCCTGATTTAACATATTGAACCATAGTTTAAAGCAAGCTATGGTTTAATGGTTGAGCAGCATGCTGATGTGCGCTGCTCAAAACTTTCATCTGGACGGGGTTGTGGTTTATTTCCTATGGTTTGTTCTGGGAATGCTGCTTTTGGTTTGTTTGGGGGGAAAACCATGAGCCAAGGTGCAGATGGTATGTCAAGCCACAATCTGGCTTGTTTTGATGGTAGCACAGCAGAAGCGGAGCAGCATGGGATTTTTTGAGTAGTGTGTATGAGCATGGTGCTTGTTCACATTAAAGCATAGTTTGCTTTAAATTTATAGTATAATATGTGTGAGCTGAGACATTGATTCACTATTTCTAATGGCACTAATTGCAGAATGTACATTATAGTACTTAAAATAATACTCAAGACTTAATACAGGTTATTTTTGTTGTGTTTAGATTTGTACTAGATGTTTTCTCACTATAAAAATACGTAAATCTCTGCCCAAAGACTTTTAAAGCTGAAAGACAAGACACAAAAGGGAAAGTGCAACAGTAGGCAGCAAACATCTGTCAGAAGCTGAAAGTAAATAAGTTGTTTACATTCGCATCATTTATTTTAATAGAAGGGTCTGGTAACTGTTTTGCCTCAGAAATGCCAAAATTTTCCTTAAAATGTTTAGGTTTTCCTGTTTTAGTGACGTTGCATGATTGTCTACAAAAATGTACTTTTGCTGTACTGATTGCATGAGTTTAAGTAGCGTGTCCGAGGCAGTATGCAAATACTGTTCTGTAGTGAATCCCGCCTCTTCAATCTGGTCGGCATGAGTAAATAAGATGACAGTATAACTCTTCCAGTTTGGACCCAAGAGTTCCTAAAACAGAGAGAGAACCTTACTATGTTTCTTTTAGATACTATTTCATCAATTACAAAAAATGAGCAAAACATTGGTTCGGATCTGCAATGGTGCTTCCTTTTCCTAACCTGAAGCCCTGTCGTATGAGCAGTCTTTCATTAGTGTGAAGTCAACCCATTTTTGTCTGGATAAAAGATGAATTTTATGGTGGGTTGTCAGTTGTCGGAATACATTAAATGTTGGGACGGGCAAACCATATACACTTTCCTGAGCACCTTGGTCAAGGGTAAGGTAAATAAGTATGGTGCATATTTAAATTTGTGGAAAGTCACTAGTTATAACAGCATCTGTGTTCTCCTTTGGACGTAATTAAGTTTGTGGAATTCACTAGTTACAGCGGCATCTGTGTTCTCCTTTGGACATAATAAAGAACAGGATATGCTGAGAAGTGGCAGTGAATTTGCCATCTTGTGGTTAAATTGGAGGTTGCAATGTGCACTTCTCAACAAATGCCATAATCATTTCAGCTTTAGGACCGTATGTCATGTTAGAATTATCAGTCCCTGGAGATTTCCTGAAAGTTAGCTTCCATAACCCAATCATAAAAGTCCAAGGGATTACAACTTGATCTGCTTTTGAGACTTACTAGGGTTGTATCCAACTCTGTCCTTCCTCTTGCATAACAGACGTCTGCTTGTGCAATGGAACTTTCCCTTCACCCTCTGCACCATCATCATCAACAACAACAAAGGTTTCCTAGCCCTGTTTTAAGTCATTTCTTTGTTGTGGCATTAATTTGGTTTCACTTGGAGAAACATGGCGGCAGGACTGAAGCACAGCAAGTAGGGTCCTTTAAATAGCTATGTCCTGGTGGTATGAATTTTACCCATGATTTTTGATGTGCAACTTCAAATGAACTGTGTAGCAGGTGACAGCTGGCTCTCTGGTGACTGATGGGGCTTTGCCACTGGATATAAAGATGATCTGTGGGCCCTAATAGGGAGGGAGGACTTCACCTAAAGAGCTTTTGAAGTGTGGCTGCAAAGCGAGTGTGGCCTAGCCTTGCTCCAAAGGGCAGGGGAAGAGCCAGTGGGTGCAAATTACAGAGAAACAGATTTCAGCAAAAGATTAAGAAAAATGGAGGGCAAGAACTGTTTGATGGTGGAGCAGGTCTCAGAAAGTGCATGCTTGTCACTGAGTTATAATTCCATCCCCCAGGGAATCAGCAAAACAGCAGTGTGCACAAGAGAGCAGTCAATCCCACCTTGTTTAACACATGATTTTGCTATTTTAAGTTCTTTTCCAGCATTTTGACATGCAAGGTTTGGTAATACTTTGAGCCTCATGTTTTCTGAAGGTAGAGACCTTAGAATTGCACTGGAGTGCAATGTTCAACTAACTCCTAACTCCTACCACTTCATATGCCATGTTGCCAGATATGCTAGCTGACAAGAAGTTTACCTGGAGTAGCTGGATTGTGGGGTCCTCTTCCTCCTCACACAATGGGACATCAGCTCTCAGGACCAAAAATGCCAAGTGCAGGCCTTTTTCTCCAAAATGCTGGACTAAAGCACTTTTCACCTCTTGCAGTACCTGCTCTCTGCTCAGGCTGCTGTGAGGGTATCCAGGAGTGTCCAGCACACAGAGCTGCACATTGAGCTCACCACCTTGCCGACGTGCAAAGCCCGAAATGAGACAGCTGCGGCCTAGACTGCAGGATGTGGTCACAGAGCATGGGGAAAGGCAGCTGGCAAAGTCTGTGCTGCCTAGGAGGGTGTTTCCCATAGCGCTTTTGCCATTCTGTGTCTTTCCAAGCAAGAGAAGATTGAGGGTCATCTTGCTGTCATCAGACATTGTGCTTTCATCCTGCAATCCCTTGAAAAAATGAAATATGGTAATCATGTTTGATAAAAATTGGAACATAGGAAGCTCCCTCAGAATTTGTCTATGCTGGCAGTGACTGTCCAGGATTTCAAGCAGAGAACATTTCCAGTCCTACCAGAGATACCTGGGATTGAACCCAGGACCTTCTGCATGCAAGGCAGATACTCTTTCACCGAGTTACAGCCCTTCCCAACATAAAACCATACTGAAATAACTACTTTAAGTACAGGCTAGGTGTAGCTTGGGCAGCCAGGCAAAACCAGGTTGGGAGTATGCCAGTTGCTGGGAATCGCACGTAGGAAGAGTCCTGTTGTGTTCAGGTCCTGCTGTTGGGCTGCTTATAGGTTGGCTACTGTGAGAACAGGATGCTGGACTAGATGAGCTATTGACCTGATTCAGCAAGCTCCTCTTCTGTGAACTTCATTCACTTTGGCCAAAAGAGGGAAAAGGTATATCTGTTTTTAGATCCCTCCGTTATAATAAATGGGGAACACAAAGATTTGTTTTTTATAGAGTGGCTTGGAATCCAAATAACAGATCAAAGCAGAAAAAGCACAGGACAACTTAGAAACAGATCAGTTTTTTTAAAAAGTATGTGCACTAGTATTTAGTACAGTGTTATCTTTCCCACAGTGGCCAACTTGATGCCTCTGGGAAACCAACAAGCAGGACACACAGACAATAGCCTTCTTCTGCTATCATTCTGCATATTGTATAGTATGAGCTGTTGGTGAGCCGAGACTGCTGCCACCATCCATGGTTGCTGAGTCTTGCATATTAAAATTTACATATAGCATTAAATATTTCTACCATGATAAGAACTTGCATCAAACAGCATTCTGAGCCTAAGATGGTGCTCCAGTTTTTGCTTACCGTACGGTGCTGTAAAGGCCTTCCTCGGTTCAGTTTCTGTCTTTCAGAACCTTGCCTTTGATGGGTTCCGGCTTGTACTTTGAAGCAGATACTGCTAATGTACCACAGGGAGACTGACACGGACTCTTTACTCAGGTTAATCGGTTACAGAGCGATTCTCATTTATAGCTGATAAGAATGCCCCAATAATCTGCCTTAGCTCTCTGCTTCCTTGAACCTGTTCAGTGGGATTGCAATTTTCAGTTTGCTTTCACCTGAAGCCCATATGAAGATTATCATCAATGCCTCATTGTTTGGAATGGCTCCTGCTTTGCATTAAGACTCTTAGTTTCTTTCAAACTTCTATTGTTCCCCTTTCCCTTTTTTCTTTCTGCCCTTTGGCCATTTTTAAGTTTAACAAACATGCAGTGGTGGTATCTAATAAACTTGGTCACCAAGGGTGGATCCTTATGTAGCCACAGCAGCAGATTTGTGGTAACACCAAGATTTTCAGAAATACAAAGGGGGAAAAAAACCAAACAATGGTAAAACAACAACAGAAAACCAAGGAGGAGAGGAATGGGGTATCCTGGAAAAGGCCAAGGCTGACTTGCTGGACCTCTGAACATGAACATTACACACTGCAACATGTTTTTGCAGGCCCCTGTTTGTTCTTTTTCTACATATAACAAAGTAAATTGCCAAGATCCTGTCCTCCTTTTCTAACATTCTTTCAGGCTCTTCTTTGACCAAGAAAGGGAATCCAGGAAGGGGCTGGCTTGATTGCTGGAATCATCACGGATAGGAAACACCTACCCCAATTAGGTCCCTAAGTGTACCCCCATATATAGGCAGGGATAACTGAATGGCTGCCATGAATTCCTATATAGAGAAACAAAACACTGTGCTTGGGGATATTGTTGCAACCGGCTCCCTTCTCCCTCACTTTCAGGGATCCCACAGTGGTGTGCACCCCTTCCCTTCCATGCTGTGGTACTTGCACTGGTCAAGCCTTCCATCCAGACAGCCCAGCCATTGATAGTGTATTAATGATTACCAGTTAATATTAATCTCTGAATTTTTGTTGCATTTGTAATTGAGCAATCTCTGTAAAATTAGGATGTTCTGCATGCTAATTATAACAAGTACATGATATAAATATATTGGTCACAGAGAGTGTTGGCCTCCTAGAGAACTGTGCTGGGCAAGCCCATTGGAATCAGACTCACTGGTGTATTTTTCTCCAGTATGTTTAACGAAAAACCAGTCTAGAATACCTGATGGATCAGCTTACAGGTCACACAGGATTCTGTATCTCTACACAGCATCATCAAGCATTACTACTCAAAGCTAAGAGGTTGTCGCAGCAATTAGACACACCCCCTTACAACCCTTAAGCAGGTTCAGGTGGGGGTTTTCTCCTTGCATAAGGAAGGTAGTCACAGAATGGGAATGCATGCATATGGGAGCCCTCTTCCTAGGTGGGAAAGTGGGGGCCAGCTGAGCCTGCTGTTGCAGCTGTCTGTGTGTCTGGGGTGATGGGGGTGGAGGCACTTCATTGAGATCCTCTAGAGGAAGTGTGCACAGGGGCAGTGCCTTCAGAGAAGAGGGTGGGTGGAGGAGAGGAGAAGTGTACAGGCTCCTGACCAGATGGCATTACTTCTGTTGTAACTGGAGCTAAAGGGAGGCACTGCCACTGTCAAAAGTACTGAATCCTACTGTCTCAGCATTCCCTGGTTGCAACCCACTAGGACCCTCCCCCGGATCCCATTCTGTACCTTCTTCTTCTTATGATTCACTCCAGGACCGCTCTGCTGAGCTGAGCTCATGGCAAGAACTTGGTCTGGAATCCTCAAGAACAGCTTACTACAGAGATAAAAAGTTAGGCTCTGCTTGTGTATCTGAGAATGTCCCATAAATCTTTGGACACATATTATTTGGTTATCTTTCTTACAGAACACAGCATGGACTAGCCTTCCCCAACCTGGTGCCCTCCAGATGCTTTGGACTACAACTCACATCAGCTTTAGGCTGTATAGCCAATGGTTAGAGATTATGGCAGTTGTAGTCCAAAACATCTAGTGGGCACCAGGTTGGGGAAGGCTGACATAGACCCAGTAGTGCCCATTGGGACTGGTGGTGTGGAAGGCAGGGAGAGTAAGTGGAGCCAGAGCCAATGACAGGCAGACCCCCATTCTCCTCCCTGCTCAGTTCTACAAGAGTAATGCTAAGACTAAGGAGGAGAAAGCGCACATTGAGGATTACCCCTTGGACTGGTTGTAAGTAGGAAGGCAGGCACGTGGAGACGGGCTCAGGGCAGACTGAGGTTGGTGGGGCGGTGCCCCCTTTGCCCTAATGGATCAGCCTCCACTGCATAGACCCTTGGCCCATTCCATTTTACTGGCTTGCTACGCCAGGTAATATTCAGTTAACGTAGGCATGATGGAATTACACCTTAAACTTTACTTCTCCAGCTCACAACAATGGCACTTTTCCACAATGAGGATCACAATGTAAATGATGCTTGGAGACAGCTGGAGGATCTTGTGACCACATCAGTAGAAGGATTTAAGAAACGTTTCTTCCTGTGGGGATATGACCAGCAAAACATGGAATTGATTTATGTGACCATGCTCAAGATTCTTTCAACTAGAGTCATCCCCAAGGTGGCAGCATATGCCTGTTTCACAGGTACCAATGCAACTAGCTGAAAATTTCTTCAACTCATAATAAGTTATGGATGATTGAGTTACAGTATGCCTTAACATCTCATAGAAACATATGATCTCATATGATCTCATAGATAGAAATGAAGCAGGAGAAAGACTTCTTGAATTCTGTGAAGCCAATAATTTGTTTCTTGCAAATACATTTTTTGAGCAACCAAAAAGATGACTGTACATGTGGACATCACCAAATGGTCAATATAGGAATCAAATTGATTGTATAATTGGCAACAGAAGATGGAGAAGTTCCATACTTTCTGCAAAAACAAAACCAGGAGCAGACTGCGGTGCAATCATGAACTGGTCATATCGAAAATCAGAGTAAAGCTAAAGAAGAACAACAAAGCAATCATAATGACAAAATACAATTTAAATAACATCTCAGAAGAATATAAAGATCAAATAAGGAACATATTTGAGGCTTTAAACTTAGTTGACAGAGAGCCAGAAGAACTATGGACTGAAGTCAGAGACATTATCAGGGAAGAATGCAAAAAGACAATACCTTTAGTTAAAAAGAGAGAAAGACCTCAATAGATGACTGAAGAAACTCTTCAAATGGTTAAAGAGAGAAGGAAAGCAAAAGCAAAAGGAGATAGAAACACAGTCAGAACCCTAAATGCAACAATACAGTGACTAGTACGTAGGGACAAAGAACTATTACAATAGTTATTGTATAGAATTAGAAGAGGACAACAAAAAGGGTAGAACAAGAGCCCTATTCCAAAAGATTAGATAAATGAAAGGGAAATTCAAACCATGAGTAGGGATGTTGAATAATCAACAGGGAAACACACTGACTGACCAAGATGAAATAAAAGGAAGATGGAAGCAATACAATGAAGAACTCTGTAAAAGAGATGCAAGGATGAGAAATTCATTCACGGAGGAACAGTATGATGAAGAACCAGAAATTTTAGAATGTGAGGTGAAAGCTGCTCTTAAAATACTTGGAAGAAACAAATCACCAGAAACAGATGGTATACCAATAGAGTTGCTACAAGCTACACTGAGTCTGTCTAAATTTTGACAAAAATTTGTGAAGAAATATGGAAAACCAAACAATGGCCCACAGACTGGAAGCATTCCATATACATCCCAATTCCAAAGAAAGGGGATCCCAGAGAATGCAGTAATTATCAAACTATTGCCTTAATATCCCATACATGCAAAGTAATGCTCAAGATTCTACAACAAAGGCTCTTACCCTATATGTAGTGAGAAATGCCAGACGTCCAAGCTAGATTTAGAAAGGGAAGAGGCACCAGAGAGCATATCGCAAACATACGTTAGATAATGGAACGGAGCAGGGAATTTCAGAAGAAAATCACCCTGTGCTTTATAGATTACAGGAAAGCCTTTGACTGTGTAGATCATGAAAACCTATGGAATGCTTTAAAAGAAATGGGGGTGCCGCGGCATCTGATTGTCCTGATGCGCAACCTATACTCTGGACAAGAGGCTACTGTAAGGACAGAATCTGGAGAAAAGGGTGTGAGACAGGGGTATTTTATCACCCTATTTGTTTAATCTACACGCAGAACATATCATACGGAAAGTGAGATTGGACTGAAGATGAAGGAGGTGTGAAAATTGGAGGGAGAAATATCAATAAGATATGCAGATGATACCATAAGAACATAAGATAAGAAAATAAGAAGAGCCTGCTGGATCAGGCCAGTGGCCCATCTAGTCCAGCATCCTGTTCTCACAGTGGCCAACCAGGTGCCTGGGGGAAGCCTGCAAGCAGGACCTGAGTGCAAGAACACTCTCCCCTCCTGAGGCTTCCGGCAACTGGTTTTCAGAAGCATGCTGCCTCTGACTAGGGTGGCACAGCACAGCCATCATGGCTAGTAGCCATTGATAGCCCTGTCCTCCATGAATTTGTCTAATCTTCTTTTAAAGGCATCCAAGCTGGTGGCCATTACTGCATCTTGTGGGAGCAAATTCCATAGTTTAACTATGCGCTGAGTAAAGAAGTACTTCCTTTTGTCTGCCCTGAATCTTCCAACATTCAGCTTCTTTGAATGTCCACGAGTTCTAGTATTATGAGAGAGGGAGAAGAACTTTTCTCTATCCACTTTCTCAATGCCATGCATAATTTTATACACTTCTATCATGTCTTCTCTGACCCATCTTTTCTCTAAACTAAAAAGCCCCAAATGCTGCAACCTTTCCTCGTAACGGAGTCGCTCCATCCCCTTGATCATTCTGGTTGCCCTCTTCTGAACCTTTTCCAACTCTATAATATCCTTTTTGAGATGAGGCGACCAGAACTGTACACAGTATTCCAAATGCGGCCGCACCATTGATTTGTACAACGGCATTATGATATCAGTTGTTTTATTTTCAATACCTTTCCTAATTATCGCTAGCATGGAATTTGCCTTTTTCACAGCTGCCGCACACTGGGTCGACATATTCATCGTGCTGTCCACTACAACCCCGAGGTCTCTCTCCTGGTCGGTCATCGCCAGTTCAGACCCCATGAGCGTATATGTGAAATTAAGGTTTTTTGCTCCAATATGCATAATTTTACACTTGTTTATATTGAATTGCATTTGCCATTTTTCCGCCCATTCACTCAGTTTGGAGAGGCCTTTTTGGAGCTCTTCGCAATCTCTTTTTGTTTTAACAACCCGAACAATTTAGTGTCATCAGCAAACTTGGCCACTACACTGCTCACTCCTAATTCTAGGTCATTAATGAACAAGTTGAAAAGTACAGGTCCCAATACCGATCCTTGAGGGACTCCACTTTCTACAGCCCTCCATTGGGAGAACTGTCCATTTATTCCTACTCTCTGCTTTCTGCTTCTTAACCAATTCCTTATCCACAAGAGGACCTCTCCTCTTATTCCATGACTGCTAAGCTTCCTCAGAAGTCTTTGGTGAGGTACCTTGTCAAAAGCTTTTTGAAAGTCTAAGTACACTATGTCCACTGGATCACCTCTATCTATATGCTTGTTGACACTCTCAAAGAATTCTAATAGGTTACTGAGACAGGACTTTCCCTTGCAGAAGCCATGCTGGCTCTGCTTCAGCAAGGCTTGTTCTTCTATGTGCTTAGTTAATCTAGCTTTAATCATACTTTCTACCAGTTTTCCAGGGACAGAAGTTAAGCTAACTGGCCTGTAATTTCCGGGATCCCCTCTGGATCCCTTTTTGAATATTGGCGTTACATTTGCCACTTTCCAGTCCTCAGGTACGGAGGAGGACCCGAGGGACAAGTTACATATTTTAGTTAGCAGATCAGCAATTTCACATTTGAGTTCTTTGAGAACTCTCGGGTGGATGCCATCCGGGCCCGGTGATTTGTCAGTTTTTATATTGTCCATTAAGCCTAGAACTTCCTCTCTCGTTACCACTATTTGTCTCAGTTCCTCAGAATCCCTTCCTGCAAATGTTAGTTCAGGTTCAGGGATCTGCCCTATATCTTCCACTGTGAAGACAGATGCAAAGAATTCATTTAGCTTCTCTGCAATCTCCTTATCGTTCTTTAGTACACCTTTGACTCCCTTATCATCCAAGGGTCCAATCGCCTCCCTAGATGGTCTCCTGCTTTGAATGTATTTATAGAATTTTTTGTTGTTGGTTTTTACGTTCTTAGCAATGTGCTCCTCAAATTCTTTTTTAGCATCCCTTATTGTCTTCTTGCATTTCTTTTGCCAGAGTTTGTGTTCTTTTTTATTTTCTTCATTCGGACAAGACTTCCATTTTCTGAAGGAAGACTTTTTGCCTCTAAGAGCTTCCTTGACTTTGCTCGTTAACCATGCTGGCATCTTCTTGGCCCTGGCGGTACCTTTTCTGATCTGCGATATGCACTCCGGTTGAGCTTCTAATATAGTGTTTTTAAACAACTTCCAAGCATTTTCGAGTGATGTGACCCTCTGGACTTTATTTTTCAGCTTTCTTTTTACCAATCCCCTCATTTTTGTGAAGTTTCCTCTTTTGAAGTCAAATGTGACCGTGTTGGCTTTTCTTGGCAATTGGCCATTTACATGTATGTTTAATTTAATAGCACTGTGGTCACTGCTCCAAATCGGTTCAACAACACTTACATCTTGCACCAGGTCCTGGTCCCCACTGAGGATTAAGTCTAGGGTTGCCGTCCCTCTGGTCGGTTCCATGACCAACTGGTCTAGGGAATAGTCATTTAGAATATCTAAATATCAGCTCAAACTGACTAAGCGAGACTTTTTTTTTCTTCAAAGAAAAACGGATTTTAACAGGCAAGCATTCTTCTGTCTATTCTTATCACTTTGTTATTGTTACAGCAAAAGAGATTTGTTAAAGACTCAGCAACAAAGAAACCCTGGGTGAGTTATAACTTTCTCTTTTATACACGGAGTTAAGGAGGAAGAAAATCGAAATAGACTATCTTTGTTTTTATTGCAAAAAGCTGGCATGGAATTGAGCATTATAAAGTTACAAATGGATGAGGGGCATCTAATCTGAAGAGAAAATTTTGATTTATATGATATTTGAGTATTATATGTCTGGGACTATTTTTTCTGGTCTACTTTTTTTTTTGACGAATCTGCTTATTCTTTATGCCACTAATTATTTGGATGCTGTGAACTAAATTTGTTTTGCACTTTTGGACACATAAGAGATAAGGCAGTTTGTGCTGTCTACAGGGTGATGTCAACAGGCTTGGAAGATTAACCCCTTTGTGACTGGAAAAAGAAATAAACTGTTCTTTGCTTGGGAATAGTGGCTATATTGGAAATTGAAGAGATTTTGTTCTTTTGGTTTTAAGAATGTCAATCAAGAAGGTGGCTGAGACCCTGGAAGGGGTTCTCTCTCTAGATATGTTTCAGAAAATAATGAATGAGATTAAGCTAACGAAACAAGAACTGGAACAGAACAGACAAGAAATGAAAATTGAATTTAGTAAAATGAGACAGGAGCTGAAAGAAATTCAGGATTCTATGAGAAAGGAGGTAGATGAGACCAAAGATATAACTGGACAAATAAAAGAAGATGAAAGAAAAATTAAAGGGAAGGTTCAAGCCCTGGAGATTGGAATAGATTTATCAAATATGGACTTGGAAAAAGATTTGGATATTATGGCTGTGATGGATCCAAGAGACAAATATTACTGTTTGGAACTCAGCGCTGTCCCTGAAGGAATTGGTGAAGAGATTAGAGATAAAGATATCAACGGTTCGAAAAAATTCCTGGATTGGAAGGATTTGATGGAACTTGAAATAGAGAAAGTTTACAGAATTAATTCCAGATATGTGACAATGGAAAAACTCTCAAGAGATGTGCTAGTACATTCTGTAAAAAAGAGGAACAGAGATACAACTTTACAACAACATTTCAGTAATACATTCAGAATTGATGGCAAGGAAATATTTATGATGAAGGAAATTCCTATCAGACTCTTATTATATGACTATGACAGCAAGATTATTGGGTGTGCAAAGATGGAAGATGGAATCAACACTGATAATGTAATAAGAGCTATTAAAATTATTGGACTTAGTAGACTTGAAGAGAGGGATCAATTGACATGTCTATTTGGAGAAAAATTGATGGATATATATCTCAAAGATTGGAAACTTCTCTTTGACTTTTTGTGGAAAGAATAAAATGATATGTTAATGAGATTTGATACTAATTAAGATAACCACTGGAGGAAGGTGATTTTATAATCTATTAAGAGACAGGTTTGTTATATATTATAGACCTATAGCTGATCTATGATAAATCGGAAGTCAATAGTTTTTATTGTATTAGTTATTAATTTGTTCTTTTTCTTTTGTTTTGTTTTTGAAAATTTGAATACAAAAATTAATGTTAAAAAAAATAGAATATCTAGAAACTTTGCTTCTTTGTCATGACTGGAACACATATGCGGCCAGTCTACGTCCGGGTAGTTGAAGTCACCCATTAGTACCACATTTCCTAGTTTGGATGCTTCCTCAATTTCACATCTCATCTCAAGGTCTCCCTGAGCATTTTGATCAGGGGGACGATAGATCGTTCCCAGTATTAAGTCCCTCCTGGGGCATGGTATCACCACCCACAACGATTCTGTGGAGGAGTTTGTCTCTTTTGGGGTTTCGAGCTTGCTGGATTCAATGCCTTCTTTCACGTATAGAGTGACTCCGCCACCAATACGTCCTTCCCTGTCCTTCCGATATAGTTTATATCCAGGGATAACCGTATCCCACTGGTTTTCTCCATTCCACCAGGACTCCGTTATGCTCACTATATCAATGCTCTCCTCTAAGACCAAGCACTCCAGTTCTCCCATCTTGGTTCGGGGGCTCCTAGCATTAGCGTACAGGCACTTGTAAGCAGTGTCTCTCTTCAAGTGACTTTTGCACTTGTGGTTTGGCCTGTGGTAATTTTGCTCTTCTGAATTTATATCCTGTGCCCCTGCTCTCACAATGCCTACTTCTAGGCCAACCCCTTTTAAAATTTCATCATTTCTTTGTTTTTTATCCCAGGGGGGAGGTTTATTCCGAACCGGACCTTCCTCAGCTCCTGTCGGGTATCCCCCCTCAGTCAGTTTAAAAGCTGCTCTGCTACCTTTTTAATTTTAAGTGCCAGCAGTCTGGTTCCATTTTGGTTCAAGTGGAGCCCGTCCCTTTTGTACAGGCCCGGCTTGTCCCAAAATGTTCCCCAGTGCCTAACAAATCCAAACCCTTCCACCCGACACCATAGTCTCATCCACGCATTGAGACTGCAAAGCTGGCCCTGTCTGGCTGGTCCTGCGCATGGAACCGGTAGCATTTCAGAGAAAGCCACCTTGGAGGTCCTGGCTTTCAGCATCCTACCTAGCAACCTAAATTTTGCTTCCAGGACCTCACGGCTGCATTTCCCCATGTCGTTGGTGCCAACGTGCACCACGACCACTGACTCTTCCCCAGCCCTGTCTACCAAACTATCTAAATGACGGGCGATATCCGCAACCTTCGCAGCAGGCAGGCAAAACACCTTGCGGTCTACACGCCCATCACACACCCCACTGTCTATGTTCCTAATGATCGAATCACCCACTACAAGGATCCCTCCACCCCCTGGAGATATATCCTCGGCACGAGAGGATAGCTGCTCATCCCCCAAGGAATGGGTCCCTTCTAAGGGATCGTTTCCCTCTTCCTCAGCTGGATGCTCTCCTTCCCCGAGACCATCGTTCTCCATGATAGCATCAGAGCTATCATCGTTGGAGTGGGACACAGCTATAACATCCCTGAAGGCCTCCTCCACACCCCTCTCTGCCTCTCTCAGCTTTTCCAGGTCCGCCACCTTGGCCTCAAGGAAATGAAGTCGTTCCCGGAGAGCCAGGAGCTCATTGCACCAAGAGCACACCCATGACTTCTGTCCAACAGGCAGATAGTCGTACATGCTGCAGGCGGTGCAAAACACTGGAAAGCCCCCACACCCCTGCTGGCTTCTTACCTGCATAGTTTTGTTTAAGGTTTATTACGTCAATGGGTTGGAGACTGCGGTTTAGTTGAGGTTACGGAACGGACGGGCAGAGTGGGGGGCCCTGGCCTCCTTGCCCTGCTGCCGAACTCGCTCTGCTGCTTAACTCGCCTTGACGCTTTGTCAGCTGGGGCCTTGACGCTTTGTCAGCTGGGGCCTTGACGCTTTGTCAGCTGGGGCCTTGACGCTTTGTCAGCTGGGGCCTTGACGCTTCGTCAGCTGGGGCTCCCTCTGGCTCGTGGAGCAGGCCCCCTCGCTAGGATGCTCTGACTTTATATGTGTGGCTGGTTCCTCCCAGCTACTGCTGCCAGCCAATGATGTGTTACTTGAGGCTGATGGCTCAACTATCAGCTGGGGCTTAACTCTTTAGGATTATCTCAGGCTTCCTTCCTTTGAAGGCATACTACTAGCAGAAACCAGTACTGATTTGAAATGAATGCTGATGAAAGTTAAAGAGGAAAGCACAAAAGCAGGACTACAGCTGAATGTCAAAAAGACTAAAGTAATGACAACAGAAGATTTATGTAACTTTAAAGTTGACAACGAGGACATTGAACTTGTCAAGGATTATCAATACCTCGGCACAGTCATTAACCAAAATGGAGACAATAGTCAAGAAATCAGAAGAAAGCTAGGACTGGGGAGGGCACGTATGAGAGACCTAGAAAAGGTCCTCAAATGCAAAGATGCATCACTGAACACCAAAGTCAGGATCATTCAGACCATGGTATTCCCGATCTCTATGTATGGATGTGAAAGTTGGACAGTGAAAAAAGCGGATAAGAAAAAAATAAACTCATTTGAAATGTGGTGTTGGAGGAGAGCTTTGCGCATACCATGGACTGTGAAAAAGACAAATAATTGGGTGTTAGAACAAATTAAACCAGAACTGTCACTAGAAGCCAAAATGATGAAACTGAGGCTATCATACTTCAGACACATCATGAGAAGACATGATTCACTAGAAAAGACAATAATGTTGGGAAAAACAGAAGGGAGTAGAAAAAGAGGAAGGCCAAACAAGAGATGGATTGATTCCGTAAAGGAAGCCACAGACCTGATTAGAAGTGTATAAAATTATGCATGGCATTGAGAAAGTGGATAGAGAAAAGTTCTTCTCCCTCTCTCATAATACTAGAACTCGTGGACATTCAAAGAAGCTGAATGTTGGAAGATTCAGGACAGACAAAAGGAAGTACTTCTTTACTCAGCGCATAGTTAAACTATGGAATTTGCTCCCACAAGATGCAGTAATGGCCACCAGCTTGGATGGCTTTAAAAGAAGATTAGACAAATTCATGGAGAACAGGGCTATCAATGGCTACTAGCTGTGATGGCTGTGCTCTGCCACCCTAGTCAGAGGCAGCATGCTTCTGAAAACCAGTTGCTGGAAGCCTCAGGAGGGGAGAGTGTTCTTGCACTCAGGTCCTGCTTGCGGGCTTCCCCCAGGCACCTGGTTGGCCACTGTGAGAACAGGATGCTGGACTAGATGGGCCACTGGCCTGATCCAGCAGGCTCTTCTTATGTTCTTATGTTCTTATGTTCTTATGTTCTTATGTTCTTATGTTCTTATGTTCTTATGTTCTTATGTTCTTATGTTCTTATGACCTGAACTTACAAGATCAGAACAGGGTGGTTCATGACAGATGCTCTTGGAGGTCACTGATTCATAGGGTCGCCATAAATCGTAATTGACTTGAAGGCACATAACAACAACATGTCTTAAGATGCAACTGATTATTGGGGGCAGAGGGCTGTGCAAGAAAACTGACAACAAAATGTTGGGAAGGCTTTTTATCAGGTTGAACAATTGAGGAAAATTAGGTAAACAATCCGGAAAGCAGAGCCTGTTTACTCAAAGTAGTGAATCTGAGTGCTGTACCCAAAATTTCTCATCTCTTCCCCCCCCTTCCATTCTCTGTTAACTAATAATAAAAGAAATTGCATTTCAAAATTACTGACAGGAAGAGAAAATGCCAGTGAAATTCTCATGGGTGGGGTGTAGGATTTTTCTTACACTTATCTTCCCTTACGAGGCAAGCTCATAAACAGCGGCAGTACTCCCAGCACTTTCCTGGCCTTTCTTGTCAGGACTATTTGTGCCTTAGTTGATCTCTGTTGTACAGGTAAGCAGTCTTAATAATTACTGTTATTGATAGTAATTAAATGCCACCTGGAGAGGGGAGAGAGGCTTCAGACTTACAGTTAATAGCTCATATCAATGAGCACTCTCCATCCAATGCTTCAGAAAGGCCAATGAGGTAGTATATCCAGCCGTTACAGAAAAGAACTCACAGTCATCCCTCCTCACGGGAAAGTAGGATAAGATAAAATGAAGAGGTAAATTAAATTGCCACCGAGGGGGTCTGTTGTTGATGTTGTTGATGTTGCTAATGTTGCTAATGTTTGATCAGGGAGAGAGCGAAGAAGCACATGTCCTCCGCCTTAGGCAGCCAACCGGAAGTCCTTACACTTATCTTATTTTGAGGTGAACTTTTTTGAGGTGTTTGTGAGTGCTCTTTTCTTGCATTCAACAAATCATCTCTCTGGTGGTCTGCACTCTGCAGCTTCCTTGGTGCCTGCATTTCCTGAAAAACCAATGACATCCTCAGCTAGGCTTTCCTGTGAGCATGGAAAGATGAGGGAGGCTGCCTACTGCATGCCTGACAGCTGTTTGTTGTTGTTTTTAAGTGAAATCTTTTTTACTTTTAAAAATATCAGCGCAGGAAGATTTTTTTTTTTATTTAAAGGACTTCCCTTAAACAAGGAGTGGGGAACTTTTTCTAGCTGGTGGGTCAGACCCCATCTCTGGACGGCAGATTGCCAGGGCTGAACATCTGTCTATCACCTGACATCAGGCAATGTTCAGACTGGCAGGACTTCAAAGGACAGTGCAGGGCTGTTTGCAAAAGGCCTTTAAAACAGTCCAGTACTGCATTTTGGCTGTGCATGCCTATTCCCAGCAGGATTCACCGCCCAGAGAGCTATTGCTAGTCGGGCGGTATATAAGTTTAATAAATAAATATAATAAATAAATAATTATGAGTGGCGGTTAAATCCTGCTGCTTTGGCTATGTGTGACTATTCCCAGCAGGAGAACTGGTGTGGGCAGCCAAACTGAGTGCCCCATCAGAGTGATGTCAGCTGGGTTTTTTTAATAGCCTCATGGGCCAAATTTGATGACCTGGCGAACCAAGATTGGCCCACAGACTGCAGGTTCCTCACCCCTACTTTAAATGTCATGAGGTCATTTTTCTAGATCGAGAAGTGCAGGCAGCCAGGTAGGCTGCAGAGCACTTGAGAAATGTTTAATGCAAAGAAACACATGCATGCACCACTCATGGCCATCTCAAAACAATAAGGTAAGCTCAACCCTGCACACATGAAAATTTAAAGACATTCTAAAGCATCCTGAGAAAGGGAGAAAAATGGAAGCTTCTTTTGCAGTGGAAGACAACGTCTGAGGAACTGCAGGACAGGTTTTGGCACAGGACTAACCTGCCAAATTTCTTAACCTGTTCCGCAGAACTTCTGATTTGATTATTTTGATACTTAAGTAAGTGGAGTCACCCTCTTGATTGTTGTCCTCCACTGCTATTACTTCCATTGTATTTCTTTGTTTCAGTTTATTTGTAAGTTTTTATGTACCATCATATCATAAAATATCAGGCGGTGCACAATATTTATTATTTTATTTTTAAATTAAATTTATATCCCACCCTTCCTCCCGGAAGGAGCCCAGAGTGGCAAACAAAAATATTAAAAGCACTTTAAAGCATTTTAAAAACAAAAGACTTTAAAACATATTAAAACAAAATATCTTTAAAAATCTTAAAAAAAAAATTAAAAAACACCTTAGAAAGCAATTCCAGCACAGACGCAGACTGGGATAACGTGGCTGATTAAAAGATACAAGGTAAATAAATACAACAATACATTAAATACAATGTATACAATCAAACATAAAACACCATTTAAAACAGTCAAAATAATCATTAAAATGACTGGCCAATTAAGAATGCTTTGAATAACTGCATAGGCCTGTTGGCATAAAAAGGTCTTCCATGAGATACCCGATAATCAAAAGTGAGGATGCCTCCTAAACCTCTGCTGGAAGAGTATTCCACAGTACGGGACCAGCAACACTAAATGGCCAACATCTAGTGAACTCTGGTTGGGCTTCTGTAACATGGGGACATCTAGCAGTGCTCCTCCAGATAATGTCAGCAATCAAGCTGGGATATAAGGACTCAAGTGTTCCTTAAGGTATCCTAGATCCAAGTTATTCAGGGCTTTGTTAATCAACACAAGAGCCTTGAACCTGGCTTGGTAGAATATGGGCAGCCAGTGCAGATGTTTTAGCAAAGGTGTCACATGCTGTAGGGCCATCTGTTTCGATCAACAGTCTAGCTGCTGCGTTCTGCACTAAGCTGGAGTTTCTGGATCAGGCACAAGGGTAGCCCCAAATACAGTGCATTGTGGTAATCCAGTCTCAAAGTTAGCAATGAACAGGCTACAGTGGCTACATTATCCCGATTCAGATATTGCTGTAGTTGGCGTGCCAGACAAAATTGGTAAAAGGCACTCCTAGCCACAGACGTCACTTGGGCTTCTAATGATAGAGATGTACTAATCTATCATCTCTATAGTTCTAATATAATATAATACAGGTGCTCTATAATACATGTGTGAGAGCTCCCACCCTCCCACTATGAATCCCAAGGGTCTTCAGAGCCCCATGGGTTCTCTTGCCTTCAGAAAACTCCTGGTGAGCTCTTCACATAATTGAGTTTACAGCTCTTCTTATCCTCAGAATCCTTGTGAGATCTGTTTAAGTAATCTTACCTCTGTTAGCAGAGCAGCAAAACACCGCAGTAGCTGAGCTGTGTGTGTATTATTCTTACCTGCAGTAGCACACCTTTCCCCTGGACGTTATCATACTCGGTGACTCTAGGTTTAGACAATAAGAGCTTGAAATGGAAATGGACTGCCTTCAAGTCGATTCCAACTTGTGGTGACCCTTTGAATAGGGTTTTCATGGTAAATGGTATTCAGAGGTGGTTTTACCATTGCCTTCCTCTGAGGCTGAGAGGCAGTGACTGGCCCAAGGTCACCCAGGGAGCTTCATGTCTGTGTGGGGATTTGAACCCGGTCTCCCAGGTCGTAGTCCAACACCTTAACCACTATACCACACTGGCTCTCTTAGTTTACAGGAAATACATAAGAAAAGAGTTCCTAGTTCTAGCTAAGTAAGCTGGAGCTGCAAAAAGCCATGCTTTCTGCTGCTGGAGAGGGACACAAATGAAAGATGCCTCCTCTCCCAAGGTCAGATGGAGGAGTAGGAGGAAATGAGATCAGCAACCCTAAGAATATCTGTTTACACCTGAAGGAAGGTCAGCACAGGTTAGGTCAGAAAGACAGTCTAAGGAAGCTTGCAGCATCCCCTCTCTATCTATTTTATCCCCATGCAAAGCCACCCAAACTGAGCTTCATCCCAACACTTCCAACAGCCTCCCCATTAATGCCTCTATAATCAGGTATGTAAGTAGCCTCTCGCTTAACCTTTCCCCCCCTTGACTCACCACTGGGGTGGCAAGCCCCAGAAGTGCTGCCTTTTCCTTCCTCCCATGCTGTGCCCATAGCCCAGCTCGATATTATCTTAGTTTTCTATTACTCCTTCTCTGTCCTTGCTGGGTCTGTTGCTGGAACCCCATCAAAATGTACTGCCTGCCATGCCTCTATCCTCTGGCTAGTCAAGGATCTCGCTTTCTTCTGTGGGACCACCCCACCCAGCCTCTTCTGGTCTGCTTGACTCACCTCTGCATCTGACCATCAGGCTGACAGCATGAGTTGGGAGCTGCTATGCCAGCCAATCCTGACAATGTATTATATATAAAAAAATAGCAACAACCCACATGTGTAAGGCTGGGCATTTTGAAAACAGCTCAAGGAGGTTAAGGATCCTGTTCATGTTTTAATTTAATGTACTATCAATCCCTAAATTCCTCAGATATCAGTGGTAATCTCATTTTTTGTTAATATAGTAATACCCAGTTAATGTCTGGAAAGTGTTTCCCTACTTATCTATAGTATTAAATTGCAGTGATGGTTGTATTTAATGTGTTATTGGTAAAAGGAACACATCCAGAGGATCAGTACCCTTTTGACTCTGAGATACATCTTCTAGATAAGCCATGTTGCCGCCCATATCCTCATTTTTTTTATTCTTGGTTCCCAGGCATTCCAGCTCCTTAGAACTTCATTGTGTACAGACACTCTGATTTAGCCAGAGATAATGCCACAATAAACAATTTAAGATGTGTTCTTGTGCTTTTCACACTCTCAATGGGACATCGTGACATCAATTGATGTATACCACTTGCAGATGCTTACCCCTTCGTTTCCTAAAATTATGGGAAACTCTGATAGCATCCTATATTGGAAACAGAATGTAGACTATGCATTCATCCCTTTTGAAACCACAGTTTCAGTTCTGCTATACAATAGAAAACTATGTGGTTCAAAGCTTTCTAGGAGGAAGGGAACAGAAATCTAATATCCTAAAAACACTGGCCTGGATCCAAAAGAACTGCACAACTAGTTTGCTGGACCCATGTGTTTCTCAAAGTATGAGTATTTTCCTATGCTACATGGTAAATTGCTTTTCAAACCAAGGAGAGTTTCCCAAAAAAAGTCTGTAGCATAGCATGGTGATTTGCTATTTAAAGAGATTGTGGTGAAGAGAAATCAAACTTTCTTCTGGGCACACCCAAGCCTTTGATCCACTCAAATAGCACCTTGGATCCCAGCCATTATGTACAAGTAGGATCGATTGAAATCAATGCATATTCCATGTGATTTGTTCAAGATACGTTGTAAACATTATTCTTTGTGATACAGTTAGTAATATACTGGATTTGAGTCATCATCTTGGTTCACAAATATGGTAGGCAATTGTACAAACACTGCACAAGAGCTGGTCTTCCTTTCCTTCCTGTTAACTAGCCCTCCTGCAAATGGAGGGTCTTTGCTGACCACAAAGTTTACCAGCCAAGAGTGCCACTTTGTACCTCAATTCCCATAATCCTTGAGAATTGGATAAGCTGACTGGGGATGATGGGAGTTGTAGTCTAACAGCATCTGCAGCCCCAAGGTTGAACAACTGTGGCCTAGACAATGGTATCAAGCTATATTAGCACCTTTGGCCTGACTCCAAATCAACCATCTCTGTCTTCAAGGAAGAATTCCACTTAAACACCTATAGTGGATTTTTTCTACCCAGTCATTCTGTCTAACCTTCACTCATAAGATTTTGTGCTGTCAAAGACAATCAGAGAAGGCCACGGCTTTGCGACGGAGGTCCAATTCCTGGCATTTTCAGAGAGGCTAAGGGAAAGACTCCTATCTTCCACAGCAGCTTCCAGAGTTAGATGGACCAGTGGCCTGACAAGACATAAGGCAGCTTCCTTTGTCCCTGGTATGAGGTTCTATTTGACCAGGAAAGGCCCATGGCCAAGTTGTAGAGCAGCTGCTTTGCATGCAGTCGGTCTCAAGTTCAACCCCTGGCAACTCCACATAGGGCTTGGAAGATCTGCTTGCAGAGACACCTGTCTGAAACCCTGCAGAGCTGCTGCCAGTCACATAGGCACGACTGAGCTAGATGGACCATAGGAAGGCAGCTTCCTATGTGTGAGACCACTGGCCTTACACTCTGTGGAATAAGCATTCTTTGCTACTGAAAGACTATTATTATTATTGTTAGATTTATTAGTCACTTGTTACCCAAAGATCTCCAAGTTACTTACAACCCCAATAAAAACAAAAACAAATATATCATACTATAAAGACAAAACAGTAAAACAACAAAACAACAATGCCCCCATACAGCCACAGGATGCTTTGCCAGCATACTAATAAGACATCATCTCAGACAATCAAATACTTGGGGGAAAAGATAAGCCTTTACCTGGCACCGAAAAGATGTCAAGGAAGGTGTCAGGTGGACCTCACTAGGGAGTATATTCCACAGATGGGGCGCCATAGCTGAAAAGGCCCTTTTGCTTGTCACCACCCTCTGAGCCTCCCTTATTGGGGGGACCTGGAGAAGGGCCTCAGAAGAAGGTCTAAGGGTAGATTCATATCAGAAGAGACATTCCAAAAGACATTGGGGTCCTGAGCCATAAAGAGCTTTATAGGTAAAAACCAGTGCTTTGTATTGGCCTCAGAAGCATACAGACAGCCGGGGTAACTGGAACAGGATTGGTGTGATATGATCTGTTCACTTTGAACCCATCAACAATTGGGCAGCCACATTCTGCACTAATTGAAGCTTCCGGACCATTTTCAAAATATATTTCATGGGTTTTTTTTACAAAGGGTGTTATAGCTCTAGCATTACCTTCTGAGTGCATACTGAATTGTCGTACAAAACAATTCTGATATATTGTTATGAACATTCAACCAAAGAGTAAACACTAATATCTGCTATAAATTCTTGTTCCTTATATTCTGATACTCACTGGAGATTTAGGACATAATGTTTGACCCAGATACGTAAAAAATATTTCAACATTTAAAACTTTCTAATGACCCCTGTATAAGGAAGTTTTCCCTATACATTATACAGTTCCAAGGCATTGCACATGCAATGTAAAAAAAAGGATACAATATGGAAATTACTTTACAAACCAATGTGGATTTCTTTGGCAATGTAATTGTTTGGAAGGTCTGAAATTGTTATAACTGGAATGTAAAAATGTTGCACAATGCATGTAAATTGGAGTGGGTGGATTGGTCCAACTGCAAATCTTGGAGTTCAAAACTCCTTGCAAACATATGTCTAAATCCCAGTATGTTCAATCTAGTCTTCTGTGTTTGGGTAGGCTGATAAATTGAGCATCAAGTTATTCGCTGAGATAGCCATTTCCCTGAAGGCAGAACATGTTTTATTCCTAGATTTAACTACATATAACTATGGGCAAGCTTACAATTCAGGGCTGTGCAAACTTTGTGCTGCTTGGCTGAATGCTGATTCCAAAGTATGATGGTGCAGTTGACAAGGTATTATTGGCCAGGATCTAACCACTGCTCAGCCATGGAGCTCAAGGAATGCCGTTAGGCTAGAGATAAAAATAGATCGTGATTTATCTTATCTTCTTGGACTATGAAATCAAAACAAATAAAAATAACACATGGGGTAATGAGTCAAATCTTAAGATATTTCTTTTACTCCATTTCAGAACCTGAAGTTTGGACAGTCCTAATGTGTTACATGGTACAGCCAGTACTGGATAGTCATAGAGTCATAGAATAGTAGAGTTCGGAGGGCCCTATAAGGTCATCGAGTCCAACCCCCTGCTAATGCAGGAATCCAACTTAAAGCATATCTGACAGACGGCTGTCCAGCTGCCTCTTGAATGCCTCCATTGTTGGAGAGCCCACCACCTCTAGCCGTTAGGAAATTTTTCCTAATGTTGAGACAAAATCTGGCTTCCTGTAACCTAAGCCTGAAACTGATCTTACCATTCAGTTTTGCGAAGAAATAAGTTGTTCAAATCACTTAGACGAAGAAGGCATTTATCATCATTCCAAACTTTATATATGCAGTACTCAGGTGAGGATAATAACAGTTTTCACCATGCAATGGCATTTTCAAATATTTTTACCACATGGGATTGAATTTGTAAAAACATCTTTTGATGTCCAAAGCTAGATCAACTTCCAAAAGCTGGATGAGCATGATTCTCATTTGCTACCAAAGCTAAGACGACTATGTGGACCTCTTTTGCTTCGGTTGACCACTTTATTTCTCTTTCACTAAATGTGAAACAGTGTGTAACATTCCTTCTTTTCCCAAGGTCATGGAATCTTGTTTCTCAATATTTTGAAGTTTTTATTTTGTATAACAGAAGATAAATGATATGTGTGTGTATCCTAAAATTACTTCTGCAAACACATCAAGACAGAGGGATGGTGTCAGGGGTCAACACGATTAGGCATCTGCTGAAGGCCCACACCTAGGCATGGAGCCCACTGACACTGAGCCCCCTGAACCTGCTGCAATGAGGAGATAGACTCACTAAGGGAGGGAGGCCCATGGAGGCTGTCTTGCCCTATGATCCCCCCCAAAAAAAACTTAAGCCGACACTATCAGATTGGAGTCAAAAGCATGTAATAAAGATTATACCTATGGCAAAGCTATAAGCAGATATGAATGCAGGTGTTGAGTACTTAAGGCACCTTTTTGTCTTTCAGATGATAATTTCATTGGAAAAGAATCATCAGCTTCTTCATCTTATTGAAATTCTGAGCCAATGCTTTTCTTTTTTTAAGCTAACATTTTTGACCTGCTTCTGACATAAGAAATCCAAACCAAGTAAATGTTATAGACAGGTTTTATAAATCATCAGCCAATCTAGTCTTGGCATCAGTCATGGAAATAGTGAGACAGACTGATTTTGGTAATTTTCTGGATAGAACTCACTAGAAATGACAGTTTTCCTCATTTAATGTTTTACTTGATGAGGATGAGTGGGATAACAGTTTTTCCTCAATTGATGCTTTACAGTAGGTTCCTTCAATGCCATCCAAAATTCCATGGACCACTTTCTGCAGTGGAGTGAGCCAGTTCAGACATCACCCTTGGCAGAGATGACAGCACAGTAAAGGAAAGATTCTACAAGAGAATAAAAACCCTGAAACTTCACAGCACTGGCTAAGATGAATTACTTCTCGGGGACTGAGGCTTCAACTCTAAAACACAAGTAAAAGTAAGCACACATAGGATTGTGCTATCAGCGACATCCTGTGGGGGCTTCCAGACTTGTTAATTGGATGTTCTCTTGTTTGTAGGGGTGCTAGTTTACATTGACTCTTTAGTGAGCGTTTATTCTGATTTGTATGCAAAGAGGTTAGATGACATTGTGTCAAGCAAATGTTATCCCAAAGAGGATTTGTTGCACAAGACCTCCCAAATAACTTTAATTGAGCAACCTGAATTTGCTAATATGTGATTGAATCCCACTCAAAAATAATGACAGTCTGGAAGCACCTTCTAATATTAAAAGGTTTCTTAAAAAAAAATCCCTGACAGCCACAAGGAAGTCCTCGTGGCCTGAGACATTTTGTTCCCTAAGGCAGAATAGCATGCCCCCCCCACAAGTCAAAGACAGTGTATAGTTGCTAAGGCCAGTTAAGTTATTTTGGCACCTGAGGTAGAAAATCCTCAAGTTCTTTTCCCTGGGAGTAAAAATACAATGAAAATGAATTAAAATTATTAATTTATTAAAGAGCACTCAAAATCAGTTGTCTAAGACGACTATCTCTTTCTGGCTAATGGTGGGACTGGGCCTCTCAAGGGACATACTCACTGGTACACATGAACCTGTATGTTTCAAAGTGTTAAGTGCCATGGTAGCTTGCTTCTTCAAGGAAGCAACATTTCAGCTAAATGGAGGAACTCCTTATTAGGATTCTTGCAGACCTGAATTGTTGGGAAGCCACATCAATGGGAAGCTGAGGGTTCTTTTTTTTTTTTACAGATTTATAAGAATAATTATAAACCACCAACTCATTAAAAATGTGGTGGTGTACAATCAAATCACTAAAACATCATTAAATGATAAAACTGTAAAATATAGAACAAATTATCAACACGAAATCCAATTAATTCTCTAAAAATGCTTGGCAAAGCAGAAAAAAACGTTTTTTGCAAGCAATGACATTCTAGGATCCTAGTAGTTCTGATTTCAGTAGGAACAGTGTTTCACATTACTGGTGCCAGTGCACTAAGAGCCCTGGCTAACGTAGAAATGAAACCGTATTGTCCCATCTTCTACTGATTGTTGAAAGTTTGCTTCCCAACTGACACTTGATAAAGCTTTCCTGACACAGGTCAAGTGAGGAGCTCCTGCAATTAATTAATTTAAGTGAGTAAGCAACAGACAGCCTTTTTATGAAAAGTACACAAAGCTGACTTTCTTATCCTTTCAATTGTATTGCATGATTATTTTATGCTTTTTTGAAATATGTACTTTATGTATTTGTGTTTAAAAAAAACCCAAAAACCTTATCTGCTCATTATCCCTAGTGGTCCCATTCTTCTTTTTCTGGGTAACATTAGGAGGTATGTCACCAAGTCCATCAATGCACTTATCTGGGCCATTTGCATGCAGATTAATTGTAAGTGTATTTTTTATTCTCTCGCTTGTTCTTTTTTTCTCACCTTTCTCCCCCCTCTCCAATTCCTACAATTAAAACAAACAAACCAGCTGTTTATTTATTTCCTTTCATTTATGAATCACTTTCTCTGAAAGTGATTTAACAATAAAAACATCAACAATAAAGACAGTATCATATACAGTAGGGCCCCACTTTACAGCACTTCGATTTACAGCGCTTCGCTAATGCGGCGGTCTCAGTGAGGCGCAATTAGACTAAAGCCCCACTCATACGGCGCTTGTTCCACTTTTACAGCAGTTTTCAGGCGTCGCACACCATTCTGTTCAATGAGTTCCGCTTTTCAGTGTTTTTCGCTTTTCAGCGGGGGTCTGGAACGTAACCTGCCGTATGAGTGGGGCCCTACTGTATAAAAACAATTAAAACAATTTCATATATAAAAACAATTTCAGATCCAATGCAGGTACATGCTGGAATGAACATCTCCACCTTACAAAGGCTTGTTGAAAAAGGTAGGTCTTCAATAGGAACCAAAAAGATCTGATAAGGAAATAGAGGGAATACCAAAGGGTGTGTCACTATACATCACAAGGAAGAGTCCTCCTGATGAGTTGGTATATGCAGGAGGTGCTTTCTAGCAAAGGGCAGTGATAACACAGGGACATTCCAACATGAGAATTACTAAGGTCTAGATGGCCAACTCTATAAATCTTTGCCCTTTATTGATGCTTATGTATAAGAGCAGATACTTGCCAAAGTTGCCAAAACAGTTTCTGTTTTTTTCCATTTTAGTGACTAGTCAGGGTGAAATGGATAGAGTGGTATTTAATTCAGGTGGAACTTATTGGGGACATGTCTGAACAGTTGCCATAGTGGCTCCTGGGTATAGGCTAGGCAGAGAATTCAGCCCTCCTGTCCATTTGATCCATGTATCCTGCTGTAGGTTACACACCAATTTATTTAATTAATCAGAATAATTTGAAAATGTATGAAGGGCAAAGGTCCTGTGATCCTAATATAGCTCCATGTCATTATACTGCCTCTTATTTTCAAGCCAGGAGTCAAGAGCTGCTGGGACTCAAATATATAGTTCTGGGATCTGTGTGCAGATGCCCCATGTGGTGAACTGCTGAGCTGCAGGTTACAGCATCTACCTTAATCGCGAAGTAGCTTTAGGTGCTGAATTGACTCCATGCACCAGGCTGGCCATCGGGTCCAACTCCAGCAGTGGCCCAGGTGGGGCACTGGCCGACAGTCCAAAAATGCAGAGGGCCCCTCACTGGCCCAGCAGAATAGATCTGCTGCTTGTTGCTGACCCTATCCTATTCCAGTGGACAGGAAGTGGTTTTTCCCCAGCTAATTTCTGTTTTTATCTGATTCACAAGGGTGGAGGGAAAATTGATGAGTTAATATTGTTATGAGTTTGGGGGGGGTTGGAATGGATTGTCCCTGTGGGTCCCCTTCCAGCCTCTGATTTGGAGACTTGTGCCTGGGGGGAAAGAAACTCGCTCTGGTGGTCAGATGAGTCTCTCCTGTGTTAAACAGATAGAGTGGCCAGGTAGGATAATGGGATTATCGGTTGCCCAGCAACTGGTGAATGGGCCAGGAAGACCCTTTTGTCATTGAAACTCTTCTGGAGAGCATTCCCCCCCCTTCCTGGAGCCCAGGAGAGGCTTGTAGTTTTAGTTGTGTCTAGAGAATGGCTGGAGCTGGAGGCAGGCAGAGAGGCTATCCCTCTGCACCATGGCTTTAGGATGCCTCCTGCAACCCAGATGGAAAAGCTGGATATTGGACTGCTGATGTCTTGAATCCCTCCATCTTAAACTCAGGTTGGAATGTGCGTAAATAAACATACCATATTTCATAAAGACACCTCAGTCTCCACTGACCTTCTTCCCAAAGGAAACCAAACTCTGGATGAGGGCAGGGACCCCTGAGATCTCATCTCTCAGAGATTGGGGAGGCGCTCAACAATATCATAGAAATGAAAGGCTCAGCCTGGAGAATCTCCTCAACTTGACCACTGTCTCACTCAGTACCAGTGTTAAGGAGATTATCTAGGCTAGTTGCCTCCTAATCTCTGTGATATTAACTCCTTAAATGCCCCCCAGCAGACGGGCAGAAGGAATGAGTAGTGGTAGCAACTCTGAGCCAGGCTGGATCATGGAGCAGCAGAGGAGGAAGAGGAGGCTTCCTTGCATGGCGTGCTCTGCTGCAGGGCAAACAGCAGGGACTTGGTGGCAGTAGCGGGGTCTCTGGAGCCATGGCAGGAATGCCCCCAATGCATTTACAGGCAGGTTTGGCATTCCCTTTCTCTCTGTGTCTCCTGTCTGATTCCTCTGTTACCCCAGTCTTTCTGTTCAGGTTTTGTTTTACTTTAAAAGGTGAGGCCAAGAGGGAGGAGGAGTGTGGTTTGAGGAGGAGAGCAAGAGGGCAAGTGGCCCTCTGATAGCCTTTGCCCATTGGCCCCCAGAAACCTGGAGCCGACCCTGCTGGCCATGGCATCCTTCTGGATGGGGCGGAGTATAAAAGAGCTTCCACTTCCAACTGAGCTTTCCTTGAACAACTAGGTCTTCTTGAGTTCTATTGTGTTCCTGGATTCTTGGTTGTCCTGGTTTTCTCCTGCTTCCTAGTTCGTCCACCAGTTCTGATTTGCTCTTCAGTCCTGACTTGTCTTTCTCCCTTGACTCTGATCTTTTGGTGCAACTCCTAGTTCTCATCTCCAGCTTATCTTGGTACTAGCTTAAATCCCACGCAGATAATTGAGGACCGGGGTGTAGACATCTGGAGCTTGCAGGATCTTAGACCCCTTCTTTATTTGAGATCCAGGTCCCAGCATCCCATGAGCCAATCAACATGAAAGGGGAGGGTGTTGGCCATGGAGAAAAATCTTCTAACATGCTTCCTTGTCTTTTCCTGCTGGTTGGAGCCAATCAGAATGAAAGGAGATGAATCAGCCACTGGGAAGACTCTTCTCAGCAGCTCACAAAGTCTCCTTTCATGCTGATTGATTCCTAGGGACAGAGCTTGGAAAAGTTACTTTTTTGAACTACAACTCCCATCAGCCCCAGCCAGCATGGCCACTGGATCGGGGTGATGGGAGCTGTAGTTCAAAAAAGTAACTTTTCCAAGCTCTGCCTAGGGATGTCTGTTGTGAGAGAAGGTGTTAACAAGGATCTCATTCTCAACCCAGCAGCAAAAAAAAAAAAAAAAAAAGTGGGGAGGGAGAAGATGTGTAGTTTTGTTCCAGGCCAAAGTCAGGAGAAGGTGAGGAGGAGGGAAAGAGGGGAAAATATATCCAAGGAGGGAGGGAGAGAAAGTGTGTGTGCATGAGAGAGGTGGTGTTTCAGCTTTTAATGATCTTGTATATATATGTGTCATGCGTGGTAAGGTGAAATGCAAAGGAATATGACTAAGAATATGTGTGTGGTGCAGTGAACACCAGAAGTTAGGATCAGGAAGTTCTATGCTTAAGTTTCCCTAAAACTCATAAGCTCTGCACAAATGAGTCTTAATATGGCAACCAAGAAGGGAAACTCATCAAATGAAGTTCTTTACCTTACAAGATGATGATGAAGAAAAAAACCCACCCTAAATGGGTTAAAACCTCCCTTTCCCTAACATTCTAGGTATGTGTGCGGAAGGAGGAGTGGGTGACACAGGGAGAGGAGAAGGGGGTGGGAAAATCCCTTCCTGCTTTCTAGAAGGTGACAAAGTTCAAAAGGTTACAAATTTCTATGTGAAATGAGTGTCTGGCAGGCTTAGGCAGTGTGAATTCCTTTGTTTAAGAAAAACAGGCTTTGTCTTGACCTAGCAGCAAAAGAGAGAAAGAGTGGAAGGGAGCAAAACCTATGAACCCAGCAGTTTTAAAGACGTTTGTGTTTTTCTTTATTGCTGTAGGACTTTCTGAGTCAGTTATGCAGGCCCCAGTGACTGCCTTTTGCAAGGAAGCTTTTATTAGTTCCTACTTCAAAAAGCCAAGGCAAGTTATGGAGAGTGAGAATTCTGTAATTGCAGAAGAGACAGTGAATCCTGATGATAGCATCCCATCTACATCATCAAGCAGTTGGGCAGCATCAGCAGATCAGTGTGTAGACACTGAGGCCACATTCACACCAGACATTTATTCCACTATTATTCTACTTTAAACAGTTGTGGCTTCCCCCCCAAAATCCTGAGAAGTGTAGTTTGTGAAGGGTGCTAGAAGAACCCTATTCCCCTCACAGAACTACAATTTTCAGAGTGGTTTAACCATCAGTCCCTCTTGTCAGAGAACTCTGGCAATAACTGTTTAAAGTTGAATAATAGTGGAGTAAATGTCTGATGTGAATATGTCCCAAATTCAGCAATTCAAACAATATCTATGACAGTGAGAAAGCATAGTCAAATGGTGACAGTGACAGAGAAACAGAAGGCAGTATATAAACCTGGCTAGATTATTCTATAATCTTAGAAGATTATATAATCTTAGAAGAGTGCATGGCTGTGACTTTTTTGAAGGGACCTTGCACTTTTGAATTTGCCACTACACTACTGTTGAGGACAGAAACTGAAGGGATGATCAGGAAAAATGAGAGAGGGTATTTACAGATAGTAGATGTCCCTTGTCCTTGCAAAAAATAAGAGAGTTTTGAATACCCAGTCTTATTTTCTAAAAGGACAAGGGACATCTACTATTTCTAGACACCCTCTCTTGTTTTTGGAGAGTTTTGGAGTTCCTCTGCACTCTTCTCAATGCAATGCAACTGCAGCTAATGCTGCTTGGAGAAAGTTTGATCAATGTTCTGAACACTGATCTGCTGGAGCATTGGACTGAAGGGAAGAGCAAGCTTGTAGCACCTGTCTAGAACACTTCAACCTTGGATCCCCACATACTGATGGACTACTAGGCTGATGGAAGTTGTAGTCCAACATCTAGGGACCCAAGATTGAAGAACAGTGGTCTAGAAGAATGGGGAACATACTTTCCTCCAAGATTTGCTGAAGTTTACCAGAGAATTTGGACTGCAAGTTCTAAACCACAGTGTCAGCTGTATGAATTGGCCAGTTAGTAATGCAAGCTAAATTGCCCCATGTACGTGCATGGAAGGAATAGGAAGTACTGAAGTAGCAGACCCAGTTTCTGTCCAGATTTGCCTTTTGGCTTCTTGCCATGGTCTTGACATTCTCCAACAATACAAAAACAAAGCCAAGAAAACTATTTTGCTATTTTTCATATGAGCCTTCTCTCAGTTCATGCTCCTAAATGTATGCTCAATGCAAAATGCTTCATGGTGCCATGCTTCCAACACTGACAAGAAGATGTTATCTTTGCTATTCTGTTATGGAAGTATATATGAAAATTCTGATCTACTAGACCAGCTTGCAGGACCTTAGATCTGAGCTGTATAGCAGAGTTTCATCAAACTGCAAAAAATGCTGAGATCGTCTGCTGTCCTGCTCTGATCTATCAGTTTGGATTCTGCATGGGTTATTTTAATTAACTTTCAAGAGATAGTTCTGCTCTTGGGAAGCTAAGACAATTACCAATAATATTGCCACCCTGGACTCCTGGGAGGAAGAACAGGATATAAATTGAATTTTATTATTATTATTATTATTATTATTATTATTATTAAGAGGATTTAATGCAAAAATAAACATTTTGTAGCTCTTTATCTGAAACTGGTCATACAAATGTGGTTCAATCAATTTCTCAAAACTGGAAAGAAAGTTGCTTGATTTGTTTTTCAAAGCTGGAGGAACTGAGTGCCACTCAGAGATCCCTGGAGCAGGCATGAGACTTTGGCTAGCAGAGCAGTTCTTAGGAAACTAACTGTGCCTTAATCTTTTGCCTAGAAATTAAAGGGAAAAAACAACTC
Organism: Rhineura floridana; assembly: GCF_030035675.1. NCBI lineage: Eukaryota > Metazoa > Chordata > Lepidosauria > Squamata > Rhineuridae > Rhineura > Rhineura floridana. Next base: position 93,389,919 of record NC_084488.1, on the reverse strand, counting down.
CAAGATAACACAGTATCACTTAAATAATAATCTCCTGGAATTGCTTATTTATGGAATGAGAACCTGGATGGAAACACATGGAAAATACCTGTGTAATTTACACTTACCTCAAAAAAGCCTTTGTTTCATCTCCAGTCTTGCCAACATACTTCTGAGCTGAGCTTTGTGTGTCTTAAGCCTTGTCTGTCTTTTGTTACTGCACAGGCGTGTGGCAGGCAGTGAGCCAGCTGGAGGCAGAGATTTTGACTACTAACTATTACCAGCTGATTCCCTGCCTCCCAAAGTGAATGTGACCCACTGGTTCAAAGACCTCACAATTCATTTTTTAAATCCGTATCAGAATGCTTTAATCAAGATAGTCCCAGGCATTTCACTAGAAGACCCACCAAGAGCATTTCCCTACAGTTTAGGACTATGCCTGGGCAGATGAGACATACAGTAGCAAAATTATCTGAGTGCTTCTCATTGAAGGAAGCTTACCCACCATTGTTACAAATAGGGGTGTGGAGGCAGAGTTTTGTTGGACTCATTTGTCTGTTTTCATTCTAATTATTTGTGTCGTCATTGATTTGTTGGAACAGTATTGAATGTATAATGAATTTTCCCCCTTTTTCATTCTTAAATCTGCAATTCATGTCCTTGTTGGTTCACTGGAGTAGCATTCTTTTTCATGATTTTTTGCCCACTTTCATTATTCCAATTTACTTTCATTTTCATTGATTTCAAAGGGCTATCCAGGGGTTTTTACACTACTCATAAATGCTATTGCTTTCCATCTTGTAGTTGTCAAGCTCAGTATTATCCTTTGATGATACCACACTTTCCAAGATTTAGAAAGATAGAAACAAAGATGTCCATTTTACAACTAATTAAAAAGTATCTCAATCACACAAACATACACACATACATATATTTTTAGGGGTATTTGAATGCTATTATTAGCTCAAGTCCTGGACTCCAGGTGCTCACACAACATGAGTTTCAGAGCCTCTGAAACTGGTAAGATGGTATCTTTTTTGTAAGTACACAGGATCGAGGGCTCTTATGTTCTCCCCTTCGTCCATGGCTATTCAAAGTTCTTATATGTCAGATGTTGCATTCACCTTTCGCCAAGAGCAGTCATCTGAATAGGCAGGCTAATGCTCAGAGATCCCACCTAAGAGTTGTTGGGGCTTGGGAGATATCAGGAAAATTAATGGGAGTTACAGCAGATTATCTTTATGATTCTTATAATTATTCTTTAAACATTAAACATCTTTACTAGTAACGCATACAGTGGTTTTAGCCCTTGAGTCAGAATCAAATCAAAGTATGTTACAATGGGTATAGATATATGACATCCATATGGGTACATCTCTATAGTAATACATCTGCATAGCAATACATTTTTATTTCTTATCCAATAAGAAATGAAATGATCTCATACATGTGGGAGGTAGACGCCGTCGTTGCTGCTGCCGTCGCCGCCGCCAGGCTATGAAGCACTGGTAGCTTGCTATCTAAAGTTTCCTCCTTTTATAGGAGTATTTCAAGGCTATGACCTTGCTTAACAGCTGCATGACTTCCATCTCTTAAGCTCCATCTCAGATGGCAGCTGATAACTAATTTACTAGTTGGTATATTAGTTACTTATAAGCAGGTGTTACATATCTGGAGTTTCCATATAAGGCAGCTACTGCCAGCTTTTGGTGGCATAGTTCCTAGACTGTCTTATCAACTTGTTTATAGAACAGCACATGAGCTAGCTGACTTCCCAGATCTTCTGAAAGGAGAGAGGAAGCAGCATGGAAAGAAGAACTTTTAATCAGAGATGTGTACTGTAGGTCCATATACTTGAATATATAATATTCTTTACATTAAGATTTATACATAGTAATACATGCATTAGAGGGGAAGTCAACATTAAATACATTAAATTCATGGGGACAGCCCATAACACCTCAAAGCCCTCTTTAGAGTCATAAAAGGGTTATGATATACATCAGCTCCCATGATTAGCAGATCAACTAACTACCCACTGCAATGCAGAATCCAGTTTTCTGCTACTCCTGACTTCCTGCTTTTTCACCTAGCTACCCGTTGCTGCTAGTTTCCCCATAACCTCTAGGCAAGGAAAACCACAATAACTCAGTTAAATGTAGCCATTTCAGCCTCAACAGTGAAGCATGTTCTCTTGTTCTTAACTGTAGAAGCTTTTTTAATACTGATAATAATAATGTCTATACTGCAAAAAGATCCTAACAGAACAGAAATGATATGGTTATGTGCAAGGCTCCACGGCACAGGGCAGACTCCATCTGTTCCCCTGTGACACACAACCTGCACTTTAAGATCTTTCTCAGAGGTCCTGGTCACATCCACACCATACATTTCAGTACCACTTTAACAGTAACAAATTCCCTGAAAGAATCCTGGGAATTGTAGTATACCCCTCGCAGAGCTATAATTCTCAGCATCCTAACAAACTACAGTTGCCAGGATTCTTTGGGGGAAGCTATGACTGTTAAAGTAATAAAAGAGTGCTTAAATGTATGGGGTTGTATTCAACTATGTCCTACTCAGAGTAGATTGATTAAAATTAGTCATGTCTATTAACTTCAGTGGGTCCACTCTGAGTAGAACTAGCATTGAATACTGCCCATGGTGTGGATGTGACCATTCCACGTGACTGTTCTGACAGCTGGACAAACAGAATAGGGCCTTTTAAGAGATGCCATCAATACTGCAGAACTCTCTGCCCAAAATGTGTGGCTAGTTGTCCTCACTGGTGATTAATATCTTGATGTTTGGGCATCCTTTTGGATTGGATAATACTCAGCATGGACTTGAAATATTACTTGCTGCTGTTAAAGAGTTTCCTATTGATCAATTGTTGTTTTAAGTTGGTCTTCTCCAGTCTGGTGCTACAGATATTTTAGACTAGAGTTGTAGTCCAAAGCATCTGGAGAGCACCACGGTGGGAAGGCTTTTTTAAGTTGTAGATTTTTATATTTTTATTTGATTTTTGTGTTTTTAGCCACTTAGATTTTTTAAATGGAAAAGTGAGACACAAATGTTTGTATGTATGAAAGAATGAATAAATGTGATAACTTTTAACAAGCCAGTATGGGAAGTTCAATATTTTTATAAGAAGTGAGTCCATCTTAGGCTTTGGAAAATCAAACATATTTACCCTAAGATAAGATTTACTTATTCTGTTTTACGGATTGATATCTCAACTGTCAACAAGTTTCCACGCCAATTTACCAATAATTAGAATTACAATAAAAAAATTAAACCATAAAAACAATGAAATTTAAAATGGTAGCATCATCTTCATTTTCTTACAGTTTCGGCCCAGTATATCTGAAGGAATGCCTCCAGAGTCACCAATTGTGCTGCCTGACGAGATCAGCCTCACAAGACCTTCTCTCGGTCCCACCGGTGAAAACAGCTAGGCTAGTGCGGACCAGAGAGAGGGCATTCTCAATTGTGGCCCCCACCCTCTGGAACTCTCTCCCTCTTGATCTCCGACATGCTCCCTCCTTGTCAAGCTTTCGCTGAGCCTTGAAGACCTGGCTATTCAGGCAGGCATACAAGATTGGGATAGATTAATTCTACGCTATATGAACTGAAGGATGGTTTTTAGCTTAATTTGATTGTTGTTGATATATATATGCACTGTTTTATTTTGTTGTATGTCGCCTAGAGTGTCCCTAACCCGGACAGATAGGCGACTGAAAAATAAAATTTATTATTATTATTATTATTTCATTTTTCCCTTTCTATTTCTTTTTTTGAAATTACCTAGCAACTTATTAAGTCCTATAAGCCAACTGAACAAAAAGCCTATTTCACAAAGCACACATTTTTTTTGACACTGCACAAAATATGTCTAGCTGCACATTAGAATAAACCCTGACTCAAACTACAAGGCAACTTTCAAAAAGCCAGTCTAGATTTCCATGTTACTTCTGCTTCACTGTAAAACCTTACAGCACACTCAGTACAACTCAGCTGTACAACACTGACTAGCAGAGGCTTCAGATATGTGGATTGCTCCAAAACATCAGTTGTCACTGTACCCTGGTGCCATTAGACAGGGGGCTGGTGGAACTTGGAAAGCATTAAAATTACAGCAAAAACAAATCAAATGATTAAAACAATGCGATTTAAAACAACAGAAGAAAAAGCAGACATAAAACAACTTCTGATTTCTTACTTGCATACACAAACTTAATGGTTGCAGCACCAGTTGTTCACTTGACTGTGTAAATGAACTGCCACAGCTTAGACACCATAGATGGACATTTAAAACTCAGTGTTTTGGAGAAGGGCCAGAGGTTCATGGTAGAGCATTTGCTTTGCATGCCACAGAGTCCCAGTTCAATCCCTGACATCTCTAGGTAGGGCTGGGAGAAGCCCTGCCTGAAAACCCTGGAGAGCTGCTGTCAGCCAGTGTAGACAATACTGAGCTGGATGGATCAACAGTCTGACTCAGATATGGCAGCTTTCTGTGTCCCTATGGCTTCCATTCAAATCAATGCTTCACACTTCCATTGTGAGTTACAAGTGTTGTAATCAAGTAAACAGTATATACTTGTATGAAGCAGTTCACAAATTAAGTCACTCAGCAATGTGCATATGTGTAAAACAAATCAGAATTTGTTTTATGGTTCCTTTCAAATCTTCATTGAAATGGAAATGGACTGCCTTCAAGTCGATCCTGACTTATGAATAGGGTTTTCATGGTAAGCGGTATTCAGAGGGCGTTTACCATTGCCTTCCTCTGAGGCTGAGACGCAGTGACTGGCCCAAGGTCACCCAGTGAGCTTCATGTCTGTGTGAGGATTCGAACCCTGGTCTACCAGGTTGTAGTCCAGCACCTTAACCACTACACTGCACTGGCTCTCGTATGGTGTGTATGCAGCCCTAAATGTAGAGAACACAGGTCAACAGAGTGGAATTCAGGTCAGAATACCAAATCACTGCCAAACTTAGTTTCTTAGAAGAATTGTTTTAATAAACCTCAAGGCTGGATTATAGCAATGCTCTTTATGTGGGGCTGCCCTTGGTCCTGGTTCAGAAGCTTCAGCTGGTACAAAATCCAGCAGCCAAACTGCTGATGGAGGCACAATGCCTACAACATGTGATACCATTCTTAAAACATCTGCACTGGCTGCCCATCCATTACTGAGCCAGGTATTAATTTACAAAGCCCTGAACAACTTAGGTCCAGGGTATCTTAGGGATTGCCTGAACCCTCCTATTGCAGCTCAAGCACTGAGATAATCTGCAGGAACAGCTTTGGTTGTCCCCTGAGTTGGCGAGGCTCATTTAACATTGACATGAAATTGAGCCTTTAGTGTCATCAGCCCAGTTCTCTGGAATGCTCTGTCAACAGAGATTCAGCAAGAGCCTTCTGTTTTAACTTTTAAACGCCTGCCGAAAACCTTACTGTTCCTCCAGGCTTATGCAGGCAATTAAGATGTCCTTTCACAATAGTTGACCTTTGTTTTTATTGTATGTTTAAAGTTTTTACTGTACATTTTTTAGTTTAGTTTTGTTTATAACTTGTAAACCACTTTGATGTTTTAAAACATCATACAAATACACTTATAAATAAATAAATAAATGAAATAAACTGAAGGCATTATTAAGTGTTTTTTTCATTACCATTATCCAGAATGCAATAAATTATGTCTGTTTAAGATTTACTAGTCTGGGGGTTGTGTCCAACTAAGTTCTAGTCAGAGTAGACCCACTGAACTTAATGAACTTAAGTTAGACATGTACATTAATTTCAGTGGGTCTGCTCTGAGTATGACTAAAGTTGGATACAACTCTGCGTATGCGTTTTGATAAATTTTAAGCCAAGGATGGGGAATCTTTTTCAGCCCGAGGACCATATTCCATTCTGGCTAACCATCAGGGGGATGGATGAGTACATGGGATGTAACCTTTACTTTTGTACAATAGACTACTTTCTACATGCAGCCCTCTCTATTCTCCATATTCTCTATTCTGATTTTATGCCTTCTACATTCAATTTTACCCTTGTAGTCCCCTTTAGTACCACTCCCTATATATATGTATATGTATATGTATATGTGTGTGTGTGTATATAATATTTTATGTATTTTAATTGTATTTTATGTATTTTAATGTTTGTGATTTTATTGTTTACAATTTTATTATGTGCGTGTTTGATTTTATTTTTGTAAGCTGCCCTGAGTGCCCTATTACAGGGTAGAAGGGTGGGATAGAAATGTTTTAAATAAATAAAAATAAATTTCCTTGATAGAAGGAAAAAGCAGCCAAAACTATAAGATCAAATCAAAGTCAATTAAGGTTTTAGTATTTATGGACAATGACTTCATAAGGTAAAACAATGTCTTTGGCATCTCTTCTGGGACAGATATTGCCTTTTGTCTATCAGTAGCAACTGTATATGATCAGAGCATGTGTAGGAAAGGAATTGACTATAGAGTTGTTTTCTTAATTACAACACATTTTTTCCTGTTTTGACAGATTTTAACAAGGTTTTCTGTTTGTCTCAAAGGACTACAGCAAGAGAAAGTACAATTATCCAGAGATTATCCAGAAAGACTTATAAAAGAGATTGGAGTTCAGTTCTTCAGTTCCAGTCCACCAATAATTTCAATCTCCATTTTAAGAACATCTCAAGATGTGTGTTATAAAACTGATGTGGCCTTTATACAATGCAGTTAGAATCTGACACTTAAAAGGGAGGTTTTATATTGGGTCATAAAATCACACTTGAATAAAAATTATCTGCAGATGAATCTTCGGGATTTGAGGGCTTTAACCTTGGGTTAACCTTGCTCATGTGGTACTCTGAGAGAAAGCATCCCGCAAGACAGCATTCGGAGGGTGGGGGTGGAGAACTCATACGAAATAGCAATTAGATTTTGCCAACAAGAAAGTGCAATTGAAAACCATAGTTAACTGTATTATTTGCAAATCCAAACCAATTCCATTCTTCAGTTTGTGCTGTATTCTGTTCTATCCTATCTATGGTCCCTCGGGTCTTCTTCACTGCAGCACATGAGCACCTTTCAATAGTGCCTTGAGCGATGTGACTAACATCTGTCATGTATGACTCATTCTGACTCCAGGAGACAATTTGTGTGCACAGCAGGGGAGTGGCTTGTGTTTAGGAGGTGTGGGTTTATTTGTTTTGGTTGGCTTTCGATAGGAATGTACATACTGCTAAGAGTTCACAGGAGCCATGGGAGACCAAAGACATTTCACCTTGCACTCAGAGGGGAAGGTGATGGAGCCTATGAAGGCTCTTGGCTTTGACATGGGAGCTGTCCTTCAATGAAATTTTTGAGAGAATGAAATGCAGGTGTCTTCTTTTATAGAGAGAGGAGCCACCTTTGTTTCCTCTTGAAGGCCCCCACTGCAGTTGAAAAGTCTCCTCACTTTGTCTGACTGGCTTCCCCATCACATTCATCCTTAACAACTAGTTGCCATAGCAACATCATAGCATTCTCTGAGGAGTAGCATCCTGTTAGAAATCAACATCACTGCCAATAATCTTCAACGGTTAAACCAGCGTTGCCAGATGTGCAACCATTCTCATTTGCCTATAGGTCTCCTTATGAGGTACAAGTCTCTTTGGAATCCAAGGTTGCTCTGGGCAATACTGACTTGACCAGTGCTCTGGCAGCTCCCAAAGCAGTCAACAGATCTCATGCAGGAGCGTGAGAGAATGTACTGGAAGGTGATATTCTTCTTTATGTTTTTCTCCTATTCTCCTTCCAATCAGGGAAAACATAACATGTGTTAACACAGTATATTCAATGCACGTACAATCAGTTTACCTGTGTACACAAATAGCTGAGTTGAACATTCATACAATTAACAAAAGCAAAGGAGAGGGTCCCCAAATTTAAGTTACAAAATAACCCAAATGAAAATAAATATAAAAAATGAACATTATAAGAACATGGACATAGCACATATATGTATATAGAATATAAGATTATAAAATGCAAACCCAACTTGTCAAAACCATAACCACTTTTTACAAATAAATAAGTTTTCCAAACAATACAAATTATGAACTGATGAGATCTCCAGAATTGTATCTCATTTCATAATTCTTCAGAATCTGAATGGAGAATCATTCAGAGTTGGCAGCCATAAATCCCCTTTAGTGCATCAAATGTATCTTTCATACAGTTATTCACCTGTAACTTTCAGCAAGTGTCAGTGTGCACAAATGCTCATACTTGTATAGCGACATCTTGTATGTGTGTTCTTTGTAAATGAGCCTAGAGAGCCTAGAGTATTCTGGTCATATTTTCATCCCATCCACCCCTAATTTCAGCAGATACAGCAACAGGAAGTTGGAGAGAGGGATTTCCTTTCCTCTCTCACCTCTCTGTGTCGTGAGCCCTGCTGGCAGGGGGTGGACAGACAAGAACGCAGTGGAGGAGGAGGACTTAGAGTGAGATGTTAGAGCCAGTGAAAGGCTGAGTGGGGAGTGGGACCCAGAAGGCACCCAGCTCTGGACTTGAGCAGTTCAACCCCAGCAGCTCCAGATACCCCTGTCGAGACTCAACCTGACAAGCTGACTGTTTCCCAGCCTGATGCTTCCCTTTCCCTGCACCCAAGTTGCCAGCGGACAGCTCCTCTCCCTTGGGGGGGGGAGAAGGGATGGTGACAGAGGCTCCGCCTTCACCTCACGCCAGGAGGCAAATGCAGCAGGAGATTAAACAGAAACAGTTGAGGCAGAGCCTTCGCTTGTGCCCATGAGCCCAATAGTGACAGTTGACACACACAAGCAGGGTGCCTGCCCAGCATTATTTAAGCTGAGTGAAGGGGTGAGTAGTTTCTGAGTCAACGTCTTAATGCCACGAAGTAGTGCCTAGTTAGTCCTAGAGAGATGCTGAGTTCTGAGTAAGCCATAGGTAGATTCATGATGTGCACTGAAGTGAAACTGTCTCTTACTACAATAAAAGAAAAAAAAAACCACACAGCCGTGTCTGAGTCTGAGTTCTTTGAGTTCGGGCAGGACAGTTTGATTCAACCACCACCACCTCCACCCAATGACCCCATGACTGAGATGGAAGTGAGTGGCGGGACGGTGGGGGGACTGTCAGAGGGCCTTCGAGACTATGATAGCCAACTGTGCAACTGTGATGTTTCAGTCAGACTATTGCAAACAGCACTGCCAGCCTACTGCGGCATCAGTGGCAGTGTCCACCCTTCCCTCACCCAAGGAGGCTTCCTTGCCTGCAAAGTACCAAGATTATCAGGATATCTTTGACAAGAGGGAGGTTGACCAGTTGGCACCCCATAGGCCCTACGACTGTGCCACAGACTTGCTCCCGGGGGCCCGAGTTCCCCCTGGGCACATATATTCATTGTCAGAGCCAGAGTTCACTGCACTAACAGACTTTCTGTATGTCATCCTGCGGCGAGAGTTCATTCTGACCCTTAAAGTCTCCTGCTGTATGTTTTTAATTATATTTTTATTGCTCCTTTTATTTCTTTCATTGTATTTTATTGTATTACAACTTGAATTCAAATTGTTAATGTTCTTCACAGACACACTGTGGCCCACCTGAATGAAACCTGTGGACCAAGGGGTGGTCCATGGACCAGTTTGGAAACCCCTGTTCTAAGCATTAGCTTCCACACAGCACATACTTGCAGAAAAATTTTCAAAGGGAATGTTCTCTAATTGTCTAATATCTTCAACTGTATGGGGGCTTCTTAGCATTTTTTAAAGTCTTTACTATAGAATCCTGTGGATTATCACAATATTGTGAATTCTAAGTTGACATACCAGTCCATTAATAAGAGATGACAACTTTACTTTTGTCTTGTGGTAACCACTTATGCCCTGTGAAACTTATGAATCTGAAGATATTTTTGTTTTCAGACAGTAACGGGTGTCCGCTGTTAGTATTGGACCAGCACCTCCTCCAGTTCATATCTGGTGTGACATTTTTTATATACAAGCAAATCCCCTCTGGCCTGAAGGATATAAAATCTGAAGTTTTTCTGACAACATCCATCAGCTCTTGTAGCTTTAATAGGAACTGAGGTGTGTATCAGGAGGGGGGAGCTGGCGAGTAAAGAGGTGTTATGAAAATAATGACCAGCTTTTAAAAGCGAGAAACAGCTTGATATGCAGCCAGAGAAGTGCCAGTATTCATCATTTTTGACAAACAGGAATTTCACTAGGAACAGCAAATTTTGCTTTCCTTAATATCCATTGAGACTCCAAAAAGGGGTTGGCGAAATACATAACATGGGGTAGTATCCATTTCTTTTGCATTAACTGAGCTGATCTCAGTTGGACTCATGGAAAACAATCTTCACATAACATATTTCCTAAGGCATCGTAGTCTATCTTGTGTACCCAAATCCAAACATTTGTTTGTTTCTCTGTCTAGAATTAGATATCCTGTCTCTTCAGTCACAAGAAGAGCTGGCTAATCCCCAGTTCAGGGGGCTGATCTGGTATTTAGGGATAGGGAAGACATTTGATTCAGTTTACATTTAAAACACAGCAATCCTTCGAGATTCAAGAGTCTCTGAATTTTGCAATGCAGTTATTCAATCAAGTAATATGTACAAAAAAGCATATACTGGGGCAAGTGTGCATAAAATGCATATATCAGTGAAAATAGCATTCAAAATGCATTATAACAGGAGAAATTGTTTTGTAACTATGTGTATATTATGGAAAATTCTATACATGTGGATATTAGGAGAAATACTGATGAATTTTCATGAGGACTTAAAAAAAATAGGAGATTGATGCAGAAATGTGGAGAACTGAACTTAAGCCTGGAAAAATTAGACAATTTTTGTGACAAAGCCCTGGAGTATTCTGGTGATAGGATGACAAAGCCCTGGAGTATTCTGGGCTATATTTCCCATCCCACATCCACTGTTTTCTGTTTTGTTGTGCCTTCTTAGAGTACTGTGAAATGAGGACAACCAGCAAACCCATCTTTTGGCACTTTCAGAGGAACATGCAGACCCTGAATTAAATGTTATCTTCTTCCTTGGCAGATTTCCTTACTGCCCAGCAGAACAGTCCTATTGTTCAAAGGCAGCATTAGAAAACAGAACTAGTTTTTCTCAGTGTCAGCAAGAAATGCACACACAACATGAGATCACCTCACACCCAGACCCCTCCTTTTCATGTTGATTTGTAAGAGAGAAAGTGTATTTAAGAGCAGGGTTTGAGATCCAAGATGGCAATATGAGCTCCAGCATGTGTAACTACACTCTCAAGGAATGCAGTGCAGGACTTGAGTTAGATATTAATGATAAATGCTGGCAAGCACCCAGTACATTTGTATCTCTTCTTTTCGTTCAATAAAAGAAAGTTTTGCTTTAGCCTGGTTTGGACCTGCATTTCTTTGTTTATATAAATACTATTTAGGCATATTTCAAGACAAAGTGCCTAGTTTATCCCTAGCAAAAGATCCCCCTCCTCTCAAGGAGATATGTTGAATGGGTCATGTGGGTGGCAGGTTCACACACTCAGATTCCCAACAGACACATGTGTTAACACGACTCATGATAACAAGAAACCATCAGTGCAATATTAACAGATAAACGCAGCCAACAAATCCAGAAATGCAGCCGCACATGCAAAACTCCATGCAAAGCTGAAAGGGGTAGGAGGAAAGGAACACTTTTAGTTATTTCCTATAAATTAATGAGGCAGTCTGATTGACTGGTACAGAGCCTAGCACAGATATTCCCAAGATGAGGTATCACAACGGGAAATCCTGTCTCCTGTTGCCAGACACATGAAGACATAAGAAGAGCCTGCTGGATCTGGCCAGTGGCCCATCTAGTCCAGCATCCTGTTCTCACATTGGCCAACTGGATGCTTATGGGAAGGCTAGAAGCAGGACCTGAGTGCAAGCGCACTCTCCTCTCCTGTGGTTTACAGCAACTGGTACTCAGAAGCATGCTGCCTCTGACCATAGAGCCAGAGCACAGCCATCATAGCTAGTAGCCATTGTCATCCATGAATTTGTCTGATCTTCTTTTAAAGCCATGCAAGTTGGTAGCCATCACTGCCTCCTGTGGGAGCGAATTCCATAGTTTAACTATGTGCTGCATGGAGTACTACTTTCTTTTGCCTGCCACCCACCTCGACCTCAAAAGAATGGACACTCCATGCATGCCCTAGGAAGAAGAGTGCAGCATTTGTTCATGTTCATATCTCTTCTGTATCACAATAAGACTCATTTCATGTGATCATTCATCTGAGGCTAACTGTACTCCTGGCATGGTATCCAATGCACTTCAAGTGAAAGCCTATGTAAACAGGTGTATCTTCAAAAGCCAGAAGAATGACAATATAGATGGGACTTCTTGTATTTCACTAGGGAGTGCATTACATAACACTGGTGCCACACCACTGCATCACCCCAAACCAATAATCATTAGGCCATGGCAAGACTAACAGGGTTCCATTTGTTGATCTTAATGCCCTTACTTCTCTCTTGCAATGGAGTGGAAGTCAGTCTTTCAGCTGGCCTGGGCTAGAATTCTTAATAATTCTTTATATAGATACATGCAAGTAGGGCCATTTGAGCACTGAGTTCATATAGAAATAACAATAACATAACATGATGATGATCATGATGTTTACTGCGCCTCCAAACAGTAAATATTGGCCATCCCCTGATAAGTAGTTCTGCATTAAACTGTATGAGCTGTATGCAATGTTAGCCCTGCCCAAAGTAGACCCATTGGGTTGTAGCCAACTAAGTTCAACTCAAAGGAGACCCACTGAAGTTAGTCATGCCCATTAATTGCAATAGTCTATTCTGAGTATGACTGATGTTGAATACAACCCATTGAAATTAATGGACTTGACTAAATGAGATCCATTAATTTTGGGGAATATGCTCTGAGTAAAGCTAATGTTGGATAGAACATGAAAACTACATAAAGTCTGAGGGTTTTGTTTATATGAGGACTGAGTAAGGTTAATGTTGGATAGAACATGGAAACTAGATAAAGTCTGAGGGTTTTGTTTATATGAGGAAAAAGAAAACTCAGTTTTATCAATAATTGTTTTCTCACACAACTTGATCTATTAAAAATATAAGTGAAACAGAACACAACATGCATTGAGAGTTTATACCTCACATTCTTTATGCCAGCTGGTTTTATTTCACTTTAAATTAGCAAAGCTTTTACACAGAGTCTTTGGACCTGATGGTCCCAAGCAGCAGTACCATTAGCCCTGACCACATGTTTTCTATTTGGTGTTTCTGAGGTAAAAATTCCCTCATGAGAGTGGGAGAAATGAAAACGTGACTTGCAGGAAATATAACAATCTGTCTCCCTCTCCCTGTCTCTCCCGACTTAAAAGAGGGCATGCATTCATGAGGATATAAAGCAAAAGAAGCCTAGATTAAAAAAAAAAAGAAAAGCAAAATGTGGTAGAGTGAGTTTCTAAATGTTTACTAAGTCACGAACAATCGGTCAATCAGTTTTGTTTAAGGCAGTGGAATCTGCATTCTCTAGTGGGTGTTATTAAAACTTGTGATGAAATTCACAACTGAAAGACACCTATGCCTTCCACAAGGGCACCTTTAATAAGATTTTTATCCAGACAATATTCCTGTTGGCACAAAAGCTCAGAAACGGAAACATGTTTCTTTTTGGGCCCTTCTAGCCAAAGGTCATTCCTAGCCACATTTAGCAATTTCCCTAACCCTATGTAATAAAAGGGAACAGGAAAGGCATGCGACTGGAGAATAATCTCACTGTGGGTGGGACAGCAATATGTGGGGTTGCCCGGGAAGTTGCCCGGAAAGCTGCAGCTAGTGCAAAATGCAGCAGCTCAACTTTTCACTGGGGCGGAATCATCACCGTGTTACGCTACTGCTGAGAAAAGCACCTGCTGCCGGTTATCTACTGGGCTAAGTTCAAGGTGTCGGTACAAATGTGCAAAGCCTTGTACAGCTTGGCACTAGGATATCTAAAAGATTGTCTCACCCATTATACAGTATGTTCAACTAGGGATGGGAAGGTCTATCAATTTTAAACACCTCTCTTCTACAGTGTGGTATAAGAAGGGTTCTCTAGGCTGTAGAAGCTAACAGGAGTATAGTCATCTGGCGTCGCAGGGACCTTTTACTTTTTTGGGAGCAGGGTCCCAACCAGATCCATATATACAAAACGATCAGCATGAAAGTGGAATGTATTAGCCACTGAAAAGGTTCTTTGTCCTTTCATGCATATTGGAGCCAATCAGAGTGAAGGGAGGTAAGTAAGCCACAGAGAAGACTTCACAGTAGCCAACACACACAGCCTCCCTTTCATGCTGATTGGCTCCTAGGGCCACCTGTTGTAGTAAAGTGTGGACCCAGAAGCGACGTGGAGAGCAAGGAGACAAGGCAAAATAGAAAAGAGGGTGTTGCTGTGAGGCGACTTGGTATGATTATCATGAAGAGACCCTGCACTTCTGAAGCAGCCACTGCATGACTGGAAGCTAACAATTTCTCTTGTAACCATGTTTTAGCCAGTTTGACAGCATGCAGAGATTGAAAGACAGCAGCAGTATATCTATATACCTATAATATTTTGTTCAGTAACAGTATTCTGGCTTCAACATTTTCTTGGTGGTAATTGAGAAGGCCATGGTGTGAAACAATGAATATATAAACCAAAGAAACATGTTGTAGGCTTGTTCCCAATAATAATATTGAATAATTGTGATATCCAACAATTCCCCAGCAAAAATATCACATTCATATTCTCAATGAATTACTCATGTTTTCAAAGCTACTTAGAGATGCCAGTATTGATTTTAATGTGTAGACAAATTTGACGGGCTGCAACAGATTCCATTATTGTGCTGGGATTTTATCACAGCTTACAGTTGCCATATGGAGCTGGTGCAGGCAAATGATTCTTCATAATGAAAGCAGGAAAGATATAGAACAATGCTGTGGCTTTTAAAGTTATTCAGTGGATACAATCACACCATGAATTTAAAGGACATGGCTTTCCCAAAAGAATCCTGGGAACTGTAGTATGTTAGAAATTGTAGCTCTGTGAGAGTTAAACTACCGTTCCCAAGATTCTCTGGAGGAAGCCATGACTGTTACAGTGGCATAAATGTGCTTTACATGTGGATATGACCAGTGCCTTGTATACCTAAGAGCATATTGTGTGAATCTTCTTTCGGTGTGACACTGGCAGCCCAAGACATTTTGCTCCCTGCTAGGATCAAACACCTTTTCAAGGTGCACCATCCAGACAGCAATTCTTGCCTTTACCTGTCATCATGGTGCTGCTGGAAGCACACCTTGCTGTGTGGTAGGGCTGGCCCTGGGTTTTGGGGCCCAGTTCCAATATATTTTAGTGTTTTATTGTATACTTTAATTAGGAAATTTAAAAAATGTTTTGATGGAATTGTTTTACTGTGTATTTATGTATGGATGTTTTATTATTGTTTTTATACTTGTAAACCACTTATTAGCCATTTTTTGCATGTAAAACAGTAAATAAATAAAGTAGGCAGACTGTTCCAGGACTCTACAGTACACGATGACAGCTTTCCTCGCCCCACAAACAGCTACTTCAGGGGCTGGATAGGTCGAATTTTCAACAAGTTTGTGCTGTGGAGGATTGTATCATGGTGGTCCCACTCTTAATCAGCCCCCCCACCCCATGGCTGCTATTTAAACTGTTTAAATTAGAAAAATTAATCATGTGAACTATTCATTCGACATGACACATAATTTTGCCTATCTTAATATCAGTTGTGGTGATGGCCATGCACTTAGATGGTGTTAAAAGGGGATTAGACAAATTTATGAATGATAAGGCTATCAATAGTTACTAGTCAAGATAGGCTAATACTATCTCCTGGATCAAAGGCACCATGCAATAGCAATACAAAATTGGGTCTGTGTATCTGGGTCTAAAATATACCGATATTAAAGTTAATAAAATAAATTTTCCAACTTTAAAATATAAATAATATATATATGACACTACAGGGAATATACCAATAAATAAAATGTATTAAAAGCTCTGTGTTATTGACAAGTATATGGAATATATCAAAATATCAACTGATATAGCCAACAATGTTGTGACAAACCAAATGTAACATACAAATACTTAGATAGTAGACCAAATGAGTTTCTACCTTGAGTGGGTCTTCTTCAGTGGTCAATATAGATATAATATATGATTCAATATTGGCACTACATACACAGTTTGCTATTGTAACAGCACATAATATAATGACCTATCTTCTCCTGAGAATATGTTTATATCCTTGGATGGATCTTGACTGAACATGTGATCTCCCCAGTCATTCCTAATAACAGGACCTTTTCCAAAGACTAATTCTCTCATGGGTCTGCCAGCAAACCTCTGAATACCACTTGCTCGGGAACAACAGCAGGGGAGGACTATTGCCCTCAAGTCCTGGGCTTCCCATAGGTATCTGTCTGGCCACTGTGATAACAGGATGCTGGACTAGATGGGCTTTGGCTCTGATTCCGCAGGTGTCTATTTTCCTTATAAGAAGTGACTGAGTTTCAAAGACATGCTACAACTATCTATATGTAGTTCTGGCCATAAAGAAGAAAGAACAAAGGCTACAAAGCACATCCAGTTTGTTTTCAGTAGTGATGGTCCACATTTAATTCCTTTACTCAACACCAGAGGTATTTTTAGGGGTGAATGTCAACTTGTGTTAGTCTGATCAACTCTAAGAATCCTTCAATACATTAATTATGCAGAGCTATAAGTTTGGCAGAAGGTGGAACTTAATGATTTCCTGAAACATATCAAGGGAAAAATCCCTATTTAATTCCAGCTTGTTCTTTACTTTATAATGAGGAATGGATAACAGTAATAAATCCAAAAATATTAGTTGGGCAGCAAAAAATCTAGAGAATGGGAAACCACTATCAGAGCCAATCAATGATGAACCGAATCCTTGAATAGTCTTGACTGAAATCAAAACAAACTTTCCTTTTATTTAAAGCACATATTTTTATTTCTAATATAGCTTGCTTTATCCGCTCAGGTCTCATTGAATATTGATGTGAATTGTGTAATGAATGCCAAGATTTGCAGCTGTTTCATTTTGCTCCTTATCTGGAGAATGTTTTTGATAATGCATCTAGTTCATTTTCCATATGATTTCACAGCAATTAATCCCTATGCAGGCCCATATTTAAACTGAATGAAGATCAGGTAGCACTGCTGGTGGGTACAAATCACATACTGCATATATTATATATATGGCCGATCATGCTTGCTACATGTGCTTGGATAACCAGTGGAAAAAGCACAAGGAAATAAGCAATTCTCCAGTGTTTCTGTAGATATTTAAAATATTATTTTGTTCTTTTCACATTCCCAAGTGATATGAAGTTCCAGCAGCAGTCTTTTACAGGGTCAGTTCTATTGTGAGGTGAGAGTACTGCTCTTTTATTTCTTTTTTTATTTTTTGTTAGGGCTGAGCTAAATATCTCCCTCAACTAATAGCAGAAACCAGGAAAGAGCTACTGGCCTTTGCTGTGGCCTTTGCTCTTTGCTGTGCTGCCACAATCACTGGAGGTGGCCAGAGGATGGTAGTGCAGCTATCCATCTAGCAGGGATCAGGTGACACAAGGATCCAATAGGATTCCCCCTGGTTCTATAAAGATAGTGACTCTGGTGAGCCCTTCAGTGTGAGCAGTTGCTCAAGCACAGAGTGAGCTGCTTTTGTTTGACTCCAGACCATCTGCTCTGGCAGAGGCCTAACTAAGATGGAGAAGAAGGAAGAGAAAATGGTCCCTGTTTATTTACAGTGATTTTCTTACATTGGATCAGTGAGTAGATGAGTCCATTGGAGTATGGTTTCAATTGCTCTTTGAAATAAGAATCAAAGATTCTGGATGCCAAAATGCATTTTTCTTTGCCAGATGCTCCCCTCTGCTCTCAATTCTGTGAACTGCTTATGAGTTTTCTCCTCTGCTGATGTGGGCTACAGGAAGGCATTTTATGATTGTTTTCAAAATGTATTTTTGTTTTTACCTTTTCTCAAGAGATGTTCCAAATGCAGCAGTACCTATGACATGAACAGTTGTCTATAATACCCCAGGGTCATATTCTAATGAAAAGATAAAAGACTGTGTTCAGTTGCCGATTTTTTGTGGTTTTAGGAGAGGGCCAGATATCATAAAATCTCAAGCCTGCAATTTCCTGGATCCTCACTGCTTATTTGATGCCATTTAATCAAAGTTGCACCACATAGAATTTGTTCTTTCATAAGTTCATCCTCCTCCCAGACCCTCAGCTCAGTGCATATGTATTGTAGAGTGTACTGAACTGGTGGTTGACCATGAACAAGACCTTGAGGTCATCATAGTAGATAGCTGGATGGCAAGATGTTGACCCAGTATGTGGCAGTTGTGAAAAAGGTACATGATTCATGCTGGATCATTAGGAAGGATATTGAAAATAAAACTAATGATATCATAATGGTGTTATATAAATCTATGGTGTGGCTGCATTTGGAATACTGTGTAGTTCTGATCACCTCACCTCAAAAAGGATATTGTAGAGCTGGAAAAGGTTCAGAAAAGGGCAAGAAGCATAATCAGGGGGATCCCTTCATTTTGAGGAAGTTGCCTCTTTTGAAGTCAAATGTGACCTTGTTGGATTTTCTTGCCAATTGGCCATTTACATGTATGTTTATTTAATTAATTAGCACTATGGTCTCTGCTCCCATTTGGTTCAATAACACACCTTGCACCAGATCCTGAAGCCAGCTAAGATTAAGGTTGTTGCCCCTCTGATTGGTTCAATGAGCAACTGTTCTAGGTTACAGTCATTTAGGGTATCTAGAGATTTTACCTCTTTCTCCTGACTGGAACACGTATGTAGCCAGTTTATTATTTATTTATTTATTAAATTTATATCCCACCCTTCCTCCTAGGAGGAGCACAGGGCAGCAAACAAAAGCACCAAAAAATACCCCAAAACATCATAAAAACAGACTTTAAAATATATTAAAACAAAAACATCCTTAAAAACATATTAAACCATCTTTAAAAACATTGTTTAAAAAAGCTTTAAAAGCATCTTTTAAAAAAAGGTTTAAAAACATTAAAAAGCAATTCCAGCACTGACACAGACTAGGATATGGTCTCTGCTTAAATGGCTTGTTGAAAGAGGAAGGTCTTCAGTAGGTGCCGAAAAGATAACAGAGATGGCACCTGTCTAATATTTAAGGGGAGGGAATTCCAAAGGGTAGGTGCCACTACACTAAAGGTCCATTCCCTATGTTGCACGGAATGGACCTCTTGATAAGACGGTATCTGCAGGAACCCCCCACCTGCAGAGCGTAGTGATCTGCTGGGTATATAAGAGGTAAGACGATCTTTCAAGTATCCTGGTCCCAAGCTGTATAGAGCTATAGTCTAAGTCAGGGTAGCTGAAGTCACCCATTACTACAATATATCCTAGTTTGGATGCATCCTTGATTTTATTTTTCATCTTAAGATCTCCCTCAGCATTTTGGTCAGGTGGACAATAGAACATCCTCAGGATAAATGTATTCTGAGCTGCACATTAGCAACAGAGGAAGCTGCCTTATACTGGGTCAGACCATTGGTTCATTGAGTTCAGTACTGTCCATACAGACTGACAGCGTTTCAGGCAGCGTTGTTTCTCAGCCCGGCCTGGAGATGCTAAGGACTAAACCTGGGACCTTCTGCATGTAAAGCAGATCCTCTACCACTCAGCCATGGTCCTTGCTTTCCATTCAGATCCTGCTTGCAGGCTTCCCACAGGTATCCGATTGGCCACTGTGATAACAAAATGATGGACTAGATCCAGCAAGCTCTTCTTATGTTCTTAGATGTGCACTGGTTATGTGATAATACGGAACCTATGGTTTATTCAAGTTTGCAGATGATACAAGATTGGGAGGAGTATCTAATACCTTGGAAGACAGAAACAAAATTCAAAATGATCTTGATAGGCTGGAGCATTGGGCTGAAAACAACAGAATGAAATTCAACAGAGATAAGTGCAAAGTACCACACCTAGGAAAAAGAAACCAAATGCACAGTTATAAGATGGGAGATACTTAGTTCAGCAATACTACATTCGAGAAGGATCTTGGGATTGTTGTTGATCACAAGATGAACATGAGCCAACAGCGTGATGCTGCTGCAAAAAAAGGCAAATGCTATTTTAGGCTGCATTAACAGAAGTATGGTTTCCAAATCGCGTGAAGTATTGGTTCCCCTCTATTCAGCACTGGTTAGGCCTCATCTTGAGTATAGCATCCCGCTCTGGATGCTGCACTTTGGGAAGGATGCAGACAAACTGGAATGGATTCAGAGGGCAACGAGGATGATCGGGGGACTGGAAACAAAGCCCTATGAGGAGAGACTGGAAGAACTGGGCATGTTTGTTTATTTATTATTTGATTTATGTCCTGCCCTTCCTCCCAGCAGGAGTCCAGGACGGCAAACAAAAGCACCAAAAACCCTTTAAAACATCATAAAAACAGACTTTAAAATACATTAAAACAAAACATCTTTAAAAACATTTTTTTTTAAAAACTTTCAAAACTTTAAAAAAAGGTTAAAAACACATTAAAAAGCAATTCCAACACAGAGGCAGACCGGGACAAGGTCTCAACTTAAAAGGCTTGTTGAAAGAGGAAGGTCTTCAATAGGCACCAAAAAGATAACAGAGATGGTGCCTATCTAATATTTAAGGGGAGGGAATTCCACAGGGAATTCTAGCCTTCAGAAGACTGAGGGGAGATATGATAGCACTCTTCAAGTACTTGAAAGGTTGCCACACAGAGGAGGGCCAGGATCTCTCCTCAATCACTCCAGAAAGCATGACATGGAATAATGGGCTCAAGTTACAGGAAGCCAGACTTCAACTGAACATGTTAGAGCAGTATGACAATGGAACCAATTACTAGGGAGGTGGTGGGCTCTCCAACACTGGAGGCATTCAAGGGGCAGCTGGACAGTCACCTGTCGGGTATGCTTTAATTTGGATTCCTGTATTGAACAGGGAGTTGGACTCGATGGCCTTATAGGCCCTTTCCAACTCCATGATTCTATGCACCTTATTGATGTGGAATGTTTTGTACCACAAAATTGAAAGTTTGTTTCAGGTAGAAAAAAGTGTAGGTGGGACACAAATCAAGTGTCATTGGTAAGTAATGGCTACTTAGATTATCATTTCAGCTTCTTGTGCAGGCACAGTTAGGAACAGCTTTTCTAAATACTCTTTCATGTTAATCCATTTGGCTGTTGTACAGATAGACATGTCAGTACCACAACATATTTCAAGCCCTGAGTGATGTTGTGTTTGTTTGCATTGTTTAATTAAAACAGGATGAATTCACAAATGGAAATTTGGCCAAAACACACACACACACCCTGTGCTTGATATGGACAAATTGCTTTAAGATATGTTGGACATCTCCATAAAAGGACGAGCAGGGATAGCTCATCCAATAGATACATGAAATGTTTGTTCTCATTGCCAGACCTGGATGGGACACTGATCAGCCAGTTGCTAAGAAACAGGGAGGGGAGGCAGCAAGGGGATCAAAGCAGGGAGAAGGAAATAGGAGAAAGTGGTATGAAACCTGGTGTAGGACAGAAAAAGGGCAGCGTCAGAGATCAGAAAGGGAATGCAGACCTGTCCACATTCTGATCTCTGTCTGAACAATGGAAACAAGTTGCTTTGGAACATCTAGTTCTTCCCCCACCCTCTCACCCCTAGAAACAGGGAAAGAGAAGCTAAATGTTATAGCAAATGAAGGAATAGCTTGAGGAGAAGCAATAATCATAACCATCAAATATGTCTTCTATATGGTGGTTCCCAATCCTCTTGGAATGGCGAGCCACAAGTCCAGATTTACTTGGCATGGTACCCATCGATTTTTTGTTACGTGGAGTTTGGACCTTAGGTCTTTGGCAGACGTCCGTTTCATGCATTTTAACTGCAAGTTTGCCTGTTTTATAACCTTTACTTGAGACATCCAAGCAAAAATGTACTTAAAGCCCCTATGTGGAATTTGCTGAAATATTCATAGTACTTACTAAGTTATTCACTATATGAGAATGTAAGAACACCAATAATCTGATTACAGGATATTGCTTCATAAGCTTTAAAAATTATTCTAAAAACATACAGTTCCAAAGCATTAGATCGATGAAATATGAGCATTTTTAATAGTTTTATTCCCAATAAGTCCATGTTGGCAAGTATCAGTGGGATGGCTGAGCTTGCACTGTCAGCATTTGAATCTGAACCATTGCTGACAGAGGCTGAGCAAGCCAGTGTTCAGGAAGAGTTTTGCGTTTAAAATATTTATCCATTATCAGCAGCCTGTAAGGGTAAATACATTATTTCTTATTTCAACTAAGCAAACTTCAAATCACCCTTGGCTTAACTATTAAATAACACTGGTAGCAGATCTGGTGATAGTTTTCCTGTGCATCAGAGGTGAGCTCAAATAGTCACTCAAAACAAGCCTTTTAAGTTGTGACCTTGTCCCAGTCTTCTTCTGTGTTGGAATTGCTTTTTAATATGTTTTTAACCTTTTTTTAAAAAAAGTTGTTTTGAAAGCTTTTAAAAAATGTTTTTCAAGATGTTTTGTTTTAATGTATTTTAAAATCTGTTTTTATGATGTTTTAAAGTGTTTTTAGTGCTTTTGTTTGCCTGACTATGGATAGTGAGCATCTTACTCCAACAAAGGTTGAGAGCAGACGGAAGTCTTTTAAGCCTCTGTCTCCAGACTACCTCCTCCAGGTTCGCCTCCCTTGTAGAGAACCTTAAGAACATAAGAACATAAGATCATAAGAAGAGCCTGCTGGATCAGGCCAGTGGCCCATCTAGTCCAGCATCCTGTTCTCACAGTGGCCAACCAGATGCCTGGGGGAAGCCTGCAAGCAGGACCCGAGTGCAAGAACACTCTCCCCTCCTGAGGCTTCCGGCAACTGGTTTTCAGAAGCATGCTGCCTCTGACTAGGGTGGCAGAGCACAGCCATCACAGCTAGTAGCCATTGATAGCCCTGTCCTTCATGAATTGGTCTAATCTTCTTTTAAAGCCATCCAAGCTGGTGGCCATTACTGTATCTTGTGGGAGCAAATTCCATAGTTCAACTATGCGCTGAGTAAAGAAGTACTTCCTTTTGTCTGTCCTGAATCTTCCAACATTCAGCTTCTTTGAATGTCCACGAGTTCTAGTATTATGAGAGAGGGAGAAGAACTTTTCTCTATCCACTTTCTCAATGCCATGCATAATTTTATACACTTCTATCATGTCTCCTCTGACCCGTCTTTTCTCTAAACTAAAAAGCCCCAAATGCTGCAACCTTTCCTCATAAGGGAGTCGCTCCATCCCCTTGATCATTCTGGTTGCCCTCTTCTGAACCTTTTCCAACTCTATAATATCCTTTTTGAGATGAGGCGACCAGAACTGTACACAGTATTCCAAATGTGGCCACACCATAGATTTATACAACAGCATTATGATATCGGCTGTTTTATTTTCAATACCTTTCCTAATTATCGCTAGCATGGAATTTGCCTTTTTCACAGCTGCTGCACACTGGGTCGACATTTTCATCGTGCTGTCCACTACAACCCCGAGGTCTCTCTCCTGGTCGGTCACTGCCAGTTCAGACCGCATGAGCATATATGTGAAATTCAGATTTTTTGCTCCAATATGCATAATTTTACACTTGTTTATATTGAATTGCATTTGCCATTTTTCCACCCATTCACTCAGTTTGGAGAGGTCTTTTTGGAGCTCTTCGCAATCCCTTTTTGTTTTAACAACCCTGAACAATTTAGTGTCGTCAGCAAACTTGGCCACTTCACTGCTCACTCCTAATTCTAGGTCATTAATGAACAAGTTGAAAAGTACAGGTCCCAATACCGATCCTTGAGGGACTCCACTTTCTACAGCCCTCCATTGGGAGAACTGTCCATTTATTCCTACTCTCTGCTTTCTGCTTCTTAACCAATTCCTTATCCACAAGAGGACCTCTCCTCTTATTCCATGACTGCTAAGCTTCCTCAGAAGTCTTTGGTGAGGTACCTTGTCAAACGCTTTTTGAAAGTCTAAGTACACTATGTCCACTGGATCACCTCTATCTATATGCTTGTTGACACTCTCAAAGAATTCTAATAGGTTACTGAGACAGGACTTTCCCTTGCAGAAGCCATGCTGGCTCTGCTTCAGCAAGGCTTGTTGTTCTATGTGCTTAGTTAATCTAGCTTTAATCATACTTTCTACCAGTTTTCCAGGGACAGAAGTTAAGCTAACTGGCCTGTAATTTCCAGGATCCCCTCTGGATCCCATTTTGAAGATTGGCGTTACATTTGCCACTTTCCAGTCCTCAGGCACGGAGGAGGACCCGAGGGACAAGTTACATATTTTAGTTAGCAGATCAGCAATTTCACATTTGAGTTCTTTGAGAACTCTCGGGTGGATGCCATCCGGGCCTGGTGATTTGTCAGTTTTTATATTGTCCATTAAGCCTAGAACTTCCTCTCTCGTTTGAAAGTCTCAGTTCCTCAGAATCCCTTCCTGCAAATGTTAGTTCAGGTTCAGGGATCTGCCCTATATCTTCCACTGTGAAGACAGATGCAAAGAATTCATTTAGCTTCTCTGCAATCTCCTTATCGTTCTTTAGTACACCTTTGACTCCCTTATCATCCAAGGGTTCAATCGCCTCCCTAGATGGTCTCCTGCTTTGAATGTATTTATAGAATTTTTTGTTGTTGGTTTTTACGTTCTTAGCAATGTGCTCCTCAAATTCTTTTTTAGCATCCCTTATTGTCTTCTTGCATTTCTTTTGCCAGAGTTTGTGTTCTTTTTTATTTTCTTCATTCGGACAAGACTTCCATTTTCTGAAGGAAGACTTTTTGCCTCTAAGAGCTTCCTTGACTTTGCTCGCTAACCATGCTGGCATCTTCTTGGCCCTGGCTGTACTTTTTCTGATCTGCGGTATACACTCCAGTTGAGCTTCTAATATAGTGTTTTTAAACAACTTCCAAGCATTTTCGAGTGATGTGACCCTCTGGACTTTGTTTTTCAGCTTTCTTTTTACCAATCCCCTCAGTTTTGTGAAGTTTCCTCTTTTGAAGTCAAATGTGACCGTGTTGGCTTTTCTTGGCAATTGGCCATTTACATGTATGTTTAATTTAATAGCACTATGGTCACTGCTCCCTTAAAAGGCCAACCTCTGGCCTGAATAAGGTCACTCCATTCCATAGCCTCCCTCCTGGTTAGGGTTGCCCAGCAGCATCACTAGCGGGAGTGCGGGGTGTGTGTGAACCTCCGGTGCTCGTCCTCCCAGGGGCATGGACGAGGTGGCTTGGCTTGTGTGCGCACGCGCATGCGTGTAAACTCGAGGCCAGCCACCCCGTCCATGCCCCTGGGAGGGTGTGCGCTGGAGGGGCACCTAGCTGGAGAAGGCCTGGGAATGCCGGCGCCCCTACCTCGCCCCGCCGACACTGCTCCCGGTCTCGCCCGCCCGCTTCCGAGGAGGAGTTGGAGCAGCCTTGCCAGGCAACGGCATGGGGTGGGGCGGCTCTGGGTGTCACCCCCCTCATGGTGACACCCGGGTGCGGGCCGCACCCTCTGCACCCCGGTAGTGACGCCCCTGGGGTTGCCAGGTTCAAGGCCTGAGACTGATCCTGATCTTTAGGAGAAGAGAAAGTCAGCCAAGTTGCAACATTGTAATGGGAAAAGCCACAAGGTAGAATTCTCCCTTCCCCCTGCACAGCTTTTAAAGATACAGAAGACCTCTTGGAGACTGGGCCTGGGTATCTTTAAAAGTTGTGCAGGGAGAAGGGAGAATTCCACCTTGTGGTTTTTCCCATTACAATCACTTGGCTGACTTTCTCTTCTCCTAAAGATCTCCTAAGATCCTCCGTGGTGCAGTGTGGTAAGCGGCAGTAACGCAACCAAAGCTCTACTCACGGCCGGAGTTCGATTTCAACAGAAGGAGGAAGTCGAATCTCCGGTAAAAGGGGTCGAGGTCCACTCTGCCTTCCATCCATCCGTCGTCGGTAAAATGAGTACCTGGCATATGCTGGGGGGTAAAGAACGGGGAAGGAACTGGCAATCCCACCCCATATATATGGTCTGCCTAGTAAACGTCGCAAGACGTCACCCTAAGAGTCGGAAACGACTTGCACTATAAGTGGGGGGACACCTTTACCTTTTAAAGATACAGGATCAGTCTCAGGCTTTGAACCTGTCAACCCTACTCCTGGTGAGCTCCTTGCAATATGGGCTGGCCTTGTGAGTGGCATCTGGTTCCTCGGGTGAAGGTTCAGTGAGGGTCTGAGCTCTAGCCCTACTGGCCCTGCAGGCATGGGAAGTTCTTCTGGGGGCTCCTGTACCACAGCCTCGGGTACAATGGTCTCCCTATCTTCAGCAGTCAGCTCTGAGCCCTGAACCTAACCTGGCTCACCATCTGGTGCCCCTGCAGTTTTCAACTCCATGTCTGGATCACTGCTAGATTTAAGCAGTGACCTGGACTTCTTGCCTGTCCATGTTTATGTCTGGTTGGGCTGAAAGTGGGACTATGGATGGAGTGGCTATGGAGGCCAATGGCAGCAATGCAACCTCTTCCTCATAGTCAGTTTGCTTAAAAATTCAGACCAAACAAAATTGTCTTCCATTCCATTCCATTCTGAAATAAGACTACTCTACTTTATAAGCCTGCAAGCAACATTGTACCTTCCACAGTGCAGTAAGTGATACAATGCAAATAATTTGCATGAGATATAACTCTTCTGACAATTTGATTAAGAAAAAGCTGGCACAATATTTTATAAGCTTGTTGAATAATTATGAAAATTGTTTGAGCTAGAACGGGTTATTGCTGTTACATAATTATTTTCAAGAAACTTGATTTGCAAGGGCTTTGAGATTAGGCTATCTACTTTAAGTGAGAAGACAAAGAACCTTGGCAACAAGTAGCTGCTGGAAACAGTTTCTGTGTAGTTGAGGTCCATGTTGCATTAGTAACATATTCAAGTGCCAGTTATATGATTTAGTTGGATTACAGAATTATTTTCCATACTAATGGGAAATAACTCCACTCGGCAATTGACACTAGCCAAATTACATATTACAATAGGCATGCTTAAAAAATCACACACACACACACTGTTAAGGCATCAACACCTTCAGTGTGGAGCCTGACTTGGACAGCAATACCAACTAATTTCCTTTGATATTTTTATATTTATTCAAACCATTATATGTAAATTACAACTGCCAACCCATCCTGGAAAGTGAAAAAAGTAGCATTTTTCTAGAGAACATAAAGCTGCTCGACTATTTCATATGGAAGGATAGTTGCTAGCGAATTATGGATTGTATTGGTGGTATATCTGAAGTTGCCCCATTAGTGCAAGGACTTCTGCCTGAACAACAGAATGTCTTCCTCTGCTTTCCCTGCATGCCCCTCCAAATCTCTTCCAGAGGGTTGGGGGAGCCCCAAGAATAGATATGGAGAGTGTGTGTGTGTGTGTGTGTGTGTGTGAGAGAGAGAGAGAGAGAGAGAGAGAGAGAGAGGAGAGGAAGTCCCATTGCACCAATGAAGATCTTCATGCTAATGGGTTGACTTAGCATGTATTTATACATAAATATATTTAAGCAAAGGATGGATGACCACTTGCTAGTGTTGCTGTAGTTACATCCTGCATTAAGTTGGACTCAGTGATGTCACATTTCTATACTGGAGACATTTGACATTACTTGACTGTTTAGGCTGGAGTTCAGATAGCAGAGAGGGATTTTCACAGCATTATTACATGGTTAATATTCTGCTGGTACTTTAAAAAAAGGTGTTCTCAGTGAGTGGAACAAATTGCACCAAATGACAGGGGATTTGTATCAAATATCATACTGATAAGCATAATGCAAACAAAAAGAAGATCTGCATGCGGTTAACTAGGATAAGCTCAGAGAATGGGAAAAAAGCAAAAACAAAATGATTCACTAATAGGAAAAAACCTTGCGGTTTAAGAACATACCTATAGCCCACAGATATTTCTATCAAATTTAAAAATCAGGAAAATTGGGCAGCTATAGTGAATGCACCAGGGGAGCAGGAGACCTGACCTCCTCTCTGAGATATTGTACTGCCCTACAAATTGGTAAAAATGCAAACACAATTTGGGTTGGTCTTTCACAGTCCAATCCACTTCCTGTGTAGCTTGGAAGAATTTGGTAACATGTGCCTCTGAGCATATGGTGAGTGGTGGCCACACCTGCAATCAGCCCAAATAACAGAAACAAGACACGTGCTGTGCTGATCTTGTTTAGCAGGGAGGAAGCAACAATATTAAAACAGTTCATATAGTTCAGATAGTCACTTTAAATATGTTTGATTTACTTTGCAATTTTAGTGAAGTTTCCTATAGTAAATCATATTCTTTTGCTTTTGTTTCTGTGAATATGTGAAGTACAGCAACACTTCGCAACACTAAAAAAAGCTCTTAAACTGCAAGGTTTTTTTGCCTATTAGTGAATTTCTCTACTTTTTAATCTGGGAGGTAAGAAATGGGATCGTGTGCAAGTTTGCTGAGAATGGATTGATAATTTGCATGCTTATTGAGTTCAGTGGGATTTACTCCTGTGCAATCATGGCTAGGATAGGTAAAACTGATCATGGGGGAGGGGAGGAGGGGAGAGTAGAGGAAGGAGGAAGGGGGGAGAGGGGAGCAGAAGGAGGAAGTGGGGGAAGGAGGGGGTTAGAAGGGGAGCAGGATTGGAGGGGAGATGTGATAGAAGGGGAAGGGAAGGGACAAAAGGGAGGTGATGGGAGGCAGGAAGAGGGGAGGGCAGACTTGATCATTTGCATGCTTGTAGAGTTCAATAGGATTTACTCTCGTGGAATCATGCTTAGGATAGATAAAACTGACCATGGGGGAGGAGGAGGAGGAGGTGGAAGAAGGGGATTGGAGGGGGATGGGAAGGGAGGCACATATAGCCTCCCACCCAAATTTAAATCAAATCTGTTCCTGGCTACATCCACACCAGACCTTTTTTCCACTTTAGACAGTTATGGCTTTTCCTAAAGAATCCTGGGAAGTGTAGTTAGTGAAGGGTGCTAAGAGTTGCTAGGAGACACCGTGTTACCTCACAGAGCTTCAATCAGAGTGGCTGACTGTTAACTATCTGGCCACTGGAGCTCTGTCAGGGGAATAGGAGTCTCCTCTCAGCACCCTTCATAAACTACACTTCCTAGGATTCTTTGGGGGAAGACATGACTGTGTCAAGTGAAATCAAAGTCTAGTGTGGGTGTGGCCCCCTGATTAATCAAGTCCAGCAGCTGTGAGTCTGGCTTTTAGAACACTGACAGTTGGTTCTTACTGCGCATGCCCAAAGTTATCATTGAGTTCAATGGAAATTTAATTAAATTAATTAAAAATCAGCCAGGCATTTTTTAAACTTTTAAACTGCAGAAGATGAAGGTCAGAGTATGGGGCAAGATTAGTAACAGGATTACAGGTACTCTGTGAACATATCTGGTTGTTAATTAATTTCAACAAATTATGAGAACTCTGACAGAAAAAAGTCCAAAAGGGGGCTGTTTTTTCCTCTTTCTTTTTACACTTTGAACTCTTGATTCTCTCTGACTTTTTTTTTGTGTTGCCATGAGAATTTAGAGGGTTGTTAAGCAAGCCTTTTTAAGTTCAGGACTATACGTTTTGTAAGGTTTTGTTTTGAAATGAGCTTATGGGAAGCATCAGATCGGCATGGCGGGGCATTTTCAATTTAAAATTGAGAAATGTGAAAATTAACATGAGACAGGCATTGATGCAAATGGCTTCATGTTTGCCATCAAGGAAGCTCTAGAAAAGACTGGCAACATAGCGAGGAACGAGAGGCACCTACCTATTAAGTTGAAGCAACAGTGATCTTACTGTTGTCACATATTAATTTAAGAACATTTAACAGCTCCATCCTATGCATACTTACTCAGAAATAACTCTTGTTCAATGGGGCTTACTACTCCTAGGTACATCTGAATAGATTTGCAACCATTAAGGATTTTCTACCAAGAAAAAAATGCACAAGAACTTGAACACAGTTTGAGAATCTTGTAACTGAGCTGAATAACACAGAGCTATGCGAATGGTTATGTGAACAAAAAGGCTCATAACAGTTTCGACATGGCTACATATTTGCTGTAGTCATTTTTGGTGACATTTCATTTCATTTTTAATCTGTATACCACTTTTCTACATCACTGCACTCAAGGTAGTTTACAACCATAGAAATGACAAAAATATACAGACATCATACTATCATCCTATAATACAAAATATAAAGTAATACAAAAGAAGCTTAAACAAGAAATGTTACAAAAATACTCAATATTACATATACAAGTGTTGCACCAAAACAGATTACTATTAAATAAACTCCATATCAGTCCCTTCTGCTTCTAACATACACACCCTCTTGTGCTCCTGGCTCTCACCCAGGACTCCATATATCCATCCTGGCTCTCACTCAGGACCCAAACACAGCTCACCCCCAGAATCTTGCAACAAAGAAGGGACCTGGGAACTGCTTATATCATTATAAAAAACAAAACAACAATAACAAACTGCTTATATCATCATAAAAACAACTTAAAGCTTGTTTTTATGAATAAACACTAAGGTAGATGGCAATTCATATAAAATATCAGTAATGTACAAAATATACAATAAAATATACAATAAAACATAAAATACCATACAAACAATACAAATTCCAGAGCCTTCTTGCTCTTGCCCAACAACGGCGCAGCCCTGGTGTGGAGCTGGTGGTGGTGCTGCTGGTGGAGGTGGTGATGGGCAACGACGGCATGCGGGCTGGGGCCGGTGTGGGTGGCAGCATGGGCCGCCCACTGGGCTGCAGGTGCACCGTCATCTGGGCACAGTGTACCACCTGGTACTGGAGGTGGCTGCAGTTGGGGCCCCCCAGGGGCAGTGGGTAGAGGGCGGCCAATGCTGCCACCTCATCATCCTCATGGGGTTCCTGCTTGATGAGCAATGGGCGCAGGCCGGGCAGGAAGGAGGCCCCCAGCTTAGGTGCTCGTGGGCCGCGGTGGAGTCCAGCTTATCCGCGTAGCCATACAGCATAGCCGTAGAGCAATCCGTCGCCCTGCGGAAACCTGCCACCTGGCATCCCCGCCTCGACACTGCCGCTGGCCTTGGCTGCACACTCCTGCTGCTTGCTGTGCTGGAAGAGGTCGGCCAGGAACTTGTCATTGAAGGCGTCTGGTTGATGTAGGCACTCAGGTAGATGGAGTTCTTGTGCTTGCAGATGTCTGGAAGGTCCAACACCAAGGCCAGGTAGCTGTAGGCGCCGCTGCTGGGCGTGCGAGCAGGTGCGGACATGCCATTGGTGTATGAGCAATGTACCTGTATGTGAGGGTAGGAAGTTTTTGCCTTGTGATATCAATTCCTCTCCCCCCCACACACACACTATTTCTAAGAATGGCATCTTAAATGTGGAACCGGTATATCTATATAATCCATAAACAGATCTTCAAAAGGACACATTGGCCCAATTCAGACAATCAATTCCTGGCTTGCTGAACTATAGATTAGCAACTAAAACAGAGAGACCAAAGCATGCATTTCATCTTCTTCTACCCCTTCACCTCTTTCCTTCCTTGGGACTTGCATCCTGGTTAAACCAATTGGGGAAGTACAGTTTAATATCAGTTTTCTGTCCATAGCGTGGAGGACAGAATGAATTCCACACAAATATGGAATTGATCAGTAATCCTCTAGTAGCACCTTCTGTAACCAGTCTCTCAGATAGGAATGTATCTATTGCCCATGTCTGAGGGAGTATGTCCAGTTGCTGAGAATTGTAGGTGGAGAGAATGTTGTTGCACTTAGATTCTACTTGCAGGCTTCCTATGGGCATCTGGTTGGCCACTGAAAACACGATGCTCAACCAGATGGGCTCTCGGTCTGATCCAGCAGGGCACTTCTTAAATTAGCCACCAGAATATGGTGCCTCCAGTTCTCATCCATGACAACTGGTTCAGAAGAATAGGTCAATAGTTTTGAAAGTAGCAGAAAGGTCCAGGGAGCGCTGTACTTCCCCCGTCCCTTTCCCAATGAAAGCCTCCATCAAGGTGACCAAGGTAGTTTCAGCCCCAAAACTGGTTTGTAAACCAGACTGAAATCATTCTAGATAATCCATTTAATCCAGGAATGTCTGTATTTGAGCAGCTGATGTGACTAATAAAAGAGAGTGCATTCTGGATTATTCATCACTGGATGAAGAATTAACTAATTAATCATGGTGCCATGTTCTGTCTTCAGTTAAAAATTGGACTGCTCACAAACGTAGTGGATTTGATCTGAAGAATGTTTATTACTCATACTTGAACAGGAAAGAATTCAGAAAGTCCTTTTGATTCCAAAAAATACAAAATGTATAAAAATCAAGGTTCTTCTTAGACACAGAATTATAGTAAATATAACATGAGGGTTGTCTTTTGGTGAATAAATAGTACTTGACAAAGACAGCGTGTCAACTGGCATCCATCTGTTGATTTCAATGGCATTGTCAATCAGTTTTGTTCAAAGAGTGAGTGACATGCTGAGAGCATACAGTGATCAAACTGAAGTCTTAGGCATGATGTCATAGCTCCATTTCTACAGTTGCAGCATAACGGGTTTATAATCTGCCTCTAGTGAAAGATTAAGATATCGTCTGTTACCTCTTCCAGCACAGCTTACAACTTTATTTCCGCCCTTTGGGCTCTAGTGTTCATAAAGTCAGCACTTCAGACTTCCATCCAGTGGTTCCAGCCAAGCATCTATTGCTGAAAGCACTCATGAGTGAGAAGAGGCAAAAGATCAAGGACTGCTGCCAAAGGAATAATAAAGTAAGATAACATCCACACATATTATGACTTCAAAGCCAAACAAAAGAAAATATCCTGCATTAATAGCAGGGTAAGGTAGAATGATGAAGCACTCAGATGTCAGGAAATGCCAAGACAGGATGGGCAACTTGGGTCCAATAATATGTACATTAGGATATCATAACATTACCTGGGATCATGAGTTTTTTGGGTTTTTTGTGGGGGGATGCGGGGACAGTTTTATCCTACAATATAAAGCATACTTGCTAGATTGCTTGCACTAAATTCAGGGGGACTTACTGTTGAGTAAAGGTGTTTATTATATTTGTACAGATGTATATATCACTTAATTATAAGGAGAAAAAACCAAAGAATCTTCATGAATTGGTGTAAACCAGGGGTTGTATCTGAGTAAGTTACACTTAGATTAGATTCATCCATAATAGATTTGCAAGGTCCACACTTCATGCTCAGGTAGCTTCAAATCCATTGTTTTCCATTCACACAAGTAGGCGTTCCTCTGGGAAAGATTAGTGTTGCTGTTTCCTCATGGCCCCGCCCTCTAATTTTACATTTTTATTCCCTCTGGTTGCTCAGTTACTGGGCATGTGCAAATATTTTTGACCTGCGTAGTATTTGCACTCCTTCTTGCTCCCACCGCTTCCTGAAGTTTGGCGGTTGAAAAGAAGTGGTGTCATCTGCCCCCCTTTCTCTGCTGCCTCTTGCTTTTTCTGAGTTAATTTTTCCCCACTGGAAAAACAAATATATTGATATTTAAAAGAAAATATCAATATTTTGAGAAAATAGCAATATCAACATTTTCCTCAAAATATCAATACAGTAGGGCCCCGCTTCCCGGTGCTTCGCTTCCCGGCATTCCGCTAATGAGGCGGCTTTCATTCCCCATTTTAAAGCCGATTTTGCCAATTTTGCGGCATTTTCACACGACGTGCCCCATTATACTCAATGGGGTTCCACTTTACGGCGATTTCTGCTTTATGGCGGGGGTCCGGAACGGAACCTGCCATATAAGCGGGGCCCGCCTGTACCAATATTGATATTTTCTTTAAAATATTCATATTAATACTGATATTTTTGAGGCAACTTTTAAAAAATCCACTTAGGAAACCAGGCACGGAGAGGTTACTTTAAAATTCTCTCTGCAAAGATAGAGAATGTGAGAAAGAATGATAAAATCCAATGGGAATTCCCATCGCTTGTTACAAGGAGTGAAGGAAGTTTACTTGGGGAGAAAGGGAGTAAAGAAGGGAGGCCTGTGCCAAACTGTGAAGGAGGGGAGGACAGAGCAGTTGGAAGTTGCTAGATAAACCACCCGAAACAAAATGGAATTCATGGGAGAGTTATTGGGCAGAGAAAGGGGAACAGCTAAAAGTGATGATTCACTTGCCCACTAAAAACCATCTTAGCAAACCGTTTTCAAAGATGTGTGGAGCAGAGTGGAGCTGTATTGTTCTAAACTTTTCATATTATCAGCGGATTGGGTTAGTACAGATTTACAGGGGGAAACTTCTGTTTGCCAGTAACGTCATATGAGCCATGCAAATTAAAGAGATGTGAATAGCACCAAACTCACAGTAAGTCACTGTGTAGATGAGCCCCTAGTTGCACAAATGTGGTCTAATCCATAGTTGGCTATCTCAGGAGATGATCCATTTCCGAAGACATGGAATCTCATGTGGTACTCAATCACTTTTTTTTCTGTGATGCTCATCACTGTCCCACAGAAACCACAAGTAGTTGCAGTGATCCTCTCTGATGATGGAGTAGAACATCTGTTGGACACCTGCGGTGATTGCAATGACTTCTTTCCTGAAGCAGATAAGAATGCCGAACAAGCTGTTGGACAGATCCGGTCCAGTGAGGAGGTCTAGCTTCTGTGGGTAGTACACACTGAAGGATGAGAGGTATCAGTACTCTTCACCTTCTCTTAGCAGTGGTGCAAGCTCTGTATGCTTGTTCTTCAATATGTTGTTCATGAAGTCCACAAAGAGGGCTTTCATTTCAGATTTTCTGTCCAGGATATGGCACAATGTAATAAGCCATGAAAGGGACTGCTCATGGTTGTTGGGCAGACAGTGTCTGGGTGTGTGGAATGGGAGTGGTGCAACCCAGCTGTTGAACTCATTCTGAGTGAATTCTTTGTCCATTATTTTCAGGAACTGCTTGTCTTCTATAGACAGGGCAGGCTTGTTGTCATCTTTGATTGTCTGGAACACTGCGGCTCCTAAAGCGATGTCTCTCTTTCTTGGAGATTGGAGAGGCCCTCTCAGGGATATTCCTTCACGGTAAGGTGTTCTGTGCAAGGCTCTAAGAATGAAGGGTGTCCATTCTCTAGAACACTTGTAGTGAATACACTCACGTGGCCTTGCCTGTGAAGATGGTCTTTACAGACATTGCTCAGAATGACCCACCTGAGGTCCAGTATTTGGGCATAGGGGGTGCCATAAGCTCCAGTGAATTGTTCACGGGATAGGTGTACTTCTGAGATGTCTGTCCCCAGCAGGAGCAGAATCTGGGCATCTGGATCTAGAGGTG
Source organism: Rhineura floridana (assembly GCF_030035675.1). NCBI lineage: Eukaryota > Metazoa > Chordata > Lepidosauria > Squamata > Rhineuridae > Rhineura > Rhineura floridana. The sequence goes on along the minus strand of NC_084488.1, from coordinate 93,354,445 downwards.
GGATGTGGCTGGCGATCAGCTTGAGATGTGGCTAGCTGAAGGCAACGTCTGATGTGGGGATTTGCTCATGCCTATTCAGTAGAGTATCACATTCTAGCAGTAGAGGTAAGGAGTGCTGCACCTCACCTTGTATGTGTTCAATCAGAAAGCCAATGGCCCTTCTCCATCATCTGTGTGACACCTGTACACGTCTCCAGGATGTATGGGGTCTCATTCCCATGGAGGTTGAGCAATTCAAAGAATTCAGGTCTTGCCAATGACTGATTGCTCTGATCATCTAACATAACATACATTTACAGCTCTTTCTGGATCCCTCCAGGGAACACTCTGGCTAGGCATATTTTGTGGCAAGACCTTCTTTTGTGCCCTGGACCACACACCTTGTTGTACTGGACTGTGGAGACATCAAGCTCAGTCTTCTTGCTAGTTTCCTCCCTGCCATGATTTGTGACGGGGAACAGATGAGGACTGGATTGCTTTGCTGGAGCCAGGACGCAGTGCAGTAACATGTTTGTCACTGCTGCACTCAGTGCACTTCATGCTGACCTTACAGTCCTTAGCAGAGTGCTCAGTGGAGGTGCAGTGCCTGAAGCAAATCTTGTGGTCCTGCATTCTTCAAGTGGCTTCTCTCTGAAGCCTCAGCGCCTCTTAAGAGGATGGGGCTTCTTGTGTAGTGGCAGACATGGTCCAGGTCTTCCACTTTCTTGGGTGTAGACGTAAGATCTGCAACCTCTGTTTTGAGGACAGTTGCAACTGCTCTAGGTCTGGTGTCATGGATAGATGTCTTTCTGTGACTAGGGTCATTGACACTCAGTATGGAGTGGGCACAGTGGGGTTGTTCATCTGTTTGGCAACTCTTCGGACAAAGTTGACAAGGAAGGAAAAGTAAGGGTAGATGCCTTGGTATCTTTCCCTGTAGTTGGTAAGTGCAGAGTTCCATTTCTCTTGTATTGGGTGCAGCAGCTTCATTATGATGGGCTTTTGGAACAAATAGTGGTCAAGGCATGAGAGTCCTGGGAGATGTGGGTCTGCCTTGGCAACTGCAAGCTCCTCCAGGAGATCCGCTAGGTCCCACAGCCTGAAGTAGTCTTTACTGACTACCTTGGGGAAGCTTTCCAGTTTTGCCATAAGTGCACTTTCAATCTCTGCAGGTGCACCATGGCATGTCTTCAGTCTGCCCCACACCCAGCACAGTGCTTCCTTGGGCTAGTTAATTCGTGCTGCCCGGATACGCCACACTTGGGCTACAGAATCAGGTCCCAGCCAGGCTGTCATGACAGTTCCAGAGGTTGGGTGGTGGTTAGGAAAATGTCTTTCCAGGGCCTGAAGTCTTCTGCTCTGTTGCTAAACTTTGTAAGCCCTTCGGATAACAGGCCCCATCTAGACAGCTGGGCAGCCAAGTTGGTAGTGGTTTTGCGTCAGGCCAAGCCAGGCATGCCCTGGGCTGTCCCATAGCTTCCAATGGCCTTCGTGTGGGCAGTGTAAGTTTCTGGAGGGGTTACCTGTGAATGCATGGAAATTGGGCCTCTCTAGTGGAACAGTCAGCAGATGATCCTCATTGAGGAAAGTCGGATGTCATTTATCTTGAGGCAGCATGGCTGTGAATGGCTCCTGGACTCCAGTTCTCTCTTGCCCAGTGGATTGCTCCCAATGTGTGCCTCTGCTGTACAGGCCCAATAGGAAGCTTATGTGTATTGAGGCTCACACCTTATGGACTCAAACAGTAAAGCTATGTGGTCTTATGTGTATCCTGACAGGTGCTGAGCACTGTCCAGCTCTTCCAGCTCCTCAGGGAGTTAATCTGACTCTTCCCCTTTCGTTGCTGTTTTTAGGGCCTTGGCTCATGTGATGGCCCGGGTGGCTGCTTTTCCTTCTTCAAGCACAGCCAGTTCCATCTTTGCTTTCTCCTGAGCGTCTGCTACACATAGCATGGCCTCTCTCCTGGCAAACTTTGCAAGCTCTTTTGCTGCACTTCACCATCTTTCTCTGCTGTGGCAAGGGTTAGGGCAGTTATGGCCAACTTTCCAGACCTACAGGTAAACTTGGAAGACGCTTCGGAGCTTGATGGTGTGGAAGCCCTTGATGAAGGAAGGACCTTAGGGTTTGGTTCTTTCCAAGGCTCACTCTTTTTGACTGTGTCATCGGATGATGCAGGTGTTGACCTATCTTGCATTTCTGGTTCCCTTGCAGGTAGGATGCGCTGCTCCAGATCCTTCTGGACCTCATCAATTAATTGATGTCACTCTCTGTTTACTTGTTTCTGTTACCTTTTATCACTCAGACAGTTCCGTCTGTCTAGGATGCTGTAGTAGTTTGCCATCAGGCCAAGCCAGGACAGCAATGCTTCACCAGGTCTGTGCTGACTTTCCACATGTCTTCCAGGATAGCAGCTGTTCTGGATACTTCCAGGTCATACCCTACGTTTTCCCAGGTTCTGCTGCACTTCATGGAGAGTTCAGCCTCTTGAGCTTCTAAAGACGCCATCATCTTAGAAGTTAGTTTTACTGTTCTTTTGTTTGATTGGGATATAGTGCTTTCACCTCAGTCCTGACTGTCTTCATTGTAGTTCACTCTGCTGGGAAGTGGCATTGTGGAAACCGCACTTTAAGCAGTCTGCAGAACCTTTCTAAAATGGCTGCAGTTTCTAATATGGGCAGCAGGACTGCAATTATGTGTGGAGTCCAGCAGGTGGCATTGTGGTACTCACTCAGTGTGGGGAAGCAACAGTTCTGGCTCCTTGTAGGCCCATCTGTGTTTCGCATCCAGAGCCTGAGTGTAGAGCTGAGTACAAGGTGGTCTGACGGCTTGCCTTGAGCAGTCAGTCTTTGTGAATAGCTGGTGAGCTACTGCCTTCAGTGTGGCTGGAATACTTGTGTGCTTTGTTCTGTCTCCCGTTTGGCTTGTTCTGAGCCACCTGGAGGGTTGGAGAACTCTGTGTATGAGTTTCCAGGCTGCTTCTGGTGTAATGTACAGCCCAGTGCAGTCTCTTGATTACTAAGAGTGAGCTTCAGCTCCTTTGTGAGACAAGCAGGCTAGAAACTTGCAAAAGAAGTTGAGTGGATTTTTTAGCAGGGGCCTTAAATGCCACTTCTCTTGCTTCCAAGACTTCAGAGGGAGCTATAAAACACTCATTGTTTTTATTGTTTTCAGCCCGTGGTTCTGAAACACGCTTTGTCAGACAATCAACTCAATCTCTTTCTTTAATCAGGAACTATTTTATTAAACCAAATAAACAAATAGTATACAGAAACTCCAAGAAGGATTGCAGTCTCTGGGGATAGTGAACTGAGGATGGTGGTGATGGTGGAGAAATTTGATGGCTTCTGAAACAGAAAGAGAGAGAGAGGTAAAAAAGGAGTGTTGTCTTCTGGAGCTACTAAGCCTGATGCTAGCTTCGTTGATGGATGAAACTGAGGCAGATTTTGGAGGGAAAAACTAACTGCAGGAAACTAGTTAGGACTGACCAATAAAAAGGGGTGATATCACCTGATAGGAAGTTACATTATAGCTAATGGAGCATAGAGCTAGGCCTTCGAGTACCATAATTTTAGCTTAATTATACAGCCATGAGAGTGGCTGTATACTATAGCCAGCGTGGATTTTTCATATTCCGCAATGTTAAATTGAAAATACCCCATGCCATTCTGATGTTTCCCATAAGCTCATTTCAAAACAAAACCTTACAAAACGTATAGTCCTGAACTCAGAAATGTTGATACACAAAATAGTCAGAGAGAATCGAGAGTTCAAAGTCTAAAAAGAGAGAAAAAACCCCAGAGCCCTTTTGGACCTTTTTCTCTGAGTTCTCATAATCTGCTGAAATTCATTAAAAATCAGCCATGTTCAGAGTACCTTTAATCCTGTTACTGACCTTGCCCCATACTCTGACCGTCATCTTCTGCAGTTTAAAAGTTTAAAAATGCCTGCCTGATTTTTAATTAATTTGAGAAATTTTGGCTGGTAACGTGGGGCATGCTCATTAAGAACCAACTGTCAGAGTTCTAAAATCCAGACTCACAGATGCTGGGCTTGCCTAATCAGGGGGCCACACCCACACCAGACTTTGATTTCACTTTAGATAGTCATGGCTTCCCTCAGAATCCTGGAAAGTGTAGTTTGTGAAGGGTACTGGGAGGAGATTCCTGTTCTACTGAGAGAGCTCCAGTGGCCAGACTAGTTTAACAGTCAGCCACTCTGATTGAAGGTCTGTGAGGGGAACAGGGCGTCTCCTAGCAACTCTCAGTACCCTTCACTAACTACACTTCCCAGGATTCTTTGAGAGAAGCCATGACTGTCCAAAGTGAAATAAAGGCCTGGTGTGCATGTGGCCAGGGACAGCTTTGGTTTAAATTGGGTGGGAGGCTACATGTGCCTGCTGTAGAATAAAAAGGTGGGGGAAACACTGAAAAGCAATGATACTGTTCACAATGTTTTCCTTTTGGAAAGGAAAGGGGCTTCCCTTCTGCCCAGTGCCCACCCACCCAATCTCCTCCCCCTCCCCTCCCTGCCCCTCCTCCAGGTCAGTGTTGGACTACGACCTGGGAGACCAGGGTTTGAATCCCCACACAGCCCTGAAGCTCACTGGGTGACCTTGGGCCAGTCACTGCCTCTCAGCCTCAGAGGAAGGCAATGGTAAAACCACATCTGACTACATTTACCATGAAGACTCTATTCATAGGGTCAACATAAGTCGGGATCGACTTGAAGTCAGTCCATTTCCATTTTCAAACATGATGGCACAGAAATAAATCCCATTGAACACGAAAAGTATGCAAATGATCAAACCCACCCTCCCTTCTCCTCCTTCCTATCCCCTCCCTCTTCCCCCTTCCCTCCCCCTTCCTTTGCTGCTCCCTCCCCATCCCCATCCCCTTCCAATACCCTCCTCCCCCTCCCCTTCCTCCTCCCCCTCCCCGTCCTCATCCCCATGGTCAGTTTTACCTATTTTAAGCATGATTGCACAGAGGTAAATACCATTGAACTCTATAAGCATGCAAATGATCCTTTGCCTCCCTCCAATACACTCCTTTCCCTTCCCCCTCCTCTTCCCCCATGGCCAGTTTTTCTTATCCTGATTGCATAGGAGTAAATCCCATTGAACTCAATAAGCATGCAAATGATCAGACCTGCTTTCCCCCCCTTCCCCTCCCCTCTCCCTTCCTCTTCCCCTCTTCCTTCTTCCTCCTTCCCTGCCCACTCCAGCCCTCCCTTCCTCCCCCCTGGTCAGTTTTACCTATCCTAAGCATGATTGCAGGGGAGTAAATCGCACTGAATTCAATCAACATGCAAATGATCAAACCTGTCCTTCTCCTCCCCTCCCCGTCCTGCCTGCTCCCATTCCAGTCCTCCCCTCTGCATTTCCTCCACTCCCTCCTCCTCCTTCTGCCCTCCCCATCCCCTGTGGTCAGTTTCACCTATCCTAAGCATGATTGCAGGGGAGTAAATCCCACTGAACTCAATAAGCATGCAAATGATCAATCCATTCTCAGCAAACTTGGACAGGATCCCTTTTCTTACCTCCCAGATTAAAAAGCAGGGAAATTCAGTAACAGGTAAAAAAACCTTGCGGTTTAGGAATGTACCTGTAGCCCACAGATATTTCTATCAAACTTTAAAAAGCAGGGAAATTGGGCAGCTATAGTGAATACACCAGAGGAGCAGGAGACCTGACCTCCTTTCTGAGATATTGTACTGCCCTACAAATTTGTCAAAATGCAAACACAATTTGGGTTGGTCTTTCACAGTCCAATCCACTTGCTGTGTAGCTTGGAAGAATTTGGTAACATGTGCCTCTGAGCATATGGTGAGTGGTGACAACACCTGCAATCAGCCCAAATAATAGAAAGAAGACGTGCTGTGCTGATCTTGTTTTAGCAGGGAGCAAGCAACATTATTAAGACAGTTGATATAGTTCAGATGATCACTTTAAATATGTCTGATTTACTTTGCAATTTTAATGAAGTTTCCTATAGGAAATCAATTTCTTTTGTTTTTATTTCTGTGAATATGTGAAGTACAGCAACACTTTGCAAAATTTACACTAAAAAAACTCCAAACATAATTGTGGAATAATGGCACTGACTTCTGCAGTATAGTCTCCAGTGGACATTAGGAGTGTCTCAGTTTGTACAAGATAAAACAGTGGGAATTGAAATATGTTCTAGCAAAATTCTAGGTGTGCTCTATGTTTTTAATTGACCATGCCCACCTTGCCTTAAATGAAGTGGTTTAAACATAGCAGGCTGAAAACATGCATCCTCTTTTTTCCAACAGCTAAGAGTCATTGCTGAAGTAGCAACTTATTGTGATCAGTCTGATTTTAGATCAAACTGCAGTTCCAGATTCCACTGTTAATGCACCCAAAATAGAAATAGAACCTCCAATTTGATACACAAAAGGCTGTCTTCACCATCATATCACACTGACCAATAAAAAGGCTTTGAAATTAATAAAAATAAATTTGACACAGATTTCTAGGATGAATAATGAGAGAAATAAAATTTTCTAGTTTAGATTCTTTGTAGAAACATTAGTAACACAGGAAAGAAGCAAAGTAAGAAGAACACCAACAAGCATACAAAAATATAATTCTCTATCTTTGGAGATGGCAGGTGTTGCCACCACTCACCATATGCTCAGAGGCACATGTTACCAAATTCTTCCAAGCTACACAGCAAGTGAAAGACCAACGCAAATTGTATTTGTATTTTGACAAATTTGTAGGGCAGTACAATATCTCAGAGAGGAGGTCAGGTCTCCTGCTCCCCTGGTGCATTCACTATAGTTGTCCAATCTCCCTGCTTTTTAAAGTTTGATAGAAATATCTGTGGGCTATAGGTATGTTCTTAAACAGCAAGGCTTTTGCCTGTTAGTGAATAAACACATTGTTTAACACAACAGAGGGAATCTGCCTCTATACAGGCATACCCCGCTTTAACGTTCGCAATGGGACTGGAGAGTATACTTTAAGTGAAAATCTACTTTAAGTGAAGCAATTGTCTTCACTTGTACTGCACGCAGTCACCAGATGACTAGATGGCAGCGGCGTCATGCCAATAAAATGTACGTTATTGCGAAGCAAGCGAACGTTAAGCGGGGTATGGGGACGTATGGAGCATGTACGTTATAGCGAGGCAACATTAAGTGAAGCAACGTTAAGCGGGGTATGCCTGTACAATTCTAAATCCTGCAGAGGCAACATGCATCCCATAGATCCTAAAAAATACCCATTCACCACAAAAATCCACAGACAAAATCTAACCCAATGCCACATATAATAGGTAAACACAACCCCAAAAAGCCTTACATGCATGCTCAAAATAGGGAACACACTCCCACACAAGAGAAAAACTACATATATACCTCCCCAAAACAGGCAACACGTGACCACACACACACAGAAATAAACATACAAATACCAGGCACCAGCATACCAAAAAACAAGTAGGCACTTCCCCCCCACACTTCCGGGTTTGCCAACCAGTAGCAGGCTCTTTCTTTTTTTCTTAACAGAAAACGTTTTAGCAGGCAGCTGCAAGGCCGGGCACAGGTCTCTAGCTCACCCTTCTGCTTTTCTTTACTGAAAAAGATCTCTCTGGACTCACACAGGGCTGTGTGGTGGCTGGAGGCCTGCACTTTGTTTTCCACCCAGTCCAGCACTGCTCAAGGTAAAAGAAAGGGAAAGGACTTTAAAAAAAAAAGAGTAAAAAGGTTTGGGGGTGCCATAATATCCAGAGATTTCATGGTTAGGATCCTCAGATCTAAAATGTGGCTATGAAGACAGAGGTTTGGATCCTAATAAGTTGCTCTTCCATTCATATAAGAGAGGGTGGTTTCTGCCAAAGCCCTCTCCATTTCCCATCCTCTTCCCCATATTCCACCTCAATCTTAAGGATCTCTCAATCTCCTGGAGCAGATTTGGAGCGGCACGGGAACAGGAGAGGTTCAAGAGCTGGGAAAGCCCCATTCCATGAACGTGAACTCAGCTCAAGTTCATGGAAGGGAAACTTAAATCCTGGTGTTGTCTGGTTTGGTTTTCCTTTTTACTTCACAGTTTCATATTGCATATTGGCAATGAAGGGGCAAAGGAGTCAGCTTCTGCCAGCCCTGTTACATGTGCTTAAGGATGAACAAATCTATTAATTTTGGTTTCTCTCAGTTTCCTATTATTCCATTAAGTTTAGTTCGTCCCGTTTCTGCACTAGTTTATGATTTATTTACTTGGTAAAAATCCACACAAAAATCTGTATGCATTTTTTGTGCACATTTCTCCTAACATAAGCATTTTTGGACAGTTCTGCCCAACATATGCATTTTTGCAAACTATTTCTCCTAATACAATACATTGTTGTGTGTTATTTTCACCAATATGTGCAATTTTGTGTGCACTTTCCCCTAATACATCCATTTTTGTTCTCAGTTTTTTGAATTGGAGAAGTGCCTGACAAAATTCAGAGAAGTACGAATTCCAAAGGATAGCTGTGTTTTGGTTTGCATGCATATTCATTCAGGAAGTGTGAATTAGGTTTGTTGACATTGAAATGCAATTAGAATTACTTTCTCTCCCATCTCAAATGTGCTCAACTCTGGACCAAACCCAGTAGCTTTTGCTAGCATGGTAGCATTGACCCACGGAGTACTGTTGGTCGGACACTGTTGTAGCTCAGCTTCTGAGATGATGATGTTGGCCATGGCCTTGCACTGGCTCAAAAGCTGTCTCATCCCTCCTAAAACACTTCTTTTGCTAGCATAAGCCACTCATTAGGGCATTAATTTTGATCCACTTCAGCAAACTGCCAACATCATTTTCCTGAAATGAGCTTTGGGCAGCATTATCATAAGGGGTTGACATCTCTGCAAGTAGAAATTATGCCAACATTCTGCCTTTAACCCCCCTCCCATCATTTTTCATTAAGACAATTTAATCACACACATATTTAGCATGGGTATTCTTAGCTGTCCTTTCATCGTCTTGGTGAAAAATCCATACAAGAGATGTTACACATAAGCCAAGTGTAAGGCGGCTGGACACATTTATATTGAAACCCATTCCCCCTGGAACACAAAAGCATTCCCCCCACCCCTTGAGGATTATTTCCATTTTTTAACCGCAATCATTTTGGCTTAAAGGTTCTTTGGAAAAGATCCCCAGCTTTTTTGTAGGGTTTTCTGCGCACTTAAAATGCCTGAAAATCAGGCCACTCATTGCAGTGGTTAAATGCGGGTTTAGAAGCCAACTTTATTTTAACACTATGGTTTTAAGGAAACCTATTTGATTTTGTTTGCAAGCAATCTGCACAAACGATCCAGCAGCTCAAATTTTGACATAATATAGCTTTGTATAAACTTTGTACTGCATGTTTATAGGAATGATGTGGCTAGTATAAATAAAATTGGCAAGGGAGATGAGAAACAGAAAATGGCCTCTTTGGTGGCCCAAGAAACCCGGCACTGATGTGAGCATTTTGTTGTCCCAAGTGGCACTGAAGAGGGCTGTCCTCAGATCTCTTGCACACAGAGGATGCTGTGAATGGAATGCAACTTTCTGATCATGTTTGCTGTGGGGGAGGGAATTCTTTTTCAGTCTGAGGGCCACTTCTCCTTTTGGGCAACCTTCTGTGGCCACATGCCATTAGTGGGCAGGGACAGAGGCAAAAGTGGACAGAGCAACAAATGTGAATTTTACCTTTGTACAGTAGGCTAGTTTCTACACCCTCTCATACGACTATCTCTGCCCCATGCAGACAAGCAAGCATGAGTAGTAGTGGCAGCAGCAGTAGTATTTAATGCATTTGTTAGTTGCTTTTTTCACAAAAGAGACTCAAAGTGACTTACAAAAAGAGCATAATCAGAGTTCAAGGATAAGTTCCAGCAAGACAGAAAGGGCTGGAGGGCCACATTTGGCCCCTGGGTCTGAGTTTCCTATCCCTGATGTATACAGAGGATTTATGAAAGAGGAGGTGCATTTTTTCCTGTGTAATTCTAAAGTAAAGGACAATGTAAAGGGCGTTCTTAAAAATGAGAGACATCTGGTATCCCTGCAATCGTCATCCAGCCACCATTAACAAACATATAGCTTTCCCACACCGCAGAGGCTTTAGTTAAAATGTGGCAAGGATATAAACAAACAGAGGATAATGGAATGGTAAAACTGTAAAAAAAATCCACATAACTGCAGGATCAATTACCAGTGTCATCTTACTTCTTTCTGGGAGGTAGTATACGTCTCGGAAATGGTTCCCCCCTCCAAGTATTCTTGGCACCTAGACATGTCTAAATTAAAAGTAGCTGGTTGTTGTTTATCATAATGAAGATTTGTTACCCAAGTGCATTGACCATACATCCTAATGAAACATTTTAATGCTCAAGCTTGCATTTTCAGTATGCTTTGAATTACCCCATATTCCTTTTACTAGATTTAGAGTGTTGTGGAGACAATGAATGCTCCATTAATGGATTATTCAGAGTAAACAGATCTTCGGAAAAGCTGAGTACTTGCCTGCATGGGAAATGATGGGATTTTCCAATGTAGTATTATCAATGAGATGGCTTATTGGTCAATATAATTCTACTCACTTATATAATATCATTTCATATCACTTATTTAATATCATTTAAAACATGACCAAATAATGTTAAGATGTGGATGATCCTATCATTAGCTGTGATTGGTAATAACTGATGAATAATATCTGATATATCTGCCCTTCCAAAATTACCAAACTCCATTTTGTGAGAAGAAAGAAGTCATAAAATAAGGCTACAGTCCATAACTCTACTTACCTTGGAGTAAACCCCATTGAATTCATTAGGACTTCCTTCTGAGTTGACATAGTTAGGACTGAGCTAAGTAGTCCTACTAGAGATGTATGTTTTGTCTGTTACCTGGAATGAAAAGCACTCCTACCTTTCCATTTCTCCACATCAGGGGGTTTCCAAACTATGGTCCACAGACCACCAGTGGTCCATTAGGTTCATTCAGGTTGTCTGTGACATGTCTGTGCATTTGTGGTTGAAGAAGGGAGACAGAACATCCATCACATTCATATTCTTATTGATTTCATTTGAATTGTATGGAATTCAATATATTCAAATACAATATAAGAAATAAAAGAAAAAACAATTAAAATCATACAATACATTACAATTGGTGTAACAGGCCAAAAAAAACCATTAAGTAGTCTACCAAGACCCTCAGCAACGTTTAATTGGTCCATGGGGGGAAAACGTTTGGAAACTACTGCTCTACATCAAATCTCAATTGTTTTGCAAACATATTCATTAAAGTTGTAGAACTGGGGTCTTCATTTCTGTATCCATCCAATTTTTTAAAAATAAATAAATAAATTTGGTGTTTTGGGGGTGGGTGTTTAGTTGGGGGGGTTGCCTGTCTGGGGAGTGTTGCCTGCTTTTCTTAAACCATGTTTGATTTATTTTGGGCCATGTGTAGGTGTTTTGTCTGGAGTTTTTTTGTGTCTGTGATTTTTGGAGGAGTGGTAGAACATTGCCACTGTTTCTTCTGTGAAATGGGTATTTTGTGGTTCCCATTGTAGTTTCTTATATTTCCAATATGCTTAAGGACTCCTGTTCTAGAGGAACTTCCCCAGTTCCTTTGATAGCCTACTTTGGAAAGACAGAGATGAGATTTTAGTCTTTTCTGGACTAAGTAGTCTGCAGCCCAAACCTTTGCATGTTTACCCTTTCCATAACTCCTACTTTGATCAATGAGGCTTACTCCCAGGTATGGAGAGGGCTGTAGCTAGGGATGGAAAGATGTGTTGATTTGGTTCTGTCTGTTTCTAATTTTTCCAATCGGAAATACAGCTCTCCACATTTCTGCGGAAATGTTCAATTTTTTCTAAATTCATGAAAAACATTTTAGTGTGAATTTCCCATAATAAACATTTTCGTAAGCAATTTCTCCTAATATAATGCATTTTATGTTATTTTCACTAATACATTCATTTTTATGCACACTTTCCCTTAATATATGCCTTTTTGTAAACACTGGTTGGTTGGAAAACTGCATTGCAAAATTCAGAACAGTGTGACTTTCAAAGGATGGCTGTGTTTTAATCTTCATTTTGTTTCAGAAAGTAAAAATTCTTTCCCTACAGTGAAGATGCTTCCTTATTTAAGTATGGGACTTTTCTCAGGAGATTCTGATTCTTTCACTCCTTGATAAATTGTTGTTTGCTTTTTCTTTTGTCCCCTGACTGGCAACAGCTGCTTAGGGACAAGACTGACGTCCAATCTACACAAGATTGAGCTTTTTCTTATTTTCTTCCACCAAGAAACCCAAAGCAGTATACATGTGTTTCCCAGGAAGTCTTGCATCCAGGCACTGACCAGAACTTCTTATCTTTAGCAAGGTGATGGCCTTGTAACTTTAGACCACATACTGTACGTACTGCCTTCAAGTCGATTCCGACTTATGGCAACCCTACGAATAGGGTTTTCATGGTAAGCGGTATTCAGAGGGGGTTTACCATTGCCTCCCTCTGGGGCTGAGAGGCAGTGACTGGCCCAAGGTCACCCAGTGAGCTTCATGGTTGTGTGGGGATTTGAACCCTGGTCTCCCAGGTTGTAGTCCAACACCTTAACCACTGCACCACACTGGTTCTCCTACCACATACTATGGTTCATCTTTGCATCTAATGCTGCTGATTTTTAAAATTGGAAATTAAATCAACTGTGGTGTGTGTGTGATAATTAATGGGATTTGAGCAGGTTTGGAGGGAAAATGTAACCATTTCCTCCCCGGCTGCAGTTCAGATGAAAATCCTTCTTCTGAAGCTAGATAATATTTACATAGGGGGGAATCCTCCATTGGTGATAGTGGGGGGAATCTCCCCACACCAAGCAAACACCTAAGCTTCTAATTCTCTTTCTGATATGCTATTGGAAAATTGATATTTTGATTTTATAGAATAACCAAAGTAACAAATCTGTTAGGAATAACCGAAGCTGCTCCAGGCACCTGGAGAGCAAAGGGAAAATTTCCTTTTTTGTGACCATGTGAATTTAAATGGAGGATATCTGGAACTGTAAGGACAGGAAGATGGAAATCCTCCTGCTTGGCTGCAGAGTTCTTTTTTTACTTCTGTTTCCTTTTAAAAACCCTGTAAATTAGATGCGAAGATGCACTCGACTTTGCCTATAGCCTGCGCTAGTGTAGTGGCGAATCCAGAAGTGCAGGGTTCCTTCATTATATTCACACCACGCCCCCTCACAGCCACACCCCCTCACTTGCTTGCTTGCTGTCCGTTGTCATCTCCACACTCCTCAGGCCTTTCCCCATGTGCCTTCTCCCACAACAATAGACATCCCTAGGAGCCAATCAGCATGACAGAGGAGAGTCTTCTCAGTGGCTCACTCACATCCTTTCACTCTGAATGGCTTCAGTCAGCAGGAAAGGACAAGGAGCATGTAAGAAGGTTCTTCTCAGTAGCATACTCACCCTTCATTCTGATTGGCTCGTAGGATGCTGGAGACATAGGGACCCTGCTCCTAAAAAAAGTAAGGGGTCTAAGACCCCCTGAGACCCCAGACAACTACACCCCTGATAGCCTGGCCCTCAGGTGGTGACTGTTCTCCAGCTCTATGGATCCAGTGTGAGAAATGGACTGTTAGAAGCCGATTACTAATGTTGGAAACCTCTCCTAAGGGGTACAGGTCTTTTAATAAAATATATTATTCCATCCTTTATTTTTCTAGTGGTTTGAACAAACTCCTCTTAATGGTTTGTTGTATCCACTTATTCTGAATTGTCTCTAGATGTGAAACTTCCTCACCTACCAAAGCATCTGCATTCTCCATCTGAACTTGCTGCTGGCAATTGGATATTTTGATTTTATTGGAGAAGAATTCCAACAAATCTCTTAGGAATAACTGAGGCAGCCACAAATGCCAGGAGGGCAAAAGGGGGAGGGATATTAAAATATAGTGGAAAATGAGTACCATTTTTGTGACATGTGAATTTAAATGGAGGATGTCTGAAGATATAAAGCTAGAGAGGTTGGCAATCCTTCTGCTTGGCTGCAGAGTTTCCCCTTTTGGCCAAGAACAATCTTAACAGTTTTATTTCTGTTCATATGAATCAAAACAAAAAAAACATGTTAATTTATCCCTTGTAAATGCTAGCTGTTCTTTTCTAACTTTGAGTTTTATTGCTTTTTTGAGGTCTAAGATTTTAAGATACCAGAGAAATAAACATTGATACACATATATCATATGCATTAAGTATAACAGCTCCATTATTCCTTCCAATATCCCTTCATCATTTTTTCTCCTGATGTTCTGGCATTCTGTTGCAAAACATTGAGAATTAGGAATAAGGGAGAAATTCAGTTCGGTTTGCATTTTAATGTGAATCTACTTCTAATTCATACTACCTGACCCAAGATGTGTACCAAAGTTGAGCAGTTCTTCAAAATTTGCAGTTCTCCAAATTTTGCAGTTCAGTTTTCTAAACAAAAAGTGTACAAAAATGTGTATATGAGGGGAAAGTGTGCATGAAATGCATATATTACTGAAAATAACATACAAATATATTACATTATATAAGATTATATGAAAAATGTGTATATTAGACAAAATTGCATACTAAAATGTGCATATTAAGGGGAATGTGCACTAAAACGCTGATAAATTTTCATGGGGTTATATTCAACTAAGTCTTACTCTGAGTAGGCCCACTGAAATTAATAAATCTAAGTTAGCCATGTCCATTAACTTCAGTGGACCTACTCTGAGTAGGACTAGTACTGAATACCACCCATAAGGGCTTTTAAAAAAAATGTTGCAAACTAATGCAGAAATGGAGCAATCTAAATTTAAGACTGGACAAATGAGAAGCCAAAATTGCTACATTTGTTCATCCGTATTAGTAATCAGACTAATCAGACTAATCCATTCCTGTTTTGGGTATGTCCAGCTATCAGATAAATCTCCAAAACAGTTAAAAGTGGAATGCTGGGATTTCATTTAAGCCAATTTCTTGCCACTGAATTTCATTGGATTAAATCAATGCTCATTAGATCTGTTGGATCTCCATAGAAGAAGGGGAATATACTGGCTGCCTGGGCAGGCTTCCTGCCCAGTGTACATTGAACAGATGCATCCTTGTACCTGTGTTGTGTTGTTCTTCAGCAAACAAATGTAGCAAATCTGTGTCTGTATATGTGCATGGATTGTTCTCTGCCTAATAATGTCCATCTATGACTGGATGCATGTGTTTGGGATGAGGTCTATATATATGCTTAGGGAAATTAGGTGGGTGGTCTGTAGCAACGGTGTGAAAAGAAGCAATTCTGAGTCTTGGAGAAAGGAGGAAACTGGCGATCCTTTCAAGGAAAGGAAAGCATTGGGGAAGGCAGAAGGGAATGGAGGAAAGGAACACCGTGCAGCAGCGGTGAGAGCGCTGCAGAGGAGCGCCTGGCGGTGGTGAGAGCACCGCGGGGGGAGCGCCCGACGACAAGAGCCGCGGCGAGAGAGTACTGTGAAGGAGCGACTTGGCGGCGGTGAGAGCGCTGCAGAGTTGGGTTCCATCTCCGGCCCCTGGAGCCGCAGCCTCGAGTGGGGTTTGGACTCGGCGTTGTTTTCTGGGTCGGCTCCATCCATCCATCTAGCGCTTCTGGGCCTATTTATTGTTCTTGGCCCCTGTTGTGACGGCTACCATTACTGCTGTTTGTCAATTGCCGTCGCTGCCGCTGTTACTGTCTAGTTGTATGAGTGGTTGTATGAGTGAGGGTGTGACTGTGTAAAGATTATGAGTTTTGTTGTTTATTTTATTTTTATTTTTATCATGTGCCTGGGCGGGAGGATAGGGTACAGGGAGGGAGGACCAGAGGGGGCCCCTATTAGCGTAGTGACGGGTAATGGGAGGTATGGCGTTGTGAGGAGGACATGCCAGTTTAGGGGAACTCGGCCCAGACAACTGGTGACTGTGCCGTGTTCCGGTCCTCCCCACACCCACAGGATTGCTGGTAGTTCTATCAGCCAACTCTCGGATCTCCAGTTGCTGCTTCTTAATGCCAGATCGGTAAATAATAAAACCTCCCTCATCCATGATTTAATTGTGGATGAGACGGCCGATCTGGTGTTTATTACCGAGACCTGGGTGAGCGATCTGGGAGGCATTAATCTCTCCCAGCTGTGCCCACCTGGGTACTCGGTTCAGCATCTGGGTAGATCCGAGGGTCGGGGAGGGGGAATCGCTGTGGTCTATAGAAGTTCAATCCCTCTTGTTAGGCACCCTATCCAGGTGACTAACGGTCTGGAGTGTCTTCATATTGCGTTGGGTCAGCGAGACAGACTGGGAATACTGTTGGTGTACCGTCCTCCCTGCTGCCCAACAGCTTCCCTAACTGAGCTGACGGAGGTGGTCGCGGGTTTGGTGTTGCGATCCCCCAAATTTTTGCTATTGGGGGATCTCAACATTCATGCCGAGACCGCTTTGTCTGGGGCGGCTCAGGACTTCATGGCCTCCATGACAGCCATGGGGCTGTTTCAATTTGCTACTGGCCCTACGCACATTTTGGGGCACACTCTAGACTTGATTTTTGCCACTGGATTGGGGGATGGTGATCTGGGAGTGAGGGATTTTACATCTATTCCTTTGTCATGGACAGATCACCGCCTCTTGAGGTTTAGACTCACAATGTTTTCTTCCCTCTGCAAGGGTGGAGGACCAATTAAGATGGTCTGCCCCCGGAGACTAATGAATCCTGAGGGTTTTCAGAAGGCTCTGGGAAGTTTTCCGGCTGATAAAACTGACGCTTCTGTCGAAACCCTGGTCAATCTGTGGAATACAGAAATGACCCGGGCAGCTGACACGATTGCCCCGGTGCGCCCTCTCCTTTGCAGAGCTCAAGTGACTCCGTGGTTTACCCCGGAGCTAAGAGTGATGAAGCAAGAAAGGAGAAGGCTTGAGTGCAAATGGAGACAAACTCCCGACGGATGTAATCTTGCACTTGTGAGGGCCTCTACCAAGCTCTATGTGAAAGCGGTGAGGGCAGCGAAGAAGCAGTACTTTGCTGCCTCCATTCAGTCATCTTCTAACCACCCAGCGGAACTTTATAAAGTTGTTCGGGGACTTTTACACTCTGGTCCTCAGAATGCAATAATACCATCAATAGCCTGCTGTAATGAGTTTGCGAGACATTTCCAAGACAAGATCATGAACATCCGCCGGGACCTTGACTCCAATATTGTAACAGTTGAACCTAATGAGGTGTCCAGAGCACAGTCTTGTCCTGTTTTATTGGATGAATTTCAGTTGGTACAGCTCGAGGATGTGGACAAGGTGCTTGGACAGGTGCGGGCGACCACTTCTGCTCTGGACCCTTGCCCCTCGTGGCTAATAAAAGCTAGCAGGAATGGAACAGCCGGATGGGCCAAGGAGGTGATCAATGCCTCTTTACGAGAGGGAGTGGTACCACCCTGCCTGAAACAGGCGGTGGTGAGACCGCTCCTAAAAAAATCCTCCTTGGACCCTGAAAACCTTGACAACTATAGACCGGTAGCAAATGTTCCATTCCTGGGCAAGGTTTTAGAGCGTGTGGTCGCTCGCCAGCTCCAGGCTCTCTTGGACGAAACTGATTATCTAGATCCATTTCAATCGGGCTTTCGGCCGGGGTTTGGTACAGAAACAGCCTTGGTCGCCCTGTATGATGACCTGTGCCGGGAGAAAGACAGAGGGAGTGTAACTCTATTGGTTCTCCTGGATCTCTCAGCGGCTTTTGATACCATCGACCATGGTATCCTTCTGGGGTGTCTTGCGGATTTGGAAGTTGGAGGCACTGCCTGGCAGTGGCTGCGCTCCTATCTCGAGAATCGTCTCCAGAAGTTGGTGCTTGGGGAGCATTACTCGAATCCCTGGGTACTCCAATATGGGGTCCTGCAGGGTTCAGTTCTGTCCCCCATGCTCTTTAATATCTATATGAAGCCGCTGGGTGAGGTCATAAGGAGATTTGGAGTGCGTTTCCAGCAATATGCTGATGATATGCAACTCTACTTCTCCTTTCATCTTCTTCAGGTGAGGCTGTTGATGTACTAAACCGCTGCCTGGCTGCGATAATGGACTGGATGAGAGCTAACAAACTGAGACTCAATCCTGACAAGACTGAGATGCTGTTGGTGGAGGGGCTCTCTGCCCAGATGGTTGACGTCCGACCTGCCCTAGACGGGGTTACACTCCCCCTAAAGGAGCAGGTCCGTAGTTTGGGGGTCTTATTAGATCCGCTCCTGTCACTGGAGGCTCAGGTAGCCTCGGTGGCACGGAATGCGTTCTACCAGCTTCGGCTGGTGGCCCAACTACGACCCTACCTGGACAGGGAGAACCTCGCCACAGTTATCCATGCTCTGGTAACCTCTAGATTGGATTACTGTAATGCACTCTACGTAGGGCTACCTTTGAAGACGGTTCGGAAACTTCAGCTGGTGTAGAATGCTGCGGCCAGAGTTCTTACTGGGACAAAGAAATTTGACCATATAACACCTATTCTGGCCCAACTGCACTGGCTACCAATATGTTTCCGGGCCAGATTCAAAGTGTTGGTTCTTACCTATAAAGCCCTTAACGGCATCGGACCGCAATACCTGGCGGAACGCCTCTCCCGCTATGTATCTACCCGCTCGCTGCGCTTGACGTTGAAGGCCCTTCTCCGGGTTCCAACGCATAGCGAGGCCCGGAGAGCAATAACTAGAACTAGGGCCTTCTCAGTAGTGGCCCCCGAATTATGGAACGCCCTCCCTGACGAGATACGCCTGGCGCCTTCTTTGTTATCTTTTCGGTGCCAGGTAAAGACCTACCTCTTTGCCCAGGCTTTTTAAATTTAAATTTTAAATTTCAAATGTTAATTTTATTTTTTTTTTGTTGCAATCTTGTTTTCACATATGTTTTATACTGCATTTTATTTATACTCACTTGTATTTTAACCTGTTTTTATTGTTGTACACCGCCCTGAGAGCTTATTGCTAAAGGGCGGTATAAAAGCACAATTAATAAATAAATAATAAATAAATAACTCCCTGAGGAGTGAGAGATGTGCCACTGCATGGCTATAATAATGAGGCTCAAATAATCCTCCCTAAACCTACACACATTTTAAAAATTCATGATGTATCATAGAAAAGCCTTGGCTATTTTCTGTGATTATTCCTTAGGAATAATATTAGGAATGGGATTCATATTATGAACACTGCAAGGCAGAGATCTGTACCTTGTTCATAGGCAATGGTATTTTACAGGGCATGTGGTGTCCCCCATGTTGTGGAATGCTATCCCCACCAAAGTGTTAACATTCTGGACTGATGAGGAAATTAATAATAATAATAATAATTTTATTACTTGCCCTTCACTCAGTGGTTTAAAGGGAACTCTTCTCAGTAATCTGGCTGCTTCATTTTGGACCAGTTGAAGTTTCTGACTCATCTTCAAGGGCAGCCTCATGTAGAGTGTGTTGCAATAATTCAGTCTGGAAGTTACCAGAGCATGGAGTACTGTGGCCAAGTCACCTCTGTCCAAAAGGGGCTTAAGCCAGCAAAACCAGTCGGAGCTGGGAAAAGACACTTCTAGCCACTGAGGCTAGATCCAGAAGTACCTCCAAGCTGCAGACCTGCTCCTTCAAGGGGAGTGCAATCCCATATACATGTATAAGATGGACTTCTCCTGTAGGCTTTTGGGGATAGAGGAGGGGATCATAATATCCTTCCCATCACAGTATTGTTGCTGTTTCTGACTGCTATAGATTCAGTTTACTTTGTGAGCTAATGTGTACATTAGTCAAAACTGCATACAAAAATGGCATGGTCTACTGGTTGTATTGAGTTGTACGTATGCCTCCCAGGGATAGCAGAAGGGCAGGCTATAAATGCATATATGGGTAAGTCATGGTAGAATATTTGTTCAGTTTCACACATATGGAAAAGGACAATATTTTCAAACTAAGAAACAGAGGTATTCTAAACCTCAACATGGTTTGCATGTATATAATATGCCAATATATTAAGTGCATATGCTAAATAATGGTGAAGCCCTCTCTGATAGATGGTGCCAACTTTATTATGGAGTCTGACCACTTATGGAGATAATTTTATGTGGAAAATACACTTCCAGTCCCCTCAATCACATAGGAGAGTAAAGGTATCCCCAATAATACAGAAGCTGGCTATCTATTTTTGTATCTATCTACAATATATATTGTTGTTATTATGTGCCTTCAAGTTGATTACGACTTATGGTGACCCTATGAATCAGCGACCTCCAGTAGCATCTGTCATGAACCACCCTGTTCAGATCTTGTACGTTCAGGTCTCTGGCTTCCTTTATGGAATCCATCTCTTGTTTAGTCTTCCTCTTTTCTACTCCCTTCTGTTTTTCTAAGCATTATTGTCTTTTCTAGTGAATCATGTCTTCTCATTATGTGTCCAAAGTATGATAACCTCAGTTTCATCATTTTAGCTTCTAGTGATAGTTCTGGTTTAATTTGTTCTAACACCCAATTATTGGTCTTTTTCATAGTCCATGGTATGCACAAAGCTCTCTTCCAACACCACATTTCAAATGAGCTGATTTTTCTCTTACCCGCTTTTTTCACTATCCAACTTTCACATCCATACATAGAGATCAGGAATACCATGGTCTGAATGATCCTGACTTTAGTGTTCAGTGAGACATCTTTGCATTTGAGAACCTTTTCTAGTTCTCTCATAGCTGCCTTCCCCAGTCCTAGCTTTCTTCTGATTTCTTGACTATTCTCTCCATTTTGGTTAATGATTGTGCCAAGGTATTAATAATCCTTGACAAGTTCAATGTCCTTGTTGTCATTGTTGTTGCCTTGTTGTTATGTAAAGTTACATAAATGTTCTGTTGTCATTACTTTAGTCTTCTGGACGTTCAGCTGTAGTTCTGCTTTTGTGCTTTCCTCTTTAACTTTCATCAGCATTCATTTCAAATCATTACTGGTTTCTGGTAGTAGTATGGTATCATCTGCATCTTAAATTATTGATATTTCTCCCTCCAGTTTTCACACCTCCTTGATCTTGGTCCAATCCCGCTTTCCGTATGATAAGTTCTGCATATAGATTAAACAAATAGGGTGATAAAATACATCCCTGTCTCACACCCTTTCTGATGGGGAACCAATCGGTTTCTCCATATTCTGCCCTTATAGTAGCCTCTTGTCCAGAGTACAGGTTGTGCATCAGAACTATCAGATACTGTGGCACACCCATTTCTTTTAAAGCATTCCATAGTTTTTCATGATCTACTCTATCAAACGCTTTGCACAGGGTGATTTTCTTCTGAAATTCGTTGGTCCCTTCCATCATCCAACGTATGTTTGCAATATGATCCCTGGTGCTTCTTCCCTTTCTAAATCCAGCTTGGACATCTGACATTTCTCACTCCACATATGCTGTAGAATCTTGAGCATTACTTTATTTGCATGGGATATAAAGGCAATAGTTTGATAATTACTGCATTCCCTGGGATCCCTTTTATTTGGAACTGTGATGTATATTAAACGCTTCCAATTTGTGGGCCATTGTTTAGTTTTCCATATTTGTAATATTTCCAATATTTATAGGCCGCCCTATAACAAAAAGTTCTCTGGGTGGCTTATAAAATAAAAACAAAATGAGTAACACAACAAGTGGAACCTACAACAAAATGTTGCAGTGGAGATTATCCCCCTGTTCAGGTTTCCAGTGACTCCATTACATTCGCCCTGTTCCCAAAGCTGTTTCCCCCAGCACCCCCCAATAGTTGGTAAGCATAATCAGTCCTCACTGGGCTGCCTTGGTTTTCTGCTCACTCCTGTTACTTATCCTGAAGTTTTTTTGAACTTTTGCAAACCTCAGGGTCTCTTCTCCACCCCAACCCAAGTCTGCTGGTTTCTGCTTGTTGTACATGGATAGTACTGTTTTGGCTGCTTAAGAAGTAGCATTTGGAGAACTGTCAGTATGGGGTTGAATTCAATGAAGTCATTGCATGAGTGGAACGACTTCAGTTCATGCAATGGAACTTCCTCTCCCTTTCCTTCCCCCATGTGCAACCACTCCAGAGTGTTAGGGAAAAACCAGGACAGATTTGGTGGGTGTAGGGGACATGCACTAGGAAGAGAGGAAGGGGAAGTTTTGTTGCACAAGCAGAAGGTGTTCCATTAATGAAATTACTTTGGTGGGTACAACCTGTCATATATATGATATGATGCAACACTAAAACAAGATCAAAACAATTTTTTTTTAACAAGCAAATAATACTATGAGCTAAAACAGATTTTACAAGTTGTAGCAAGTTTTAAAAGATCGGGGGAAATAAAAAGGTCTTTGTCTGTCACCGAAAGGTCATCAAAGTAGGCACAGGTGGGCCTCTATAGGGCAATGATCTCAGAATCTGGCTTGATACATGTGGAGAAAGGAGGTCCTTTGGTTCCAAGATATGAAGGGCTTTAAAAGTCAAAAGTAGCACTCTGAATTGGACCTGGACCTGGAAACTACTCCACTATAATCTACTTACAGACACTTCCTGTTCTGCACCACAATACAATGCAAATATTTTAATTGCCAGGAAGAATAGGATTTTGTTGTATTCCATATTGCTGCTCATATGGAGAAAAAATAGCATTGGTGGGATTAATGAAGGTTGGATGATATCCTTTACTTTAGTAAGGTGATCCTTATTGCAGCAACCTGCAGCCCTGATAGGCGATGTGCCAAAGTGTGGATGCTGCAAGGCTTTTAAACTGTGGTGATGCCTTCTTGTGACATTTATTTATTGTTTATTTGGCATGCTTGTATGCCATTTTTCTTCAAGCCTTCTGAGTGGTTTACCACAAAACATACATATCAAAATTAACAAGTTACAAAAATAGTAAAAATACAATGAAAAACCAGCAGTAAAGCAATAACAATATGAACTACAGGGATATTTCATCCTCTGAAAGCATGGGAGAACCAATAAGTCTCCAGTAGGAATAAGGAGAAATTTGATTCACTTTGTATTTAAAGCCAAAACTATCAAATTCACACTTTCTGAAGCAGTATGAGAACCAAAACATAATCATTCTATAAAATTTTCACTTACATTTTGCAATGCAGTTCTCCAGCCCAGCAACGTTTACAAAAATGTATACATTAAGGGAAAGTGTACATACAAATGTATTAGTGAAAATATCATACAAAATGCTTTTTAATAGGGAAAACTGCTTGCAAAAATGTGTACGTTAGTCAAAACTACATACAAAAACGTGTTTATTAGGATAAATTCACACTAAAATGCTGATGAATTTTCATGCCAATTTTTTTAAAAAAATTGATTGCAAATTGCTGCAGAAATGTGGAGAACTGAATTTAAGATTGGAAAAATGAAAAACTGAAAGAACCAAAATTGACAGGACTTTCCATTCCTACTCTTCACTGTGCACTGGAAGCCCATCAGTGTTGTGGCTATCTACTCAGCATAGCGTAGGTTAAGTGTTTTGCCCATTGCTGCGTCTCACATCTGTGCTTTACTTTTCTCTAGATTTTGTGGCATAAGAGAATATTCCCTATTTTGGACCCCACAGATCCTCATTGTTCATTATTTTTTGAAAGAAAGAGCTGGCACTCCTAAGCTCAGTCATAGTTTTGTTGCAAAAGGATCACCATCGTAAGCAATGTTCTGGCCTGCAGCGTACTGAAATTATAAAAGCCAAACCGGTCATTTTTCTTTTCAAAGGGGCTTGTAAAGCTGAGCTTGGGGCTTGGGAAACACAGAAAATGTTTCATTTATTTTTTTTTATGAGGACAGCTTAAGGTTGTTTTAAAGTTTTAAGGAACCAAATGAAAAAGGATCCATTTCTTTACAAGTAGTGGTTTAATCCTGCTGGTAATGTGGTTACACGCCAGATGACTCTCCCAAGGGACAGGGAGGAGACCAGCCAAATGTGTCTTGTGTTGAAAGGTTTACAAAGGAGAAACAGATCATATTCAGCAGGCTGATAAATGGCTTCATTTCCACAGCCAGAAGGAAGAGCATTAATATATAAGGCTATTTGTTTGGCTTGTTTTCTTTTGAAAAGCAGAAAGACCATGTCCTCCCCATTACCTCTCAATTGGATTTCTCAGGGGAGAACTATTTCCCCATTAGTTCCGAAAGGTAACACAAACTTTCATCGTGAAGCTCTGGATTCTATTATGGCGTTTTGAAAAAGATTTCTTTCAGTAATGATTTGATCCAAATGAAGTTAGCAGTTTTAACATGATGAAAGCCCTGATGATTTTGATGAAATGCAGGCTTATAAGGACATTAAGGCTATGAGATTATTGCCATAATCTTAATAATGTCTTAATGACATTAAGACATCAGAAAGGCTGCGGCACCTTAAAGTCTAACAAATTTATTGTGGTGTGAGCTTCAATAAGCTAAGAAAGCTCATCCAGCAACAGATGTTTTGATCTGCAAGATGCTAAAGGACTCTCTTTTTAAATGCAGCTACTCATCTGAAATCTGAATTAACCACATCTACCTTTGTGGATGGCAGGATCTAGAATCAATCTAGATTGATAGCAGCATGTTGAGGAAGAGCATGAACAATTCTAGATTGAGAAAAACTGCATTTTTGCACTACAAACAAGTTAGTACTCATTCTCCGTTGATTCTAGAATAAAATGTTGGTGTACAGAGCCTGTATTGGGTTGGAAGTGACCTAAAGGACCACTTTGAGGATTGGTAACTGATTAAGTTCAGCAGTGCCGGCATGATCTATGCTGACACATAGATGGCTTTTGTGGTACTCCTTTCACAAGGCCCATGTTTCTTCCATGAGGTATGCCAAGCTGAGCCATGAATGTCAAGACTGAGTTTCTGCATCTTTTAAAAGTGCTGTTCTTCCATTGACTTCCTTGTTGCTATTTCTTTTTGGTTCTTTCCTTTTTCCCCACCCCTCTTCCTTGCTTAGAGGTTGGGGATGAAGTTGTTTAATTAAAACAGTTTTAAACAGAAAAATGAACAGTTCAATTCAATTAGCAGTTGATTATGAAATCAGTAATTATAAACTATGGCCAGGATCTAAAGAACAGTGAAGCCGGTTCTATGAGCTCAAGGAGACTTAGGGTTGCTTTTCACAAGTTGCAGCCCCGCCACCCTCCTCAGACATATCCCAGCAGATATGCACTTTCACAAGACAAACTACTTTTAAGAGAAAGGAGACTTTCAAAAGAAGTTTCTGACTTCTTTTGCATGAGGAGGGCGGGAGATGTCAATGGGAAACAAATTCAGTTTCTCACTAACCGCCCTTTGGATACCAGCCATTATGTCAAATTCATTCTGTTTTCCACATGTTTATATACTCCCAAATGTGCAGAGCAGAAGCGTCTCTCCTCTGATTATGTAATATAATTGTATCCAGCCCAAAATGTGCAAGAGTGTCATCTCACTTTGGATGCAGACTCAATGGCTGAGACAACATAATCCTAGTGTCATACTATCGGATGACAATAATGTCACCACTATGGAGTGGCAATGGACCTACCCAGCTAGTGGTATCTCTTCTGACACTGTGACCATTTATCATGCTAAATGTGCAAAACCATCTACTTTATGTATAGTCCCAGTGGAAGCTGGGACTAGGGAACTTGTCCTACCTTACATGGTTTTATTCTGTAGTGTGTACATTATCGGTCAATTTCAGTTCTCTCCATTTCTAATTTTTCCAATCTTAAATTCAGTTCTGCAACAATCTGTGATTTTTTAAAAAAAACCTCATAAAATTCTTCAGCATTTTAGTGTGAACGTCTCCTGATATACAGTTGTGTATGCAGGTTTGACTAATGTATACATTTTTCCACACATTTTTTCCTAATATAATGCATTTTTGTATGCCATTTTCACCAGTATATTCATCTTTATGCACGTTTCCCCCTAATATATGCATTTTTTGTAAATATTGGTTGGAGAAATGTATCACAAAATTCAGATATCGGTGAATTTTGAAGGATGGCTGTGTTTCAGTTCTCATACTGTTTCAGAAAGTGCGAATTTGATAAATTCAGTTTTAGATGCAAACCAAATTGAATTTGTCCCCTATTACTAGTGTGTATACTGTATTATATGGTCAAAGAAAATATGCCAGGCAAATAGATTTGATAAGAACATAAGAACATAAGAACATAAGAAGAGCCTGCTGGATCAGGCCAGTGGCCCATCTAGTCCAGCATCCTGTTCTCACAGTGGCCAACCAGGTGCCTGGGGGAAGCCCGCAAGCAGGACCCGAGTGCAAGAACACTCTCCACTCCTGAGGCTTCCGGCAACTGGTTTTCAGAAGCATGCTGCCTCTGACTAGGGTGGCAGAGCACAGCCATCATGGCTAGTAGCCATTGATAGCCCTGTCCTCCATGAATTTGTCTAATCTTCTTTTAAAGCCATCCAAGCTGGTGGCCATTACTGCATCTTGTGGGAGCAAATTCCATAGTTTAACTATGCGCTGAGTAAAGAAGTACTTCCTTTTGTCTGCCCTGAATCTTCCAACATTCAGCTTCTTTGAATGTCCACGAGTTCTAGTATTATGAGAGAGGGAGAAGAACTTTTCTCTATCCACTTTCTCAATGCCATGCATAATTTTATACACTTCTATCATGTCTCCTCTGACCCACCTTTTCTCTAAACTAAAAAGCCCCAAATGCTGCAACCTTTCCTCGTAAGGGAGTCGCTCCATCCCCTTGATCATTCTGATTCTTGATCTTAGATTATGACTTGCAACCAATGAAAAAAGTGATGATCTTTTGATTCGTTAACGCTGTGCGTTTAGAAAAATAAAATGTGTTAAATGCAAAGAAATTATCATATATTCACTGATAGGTCCCCCTTCCCTAAATTTTAACAAGTTTTCTAAAATCTTATTTACAGAAAAAGCAAAATGTGACAGAAGAAACAAAAGTATTTCAAGATGAGATGCAATTGTAGGTACAGTTGTACTCTCATTATATGCTTGAATAGATATCATAATACTTTGAAAAGGGAGAGAAAGACTGAATGGGAAAATGAGAGACATGATTCTTATTATTTTGCTCTCTTTTTTGCTGTTTTGTATTAGACAAGGCTCTCAGTATACATTCTTCACAGTGGAAAAATGTGTCTCATGGGGATCTATTTTATTATTGCATTTTTCTCTTTTGATGAAAAAAATGGTAATGATACGAAGTGGAAAATGTCAAGAATAATTAGTCTAAATGGTTGATGCTGTAAAGCAAAATAGGAAACACATTTAGCTATGTGTCATTGCTCTTTGCCAAAGGCTTATCGTACAGGTGAGCCAAAATACTGAAATATAATGGATGGCTTTTCTTTTGCACGTCACTATTCCATTCCTTCGGATCTTACCCCCTCTTCAGGATACTCATCATGCACCTGCTTAAATTCATTTGTATTTGAAATGTTATCTACTTAAAGGTTGTTCTGAATCTGTTTTCTGTCACTTGTGGCAGTGACTCGCTTGATGCTGGTTGGATGAGCTGGCGTGAGCATTCCAACTGAGTGAACTTTCCTGCACTTTCCTGCAAGGAGAAATGCAGTTAGAAGGGTCACAGGACTGGTAGTGCCTTTGAAGAAACCTCAAGAGTATTGAATGTCTAGAGGGGCCATAGACCCGGCTAGGTACCTTTTTCAGCCTGATGGGTGTAGTTGCTCCTGGGGATGCTTCTGGGGGACCACATGCCAGTGGTGAGTGGGGCCAGAGCCAAAAGTGGGTAGAGGAAAGATTGTAAATGTTACATTTGTACAATAGGCTAATTTATTTATTTATTTATTATTTGATTTATATCCCGCCATTCCTCTCAGCAGGAGCCCTGGGCGGCAAACAAAAGCGCTAAAAACACATAATAAAAATAGACATTAAAATACATTAAAACAAAACAACTTTAAAAACATTTTAAAAAGCTTTAAAAATCTTTTAAAGGGTTAAAAACATATTGTTTAAAATAAAAAAAACATATTAAAAAGCATTTCCAACACAGATGCAGACTGGGATAAGGTCTCAATGTAAAAGGCTTGTTGAAAGAGGAAAGTCTTCAAAAGGGGCCGAAAAGATAGCAGATGGCACCTGCCTAATATTTAAGGGGAGGGAATTCCACAGGGTAGGTGCCGCCACACTAAAGGTCCATTTCCTATGTTGTGTGGAACAGACCTCCTGATAAGATGGTATCTGCAGGAGGCCCTCACCTGCAGAGCGCAGTGATCAACTGGGTATATAAGGGATAAGACAGTCTTTCAGGTATCCTGGTCCCAAGCTTTGTATACCAAAACTAGAAAACTAGCAAATGGGCAGCCAGTGCAATTCTTTCAGCAGCAGGGTGACATGTTGGCGATACCCTGCTCCAGTGAGCAGTCTCGCTGCCGCATTTTGCATCAGCTGCAGCTTCCGGACCAACCTCAAGAGCAGCCCCACATAGAGCGCATTACAGTAATCCAGCCTGGTGGTTACCAGAGCGTGGACAGTAGTCAGGCTATCCCGGTCCAGAAACAGCCGCAGCTGTCTTACCAGCTGAAACTGGTAAAAGGCACTCCTAGCCACTGAGGTCACCTGGGCCTCTAGCAACAAAAATGGATCTAGGAGCACCTCCAGACTACAGACCTGCTCTTTCAGAGGGAGTACGACCCTATCCAAAGCAAGTAACTGACCAATTATCTGAACTCAGGAACCACCAACCTACAGTGTCTCTGTCTTGCTAGGATTCAGACTCAGTTTATTGGCCCTCATCCAGCCTACCACCGAGTCCAGGCAGCAGTCCAGGGCTTGCACGGCCTCTCCTGATTCAGATGTTACAGAGAAATAGAGCTGGGTATCGTCAGCATACTGCTGACACCTTGCCCCAAACTCCTGATGACTGCTCCCAAGGGCTTCATATAGATGTTAAACAGCATGGGGGACAATATGGTACCCTGCAACACCCCACAGCACAACTGCCAGGGGGCCAAAAGACAATGCTATTCCCCGAGAGCGACCCTGGAGATAGGATCAGAAACACTGTAAAACCAATACCCATCTCACCAAGTGGGCCCAGAAGGATACCATGGTCAATGGTATCAAAAGCTGAAAGATCAAGTAAGAATAACAGGGTCGCACTCTCCCTGTCCTTCTCCCGATAAAGGTCATCCATCAGGGTGACCAAGGCCAATTCAGTCCCATAACCAGGCCTGAACCCAGACTGGGATGGGTCAAGGTAATCTGTTTCATCCCAGAGTACTTGCAATTGCTGCACCACAACCCTCTCAATCACCTTCCCTAAAAAGGGGCTATTTGCAACCAGTTGGTTGTTATCACAAACCAATTGGTCCAGGGTGGGCTTTTTCAGGAGTGGTCAGATCACTGCCTCTTTCAAGGCAGCTGGAACCACTCCCTCCCATAATGATGCATTGAGCACACCCTGGATCCACTCGGTCGGACCCTCTCTGCAAGCCTTAATAAGCCAAGAAGGGCTTTTAATAAGCCAAGAATAAGCCAATTTCTACTCTCTCCTTCATCCAGGCAAGCAAGAGGCATTATAAGAGTTTCAAGGGCATATTCTGGACAAAAAGGAGGGTTGGTAAGGGGCATAGCCTAGGGAGATGGAGTGTGGTTGGGGAGGAGGTGTGAGCATAGTCCTATCTGAGAGCCAAATAGAAAGGCTTGGAGAGCTGCAAGTAAGAGGAGACACGTGAGAAGTGTATAAAATTATGCATGGCATGGAGAAAGTAGCTAGAGAAACATTTTTATTCCTGTCTCATAACACTAGAACCTCAGGGACATCCAAAGAAGCTGAAAGTTGGAAGATTCAGGACAGACAAAAGAGAGTACTTCTTTACACAGCACATAGCTAAACTATGGAATTCACTCCCACAAGACACAGTGATGGACAGCAACTTGGATGGTTTAAAAGAGCATTAGATAAACTCATGAAGGATAAGGCTATCAGTGACTACTAGCCATGATGGCTATGCTCTATCTCCATAGTCAGAGGCAGTATGCTTCTGAATACCAGTTGCTGGGAAAGAGAGTGCTGTTGTGCTTGGGTCCTGCCTGTGCGCTTCCCACAGGCATCTGGCTGGCGACTGTGAGAGCAGGACGCTGGAGTACATGGGCCATTGGCTTGATCCAGCAGTCTCTTCTAATATTCTTATGCATTTGGCTCCTGGGCCTGAGGTTCCACGTCCCTGCTGTACACCATGGGGGAGGAAGGCAGGAGATCTAGGCATTTTGATCAAGATACACGTTGATTAAAGGCAATGGGATGATCTGAATAATGGGATGAAAAACAGAAATCTGAGGAAACCATAGGTGGTGAACAGATGAAGACAAGGAGGAGTGAAGAGGGAAGCAGCCCTGAAGAAAAAGCTCACATGAGGTCTAGGAATAGGAAGGATGAGCATGTATTGTCAGGAAGGGTCAGGCTATTACGCCAGGGATGGAGGAGGAATCAGTTTTATATGGATTTATACACAGTTTGATGGTTCTGACCAATAACCAATTTGAACTGCTTGTCTTGTCATTTTTATAAACTAATAAGCTAATTATATGCAAAAAATAATGCCTATTATACATATAATATGTATAAAGGTGCCAGGCCCCAAGCAGTACTATCTTTCTGCAGCATCATGTAAGCATTTTTTATACAGTTTTGTGCATTGTATGTATCTGTTTGTGTGCTGGTCACTTTAGGAAACCTGAGATGTATGTTTGTGTAATAGGCATATCATATTGTACAGATAATAATGTCTATAATTGTTCATATTTTTAGTGGAACCAGTAATTAAAAAAAAAACATATAGATGAGCTCCAGATTTAAATAAAATTCCTAGTTGTAGGTCCACATGCAAGGATAGATGGGCAGTTTTATCTTTTGTGGCTTTTATTGCCACTTCAACATCAGTAGCATTGTAATGTGATAACCCTAATGAGGTAATGGGGTGGGGTGGGGTCAAGAAGAAGGAAAATAAGGCTGGGTGTGTGAGTGCTGAATTTAATATACTTAGGCTGCAATCCAATACAAGTCTACTCAGAAGTAAACTCCATTGGGTTTAATTGAACTTACTCCCAGGTAAGTGTGTATTGGATTGCAGCCTTAATTAATCAGTTCCTTTTAGTAGGAAATTTGCAGATCAGTCTTCAGTGGTAAGTTCTATAGAGCTCGACAGAATGTTTTATTTCCACTGAAGCTGGCTGACATTTCAAACTGTTTTTAAAAAAGTCCCGGAAATTTATGGTCCTTGTTTTATTTAGCACTCTGGCTGGTGATGAACTATGACTCTGATGAATTCCATTGATTCATTTTGCTCTAAAAGGTTGTATATTTGTATTTTAAATTATTTTTTCTAATGTAGTGCTATCCCCATGTATGGAAATGTCAGCATGAACTCATTTAGGTTTATGTAAAAAGTGAATTATATTAACACTGGTCTCACTGCTTGCCATTTATGAGAAATGAGTATTTTTAATAATTTGTGTTGTGTTTATTCTGAAGTACAGAAGTAGCTGATTTCTGGAAGCAACATTTTGGGTAGCGAACTGGGCCAGGTCCTCTTCTAGAAGGGAGGAAGGGAGAGAGCGAGAGCTCACTTGTAAAGGGTTGGCCCTACCATTAGGCAGAGTGAGGTGGGCTGCCTCAGGTAGCTGATTTTCAATGCCTTGAAAGGGCAGCACATTTTTGTTTTTTATCATTATCATTACTGTTGTATTTTTACTGTCAGAGT
This sequence comes from Rhineura floridana, assembly GCF_030035675.1. NCBI lineage: Eukaryota > Metazoa > Chordata > Lepidosauria > Squamata > Rhineuridae > Rhineura > Rhineura floridana. Next base: position 93,322,737 of record NC_084488.1, on the reverse strand, counting down.
AGAAGAAAAGTGTGTGTGAGGGGGAGGATTTTTTGCTCAGGTGCCAAAACTATTTGACTGGCTTTGGGTACTAGCGCCTTGACTTGCAGGGAAGGAAGGATTTGCTGTCTCATTGCAGAGGATACTCTAGGAGTTGTAGTGTGAGAGGTAGAGAGATGTTGGCCTCCCGATGAGGCATGTTTTCTCAAGAACTGCAAGTACCAGAGTTCGTTAATTTCTGCTGGTATTAGGAATAGATGGATCCGCCCAAATTTAGTCTGCGCCTGTTACCAAATCTGCTAGTATGCCTATACACACATGCATGTGAACATGTATCGTACATTTATATTACCAGATCTATTACCTTGAGGATTTTCACTGGAGACAACAACTGTGCTCTCCATGCCTTTATTACAATGAGCCTGATTACCTTTTGACAACACCAGTTACTTTGTTTAATTTGGGGGGAATTAAGCACTAACTAATTTGCTTACTTAGGAGAATTAGCAATAGCCACACAATTTAGTGTGATTATAATATTTATTGACACAAAATAGCTGTCAAAGTAAAGAGTGTTTTCGCATCTTAAAACTTCTTAGTATTTGTGGTGGCTCTGGGCTTTGAAGAAGGCCATGATCCAACCACCATAGAAATCCAGGAGTTGTGTGGGTTTGCCTCAGAAGGCAGACACAGATTTCCTCCAGCATCCCTAACTGTGCATCTGCAGGTGGAACCAACAAAGTGTGGCAATAGACTGGCAGCAGAGGACAGACAGCATCATGATAATGAGAAACATTGACATCCCAGAGGCAGTGTGGGAGCCAGTGATGCTGATAGGTTTCACAGGACCCAGAACAATAAGTGAGTAAATGAGTTATGCCCCTGGTCTCCAAGTACATTAAAGAATCAACACTAGATCCCTGGGACACAGAACATTGTCTGAATGGTAATTAATCATTTTTATAACTAATATTCATTCATGCCATATTGCCAGGTCTAGCTATAAACACGAATCAGCAGTAAGAAATGTAAGGAGTTTTTTTAAAAGAGGATGAAAAGAAGCTAAAGGCAGAGCTTGGAAAAGTTACTTTTTTTTGAACTACAACTCCCATCAGCCCAATCCAGTGGCCATACTGGCTGGGGCTGATGGGAGCTGTTGTTCAAAAAAGTAACTTTTCCAAGCTCTGGATAAAGGATACCAATCACCTCTCTAGTTTTTGTAATGGGGCAGGGGCCATGTTACAATGTTATACCAGCCACAGAGCAATTATGCTTCTTTAGTGCTGGTTCTGCAGAAACCAATGTCATATTTGCCAGTTTCAGAACTGAAACTAATGGAATTTCAAACAGGTATATTGCAAATGACAGAGTTTAGTAATTTAGTAGTTAGAACAACACTAATTTTGAGACAGTAGAGTTCCAGAACACTTGTGGGAACTCCTGTGATATCCTGTTATTTCTTGATTTAAAGTATTTCTAAAATGCCCTTCATCCAATGGATTCTAGGTCAGAAGCAAATAACTGCAGCAGCAAACATTGCTGGTGAGAGCCTACAGCTCTACATGAGCCACTTCAGAACTAGATTATGTGACTAGGATTGAGGATTAAGTTAGGGAGAAACTACGAAGGCTTCGCCATGAGTTTTCCTTATGGCTGCTCTTGTGGCATTGTGGTTAAGACCGTCGTTCTGTTTACAGTGTTCCATGACAGGGATGGGGAATCTTTTTGCTGTGGGGCACAGATTTCAGTAATGAACAGGGATAGACCCAAAAGTGGGTGGACCCAGACCCACGCACAATAAGACCCACATGGTAATTCATGCTTAACTCTCTCTCTCTCTCTCTCTCTCTCTCTATCACACACACATTTCCCATGGAAACAGAGACATATATTTAATTCTTATTAATGGTGCTAAAGTGTTTTCACCATAGGCTTTTTTCTCCACAGACATTTGTTTTACAAAGTTTGTATTTTTTTAATAAAAAACTCTTCAACACCCTTGATCTGTCCTGACTGCAAAAGGCAAAAATAAATCAGTAACCTCAGCAGAAGAATACAAATAAGTCAAGACACAGCTGAAATGCAAGCCCTGCCTTAACAGCTGTTTAAAGCTGTATATGGATACAACTGTGCCCCCAAAATGGCATGCACACACCTGCAAAATGCATAGACTAGTTTTTGCACATTTGCAAGGAACACAACTCTTCTGAGATATATCCACCCTGCTTTGACTTCCTTGCAGCAGACCTTGCAGAGGAAGGAGCTGCAATTGCATCTTTTGCACAGTATCAAACCCTCTTTCCCTCCTGGCTGCTTCTCACTGAACAGCTGATGGCTGGAGGGGACCCAGAGGGGCCGATAAAAATCTGGATGCGGGCCTCAGCCAGCCCATGGACCAAGGCTTCCCCACCCATTTTCTATGGAATGGGAGGTGGAGATTTTAGTGCCTTCATGTTACGTTATTGTTGGCAGCTGGATCCCCCCAATGTATGTTTTGCCTTTCAGAGCCCACATTTCCAGCTCTCTGAATGCAAGCCCTCTGCTGTGTTCTTTCCAGTAAGCCAGTAGGTACATAAGAACATAAGAACATAAGAAGAGCCTGCTGGATCAGGCCAGTGGCCCATCTAGTCCAGCATCCTGTTCTCACAGTGCCCAACCAGGTGCCTGGGGGAAACCCGCAAGCAGGACCCGAGTGCAAGAACTCTCTCCCCTCCTGAGGCTTCCGGCAACTGGTTTTCAGAAGCATGCTGCCTCTGACTAGGGTGGCAAAGCACAGCCATCATGGCTAGTAGCCACTGATAGCCCTATCCTCCATGAATTTGTCTAATCTTCTTTTAAAGCCATCCAAGCTGGTGGCCATTACTGCATCTTGTGGGAGCAAATTCCATAGTTTAACTATGCGCTGAGTAAAGAAGAACTTCCTTTTGTCTGTCCTGAATCTTCCAACATTCAGCTTCTTTGAATGTCCACGAGTTCTAGTATTATGAGAGAGGGAGAAGAACTTTTCTCTATCCACTTTCTCAGTGCCATGCATAATTTTATACACTTCTGTCATGTCTCCTCTGACCCGCCTTTTCTCTAAACGAATAGGGTATAGGGGTGCTTCCTGTCAGATGGTTTTTCTTCTCTGTTGTTCTAGTGCAGGGGTGGGAAATCCTGTTCAGCCTGAGGACCACATTCCTTTCTGAGCAACCTTCTAGGGGCCACATGCCAGAGGTGGGCAGAGCCAGAGGCAAAAGCGAGTGGAGCAATTGATGAAAAATTTACCTTTGGGTAGCAAGCTAGTTTCTGCACACTCTCACATACCCCCCTCTAGCGTTCATGCAGGCAAAGCAAAAATGCTCATGGAGGGCGAGAAGCAGGGAAAGTGAGGGGTATGGCTGGCGAGGGTGTGTGGCCTGGGAGAATTATGAGGGTCAGATAGGGAGAGCTGAAGGGGCACATTCAGCTCCTAGGCCTGAGGTTCCTAATCCCTGTTCTAGTGGTTTTGTTTTCTCTCCCTTGCAAAAAGCTGTTCCTTTATATGACACCCCTCCGTCCCCGTGTAGATGTGTTGCAAGCAGTTTTATTAGTGTGGGATTATTTGTCCTGCCACAGGATTTAGGATTTTCTCTAAGAAGGCCTTCAGAATGGGCTCTACATGTAGGCTTCCTTCTAGGGCTTAGGTTATGGAACTGGCTGACTCTGGTGATTTTATTTATTTATTTAATCTATTGTCTTACATTTATATCCTCTCCCATCACAGAATCCAGCGCAGCATGCATGTGGTCACCCATCCAATCACTGACCAGACTCATACCTGCTTAGCTTCGGTAAGGTGGTGGTGTAATATGCCTTCAGACTATACCCATTGGAATGGCAGTCCTTCCTCCTCTATATGACCCTGGCTTTTATGGTGGCATCAGGGTGGTGGTTTATAGACTGCTGCTTTGGGGGTTGCCATCGGACCCAAGCCCCTCTCTGAGGGCAGCTCTGATGCTTGTGGCTCCCAACATTCATTGCTGCTTTCCTAACTGCTGTCCTTTGGCATGAACTGTCCTGGAGGGAGTACTCTGGGAGGTGTTCAATGAAATAATTGCACAAACTGAATTACTTCTGCTTGGGCACTGGGAATTTCCCCACCTTTCCTCCCCCAAAGTGTACTCTGTGCCATACCCAAATCGGGTCCGGAGAGTTGGGGGAACCCCCAGAACAGATTTGGGCGGGGGGGAAGAGAGGGGGAGAACATATTGTGCAAGAAGAAATCATTGCACTGACACAGCATTTGCCTTAGCATTAAGTCTGCCTGTTAGTTGGGTGCATGTTTTTACCCTTATGAGATTCCTCTTCTCAGCGGATATTAGAGTTTCCTTGTGCTGCTGTCATTTATTGCGTTTTAGCATTTATCTATTTGTCTATATTCTGTGATTTGTTGTTTTATTTGCTTGTTGCCAAGAGAATGTTGTTATAGAGCAACTCATATATATAACAAATGAGTGATAGTACTGTGTGGGGGCTCTTCCCTGCACCATGCTTGTGCATAATCAGTGGGCATTTTTCCCATCACTATGTGTTGACTGATACATGCACAGTTTATATGAAGGCATCATCAGAAGCAACAACATGGTGAGAGTTGGTAGGGACTCTGTAGCTGCCATTGACCATGCTTATTTATTGGATAATTTATACCCCACATTGCTTGTCTGAAAAAGAGGCATCAAAGCAGTTGACATTCTGTAACCAAAAACTCAACAATCTCCTTGACACAAGACCCATTTGAATTTGTCCTCCAACTCTCTTCAGCAACTTATGGGCCAGCCAGGTCCCTTCCACATTCCCTTCCACTCTGCCAACCTGTTTACTTCAATGCCTTATTACTTTCCTTCTACTTCTTTCCCTGCCATACCCTGTATACTAAGACCTTAACACTCACTCACTCCTTAAGCCCGCTTCTTCCAAATTATTTACTTTAGCAGCTCCCCAACACCTCCCCATGGACCGGTTTCTCTCAACAGTTCTCTTGCTGTCAAATGGGGCTGGCCCAGGACATCTTGATGCCTGAGGTGGAGCAACAAATAGCGCCTCCCCCAAGTCTAAGAACATAGTACACAAGGCCAGCTAAGTTATTTGGGCAGAAAATTCATTCTGCGGCAAAAAATCCCTCTCCTCCTCCCTGGCGGTATGCAATAATAATCAATTAAATAGCTATCAGTGTCCTGCCTTTTCATGGCACCCAGCATTAGCTGCCTGAGGCATTTGCCCCACTCCGCCTAATGGTTGGGCTGGCCTTTCCAAATATCTAAAATAATCTTTTCCATCAGTGAAATCCTTGTTGCTATATCTTTTTTTATACTGCATCTATTGTTGCTGGACTGTGGACACTAAGAAAGCATAAGATGCATGCGAGTGGGAAGACAATATATAGCTGTGGGAAGGTGTTTATTATGTATGTGCATGTGTAGAAGAGATAGTGAGAAGAGAAACCCACGTTTCATACATGTTTTAATGCTGCTGCTGACCAATTTAAGTTGCATGTGAGTGGGGAGAGAATATATAGCTGTGGGAAGATATTTATTATGCCTCTATCTCTTGCTTACTCTCTCTCGCTCTCTCTCTCTCTCTGTGTGTGTGTGTGTGTGTGTGTGTGTGTGTGTGTGTGTGTAAAAGAGAGTGAAAATACTACCACTGGCCAATTTAAGGTGTCAGTTTGGTCCCCCACACAAATGGTTCCCCCATCTCCGCCTAAATAAGAGGAACACACTGATTCATCTTTCCCTAGAGTGACCTCATTTCAGTTCACATGGAGAATATATTTTGTGATTTCAGTTCACTGGTGCTTGTACACAGTAATTGCAGGAATATTTCAGGCTAGGAAATAGAAGAAAATTGGCCATTGCCTCTAATTTAAAGAGAAATTGACAGGAAATACCTTATTTTAGGCTTAAAGGGTGCATACACATTTTCAGAAAGGAACTCTTAGACCTTAATATGAGCCACATTAAAAAATAACTGATGAAATTAATCAGCTGTTTCCCATATGGCCTTAAAAATACCTTCCAATAAGGTAAATACGAGCAAACGTGATTTTTTGATTGAATAGATTATTTAATGTTTTCTTACTTTTTGTCTTTCTAGAAAGTAAGATGGTTATCAGGACATAAAAAGGATTTTAATTCAAAGTGATGTTGCCAGGTTCAAATAACATTCCTAGCTTTTGATATTTTGCTTAGAGATGTAAGATTTAGGAGTCTTTCCTAGCTCAGCTACAGTTAACTTGATGGTGGTCGTGACATCAAGAGGAGCTTGTCCTTAATAAAAACTAATGGCTGGAGGGTTTGGATTTTATTAAAAACATAAGCCATAATGATCAATTTGGATAAATTAAGCTTCTGTAATTACTTGCAACTGATGCATTGCAAGGACCTTGAGGGCTGTATTTTATCATGAGCCCAGTACTCAGCACTGAACGTATTATGGAATAATCTCTAAGCTATCTATGAGCTCTCCAGACAGCCTATAGCTCAGTGGCAAAGCACAGGGGGTGCACGGTTCCATCTCCAAGACATACAGAGAAAGAGTCAAGACTTGTGCCTGAGAGCCTTTAGAAAATGTTGTCTGTCTTGAGTAGGCAGTACTGAATTAGATGGACTAAGTTCTGACCCAGAGTAAAGCAGCTTCATATATTCATAATCATACTAACTAAGGGTACAATCCTAACCCTACCTTTTGTGAGCTATATCTTTTTGGAGTGTGTCCTACAATGCTCAAATTCTCAACTCCTAGTGGGGACCTCTGCAACCAAGATATGGGTAACTTCTGCCTAGTTTGCCTGTACATATTAGACATGACCATTAGTGTTCATTTCAAGGAGGGCCCCTTGCACATAGGCCAAAAATGTGTGAACCTCCCCAGGGAAAATCAGTGGGTTAGAGTTGCCTCATTTGGGGGCCTATTCTCTAACTTTCTAACAGACTGGGCAATGACACGTCACCTCCCCTCCTCTAAAAAGAAAAGGAGAAAAAAAATACTATAAACATGAGTGCCTTATATAAACACCATTTTCATCCGAGGGACCAATATGAGGCTGTCATCCTAGGAGGGAGTACGAATCAATTGCTCCAAATTCATATTCAAACTGGTTACAGAACCTCACACATTTATCTCCACAAAAAGAAAGGAGAGAGGGGGGCAATGCCTTTGCCCTAGTGATGAACCTTGAAGGCAGTCCCAGAAGCAGCAGCCTGTTGACCAGCTGATGATCATGAACTGGTACTGAGGCTCTCGGGCACAGTTTGCCCACCTCTTTCTAGCAAGTGCAAGGCCTACCAGTGATTTCTGCGGAAAGGAGATGAGCAACAGTCCTTCAACACCTCTCTCTTTCAGGGAGGTCTTTCTTCCTCAAGTACACTTTGTGTTCTCGCACACTTAGTTTTGCCCAGAGTCTTCTGGGACTTTCGGTGTTTGTTTTTACCCAGTTATCTTTGATTTTGAGTCTCATTCCTCCTTTAGGACATAAGAAACTTCCAGAATCAGGAAAGGTCTTTTGGATGGCATGGACACGTAGCTAGGGAGGAGTGAACATGTCAGTTTCAGTTGCCCATCATAAGTTTGGTTCTCCCCATTAGTTTACAATTTTATTTGAGAAATATCCTCATGAAAATGAAACCAGCATTTTAGTGTGAATTTCTCCTAATATATACATTTTTGCAAAGCAATTTTCCATAATGTAATGCATTTTTGTATGTTATTGTCACTAATATGCATTGATAATGCACACTTTAGTATATGCCTTTTGGTACACAATACTTGCCTGAAGAACTTTATTGCAAAATTCAGAGAAGTGTGAATTTCAAAGGATGGCTGTGTTTCAGTTTGAGTAGCATTTCAAAAAGTGCAAATTTGGTAAGTTTGCTTTAAATGTGAACGGAACTGAATTTCTCTCCCATCCCAAATGTTGCAAATAACACTTCTGTTTGCTTGGCTTGGGATCCTGCTGACTGCTATGTTTGGGTCTGGAAAGAAATTTCCCCTCAGACTAAAATGATTTAAACCCACAACTTTGGATTCTGCACCCCACTCTACACCAGACATGCACAACATATCTGATGTTTTGTGAGAGGGCGATATATAAATACTTTTCTAAATAAATAAAAGTATGAACCCAGAACCCAGTGCAAGTGTCTGTACCATCTGTAGCTGCTGCTGCCACCCTGCTTCTTCCTTCCTTCCTCCTCCTCTCTCTCTCTCTCTCTCTCTGTCACTCTCTCTTCTCCCCCTCCTCTTGAATGTGAGCAGTTGGAGACCCTGATAAAGCATACCCCCTGTCCATGCATGGAGACTTCCACTCACTTTTATTGAATGTGAACAAATCCCCCTGCAGGTTTTCTCCCCTCAAGGTGGGAAGGTCAAGGCTGATGCACACGCACACATGGAGAGATGTGGACAAGGACACTGGGGGTGGGGCTTGCATATATGCCCTTGCTCCCATCTCTGATTTTAACCATTGTGTGTTTTTCATTCCCTCAAGAAGCATTCCCACACTGTTTCTCAGGTGGTGGGAAAACGGACATCAACAGCGACAAGATGAAAATGTTGCTTGAAAACAAATATTTTGCAAAGTTCCTGTTTTTACAATTGATCTTTTATGCTTATTCTGAACATATTTATGGAGCAGAGCCACTTGGGTGCAATCCCATCAAGACATAATGAAAAGCAAAGAGAAACAGGAAAAAAATGTGTTGGCAAACAAATGGTATTAAGTCTAAAAGACAAGCGGGGGGGGGGAAGACACATTTGATGAATAATTCATTCAGGTGACCTTTTGCTGAGTTTTGGCAGATAATTTATATGATTAGTACTAGCATCTGTCCATTTCTTCAAGTTGTGCAAGCCAGCAGTAGTTTTGTTTGAGACAGAGCAGAAGAACAAAAGCCGAGTTTGTGGCTATAAAACTATGACAACTTTAATATATTCCATGAACTACTTTCACTAGAAACACTTACGGTGGAGACATTGTCCTTTTGGAGATTTCTTACTTTATTTAAAACTATATATTTATTTCTATGATAACAGGCCTGTTATCCAAGGCAGCTGACAAGAAATGAAAATGAATTTGTAGCAACTCTTAAAATTATGAATGGCTGTGGTGACTTATGAAGGCTCTAGGAGATTGAAAATGGGAAATTTATTTCTTTAATTGTACCATTTCATTATGGAATCCAAGGGATGGGCCCAGTGGCCTGGGAGGGATGAATGGGGGGGGGGCTCAGTGATCTGCCTTCAAACAGCCCATCCTCTGAGCTGCTGACTGATGCAGATCAGGAGGTTGAGCCAACAGCCCATTCTCCACCACTGCCTTTGGTGGCCATTCCACCTGCGGCCCCACCTCTTGATGCTAACTCACCCCCATCTCAGGAGAAAGCCCCAGAGGTAAAGCAGGTGGACATTCTAGCCCAGTTGTCCCTGCCTCCATCACCATGGACATGCCATCAGCTGCACCCATATGTATGCACTAAAACTGTTAACCAGCTTACTTGTAGGAGTGACCACTTGCTTGCCCAGTCCTGAGCCTGAGAGACAAATCCCTCAGAGTAGTTATGCCTGCCCTGCCCTTTATAAGAGGGGTTCAGGGGCATGTCAAATGTTGCAACAATGTCTTTGTTTCAGTAGCTATACTGAGTAGCGATCTGAATGCTGTGTGATCTGTAATCTGATCCATGTTCCAATTGTCTGCTAACCTGTGGATCAAAACATTGGCAGTAACTGAGCCGAGACTCCTGAGTCTGAATCTGTTGGTGGGAGTCAGGACATCAATTGCCACTTGCTGCACCCTGATCTTTGGATTATGTGCAAGAAGGTCAGAAGGGAATTTCTAGGTGTGTTTGGTTTGCTAGTCTTCCCATCACTGGGAACCCTGATGATGCATGTACCTGATTATAGGGAGGCATGTAAGCATGTTCAATTCAGCACTCCTAGAAGCTTCCTTCAGATTTCCCCACTCAATACAATAGGCAATAAAAAGATAACAGAGATGGCTCCTGTCTAATATTTAAAGGAAGGGAATTCCAGAGGGTAGGTGCCACTACCAGAGCTTGGAAGATTACTTTTAAAAAGTAATAAATTACAGTTACAATTACTTGGCCCAAAAAGTAGCAATTACCGTTACAATTACAATTGCTCTGAAAGTAACTGATTACTTTACTTTTTCTCAAAAGTAATCACTACAATTACATTTCAGTTACTTTTTTAAAAAAACACCTACAAGGTGCTGGCCTTGGCTGCTGCACATCTAAGAAGCCTAAAACAATATTAAAAATAAACACACACACACAGGGGGTAGTAGAATAAAAAAAATTATCCATAAGATTAACATAATGGCATAACAGAATCTCACATCCCCCCAAGCAATGAAGATACCCCAACTCTTGAAATCAAATTTTACACTTGAAATGCTTTTATAATATGTTTCTGTTATGTCTCAAAAGAACAAGATGCTCAAAGAGCATGTCAGACAAGGAATGTCTTTTTACAGTCATTACGTTGCCACCAGTACTGAACAGGCGTTCTACTGCGGCGCTTGAAGGCATGCCTGTGTTGTGCTGCAAAAAACACCGCAGCACACGTGGAAAGCCATGGAGTGATGACACTTCCCTGCTGGGAGACCTCAGGTACCTCACCAGTTCCTCCTCAGCAGTGTCCACTGCTGACTTCTTGCCCTGGGGCAGAAAGTTAAAGAAGTCATCTTCTAAGTCATCTCCTTCCTGGTCTTTATCTGAAGACTGATCACTGTCCTCATTAAGTACACCCATCTTTATTTCAGCTTTCAACAAGGCTTCCATTGTGTATCTAAGAAAGAGAGAGGATATGTTAACACATATATGTTAGGAAACCATCATCTGCTCTTCATTTCCTGATGCTTGTCATGTCCCCTGGTTCAGGGTCCAGCCTGAGCCTGTGGATGATGATATGGAAGGTAGGAAGGTGACCAAGTCACCACACTCATGGGGCAGCACAGCAGACCCTTAAGGATTACCTGCAGCAACCCAGGGTTGTGATGAGGAGCCCCAGGAAGAAAAGGCCCAGCCCCTGCCTACCACCTTAAGCCCTCTAATGCCTCCCTTGAGACAACATTTCCCTTGGAGTAATCCACCCAAAGGGCTTCCCTAATGTTCTTACTTGTTGGTATGGGTGGTGGCCTGACACGATTCCAGCCAATGTAGTTTGAAGCGAGGGTGTAGGCAGGCTGCCAGAAGAAGCCTCTTGTCCTCCCAGATAGCTGCAAACCGCTTTCTTAGGGCTTCGCGCACACCTCTCAGCAGCTGAAAACAGTATGTGTACCTCTCAGGTTTGTTTTCCAGTCCTTCTAACTTGCGGTCCAGATTGCAGAGCGTTGGTAGCAAATACCCTATGAACATGCCGTTCTCCCGTTGCAGGATATCTAGGGACTGGGCTAGTGGCTCCATAATCTCTGTGTATTCCTGTACCACTTCAATCTCAGCAGCTGTGATCCTGGACAAGGAGCAGCGGTCCATTATGGCATGCATTTTTAGTGGCACAGTTGATAGGAGCTCATGTAGTTGCTTCAATGCATCAAAGGTGGAATTCCACCTGGTCTTATTCGGTACCTTCAGATACACACCACATTGCGCACGGATATACTCAGCAATCTCTGCTGACTGGTTCTGCTTGGACCACAACTTGCTGCACTTTCCCATCAAGGAACGAAACTGTTTCTTGAAAGGACCAAGAAGACTACTTTTGGAGGAGTCAGAAAGCATGGCCTCTATGTCTTGTGTTGCCACAAGGTTGAGATTGTGGCTAGCACATCTCTGGTGTGGTGGTAAAACAAAATCCTCTCCTGAGTCTGCAGCTTCTTCCTCTGCCTCAGGCCCTGTGTCCGGGATCTCACAGATAGGCACAAACTCCACCTCAGCCTCCTCCTCCTCCTGGTTATCACCATCATCGTCACTGGTGCCTGCAGCTTCCACTGGTTCTTTGGCCATGAAAACTCTGAACGCTTTCACAAAGTTGGAGCCATTGTCTGTAGTAGTGCACATAACTTTGTTGTGGATCCTGTATTGCACATGTACATCATGCAGTGCTTTTGAAAGGACATCGTATGTATGGTGCCCCTTCAGACACTTACAAGCCAAGGCCCCGACCTCACGTTTCAGGGTAGTTGGGTTGATCCAGTGGGCTGTTACCCCAAAGTAACTCTTCTTGCCATTGGTCCAACAATCTGCAGTGGTTGCTATATATGCCACAGCACCCATTCGGTTTGCAAGAGTTTCTCTCATGTGGCATGCTCTCTTCTCAATTCTGTCTCTCAGAGTCTTGGCACATATGATGGTGAGATCTTTGGGGAGTCCAGTGCGAACCAGATTAATGAATGATGGTTTGTCCACAGTCTGAAGTGGTAATGTCTCCTCTACAATGAAATCAATGATTCTCCTGTCGAGATTGCTCTGGGTGACAGGCTCCCTGCCAGATCCCCACCTCTCAAGGGTTGTCTGCTGCTGCTTCAGCATTTTGGGAGGAGGGGTGTCATGCATTGGTTCAGGAAGGCCACATCTCCTTGCCTTTATTGCTTCTTCAATTGCTCTCAGCTTCTCAGGGTGTGCCCTCTGAGGAAGAAGAACAAAGCATGAATCGAAGAAAAAATGGAAGAGGAACTTCACAATTTAAACATAAATAGACAACGGACACTCTTTGAGGACCAGCATGACAAAGGCTTACCTCAAAATGTTTCTTCACATTGGATGAGGAGGAAACAGCTGATCTCAGATTTTTGATCCTTGGAAGGCAGTAATTGCATCGTACAACAACATTTTTCCCACTCTGGCTCACAAATGTACAAGCTTTCTCAAAGCCAAACCATGGTACTTGCTGTTCTGCAGATGTGGCTGTGGGCAACTGGCACTGCTTCATGCCCTCCTCCTCCTCATGCACAGGGCCTCCTTTCTGAACCTCACTTTCTAGTTTTGCCTCCTCAGGATCAACAAGCTGTGACTCAAGTGGCCGCACTAACTGACTGCTGCTCTCAGCAGCAAAACCTGCAACAGGTGTCTCTGTAATAAACAAGAGATAATGCTCCTATATGGGTGAACTTCAGCTGTGATGTGCCCCCATCTCTTCCCCATGCTGCAAGATGCCCCAGTCAGAGTGGAAGTAAGCAGGTCGATAGCACAATTAAAAGAGATCCTATTTGCATCATTTTTGCTCACTGAATAACCCTGCCTGGGCCAGTCTAACCTACTATCTCACAGGGTTGTTGTGAGAACAAAATGAGACTAGGGTTCAAATCCCCACATAGTCATGAAGCTCACTGGGTGACCTTGGGCCAGTCACTGCCTCTCAGCCTCATGAAAACCCTATTCATAGGGTCACCATAAGTTGGAATCAACTTGAAGGCGGTACATATATTTTTTATTTTGAATATGATGATTACGATAATAAATATGCAGCATTTCAAATTAATTCTGTATGAGAAGCATTCCATGCCAAGCTTGGAAAACCAAGGATGAGGTATAAAATGTAGACAAAAATACTTTTGACAAAATGCCGTTTATCTTTTATATCTATATCTATAATTAGCAATACAGCTGAATGATGTATGTAAAGTATTTTTTCTTTCCCTTTTCTTTTTTATTAATATTTTAGTACTACTGCTAAAGTTCTGATGAAAGAATAAAGCATTCATTAGCCAAATTCAAATGATTAGAACACATCACATAAATTCCACTGAAGTTGGAGTTTTTGCCATAGAAAATGAAAAAAACATATAACCTATGATAGCCCAATAGACTATCAGAACTAATATAAAACCCTATTGCTTCTCATTTGCAAATCTTGCAAGATCTAAGGTAACTCTAGATCATGTGAGTTCAGGTGATGCATGTTATGTACATTTGTATAGATATTAGCAGAGATTGTCAACAGTCTATCTCTCTCTGGGACTGGGAATCTCTCTCTTTCTCACAGAACATGAGTTTGAGAGCTGGGGGACTGAGAGGAGGAGCTGCAAGGACCCTACTTCTCACCTCATCTCTGCCAAGAACAAAAAAATCAGCCTTAAGCCATTTATTATACGCCTAATGATTTTTTATTTTTATTTTTATTATCCCACATACAATTCAGTCTTGTGATTAAACAGGACAAAAATACAAATAAAAAGAAAGATGGAGTTCAAATAAATATACAATAAAAAGCTAGCCGGCATTTTAAAAGGCAGGAGTGCTCTGTCTGGATAAATACAGCACACAGGTATGCATAGGAACAAGGGGGAGATTTCAAAAAAGGGGGAAAGGAAGATTAGGCCAAAGTTTCAGAACTGCCTTGTGATTGATGGGGGGGCGGCAGCAAGGCAAGGAGAGGCAGTGGGAGGGGCAGAAGGGGCTGTGGGGGTGGCCCCCCAAAAAATGCCATGGGGGGCAGAAGGGGCCACGGGGGGGCACACACACACACACACACACACACACACACACAAATCATCATCACTCACCTCCACAGCTCTTCGCCATTCTACTGCTGCCTTCTCCTCCGTTGTCCTTGCCCTGGCTTTTTCCTCCAGTGTCCATTTTTTCCTCTCAGATGCTAGCAGGCCCTGCCTATTCACCTCTTCCCTCGTGCCTCCTAACACAGACCACGAGGGAAGAGAGAGTCTGCGCAGAGGTCCAATCAGTGTGAGGCACATGTCTTGTGTTAACCAATCACAGCCAGGAGCTGACTTCCCCTTGTTCCTGCCCCCAAGTAATGTCCAACCTAACGTGGAAACGTTAAAGTTGCAGCTGAAAAGTAGGGAAATTACTAGTCGTTCCGTTACTTGCCAAATGTAATGAAATTACCCACTCGTTATTTAAAATTGTAACTAATTACAAGTAACTCATTAAAAATAATGAGTTACTTCCAAGCTCTGGCCACTACACTAAAGGTCTGCTTCTGATGTTGTACAGAACAGACCTCCTGATAAGATGGTATCTGCAGAAGGCCCTCATCTGCAGAGCCGAGTGGTCAACCAGGTATATAAGGAGTAAGATGATATTTTAGGTATTTTGGTCCCAAGTTGTATAGGCCTTTGAACAACAAAACCAGAACCTTGAACTTAGCCCGGTAGCGGCACTTCCGGGAAGGGTGACTTAGCCTGTGCCTGCTTTTGGGACGGGCTCCCGCCGCAAAAGAAGCTTATTCAGATATAAATCAGTCAAAACTTTTTTTTTTTTGACTGATGAAACTTCTCCCGGGCAGGGAGAAACGAAGAGATTAACCTCAAAGCCTATTTTTGTTGGGAGGACTAGATTTCATTGATTTATGAGATGAAGTCCAGCCGACAAAGAAGGACGGATTTTCAACAAGCTCTATCTGATAAAGCGACACGTTCATCTTTTCTTTAGAGAGAGAACGGACTAACAGGCAAGCACCCTTCTTTCTATATTTTTTTATTTGACTTAAACTGTTGCAGTAAAAGGAGATTTGCCAGATTGATCGGCTTTGGACATCTTTTCGGTGAGCTATAACTCTTCTCTGCTATGCACTAATTAACAGCTTATCTCTGTTTTTGTTGCAAAAAGCTGTCCTGGATTTGCATTCTAAAGATATACACAGAAGAGAGATTTCTATTCCTGATTTCTATTCTGAAGAATATTATATTGTCTGAGACTACTCTCTTTTTGGTTTATTTTATTTTGACGAATCTGTTTCCTGACGACGCCATTAATTGTTTCGATCCTGGGAACTACATTTTGTTTTCCTAAGCATAGTGAGATAAGGCTGGCTGCTCTGTTTATACTGTGATGTCATCAAGTTTGGAGTATTAACCCAATTGTTGCTGAAATAAGAAGTGGTTCTCTTATATTTTTCTTTTAAAATGGCAATCAAGAAAGTGGCTGAGAATCGGGAAGTAACTAGGTTTCAGAAAATAATGGATGAGATTGAGATAACGAAACGAACCCTGCGACAGGGTTGTAAGGAGCTGAAAATTGAATTGTGCAAAATGATCCAGGAGTTTAAAGAAATAGGGGTCCCTGTGAGAGAGGAGACCCTGGAGCCTGGAACAAACGTGGAACAGGAAAAAGATTTGGAATTTATGGATTTTAGAAATAAAATCTACTGTTTGGAATTCAATGTTATCTCTGAAGAAATTAATGAAGATATTAGAGATAAAGTTATCAATGGCATGGACAATCTTCTGGACTGGAATGATGTGATGGAGCCTAATATAGAGAAAACCTATGGAATTAACTGCAGCCATGTGACAAGGGAAAAACTTTCAAGAGATGAGCCAGTACATTTTGTAAAAAAGAACAGAGATATGATTTTACTGCAGTATTCCAGCAACCTATTCAGAATGGATGGCAAGAAAATATTTGGGATAGAGGGAATTCCCATTAGACTCTTACTATATGACTATGGTTATGACAGCAAGATTATTACGGAATACTGATAATGGAAGATTGGACACTGAAATTACTGGAGTTAACAAGACTATTGAAGATGGAAGATGGAAGATGGAACTAATAGGGATAATAGAATAATGGCTATTGAAATTATTGAACCTAACAGATTCTGATGAGATGGATTAATCGAAATGTTTATTTTGACTATGGTTATGACAATAAGATTATTATAATTATTAATGAGATGGATTAATCGACATGCTTATCTGGAGAAAAATTGATAGATATATTTCTTAAAGAATTGAAACCTCTCTTTGACTTTTTGTGGAAAGAATAAAGTAATGTTTATGAGATTTGATGATTAAGTAAGATAACTACTGGAGGAAAGTGATTTTATAATATGATTTAAGAGACAGGATTGTTATACATTGTAGACCTATAACTGATTTGATCTGTGACAAATGGGAAGTTAATATTTCTATGGTTATGACAGCAAGATTATTACGGAATACTGATAATGGAAGATTGGACACTGAAATTACTGGACTTAACAAGACTATTGAAGATGGAAGATGGAAGATGGAACTAATAGGGATAATAGAATAATGGCTATTGAAATTATTGAACCTAACAGATTCTGATGAGATGGATTAATCGAAATGTTTATTTTGACTATGGTTATGACAATAAGATTATTATAATTATTAATGAGATGGATTAATCGACATGCTTTTCTGGAGAAAAATTGATAGATATATTTCTTAAAGAATTGAAACCTCTCTTTGACTTTTTGTGGAAAGAATAAAGTAATGTTTATGAGATTTGATGATTAAGTAAGATAACTACTGGAGGAAAGTGATTTTATAATATGATTTAAGAGACAGGATTGTTATACATTGTAGACCTATAACTGATTTGATCTGTGACAAATGGGAAGTCAATATTTTACTTTTTATTTTTTTTTGTCTAACTATTTTTGATTTTGTTTTTTGTCTTTGAATGTTTTATGGTTTTGTTTTGTATGTTTTATGAAAATCTGAATAAAAATTATTGTAAAAAAAAAAAGAACTTAGCCCGGTAGCTTATGGGCAGCCAGTGCAATTCTTTTAGCAGAGGGGTGACATGTTGGCAATATCCTGCCCCAGTGAGCAGTTGCGCCATAGCATTTTGCACCAGCTGCAGCTTCTGGACCAACCTCAAGGACAGCCCCACATAGAGTACATTACAGTAATCCAGCCTGGAGGTTACCAATGCATGGACAACAATGGTCAGGCTATCCTGGTCCAGAAACAGCCACAGCTGTACCAAAGCTGGTAAAAGACACTCCTAGCCACTGAGGTCACCTGGGCCTCTAGCAACATAGATGGATCCAGGAGCAGCCCCAGACTATCAACCTGCTCTTTCAGAGGCAGTACGACCCCATCCAAAGCAGGCAACTGACCAATTTCCAAACAAGGGAACCACCAACCCACAGCACCTCATTCTTGCTAGGATTCAGGCTCAGTTTATTGGCCCTCATCCAGCCCACCACCGAGTTCAGGCACCAGTCCAGAGCTTGCATGGCCTCTCCCAATTCAGATGTTACAGAGAAATAGAGCTGGGTATCATCAGCATATTGCTGCCCCAAATCTCCTGATGACTGCTCTCAAGGGCTATATAGATGTTAAACAGCATGGAGGACAAGATTGTACCCTGCGGCACTCAGCACAACTGCCAGGGGGCTGAAAGACAACCATCCAATGTTATTCTCTAGAAATGACCCTGGACATAGCATCACAAGCACTGTAAAACAGTGCCTCCAATATGCATCTCACCAAGTCTGCCCAGAAGGATCCCATGGTCAATAGTATCAAAAGCCGCTGAGATATCAAGTAAAAATAACAGGGCCCGCACTCCATCTGTCCTTCTCCCAATAAAGGTCACCCATTAGGGTGACTGAGGTTGAGTCAGCCCCATAACCAGGCTTGAACCCAGATTGGAATGGGTCAAGATAATCTGTTTCGTCCAAGAGTACTTGTAATTGATGCGCCACAACCCTCTCAATAACCTTCCCTAAAAAAGGGGTTATTTGTGACCAGGCAGTATTAGTCACAACCAATGAGTCCAGGGTGGGCTTTTTCAGAAGCAGTTTGATCACTGCCTCTTTCAGGGTGGCTGGAACCACTCCCTTCCACAATGACGCATTGAATCCACTCTGTCAAACCCCCTCTGCAAGCTTTAATAAGCCAAGAAGGGCAAGGGTTGAGAGGACACATTGCTGGCCACATCATTGCAAGCACTTTGTCCACATCATCATGCCGCATCAACTGGAACCAATCCCAAGAAGTTGCAGCAGACATTAAACTAGACACCTCACTGGGGACTACAGTATATGGGGGCTGTGTGATAAGCAAGTTCCATAACAAAGTAAAGTATCATTTACATTGGCTCCAAAAGCCCCAGGAACAACATTAAGGGTTTTTATTTATTTATTATTTAATTTGTATCCCACCCTTCCTCTCAGCAGGAGGCCAGGGTGGCAAACAAAGCGCTAAAAACACTTCATAAAAACAGATCTTAAAATACATTAAGACAAAGCAGCATTAAAAACATTAAAAAAAACTTTAAAAAAGGGTTAGAAACATTATTAAAAAACATATTAAGCAATTCTAACACAGACGCAGACTGGGATAGGTCTCAGCCTAAAAGGCTGGTTGAAAGAGGAAAGTCTTCAAAAGGCGCCAAAAAGATAGCAGAGATGGCGCCTGCCTATATTCAAAGGGAGGAAATTCTACAGGGTAGGTGCTGCCACACTAAAGGTCCGTTTCCTATATTGTGCAGAACGAACCTCCTGATAAGAAAGTATCTGCAGGAGGCCCTCACCTGTAGAGCACAGTGATCCTGGGTTCTCAGGAAATGCGGAGTGTCATGATCACCAGGTGCTGTTGCTCTTCCCCAAGAGATTTCCTTATATAGAGAATGACTTTCTACTGTCTTTGAGAACAATTTGCTCTGCGCAAGTATTCTTCTGTATTCCCATCCCATCTCAAAATGACCAGGAAGAACCAAACATCTTTTTCTTCAGGAGACTTCATGTGCAAAAGAGAAGAGGAACTATATACCATAAAAAAGATTGTTGACTCTTCTTAACCTGCCATGTAAGCATATTTCATTGAAAGTGCATGCCTTTATTGATGAATCAAATTGCTGCAGCTAGGTTCATAATTTGAGAGCAGTTGGTGCTGATTGAGAGAGGTTAATCCTTTATCAATACGTTATACATTAGCCCTATTCAGGAGTTTCAGTTCCCTTCTCCCCCAATGCCAACACCACCCCCTTAGGAATATAGGAAGCTGCCTTCTACTGAGGCAGATCATTCATCTTTCTAGCTCAGTATTGTCTATGCTCACTGCAAGGTTTCAGACAGGGGTCTTTCCAAGTCCTATCTGGAGATGTTGTGGATTGAACCTAGGATCTTCTGTATGCAAAGCAGATGCTCTGCCACTGAGCTATGGACCGTTCCCTCAAGTTGGAGGGATACATTTTGTAGTTGTGGAGTCTTTTCTATTAATGTAGTTTCCCAGCACAGACTAGAATCCTGCTTGTCCCGCCTTCATAATTAGAGGAGGCTCTCTACTGCACATGGAGGATAAGGCTAGGCTACTAATCCTGATGGCTATGTTCAGTCTCCACTGTCGGAGGCCTTCCCATGGGCATCTGGTTGGCCACTGTGAGAACAGGACACTGTATTAGATGGGCCACTGGCCTGATCCAGGCTTTTTAATGTTCTTATGATGTTTGCCTCCAACTTGTGAAGGACGAGGTTGGTGGAACTAGTGTGTTCATCTCTGCTCTTCCTAGAACACTTCTAATCACATAGGCTATTAGAATGACCAATTAGTAGTATAGTTTAGTTTATCTGGTATACAGACCATAAACATCAGTTAGGGTTATCAAGACAACCACAGCAGAGAAAAAACACAATCTACTTGCACACAGACTGTGCCTTTTAAAATAAAAGTATAACAAAACTCACAATCAAAAATAGTTTAATAATACAGACAATTTTGACTTTAAATCTTCCCTTTAACAATTGTGTCCTTATTTTGATGGCTGCAGCAAGGAACATGGCTATGTATTCTGTAAGCTTAGAGTTGGAGTCTACCATTAAAATTCAAACAAAGTTCATCCACATTCTCAACGTGTAAAGAAAGTACTGGGAAGATAAATTGGGATCTTATATCCCTATAAGAATTACGATATGGAAGAACACGTGCTGACGTTTCAACTGAGTCAAGCAAGGTCAAACTTTCAAATGCCAAGGTAGCCTGGTAAATTGACCTTCCTTAATTGCCAATGGCAAAGCATTGAAGCTAGCCATTGAAAATTTTGTTCTTAAATATTAGGAATATTTAATTTTGCTAAATACCTGGTGAGTTGATTAGAAAAATGTCCCCATTGAGCTCTGTGTTTTAGCAGCTATATTCCTTGCCTATATCTACACTGGGTTATCCACCTGAGCTGTTTGTATTTTGTTTTTTATTTCTTAGCTTATTCGATCCATTTTCTCCCTTTGCGCCAGCTGTACTTCTTGACATGTATCTACAATAAAACTCAACAAATATAATATAAAAACATAAAAATAAAAGGAAGAACCCCAAACATCTAGCTCAAATTGTTGCCATCCCATCCTTCTCTTATGGAATAATAAAGCTGTTGGCAAAGCAACAGGGTTGTATATTTTCTTCAGTTCCTTTTTGGTCTTCATCTGCAGAGCCCATCCACCTGGGATGAACAGGAAAGATTGGAAACATGCGCAGCAGCCAGCCAGCAAGATTAAGGTTGAAAGACAATTGGCAGTCCAAACACAGACCACAATGTAATTTACACCATAAGTATTGGTTTGAATCATATCCCCAAAGAGTTGATTCATTATGGACAATCTCCATCAGCAGGACCTCATGCTGAGGTCTTTTTTTTCCCATTTGGCAACTCTTTACAAGGCCCAGCATACCCATCCAAGTTCTAAAGAAAGTGTCACCAAAAATTAGCTCTGTCAGTTTGGCTCACTGTATTCACAGATGATACCTAACATTCCTGAGGTGAGATTGGCAATGCCTACGAACATCATCTTAGATGAAAAGATGGTATGGAAACATATGAGATATGCTTTCAACCCACCCCCCCATATCCCTCTCCTTTATTTGACTCAAAACATCAGGAAATTATCTACAAATTACAGCTCGGTCATTCTTCAGAGAAGAGTACAGTCAGGGTTAATTGGACCGTATCGGTGCCTGAAGAAGAGAATGATGATAAGTTTGCTCTCTCTCCTGCTAAGCTGCATGCATCTTATTCTCGATTTAGTGTTTTTGTTATAAATGTGAGAAAGAGTTGGACCGTGTAGTTTAAATGGGTTGTGGGAGTCCGTCACATCTCAATGGCTGCAGGCTTACAAGTTCTCTGGCATCCTTCCTTTTCAATGCAATAGGATATTTAAAAAGTCAATCTGACATTCCTATTACTCTTGGTGCATCTATTACATCACTCCTATTAAGGATGCCCCTGTCTCTAGAAGGGATTAAGTTGTACAGGATGTTAATCTTTGCAAAACAAACAAACAAACAAATAAACAGCATGCTGTTGTCCCTGCTATAACAGGGGCATCACTGCTATGAAATAATTTCTCTCCATACTTCCTTGTGGTTGTTGGTGGTTTTTTTTTTTGCTATTATTATTTAAATAACTACTACTTTTAAAAAATTCTATATTGTTCCCCATTCTTATACCGAGCTGGCCCTCACTGCAACCCAGTTAGGTCACAACTGATAGGAAGTGAGAGATACAGACTTGTCCAGGCCACACCATAAGTCCATGAGACTGACGTTTCTAACCCATTGGAACCAATTTTATAAATGGTTTGCTCAAACTATGGGTTTCCCATTGCTCCCATTGGGAGAATATTCCACAGTAAAATGGTGGGGTGGGGGAGGATTGTATATATTTCATGGCAGTCAGCCTAAATTCTTTGCTCAGTTCCATCCCTATCTGTTATAATTACATCCTTTGGACCACCAGAAACTATTCTTCTTCTTTGTTTCTTAAACACTTCAAATACTCCCCAACAATTTGTCATTATTTAGCCATGCTATGCACATTTCCTTCCTTTCATCTTTCTCCATAATTCAGGAAAGCCTATGGAGCCACCATAGAGATGTAAGGCTTGATGAATAAATCCCATAGTGAATGTGAGTGATATGGCAAGATTGTGGCGGCTCAGAAGAAGCTGCCAAAATGACAGGGGAGAAAGCAAGAAATATTAAAAGAGTATTTGCTTACATTTTGCTCTTCTCTCTACCATCCAATTACACTTCCCAGTTGTAGTTGTTTATGTTCTGGAAATGTTGACTGGAACTGCCTGTGGATGGCTCACAGTTTGAAAGGGGAAGTCATCTCCAATAGTCTAAGCGCTTTAAACACAGGACATTTTTGCAGCACATGCAGCACACAATGTGAGAGGATCATTGCACAAATAATGAAAAAGGCAAGTTAAAATGCAGCTAGTACACATAAAATGTTTTTTAAAATGTCCATTAGTTAATGTGCTGGCTATGATTTTCTTAGGAATAAACGATTTCCTCCTATTCCAGTATTGTTCCATTTTCTGCCCTGTGTTCCTCCCCTGCATTCTGGTTTAAATACAGAACTTCTCAAATTATTGTTATCGCTACTACTGTTATATTGATCAGGATGAGACCAAGGATAAAATAGAGCTTCTTTATTTAATAATTCTTAAAACAGTAAAACATCTGAGCTTGTTCTGTGCTACGCCTCACCCAGCACACACAACACTCACTAACTCCATTAACTAAATCAGTCTAGCTCCCCCTAGGGTGTGTAATACCATCTAGAGAAAGTTAACTCTTTGCTGTGCATCTAACATAAAGACACATTTCACTTCCCTTTGTTGATTTTTTATCAGCAAACATTGTGTAGAATAACATTTAGTCTCTATAACATTCTGGCTTTCAAATTACTCTTCCTCTGGATGTCACTCTCTTTGGACTCTCAAGAGATAGGCTGTCTTTGGCAGGTGATGCGTGCTCACAGGAATTTGTCAGTTTTTTGTTTTCAGTCTTTTGAGATTGTTCTGGCAATAAATTCTGCTCTTCTGGAATTTCTGCCTCTGAATTCTCACTTTGTTGTGAAATTGGTTGTGGTTTGGATACCAACTGTAGATGTCTCCTGTTCCTTTGGAATATTCCATTGTTGGTAGTGACAACATAAGATCTTGGAGTTTGGCTCTGGACTGTTGCTAGTTCAGACCATCCTTTTTGGTCATCCAGATTCAGTCTTACTTGTGAACCAGGTTGTAATTTTGGAAGTGTCTTCACTCTATAACGTCTGTCATAGTAATATTTGTAGTTTCTTTTAGCCATGTTGTCTGTGACACGGACTTTTCCCAAATCAGGCAACTTAGGATACAAATTTGCTTCTGAGGTTGGAACTGGTGTTCTTACTTGTCTTCCCTTTATCAGTTGTGCAGGACTGCACTTCATTGCATTGATAGGTGTTGCTCTGTAGCTTAGTGCTAGGAAAGCATCTTCCTGACAAGATTCGCTTTGCTGTTTGTACTGCTCTCTCTGCTTCCCCATTGGCTTGTGGGTAATGGAGACTGGCTGTAATGTCATATTTCTTTGCAAATAAAGTAAACTCTTTCCCTGCAAATTGCAGTCCATTATCTGTTACTAGATCATTTGGGCATCCCCATCTGGTAAAGATATTCTTGTTGAATCAGGCATGTATGCAATCTCTATGTATCTGGAGAAATAGTCTATTGCAACTAAGTACTTTTGTCCTTGTAACTCACAGATGTCTGCTCCCACTCTCTTCCATGGTCTATCTAGCAATGGAGTGGTAATGAGTGGTTTCTTCCATAGTGAAGGTTTATTTGTCTGGCACAACTCACAGTTTGCTATTATTGCCTTGAGATCTTGCCCTATTTGTGGCCACCAAACAGTCATTCTTGCACATTCTCTGCACTTAGTGATTCCTTGATGACCTTCATGGAGTTTTCCCAACACTTCAGTGAAACACCTGAGCTTGTTCTGTGCTAGGCCTCACCCAGCACACACAACACTGACTAACCTCAGTAACTAAATCAGTTTAGCTCCCCCTAGGGTGTATAATACGCTCTAGAGAAAGTTAACACTTTCTTTGTTGTGCATCTAACTTAAAGACACATTTTACTACAACAACAACTGCTGCTGCTGCTACTTCATATGCTGTCCTATGTTGCTTTATGCAATCAAATATCTGGAAGTGGGAACAATTAATACCGAATAAACCCTGCTTGGTTTGAACCAGCAGTAAATGGAAAACCTTCCTGTGTGTGTAAAACACAACAGGCCTTGATGCATGCATGTATTGAGAATGGTTGTTTTAAGAACTGCTAATGTTAGCATTTTTAACTTAGAGGAGTTTTGAGTTTACTATTGCTGTTTTAGTTTTTTTACGAAAAAAAATCAGAGTAACATACAGGGTAATGACATGTATTTCCTTATGCACATGTGTAAAACATTTGTGATAACTTTAGTTATATGATTCAACAAATGTGTGCTGTTGTCAGAAGCCTCAGTCCATATGGTTAAGGTGAGACATTTGCCTCTCATTTGGAGTGTACTATTTGAATTTCCCAAAAGCCAAATACTGAGAGCACAATGACAACATCCAAATCTCTTTGTATAAGCCTTCCTTTGTATAGTGTTATGGAAAAAATTGCAGCAACACAGAGACAGGAGGAAAAAATGAACAAATTGCAGTCAGCAATCTCAATGTTTCAAGAAAATTTGAAACATCAGGTCCCTAGCCTAGAGGCTGAAAATAAACATTTACCATCAGCACAATTCTCCAGTTGGCATGACCTCCATTGACTTTAATGGGCCTTGCGCTAGTGGAACTGCATGATGAAGCAGTGCCAGCTTCTTTAATTGATATGATCCTCTTTAATCTGTGTGACCATTAAATTTACATTCTTAACATAGCTGCTTGATGTGCATGCATGTGTGTAGAATAAAAGAAGCCCTTTGCTTTTTCAGTTGCAGCTATTTAGAGTTTCCTCTGTTTAACCATGTGGGATCATGTGCAGTGTTCTCAAGACTTTATTACATCTGCAACTTCTTGGGATTTGTTTCAGTTCATGTGGTGTGATGACGTTGACAAGGTGCATGTGACGATGCGGCCAGCAATGTCTCCTCTTGAACCTTGACCTTCTTGGCTTATTAAAGCTTGCCGAGGGGTGTGAAAGAGGCGGTGATTTGACCGCACCTGAAAAAGCCCACCCAGGAGCCATTGGTTGCCCAGTCGCAAATACCACCTTTTTAAGGAAGGTGATTGAGGGTTGTGGCACAGCAATTGCAAGTACTCTTGGATGAAACAGATTATCCTGACCCATTCCAGTCTGGGTTCAAGCCTGGTTATGGGACTGAATCGGCCTTGGTCGCCCTGATGGATGACTTTTATCAGCAGGACAGCAGGGGCGCAACCTTGTTATTCTTACTTGATCTCTCAGCAGCTTTTGATACTATTGACCATGGCATCCTTCTGCGCTGACTTAGTGGGATGGGTATTGGTGGCACTGTTGTACAGTGGTTCCAAACCTACCTCCAGGGTCATTTTCAGAGAATAGCATTAGGTGATTGTCTTTTAGCCCCTGGGCAGTTGTGCTGTGGGGTGCTCCAGGGTACCATCTTGTCTCCCATGCTGTTTAACATCTATATGAAGCCCTTTGGAGCAGTCACCAGGAGATTTGGGGTGAGGTGTCGGCAATACGCTGATGATACCCAGCTCTATTTCTCTGCAACATCTGAACTGGGAAAAACTGTGGAAGCCCTAACTGGTGCCTGGATTCAGTGGTGGACTGGATGAGGGCTAATAAACTGAGCCTGAATCCCAGCAAGACAGAGGTGCTTTAGGTTGGTGGTTCCCAAGTTTGGATAATTGGTCAGTTGCCTGCTTTGGATGAGGTCATGCTCCCTCTGAAACAGCAGGTTTGTAGCCTGGGGGTTCTCCTGGATCCATCTTTGTTTCTGGAGGCCCAGGTGACCTCAGTGGCTAGGAGTGTCTTTTACCAGCTTTGGCTGGTAAGACAGCTGTGGCCATTTCTGGACCAGGATAGCTGACCATTGTTGTCCATGCATTGGTAACCTCCAGGCTAGATTACTGTAATGCACTCTATGTGGGGCTGTTCTTAAGGTAGGTCCGGAAGCTGCAGCTGGTGCAAATTGTGGTGGCGCAACTGTTCACTGACGAAGGATATCGCCAACATGTCACCCTCTGCTGAAAGAATTGCACTGGCTGCCCATAAGCTACCAGGCTAAGTTTAAGGTTCTGGTTTTGGTGTACAAAGGCCTATACAGCTTGGGACCAAGGTACCTGAAAGATTGTCTTACCCCTTATATACCCAGTCGATCACTGTGCCCTGCAGCTGAGGGCCTCCTGCAGATATTATCTTATCAGGATGTCCATTCCGTACAACATAGGAAGCAGACCTTTAGTGTAGTGGAACCTACCCTTTGGAATTCCCTTCCCTTAAATATTAGACAGATGCCATTAATGGGGAATTCTCTCTATATAAACAATAAGCAAAATATATTATTTTATAACACTATAAAGGTTTATAATATTTTAATAGTTTAGTAGCCAGCCAGAAACCTTTTCTCTTTGAAGCTGTCTTCCCTGGTACATACTGGTATGTATGGTACAGCCTGAACTCTATAAGATAACACTGAACAAACACTGAACATCCCTGTACTCTCCAAGGCATAGAAACTAACTAAAATGCTTAGCTCATAGCGAAAATGTACTGGTATGTGAAGTGCTGAACAATGCCAAATTGACCAGAACATAATGTAGACAGTGTAATGCTCATGCAGTGCCTATGTAATGCTGATGTAATGCTCATGTAATGACTATGTAATGCTGACTTATAACGTCCTTATTGGTATATGCTAAAGTCTTTGTCCTGGAATGTATAAAAACCCAGGCAAGCAGTGCCATGGTGCAGCTCTCCATCCACTCAAGGGAGACTAACCGTGCGCATGTCACCAATAAAGACCTAACTTTGCTGCACGCTTGTGTCTTCAATTTCCTCATGGACCCCCAGTCCAGTGAACCTCAAAATTCCCTGTCACCTTCTTTGTTATCTTTTTGGCACCTACTGAAGACCTTCCTCTTTCAACAAGCCTTTTACATAGAGACTTTATCCCAGTCTGCGTCTGTTGGAATTGCTTTTTAAGATCTTTTAAAAGTTTTTTTAAAATATGTTTTTAAATACGTTTTGATTTAATATATTTTGAAGTCTGTTTTTATGATGTTTTAGAGGGTTTTTAGTGTTTTTGTTTGCTGCCCTGGGCTCCTACTGGGAGGAAGGGCAGGATATACTGTACATCTGATAAATAAATAAGTAATAATAAATAATTACATCAGCATTTATGCTACATCTTTATCTCAACATCAAGCTATGCGTAATGTGGAAGTTCTGTGATGAAGTGCTCATGTTTTGTTTTCTTAAAACACAGGTGGGGGAGGAGGTTAGATCAGTGTTAGAGCAGTGTGAGAGAGGGTTTAATCCTTCCCCTCTCACACCAGTTTCCCCACTTAAATCAACACACACACACACACACACCCAAGCTGCTATCATTTTCAGAGAGGAAAACATCTGGATCAAAGGAATGCCTGGAATTGGTTGGGACTCAGGGGACCAGAAGGCCGATCGCAACGTGTAGTACTACATTGTGCAGCAGGTGTGTATATTGAATACCTAGACAATTGAACATTGCTATCTTTCTTTTTGGACTGATAGAAAGGGCTGCTTCCTAGCTTAACCTGAAGAACTTAATCACTGTTTAGTCCCTTGCTCAATGCAAGTATTTCACCTTAAATCTTAGTTTATCAGTCCACAAATGTCACTAACCACAAAGAGCTTTTACTAGCTTGCCTTTCCACACATGTTAATTTGTAGCACATCAGCAGCTTGAAGGGCCAGTGGATGGTCTGAGAGCATTCTTTTGCACGGTCATATGCCTCCTTTATAGAGGAGAACTTGTACTTTTGGATTATGGTTGTAACCACGAGTATAGGTCATGGGTGTTTTCATTTATTTATTATTACGGTCGAAGACGAGCACTATAAAATATTAAAACAATAAAATGATAAAATGATAAAACATATCAATATTATACAGAGAAGGAAACAGCAGCAGCCTGAGATAATATTTATTTATTTATTTATTTATTTATTTATGAATGAGATTTGTTAGACGCTCATCTGGCAGAAATTAATCTGCCACTCTGGGCGACTTACAACCAAACACAAGTACATTTCATATAAACATAATCAAAATCCTAAAAATTAGAAATTAAAAATTAAAAGCTTAAACATTTAAACCCCCAAAGATCTGCAATCTGCCAACCTAAATTTGAGTTTAAACCCCCCAAGAACTGCAATCTGCCAGCCTAATCCCCTTCTCATGCCTGGGTAAAGAGCCAGGTCTTCAAGGTCCACCGAAAGCATAGCAGGGAGGGGGCCTGATGGCACTAATGGTGTTAAATAAGTACATTGATGGGCAATAGCCCCCCCAATTATCTATTATTGTTATTTGCCATCATCACTCTCCTACAGGTAACAGGTGAAGCACAGAATCTTGCCACAGTAACTGTGACCCGCGGGTTCCTATCTGAGAGTAAATATTCTAGATAAAATGCGTCAGACCTCCCTGGGATTTTTTGAAGAATTGGGTTAATGAGATCAAATTGGGAGTCTCGATTAAAAGGACAATACAGCAACACAGGTCATGGGTGTATAAGATGGCCATATGGTAAGCAGTGTGCTCAATGCTAACATCATTAGACATTGTATAGTGGAAAGGCAGGACAGAAATGCTTTATTAACATAATAATCATGTTTCTGTTAATGATATTATTAACAGAATAATAATCAATCTCCTGCTTATTCCACAATGAATAATTAGACATCAAAGCTAGTTCTAGATATACTGCAAGTGTATACTTGCAAAGCACCCAGTTGTGCTTCCTGTATACCCAGCTTTAGTGGGGAGGAGTAGGAGATGGCTCAGTCCAAAGTCCATTAATACTCCACTCTAGTGATACCACCAATATCAGCTGAAGAGTTACATTTCTATCAAACAAATTGATTTCAACACTTTCAGGATAAGAAGAGTACATTGCACCTACTTTTTCGCCACTGAGAACGAGGCAAAACTGTCAATTTCGGTTTCTGTCAGTTTCAGACTGTAAGTTTGATTGACCACATTTCCACATAAGATTCCAATTTTTTTTAAAAAAAAGTCCTCACAAAAAGTCTTCGTGAAAATCCATCAGCATTTCAGTGCATGTTTCTCGTCATATACACATTTTGTTATGCAATTTTGTGAAATATACACATTTTTGTAAGCAATTTCCCCCAGCATCATGCATTTTTGTATGTTATTTTCTCCAAAACATGAATTTGTATGCATGTTTTACCTAAGCAAATGCAATTTTGTACTCATTGCCTCCGTGGAGAACTGCATTGCAAGTAGTGGAGAAGTGAAGTTTGAAGGGTGGCTGTGTTTCAGTTTGCATATTGTTTCAAGAAGTGAAAATTAAATATGCGAACTCAACCAAATTCTCCCCCATCCCTACTGAGAACAGAATTAATGGGTTTTGTAGCATTAATTCATAGCAAGGATAATTTTTCTGCAGTTACCTGTTTGCATCGTTTCTTTACTTGGCCAGATTGACATTGGGGAAAATGTTATTGAAGCTATAAATTACACATTAGCATATAAAAACCTTTCTGTTAGGGAATTTGATGTGGGTCACAACGTATGATCAGAAATAAATTCCAGTCATTTCTCACTTGTAACACAGAATACATTATTTGCCCTTGGCTATTACAGGTTTCCACATCTGCAGTGCTCTAACACAAGGTGCCAAAACTTGCTGAAATGCCTCATTTAAGTAGCCCTACTGACTTCTGTGGAATGACTCTTGTATGAACATTGGATATAGTTTGGCTTAATGTCAATGTGAAAACCAGTATCTTCCTCTATATTTGGGCTTTTGGATCATTCTTATGTTGCTGGTTAAAGGCGTTTTGTTTTAGTTTCGAAACAGAGATGTCAGTCTAACTTGGACTAACATTCACTGAAATACATTTACACTGGGTCTGGAAAGATAACTAGTAGATTGAAAAAACGTTCTTGTACTGTGTGTGTTTCTAGAGTTTTTAAAAACACAGTGACTAATGATTTCCCAAAACCCCATGGCCCTTCTTAATTTGGAATATAGTTTGCCAAAACAAATTATTCACCCTGCCCCCAATGAAAAAAATAAACAATTTTCTTACTGAGGTCATTAAAATTCACGCTGGAACATGACAGGCCCTGTGTGCCTCCTCCCACAAGCTTCTCAATAATCTGTGAGCTCCCAAGCCCCCATTACCCTCTTCCCTTCCTTTAAAACATACATGGTAAAAACAAAGGAGAAGCTTTGTAATAATCAGATATCACTCTAGACTTCCATTCTGTCCTAAAATTTTGCTTTAGCAGCACCCTGGGTGCCAGGTCCAAAAGAAATGAACTAGGGATATTAGGGAACATTCCCCATGGTTCTTCCATGCAACACCACCCCAGGTATTAGGAGCCCTGAAAAATGTAGTTCTCTGGTCTCCTGTCTTAAGGTCTCAGGAACCCTGGGAAGTGTATCTCCCATGGATCCCAGGACCTCAATATTCTTGGAGCAGTATTCTAGGAGGAAGTTGCCACAGCTGGGACATGTAGCAGTGCTAGATGAGCCTATTTGGAACAGGGCTAAATTTAGAGTGGATAGTTCTTTGGCAAAAGAATATGTGAATTCAAGCCCCCTTCCATTTCCAACATTCAGTGTCACCACTACATTATACATACACAAAATAACACATTTTTATAGGTTTTGCATTAAGATATGGTTGCTCTCACCAAGAAGCCTGTTCTTATAGCAATATGGGCATCATATGATTTGATGCTACTTAATAGAGTGAGGTCTGTGTTGCACAAAATCATTTGCAGATTCAGCAGCCTGTTTGATATTAATATGACTTAACATCATTCTCTGTGCTGTTCATTGGGACACTTTACATAGCATAGCTTTAAAGGAACTAATAACTGAGAAATGAACAGCAGCCGAAGTTCTTTCTGGAGAAGGTTTAATAGCAGCTGGATTGGTAAAATTTCAAGTTTCTGTGGAGGAGCTAAAGAATCTAAAGACATTTCACTTGGGACCAGGAGAAAGATTCATAGCAAGGATCTAATGCCTACTCTGGGATAAATTCAAGATTAAAATGATTCATAGTTGCTTGTTTAAACCTAGCTGTCATAATAGTGAAATTCCAGTTTAGAGATTGGTTTTCAAACTCCAATTAAATATAATCCTCCAAATCTTAAAAATTAATAATACCATTTCACTGTGGCACTGACATTCTCTGGACTAGCAGGTTTGTACAATTGCTTTCTTCATATTGAAGAGAAAATTGCCCAAAGATGTAAATGCGGTTGCTTGTGCTTAGCTAGCTATTTCCAGTCCCGTACATGGATTGTTTCTGAAACCAAACTAACATTTGAATGAAGCCACTTGGATAGTTGCCTAGCTTTAGTCTAAAGTACTAATTAAGAATTGGCTCAGGCAGGAAGTGTAAGGCCTAGCAATGTCCATGTAAGTTGGTCTGCTATCCTAGAGCAACTTACAAGTCTTCCTGCACACTCAAAGGACTGCTGGGGAAGAAATGAATTTAGGGCTGTGGTTTTGGTTGTTGGAGGAGTGTAATTATAAACAAGCTTAAGCAATTGATTGAGGTCTGCATCTGATGTAAGATTTTCCACACTTAAAGAAAAACCCAGCAGACTTTTAACTTTGTACATTGAGTTCACATCTACAGTGCCACAAGTACTAAGAAACAAATGGCAGGCGATCAAAAGTGTTATAGGGAAAATGACACACAAATGAGACATCTAAAGAGAGACAATGTGTTTATATGCTAGAGTTGAAACAAAAGTGCTTGGAAGAATGTTGAGCAAGTTGACAAAGGGCCTATCAGAGACTAAGTGGAGCAGTGAACATCAATAGGTTGCAGTGATAGTTGGAGGCACAATTTACAGCGGGGGTGGCTATGCTGTGGCCCTCTAGAAGTTGTTGGCCACAACTCACATCACTTCTGGCTATTGACCATGCTGGCAGGGGTAGACGGGAATTGGAGTCAAACACTATCTCGGGGGGCACAGCTTAGCTACCTATAATCTACAGGATCCATGATACTGGAAGTGGAACTGTTTATGGCAAAAAGGACCAATAAATTAGAAATCTTAAAAGAAAAGAATTCAACTGTAGAATTCCATGCCCCAAAGTTGTGTCTTTCTAGAGTCTAATGATTGGACTCCTAAACCAAACACTAATGATCTTGAGATGCAAAATTATATCACAGAAGTAACATAAGAGCATGAGAAGAGCCTGCTGGATCAGGCCAATGGCACATCTAGTCCAGCATCCTGTTCTCACAGTTGCCAAACAGTTGCCCATAGGAAGCCCCAAGCAGAACCTGAATGCAAAAGCACTCTTCCTCTCCTGCAGTTTCCAGCAACTTGTATTTGGAAGCAGGCATGTGGGCTAACAAACTGAAACTAAATCCAGACAAGATGGAAGTACTGCTGGTCAAGGGAAAAACTGCACCAGGGACAGGGTTGCAACTTGTTCTGGATGGGGTTGCACTCCCCTTGAAGGAGCAGGTCTGCAGTTTGGGACTCCTCCTGGATCCTGCCCTGCTGCTTGAATATCAGGTGGCTGCGGTAGCCAGGAGTGCTTTTGGCCAACTCAAACTGGTCTACCAGCTGTGTCCGTTCTTGGAGGCAGTTGACTTGGCCACAGTGACACATGCATTGGTGACATGGAGGCTTGATTACTGTAACACACTCTATGTGGGACTGCCTTTGAAAACGGTTTGGAAATTGCAGTTGGTTCAAACTGCAGCAGCCAGAATGTTAACTGGAGCACGGTGCAGGGAGCATATCACCCCTGTGCTTTATCAACTCCACTGGCCCCCAGTTTGCTTCCAGGCCCAATTCAAAGTGCTGGTTCTGACCTTTAAAGCCCTAAACGGCCTTGGACCAATGTACCTGAGGGACCGCTTACGTCCATATGTACCTGCCCGGGATTTAAGATCATCTGTCTCTGGTCTCCTCTGTGTGCCTGGAGTGAAAGACGTTAGACCGGCAGGCACACAGGAGAGAGTTTTTCCAGCTGTGGCCCCCAAGCTTTGGAACACCCTACCCCAAGAGGTCTGCTCTGCTCTCTCCCTGATGGTTTTCCAGAGACTTCTGAAAATGATCTTGTTCCGGAGAGCCTTTGGGAGGGACTGAAGGTAGAGCCTGACACTGATTTTATGCCTTCTACATTAAATTTTACCTTTGCAGTCCCCTTTAGTACCACTCCCTGTGTGTGTGTGTGTGTGATTTTATTGTTTATAATTTTATTATGTATGTGTTTGATTTTATTTTTGTAAGCTGCCCTGAGTGCCCTATTACAGGGTAGAAGGGCAGGATATAAATATTTTAAATAAGTAAATATCACCTCCAACTATGGAGGCACAGCATAGCTATTATGGCTATGCCACTGATAGCCATATGCTCCATGCATTTGTCTATTCCTCTTGTAAAATCATCCCAGTTCTTTTGTCTGTCCTGAATCTTCCAACATTCAGCTTCATTGGATGTCCATGAGTTCTAGTGTTACGAAATAGAGAAAAACTTTTCTCTATCCACTTTCTCCATGGCATGCATACTTTTATGCACTTCTGTCATGTCACCTCTTACTCGCCTTTTCTCTAAACTAAAAAGCCCAAAATGCTGCAACCTTTCATCATAGGAGAATTGCTCCATCCCCTTGATCATTTTGGTTGCCATTTTCTAAGCCTTTTCCAGCTCTAAAATATCCTTTTTTGAGGTGAGGAGACCAAAACTGTACATAGTATTCAAAATGCAGCTGCACCATAAATTTGTACAACAGCATTATGATATCAGCAATAAAATTTTCAATACCTTTCTCAATGATACTTAGCATGAAATTTGCCTTTTTCATAACTACCACATAATGGGTCAACATCTTCAACGAGCTATCCACTACACCGCATTGGTCAGTCACAAGCCAATTCAGACTCCATGAGCATACATGTGAAATTAAGATTTTTATGCCTAACTTATACTAGTACATGTTGAATCGCATTAGCCATGTTACTGCTCACTCAGTTTGGAGAGGTCCTTTGGAGCTCTTTGCAATCCCTTTTTGTTTTAACAACCCTGAACATTTAGTATTGTCAGCAAACTTGGCCACCTCACTGCTCACTCCTGATTCTTGGTCTTTATAAACAAGTTAAAAACCACAGGTCCCAATACTGATCCTAGGGGGACTCCACTTTCTATTGCCCTCCATTGGTAGACCTATCAATTTATTTCTACTTTCTGTGTTCTGTTTCTTAGCCAGTTCTTGATCCACAAGAGGACTTCTCTTATTCCCTGACTGCTACGCTTACTCAGTAGCCTTTGGCGAGGTACCTTGATGAAAGCTTTATGAAAGTCCAAATACGCAGTATCTCTTGGATCACCTCTATCAATATGCTTATCAACACTCTCAAGAACTCTGAAATGTTAGTGAGACAGGACTTACCCTTGCAGAAGCCATGCTGGTTCTGCTTCAGCAAGGCTCACTCTTCTATATGCTTGGTTATTTTATCTTTAACAATACTTTCCACCAGTTTTCCTGAGATAGACATTAAGCTAGCCAGCCTGTAATTTCCAGTATCTTTCCTGGATCACTTTTTAAAGATTGGGGTTACATTGGCCACTTTCCAGTCCTCAGTTATGAAGGCGGATCTGAGGTACAAGTTACATATTTTTGTTAGAAGATCAGCAATTTCACATTTGAGTTCTTTGAGAACTCATGATTGAATGCCATCCAGACCTGGCGATTTGTGTATTTTTATTTTGTCAATTAAGCCTAGAACATCATCTCTCATCACCAATATTTGCTTCAGTTCCTTAGACTCCCTTCCTGCAAAGGTTAGTTCATACACAGGGATGTGCCCTATATCCTCCATTGTGAAGACAGTTGCAAAGAATTCATTTAGTTTCTCTGCAGTCTCCTTGTCCTGCTTTAGCTCACCTTTGACTCCCTTGCCATCCCATGGTCCAACTGCCTCCCTAGACAATCTCCTGCTTTGAATATATTTACATATTTTTGTTGATGATTTTTATATTTTTAGCAATGTGCTTCTTAAATTCCTTTTCAGTATCACTTACTGACTTCTTGTTTTTCTTTTGCCAGAGTTTGTGTTCCTTTTTATTCTTCATTTTTTGAAGGAAGCCTTCTTGCCTCTAATAGCTTCTTTGACTCTTCTCATTAACCATGCCAGCATCCCTTTGGCCCTGGTGGTTCCTTTCCTAACATGCAAACACTCCAGCTGAATATCTAATATTGTATTTTTTAACAACTCCCAAGCATTTTGAAGTGATTGACCCTCTGGATCTTCCCTTTCAACTTCCTGTTTACCAATCCTCTCATTTTTGGGAAGTTTCTACCAAAAATAGAATCGTAGAGTTGGAAGGGACCTATAAGGCCATTGAGTTCAACCCCCTCTCCATTCTTAGGACTGCAAATGTATACTTAATCTCGGAGAAATCCAAATTAGTATCCATTATCATATCCAAATAGTAAATTTCTCCCATGCTATTTAACATCTATATGAAGCCGCTGGGAGCAATCATCAGGAGATTTGGGCTGCAGTGTCATCAATATGCGGATGACACTCAGCTCTATCTCTCGTTTAAATCTTCACCAGAGTTGGCTGTGGAGACCTTGTCCAACTGCCTGGAATCTGTGAGTGGATGGATGGGAAGGAACAAGCTGAAGTTGAACCCTGATAAAACCGAGGTACTACTTGTGGGGGACAAGAGAAGGTTGGGTGACATTGACCTGAAGTTCAACGGGGTGAGTTTACCCCTAAAGGACCAGGTCCGCAGCCTTGGGGTTGTGCTTGATTCCAGGCTGTCCATGGAGGCTCAGATTTCGGCAGTGAGCCGGGCAGCCTGGTACCAACTACACCTCATACGAAGGCTGCAACCCTACCTTCCTGTTCATCAGCTCCCACTGGTGGTACACGCCCTGATCACCTCTCGTTTGGACTACTGTAATGTGCTCTACGTGGGGTTACCCTTGAAAACGGTCCAGAAATTACAACTGATACAAAATGCGGCGGCTCGACTACTTACGAATAGTCGCCGCCGAGATCACATCACACCAGTGTTGTTCGACCTACACTGGCTTCCAGTTGTTTTCCGAGCCCAATTCAAGGTGTTGGTATTGACCTTTAAATCCCTATACGGTTTCGGCCCAGTTTATCTCACGGAGCGCCTTCAACGCCACCAATTATGCCGCCCGACAAGATCGGCCACACAGGGCCTTCTCTCAATCCCGCCAACAAAAACAGCCAGATTGGCGGGTACAAGAGAGAGGGCATTCTCAGTGGCGGCCCCCACTCTTTGGAACTCCCTCCCACAAGATCTCCGGCATGCCTCTTCCCTAAATGTATTTCGGAAAGCCTTAAAGACCTGGCTTTTTCAGCAGGCCTTCGGGGTATCCGGGGAGGGTTAATCGATATAATTGTAATGCCTCCTACCCAGTTTTAATATTGTTGTTGTAGATCTATTGTTTTTATTGTATTACTGTATTTTATTAATTGTATTTTAATAATTTTGTAAGTCGCCTAGAGTGGCCATTGGCCAGATAGGCGACGAAGAAATTAAATTTATTATTATTATTTATTATTAAATGTCTGCATTTTCCCTTTCTTCAAAGTTACCATTCTTCAGCAAAAGAACTCCAAACAGAAATTGCTGAATTGGAGCTTATCAAAAGGGTGAATTCTTTTAATTTAGGCTTGAATTGAGACACTTATTTATTTATTTATTTATTGCATTTGTATCCTGCCCCATAGCTGAAGCTCTCTGGGTGGTTTACAACAATTAAAAACAAATAATACAAATTTAAAACACATTTTTAAAAAGCAATTTAAAAACACATGGTAAAATGCCTGGGAGAATACGAAAGTCTTGACCCGGCGCCGAAAAGATAACAGTGTTGGCGCCAGGCGCACCTCTTCAAAAAGATCATTCCATAATTTGGAGGCCATCACTGAGAAGGCCCTCTCCCTTGTTGCCAGACTCCCAGCTTCCCTCGGATTAGGGACCCAGAAGAGGGCCTTAGATGTTGAGCGCAGTGTATGGGTGGGTTTGTGTCAGGAGAGGCGTTCCATCAGGTATTGTGGTCCAAAGCCATGTAAGGCTTTATAGGTTAAAACCAGCACCTTGAATTGAGCTCGGAAACATATAGGCAGCCAATGCAAGCGGGCCAGAATCGGTTTTATATGTTCGAACCGTCTGGTCCCTGTTACCAATCTGGCCGCTGCATTTTGTACAAGCTGCAGCCCCACGTGGAGCACATTGCAGTAATCTAACTTGGAGGTTACCAGAGCATGGACAACTGAAGCCAGGTTATCCCTGTCCAGATAGGGGTGTAGCTGGGCCACCAACCGAAGTTGGTAGAAGGCACTCCGTGCCACCGAGACTACCTGAGCCTCAAGTGACAGAGATGGTTCTAGGAGAACCCCTAAGCTATGAACCTCCTCCTTCAAGGGAAGTGCAACCCCATCCAGGACAGGTTGGACATCCACCATCTGGTCAGAAGAACCACCCACTAGCAGCATCTCAGTCTTGTCTGGATTGAGCCTCAGTTTATTAGCCGTTTTCCAGTCCATTGTCACAGCCAGGCACTGGTTCAGCACATTGACAGCCTCACCTGAAGAAGATGAAAAGGAGAAATAGAGCTGCGTGTCATCAGCATACTGATGGCAACACGCTCCAAAGCTCCGGATGACTACACCCAATGATTTCATGTAGATGTTGAACAGCATGGGGGACAGAACTGACCCCTGCAGAACCCCATACTGGACAGTCCAGGGTGCCGAGCAATGTTCCCCAAGCACCACCTTCTGGAGCCGACCCGCCAAGTAGGAGCGGAACCACCGCCATGCAGACCCTCCCACTTCCAACTCAGCCAGTCTTCCCAGAAGGATACCATGGTCAATGGTATTGAAAGACACTGAGAGATCAAGGAGAATCGACAGAGTCACACTCCTGCTGTCTCTCTCCCGACAAAGGTCATCATACAGGGCAACCAAGGCTGTTTCCGTGCCAAAACCAGGCCTGAAACCCAACTGAAATGGATCCAGATAATCAGTCTCATCCAAGAGGGTCTGGAGCTGGCCCGCAACCACTCGTTCAAGGACCTTGCCCAGGAATGGAACATTAGCTACCGGCCTATATTTAAGAACATAAGAAGAGCCTGCTGGATCAGGCCAGTGGCCCATCTAGTCCAGCATCCTGTTCCCACAGTGGCCAACCAGGTGCCTGGGGGAAGCCCGCAAGCAGGACCCGAGTGCAAGAACACTCTCCCCTCCTGAGGCTTCCGGCACTGGTTTTCAGAAGCATGCTGCCTCTGACTAGGGTGGCAGAGCACAGCCATCACGGCTAGTAGCCATTGATAGCCCTGTCCTCTATGAATTTGTCTAATCTTCTTTTAAAGCCATCCAAGCTGGTGGCCATTACTGCATCTTGTGGGAGCAAATTCCATAGTTTAACTATGCGCCGAGTAAAGAAGTACTTCCTTTTGTCTGTCCTGAATCTTCCAACATTCAGCTTCTTTGAATGCCCACGAGTTCTAGTATTATGAGAGAGGGAGAAGAACTTTTCTCTATCCACTTTCTCAATGCCATGCATAATTTTATACACTTCTATCATGTCTCAAATGTGCCATTCTTAGGCAAGGCAGTTGAGTGGGTGGTGGCTAAACAGCTGCAAGCACACTTGGAAGAAACAGATTATCTAGATCCATTTCAATCGGGCTTCAGAGCAGGACATGGGACTGAAACAGCCTTGGTCGCCTTGGTAGATGATATGAGAAGGGTGTGGGATAGAGGCGAATGCACCTTCCTTGTCCTTCTCGATCTCTCAGCGGCTTTCGATACCGTTGACCACGGTATCCTCTTGGACCGCCTGCAGAGGTTAGGTATTGGGGGCACTGTATTGCAGTGGTTCCATTCCTTCCTCTCTGGGAGGTACCAAAGAGTAGCACTGGAGGAGGAGGTTTCAGATCCCTGGCCCCTCACTTGTGGGGTACCACAGGGGTCTATCCTTTCTCCAATGCTTTTTAACATCTATATAAAGCCACTGGGAGCAATCATCAGGAGATTTGGGCTGCAGTGTCATCAGTATGCGGATGACACACAGCTCTATCTCTCATTTAAATCTTCACCAAGGTTGGCTGTGGAAACCCTGTCCAAATGTCTGGAGTCGGTGAGTGGCTGGATGGGAAGGAATAAGCTGAAGCTGAATCCTGACAAAACCGAGGTGCTGTTTGTGGGAGACAAGGGAAGGTTGGGAGATATAAACCTGGTGCTTAACGGGGTACGACTGCCCCTGAAAGACCAGGTCCGTAGCCTGGGGGTCATTCTTGACTCCCAGCTGTCCATGGAGGCTCAAGTTTCGGCTGTGAGCCGGGCAGCTCTGTATCAACTCCATCTGATACGGAGGCTATGCCCCTACCTTCCCAATCATCTGGTCCCACCGGTGGTACATGCCCTGATCACCACTCGCCTAGACTACTGTAATGCGCTCTACGTGGGGTTACCACTGAAAACGGTTCGGAAGTTACAGCTGGTACAAAATGCAGTGGCACGTCTGATTACAGGCGGCCACCGTAGAGATCACATCACTCCTGTGTTGAAGGAGTTGCATTGGTTACCGGTTGTGTACCGAGCCCAATTCAAGGTGTTGGTCTTAACCTTTAAAACCCTATACGGTTGTGGCCCAGCTTATCTGAAGGAGTGCCTCCAGCAACGACAGGGATGCCGCTCAACAAGATCAGCCTCAGAAGACCTTCTCTGGATCCCACCTGTCAAAACAGCTAGACTGGTGAGGACTCGAGAGAGGGCCTTCTCAATTGTGGCCCCCACCCTATGGAATTCTCTCCCAAATGATCTACGCCATGCCCCGTCTATAATGAGCTTCCGCCGGACCCTGAAGACCTGGTTTTTTAGGCAGGCTTTTGGAACGGGCTAGTTTTACTGTGTTTTTAAATTTTTAACTGTTTTATATACTGTTTTATCGTGTACGTCGCCCAGAGTGGCTGGCTAACCAGCCAGATGGGCGACTAACAAATCTCATAATAAATAAATAAATAAATAAATAAATAAATAAATAAAATGTCTCCTCTGACCCGCCTTTTCTCTAAACTAAAAAGCCCCCAATGCTGCAACCTTTCCTCGTAAGGGAGTCGCTCCATCCCCTTGATCATTCTGGTTATTAAGATTTTCTGGGTCCAGGGAGGGTCTGTTCAGGAGTGGTCTCACTACCACCTCTTTCAGGCAGACAGGGACCACCCCGTCTCTCAGAGAGGCATTAATCACTTCCCTGGCCCAGCTGGCTGTTCCATCCCTGCTAGCTTTTATTAGCCAAGAAGGGCAAGGATCCAGCACAGAAGTGGTTGCACGAACCTGTCCAAGCACCTTGTCAATGTCCTCAAGCTGTACCAACTGAAACTCATCCAAGAAATCGTGACAAGGCTGTGCTCTGGATACCCTGCTTGATTCACCTGCTATAACACTGGAGTCTAAGTCCTGGTGGATGCTAAAGATTTTATCCTCGAAGTGCCTAGCAAATTCATTACAGTGGGCCTCAGATGGTTCTACCATGTCCTTGGGACCAGCGTGTAATAGCCCCCAGACAATTCTGAAGAGCTCCTCTTGGTGGCAGATTGATGATTTGATAGTGGCAGCAAAATACTGTTTTTTTGCTGCCCTCACTGCCCCTAAATACAGCTTACCATAGGCACTTACCAGTGTGTAATTGCATCCACTAGGAGTTAATCTCCATTTGCACTGAAGCCATCTCCTGTATTCTTTCATCGCTCTCAGCTCTGGGGTATACCATGGAGCCATACGAGCTCTACACAGGAAAGGGCGCTCAGGAGCAATCATGTCAACTTCCCGGGTCATTTCTGTATTCCACAGTTCAACCAGGGTTTCGACAGGAGCGCCAGCCCTATGAGCTGGAAAACTCCCCAGAGCCCTTTGGAAACCATCTGGATCCATTAGTCTCTGGGGGTGGAGCAACTTAATAAGTCTCCCACCCTTGCAGAGGGGAAAAGCCACTGTAATGTCTAAACTTTAAGCAGTGATCTGTCCATGACAGAGGGACTGATGTAAGGCCCCTCACATTCAGATCACCATCTCCATGTCCAGTTGCAAAAACCAAATCTAGAGTGTGCCCTGCTACATGTGTTGGTCCAATGGCATGTTGGGACAGTCCCATGGTTGTCATGGAGACCATGAAATCCAGAGCCGCCCCAGATAAGGTGCCCTCGGCATGGATGTTGACATCCCCCAGAACCAACAGTCTGGGGGATCTCAACAGTACACCTGAGACCACCTCCATCAGCCCAGCTGTTGGGCAGCGGGGTGGGAGGTAAACCAACAGAATCCCCAGTCTGTCCTGCTGACCCAACACAAGGTACAAACACTCCAGACCAGTAGTCACATGGACAGGGTGCTTGCAGAGGGAGATGGAGCTCCTATAGACCACAGCAACCCCCTCTCTCCAACCCTCAGGTCTACCCTGATGCTGAACCAGGTACCCTAATGGACATAGCTGGGAGAGACTGACTCCTCCCTGCTCCCCCACCCAGGTCTCGGTTACACATGCCAGATCGACTGCATCATCCACAATTAAATCATGAATGAGGGAGATCTTATTATGTACCGATCTGGCATTTAGAAGCAGCATCCGTGAATGCTGGCTGATAGGGCAACCAACATACCTGCGGGTGTGGAGAGGACCAGAACAAGGCACAGTCGTTAACTGTCTGGGCCGCGTTCCCCTTACCTGGCAAGTCCTCCTCACAACGCCATATCTCCCTCTACCCGTCACTGCACTAATTGGGGGCCCCTCAAGTCTCCCCACTTGGCTCTGAGTCCTCTCCCCCAGGTACATTACTGAAGACCCACAAAAAGCCAGGCAATCTGCAAAGAAGAGCCACCTCAGCCAGCCAGCTTATGTATCCCCTCCAGGGAAGGGACAGGTGGATGATATGAGCAACAACTGGCTGAGTACCTGGAGGCGTGGTCCTGCAAGGCATGACCCCTGCAGAGCAGAAGTCCAACAGGGAGAGGGCGGTGGGGTAGCTGAGCAGCAGCAGCAAGCAAGCAAGCAAGCAGGCAGACAGGCAGACAGGCAGACAGCAGCAGCAAACAGCTCTCCTTCCCTGGGCGGTGGTGGTCTCCATCCTTCTGCAGGCACATTGGCTTATTGTTCATACATAGTAAACCATGGTTTGCAATATGAGAATACCTAGCCTCCCTCCAGATGCTCCTTAGATGGTCTCCTGCTTCGAACGTGTTTGAATAATTTTTTTGTTGTTGGTTTTTTGAAGGACGCCTTCTTGCCTCTAACAGCTTCTTTAACTCTGCTTGTTAACAATGTCAGCATCCTCTTGGCCCTGGTGGTACCTTTCCTGATCTGTGGTTTATACTCCAGTTGAGCTTTTAACATTTTGTTTTTAAACAGCTCCCAAGCATTTTTTTTTTTAGTAATTTGACCCTCTGGACTTTGCCTTTCACCTTCCTTTTTATCAATTGCCTCATTTTGGGAAGTTTCTTCTGAAGTCTAAAGTGACTGTGTTGGATTTTCTTGGCAATTGGCCATTTATAAAAAATGTGCTGCCTTCAAGTCGATTCCGACTTATGGCAACCCTATGAATAGGACTTTCATGAGGCTGAGAGGCAGTGATTTTATTTATTTATTTATTTATTTGATTTCTTAGTCGCTCATCTGGCTGGCTACCCAGCCACTCTGAGCGACATACAAAGCGAAAAACATAAAACATCAAAAACACCAAAACACTAAGCAAGAAAGCTAAACAATAACATAGAGACTAACTCAGTTACAATAAGGCTTCTCGTCTGTATAGTCCAAAAAGTGCGCCTTCAGATGGAAACTCCTGATGTGAGTCTTCCCACCCTAGCACAAAGACCGGTGTGGGTGATAGTCCATATGCAAGACCGAAAAACAACACCCCCTCTTGATCTCAGCATCCAGCATCCAGCACATTCAGCAGGGGGTGGGGCGCGGCAAACAAAACCCTTAAAGTCATGACTAACCGGGACGTTCTCTTCAGAAGCCAAAAACAAAGGCACTAAGATGTAAACACGGCCGATATTAAGGGCAAGCAGACAGAGGTCAGATGGTAAGATAGGGGCTGCTGCAGGGGCATTCCCCCGCCCTCAGCATTCACCGAAAGATCATTGCAACAGCGCGGTGTTCCCAGGGACAGGCCATGGCACCAGACCCGCCGAAAGGCCCCAGCCCAGCTCCAGTTTCAGCCTGGCTCAATGGAAAGGTAGCAGCAGCGGCAGCGGTGGCAACCTGGTGCAGATGCAAGCACCAAGCTGCATCCCGATCAGGTACGAGGGAGATGGCATAAAGAGGGGGGAGGCTGCCCCATATTTCCAATATGTTGTAGCCTCCAGCAAGGGGAATTTATGTAGAAAATTACCCCATAAAAGCCGTCAGTGGTGGAGCTCCCTCGTCCGTAGCTGTTGCACCTCCGCCATCTTCAAACCATCTTCTCCATAGTTCTGCATCAGTGACTGGCCCAAGGTCACCCAGTGAGCTTCATCTGTATAATTAAATAGTACTAAGGTCACTGCTCCCAATTGGTCCGACAACACATCTCACACCAGGTCCTGGGTGCCATTTAAGA
Source organism: Rhineura floridana (assembly GCF_030035675.1). Taxonomy (NCBI): domain Eukaryota; kingdom Metazoa; phylum Chordata; class Lepidosauria; order Squamata; family Rhineuridae; genus Rhineura; species Rhineura floridana. The sequence goes on along the minus strand of NC_084488.1, from coordinate 93,278,453 downwards.
TTAAGTCCAGGGTTGCCACCCCTCTGGTCAGTTCCTTAACCAACTGTTCAAGGGCACAGTCATTTTGGGTCATTAGAGGTTTTGCCTGTGTTTCACTCCTAGAGCAGCTGAAGTAGAACATAACTTTTCCTTTAAACATATGAAATGTAAGCATTATTGAACTGCTTAGAAATAGCAACTGATCTTTTCTGGATGTTTGGTGTCTAGATCATCCAGTTAGTAGAGACTACACATGTTTCACATGTAAAAATAGGTTGTTTTTACTAGAATTGATTACGTTCTAATTTCCTCCTCACTTTCCTCTTACTTGAAGTCCACCAATATTGGTCACATACTAATATCAGATCATGCACCTGTACATATGACTTTGGAACTGGCACCATCAAAACCTTGTTCATGCACTTGGCGTTTAAACCAATTACTCCTGGAAAATAAGGAAGTTAGAGATGGAACACTGGAAGCAACCAAAATGTTCTTTGTGATACGTAATTCTGTTCAATCACCACCTGAAACAAAGAAAGAATTCAAGAAATGCAGTAGACAAATTTTGAGCACATTGGTTAAGTTTTATTGCATATGGGGTTATATGAGTGTGTGTATGTATATATGTGTGTGTATGTATATATGTGTGTGTATATATGTGTGTGTGTGTGTGTGTGTGTACATGGACCACTCTAAAAACTCTATAGGAAAACTCAGAAAAGACTCGCACTACAAGTGCGGGGACATCTTTACTTTATAGGCAACAATGTGATTAATACTCCTTTTCCTTCCTTCCTTCCTTCCTTCCTTCCTTCCTTCCTTTTCTTGTGTGTTATGTATTGTTTTATACTGTTCTGATATTTGTATGGCAAAGAAGAAATAAAATGTTTTTTTAAAGGAAATGTGTGTATTAAGTGAAATGTGCACTAAAGGCTGATAATCTTTTTGTAAAGTTTTCTTAAAAATCAATAAATTACAAACTAAACAAAAGAAATAGTGACAGCATGCTCATAAAGCTAGGATATCTATATTTAATTTCAAGAAAGACAAAATTGTCAAAAATTAGAGGATCACTTAAAAGAAAGGCTGAGCGAAAATGACATCCCAAAATATTCCCTTTATTGATGGGTGATGAAATTGGAGTAGGGCGTGTTTACCAAATATTCTCAGAGGGAGACAGAATTCTCTGACATTTTGGGTGGAAAGAAAAATAAAATTCTCAGAGAATGTCTTAGAAAATTATCTTCTGAGAAATTTCATCTCAGTTAATACTGAATGAAAGTTTATTGTTGGTTCATACTGGACTGGTAGATAAAGGAAGCAATAGGCTAACAGAGGAGCAATGGAAGGAATGGGGACCAAGCCCATTTCTTCCTTCAACAATATTAAAATAAATTGTTGGATCCACAGATGCATTCCAAATTCTCCAGACTCAGCTAGGATAGCCAGTTAAACATTGCAAAAAAAAAAAAAAAGGATTTGCGTCAAAAAGAGAAAACAAGGGCAGCAGTTTGAATAAGATTTGCATATGTAATTTAAATGTATAAACACAAATGTAGAAATGCTTACTATAGTTCAAATAGAAATGCAATAAATTTCACTATGGTGGGGAAGACACCAGGTGACTTGTGCCCAGGTGGTGATAACTGTTGATGGGCAAATTCAGGGCCCCTCCTGTTCTCCTTTTTTGTGGTTACTTACCTTTAAACCAGACTTGGCCTGGAAAGTCCTGAAATAGAGGTCACCTTCAAACACAGACTGTTCTCTGACAGACCTTTGTAAAGTAGGGCACAGGGTCACCATAGGCTCAACTGCTGTAGAGACTGGTAGCTTTGATGGCAGTGGGGCAATGAATCCGGCTTTTAGTCCAAACTTTGAAGGAGCTGTCCAAGGCACTTTTAACACCTTGGACAGCTTCTGAAAAGTTCATACTAAAACCTGGAGTGGATTCACTGCTGCACTGCCATTGGAGCCACCAGCCTCCACTGTACAGCTGTTGTCAACGTTACAGTGTTTTCAGCACTGGGTTAAGGTTTTCTTGCTTGTCCAGGAATGTTAAAGTTACATTTGTCTTCAGCCTGCTTTTGGGCTTTTAGCTGTTGCCTTAGGTTTTATGGGTTTATGATGGATTACGTTTTACTTCTTTTGTGTAAAACAACAAACCACAATATTATTGAACACCACCCTGATCCATTTGGATGAAGGGCAGTTTGGAATTTCTTTTAAGAATAAACAAAATGTCTTCAGCAAAAAAGTTGGAATTCTTTGTCGTCATTAAGAAAAAAGTGTTTTCAAGAAGGGCAAAACTCTAAAAAATGAGAGGATTGGTTAAAAGGAAGCCAAAAGGCACAATGGGAGAAATCATTAGCCTTGGGAGATTTAGAAGTTATTTATAAATATAAAGAAAATGTCTCTCAGAGGTATACAGGTTACTGCTGGTGATGTTTATTTGAAAGTTCATGGTGTCAACAATACATTTACGGTTGCAGCCAATGTTAGACCTACTCAGAGCAGACCCATTTAAATTAATGGCCATGGCTATTAGGTTTATTAATTTTAAAGGGTCTACTCTGAATAGGACTAACATTGGTACAATTCAAACTCAAGATCTACACTCACCTACATCCTATATGTGTATCTTGTGTAGTCTCTTAATTTGGACTAGTGAATAAATGGTAAAGAATCCAGTTAAAATGTGTCACAATTGTATCTCAATTTTCTCCTGTAGATACATAGTCTGATATCACTCACCCTTGATAATGTAGGCCTCTCAAATTCAATTGAATTACTTTGCTAACTACACAGTATATATTTCAGATAGTAGTAGAGTGAGCAAGCTGGCTGACAAATAAGTAATTCAATTGACTAGTGCAAATTAAGAGACTGAGCAAGATATACATCTGTATAATGTATGATGTAGGTGAGTGTTTTTTTCTGTAGATACAGTGGATTTATTAATATCTTTTATACACACAGTTATGTAATTGCAGGCAGCCATATGTGTTTTCCACTTTGTCTATAGGTCAGATTTATCATCTACAAGATCTAAAAATGCCAAAGGAGCTCAGTAACATCGAGTCAACAAAAATTTAGATGTTTTAATAGATATATTACCTAGTCCAGTAGATCCTTCTGAACCCAGGCTCAGCCAGCTCAGAGATCTGCCTGTTCCAACCCCCTTTCATCCTGGCATATCTTGGGTTTGGATTGCTCCCTATATTTATCTCTCTATCCATCTACTTATCTATTTATCTCTCTAATCCTATCACTCAAATCATCTCAAAACTAAACATTTAAAGTACTTCCTGGCGATCCTTCTCCTCACCACCACCTCCAGAGGCTGTAGAATATGCTTTAATGTGATATTATTAAGGCCTGGACAGGCTATTTCACAGGACAGAAAACAGGCAGAAGGAAAACATTAAGAACTAACCCTGCTCCCCTCTTGATATGGCTCCCTTCAGCATGGAGCTACTGCACTCTTGCTGCCATGGCCATAAAAGCTCTCCTCTTTGCTTGCTAGCACGTCCTTGGCTACATAACACAGAAAACGTATGGCTTCCCTGCTTGCTAACAGAGAACAAAGAACTGGAACAGGCTTTCTGAATTTTCTTGTAATGCATTTCCAACATTCTGCCCTGTGGCTGCCTTTAAGCCTGGAGTCTTCATAGGCGTCACTCTCCTTCTGGCAAATGTCTTGGTAAGAAATAATGATCAGGTGGTTTGCTGGCTGAAGCCAAAATTATTAATTGGATGCATAGAGAGAATTCAAACGAATTTTCATGGTGATGTCATCACACTTTTGCCCTGTAATCAATCTATGCAGCCTATCCACCCACCCTTACTACACACTCTGGCACTTTGAGCTTGACCCACAGTGTTCTACCATGACTGAAGCCTACCAAAAGGCTACCAAAAGGTGATTAGAAGCACCAAAAGGTGGACATGCAACCCAAGGGCTTTTGATTGGCTCGTCTTCCTGTTTTGGAAGCAGTTATGATGACCAGCTCTTAGGATGGGTTTATGTTGCATTCTGAAGAAATACACAGAGCTTGGAAGATTACTTTTAAAAAATAATAAATTACAGTTACAGTTACATGGCCCCCAAAAAGTAGTAATTACCGTTGCAATTACAATTGCTCTGAAAGTAACTGATTACTTTACTTTTACTCAAAAGTAATTGCTACAATTACATTTGAGTTACTTTTTTTTAATTGCCTACAAGGTGCTGGCCTTGGCTGCTGCACATTTAAATAGCCTAAAACAACATTAATAATAAGCACACACACACAGAGGGTAGTAGAATATTTTTTTTATCCATAAGATTAACAAAATGGCATAACAGAATCTCACATCCCCTCACCCCACCCCCAGCAATGATGATACCCCAACACACATATTTGTGTCTGTGTGTGTGTGTGTATATATCTATCTATCTGTGTGTATATCTATCTATCTATCTATCTGTCTATCTATATAGCCTCCAGCTCTTTTCTCCTTCAGCTCCTGTCAATTTTTAAACAATTGTTTTCTCCATCCCATCTCGCTCTCCACCTCCTCCCTCGGCGCCTCCTAAGTACCCATAGAGCATGAAGGAAGAACAACACTGCACAGAAACCCAATTTGAAGCACATGATTTTTATTCACAAATCAATGGAGCTGAAGACTTCCCCTGCTCCCCCCCCAAGTAATGCGCAAAAGTAATGCTGGAAACATTACAATTACTCCTCAAAAGTAATGAAGTTACTACTTGTTCTATTACCAACAAAATGTAATGAAGTTACCCACTCGTTACTCAAAAAAGTAATAAATTACAAGTAATTCGTTACTTGTAACTAGTTACTTCCAAGCTCTGGAAATACAGTATACTCCTCTTCAAGTAAGGTAGCCCCATGTCTACATGCAGAGTTTACTCACTCCCAGCTATCAAAAAATAATGGCCAAGCCTTATTCCTTCTGGTTGATTTTCAAGATTGTAAGTCATTCAACATCTTGCCACATTAAACACCATTGTTGGCCACTGGTCTTCATCTCAAAACGATGAGAGCGGGACAATTGCTTTATCACTGATATCCATTGATAGGAGCCAAAGTGGGAGTGTCATGCCAGTCTGTTCATCTAACTTGAGCCTACAGATAAAATGGCTATTCCCAAAGCTTTCTGGGGGATTTTTTCCCCTTAACCATCTTCCTTGTTAGCTTAACCATAAACAGTTAAACCTTTTGTATATTTTCCCATCTCGGTGACCTGGCGATTTTACAGCTTAGCTGTATCAGCTTGCAGCAATTTGGCACCTCCTTATCAGTAAGAGGGGCCTGGTTCCATCAAGGCCGTAAAACTCCTTGGGCTTGTTATGGGAAACCAAGAAGAGGCGCCAGGTGCTGTGGGAACATCATTTCATCATTCCTTTGATGAAAATGTTAATTGGGTAATTGTCTCCAGCTGGGAGGGGAATTTTCCCCATAAGAGGAGGCTTCGAACTCTGGGCCGTTGTTCCACTCGTGGGCACCACCTTGCTTATGGTGATGCTCTGTTGTGGCTCCATTGTATATCCTGACTGGCAGTCCCTGAGAGGAAGAACGCTAACTACTGAGAGATCCTAAACTCTTGTAAGTATAGCTAAGGCAGATAGCTTTGTTATTTTGATTTGTGCCAAGAAACCTTTTTAGTTTGTTTTGTTACATACCTTGCCCCTTTGGGTGTATGGTTTTAGGATTTGATTTGCTGCTCCAAATTATTTGTATGTACCTTTTGTACCCTCTATTCCTTTTCTTATTTTCTTTTTAATAAACTTTAATTATTTTAAATCAATGTGTGTTTATTCCAGAGAAAGGGGTCAGTTCCTAAATTCAGTCCTTGCCATTTGACCATACTACCGTGTATTAGAGGAACATTTTCGCCTAAGACCTCAGAAGGGGCCAGGAGGATATCTAGCCTCTGGTCCTGAGAGGCTCAGGTGTTCAGTGGGCTCTGGGGATTCTTTTGCCCCAGAGTAGTTAACCAATAGAAGGGTGGTGGCAGTACTACGGTACAGGGTTGGTGTTGGCATACACAACCTTAGCAGACCAGGATTGCTAGGATCAATTGCCCTAGGTTGGGGATTGATTCCTGGGACAGTGATAGCAATAGGAGTGGAGCTCTCTGCTTTCACTACAGGGAGTAGGTTCTGCACATTGTAAAGCAAGTTTTCATGGTGATACACAAAACAGTCAGAGAGAATTGACAGTTCAGTGTAAAACAAGAGAAAAAAAATCCAGACCCCTGTTGGACTTTTTTCTGTCAGTTCTCATAATTTGTTGAAATTCATTAAAAATCAGCCATGTTCACAGAGTACCTGTAATCCTATTACTGACCATGCGCCATAGTTTGACTTTCAACTTCTGCAGTTTAAAAGTTAAAAAAATGCCTGGCTGATATTAATTAATTTAAGAAATTTAACATTGAACTCTATTATTACATCGGGCATTCTCACTAAGAACCAACTTCAGTTTTCTAAAAGCCAGACTCACAGCTGTTTGGTTCGGCTAATCACCCTTTGTGAAGGGTGTTGAGAGTTACCAGAAGTCTTTTATTCCCCTGACAGAGCTCCAGAGGCTAGAGGGTTTAACAGTCAACCCATCTTCTGGGGATTGTAGCTCTATGAGGGGAAATAGGGCCTCTCTTAGCAACTCTCAGCACCCTTCACAAACTACACTTCCCAGGATTCTTTGGGGGAAACCATGACTGTCTAAAGTGAAATAAAGGTCCAGTGTGGATGTGGCCAGTGACAGCTTTGGTTTAAATTTGGGTGGGAGACTACATGTGCCTGCTATCGAATAAAAAGGTGAGGGAACCCCTGAAAAACAATGATACTGTTCACAATGTTTTCTTTTGGAAAGGAAAGGAGCTTTCCCTCTGCCCAGTGCCTGCCCATGCAATCTCCTCCCCACCTGCTCCCCTTCCTCCCTCCCCCTGCCCCTACCTGCCCCTCCCCCAGGTCAGTTTCACATCTCCTATGCATGATTGTACAACAGTAAATCCAATGAACTCAAAAATCATGCAAATGATCAAACCTGCCCTCCCCTCCTCCTCCCCCCTCCTGTCCCTTCCCTTTCTCCCCTCCCCTCCCCTTTCCTCCACCCCTCCCTCCCCATCCCCTTCCAATTCCTTCCTTCACCCGTCCCTCCCCATCCCCTTCCAATTTCCTCTCCCTTCCTTCACCCCTCCCTCCCCATCCCCTCCCCCTTCTCCTTCCCCTTCCCCTCCTTCTCTCCTGTCCCCTCCCCCTCCATGGTCAGTTTTACTTATTCTAAGCATGATTACATGGGAGTAAATCCCATTGAACTCAATAAGCATGCAAATGATCAGACCTGCCTTTCCCCTCCCCTCCTTCTCCTCTCCCTCCTCCCTTGTTCTTCTCCTCTCTTCTTCCTTCTTCCTCCTCCCCTCCCCACTTCAGCCCTCCCTCTCTCTTCTCCTCCTTCCCCATGGTCTGTTTTACCTATCCTAAGCATGATTGAAAGGGAGTAAATCCCACTGAATTCAATAATCATGCAAATGATCAAACCTGCCCCTCCCGCCAGCTCCCATTCCTCTTCTCCACTTTGCCCTTCCTCCTCCTCTCTCCCCTCCCCATCCCACTGTGGTCAGTTCCACTTATCCTAAGCATGACTGCAGAGGAGTAAATCCCACTGAACTCAATCAGCATGCAAATGATCAATCTATTCTCAGCAAACTTGCACAGGATCCCATTTCTTACCTCCTGGATTAAAAAAGCAGAGAAATACGCAAAAACCCTTGTGGTTTAAGAATCTACCTATAGCCAACAGATATTTCTATCAAATGTTTAAGAGCAAGGGAATTGGGCTGCTATAGTGAATACACTGGGGACCAGGAGACCTGACCTCCTCCTCTCTGAAATATTGTACTGCCCTACAAATTTCTAAAAATGTAAATACAATTTGGGTTGGTCTTTCACAGTCCAATCCACTTCCTGTGTAGCTTGGAAGAATTTGGTAACATGTGCCTCTGAGCATATGGTGAGTGGTGGCAGCACCTGCAATCAGCCCAAATAACAGAAACATGATATATGCTATACTGATCTTGTTTTAACAGGGAGGAAGCAACAATATTAAGACAGTTGATATAGTTCAGATCGTCACTTTAAATATGTTTGATTTACTCTGCAATTTTAGTGAAGTTTCCTATAGTAAATCATTTTCTTTTGCTTCTGTTTTTGTAAATATGTGAAGTAAAAACTATATATTCTAAGATATAGTATTATAGAAATCAAAATTGTACTTAAAAATATTAATATCTAAGGAATAGACAAACCAATTCTAGACGAACTAACAGTACCTTATGCATGCATAGCACACTTTGCAACAGAAAAAAAAGCTCCAAAAACAATTGTGGAATAATGGCACTGACTATTCTACAAAACAGTCTCCACGTGGACATGAGGAGTGTCTCAAAATTTGCACAAGATAAAACAGTGGGAAGTGAAATATATTCTAGCAAAATTCTAGGTGTGGTCTATGTTTTTAATGGACCGTACCCACCTTTCCTTAAGTGGAGTGATTTAAGCACAGCAGACTGAACACATGCATCTTGGGCAGGCCAAGTTTGTTTTTTCCAACAGCTAGAGTCATTGCTTAAGTAGCAACATATTGTAATCCATCTGATTTTACATCAAACTGCAGATTCAGATTCCACTGTTAATGCACCCAAAATAGAAATAGAGCATAACCTCCAGTTTGAAACACAAAAGGGTGTCTTCACCATCATATGACATTGATCAATAAAAAGGCTTTGAAATTAATAAAAATAAATTTGACACAGATTTCTAGGATGAACGAGAGAAATGTAATTTTCTAGGTTAGGTTCTCTGTAGAAATAGCAGTAAGACAGAAAAAAAGCAAAATAAGAAGAAGCTCAACAAACATAGAAAAATGTGATTCTCCATCTTTGGAGATGGCAGGTGTTTCCACCACTCACCATATGCTCAGAGGCACATGTTACCAAATTCTTCCAAGCTACACTGGAAGTGGATTGGACTGTGAAAGACCAACCCAAATGATGTTTGCATTTTTACAGATTTGTAGGGCAGTCCAATAACTCAGAGAGGAAGTCAGGTCTCTTGCTCCCCTGCTGCATTCACTATAGCTTTTTAAAGTTTAATAGAAATATCTGTTGGCTATAGGTATGTTCTTAAAAGGCAAGGGTTTTTTTGCCTATTATTCAGACTTCAGTTACAAATAAAACCACCAGCAGCAACAGAAATTCAAATGCCCAATACACTTCACCCCTCTTCAAAAGCCTGGGTCAAGAGGTGTGTCTTCATGTGCTGCTGAGACAGCACTTTAAATAGATCAGTAGTGGGGAACCTCAGGCCTGGGGGTCAAATGTAGCCCTCCAGGCCTCACTGTCTGGCCCTTCAGACTCTTCCCAAGCCAGGGCCCTTCCCAGGCCATGCCCCTCACTGGTCCTGTTCTGCAGAAGTGATTTTGTCTAGCTGAAATACTTCCTTCAACTATGATAATACCTCTTGCTTACCTGAATGGAGGGTGGAGGGTGTTTCTGTATGGAGACATCTCTGTCTTTTGCATGGCTACAATGGTGCTTACTGTAAGGTAGGAAGCTGCATCTGTTGCCCCTCTCACATTTGCCTCTGGCCTCATCCACCACTTCATGTGGCCCCTGGAAGGCAGTGGACAAGGGAATGCGGCCCTCAGGCTGAAAAAGTTTCCCCAACCCTGTTACAGAATGCAGAGGGTCTGCCTCTGAGGGGAGAGGAGGGCGTATGTCGACTGGGCCAAGGCTCTAATGGAAAATCATTCAAGACACTGGAATTAGTCATTTATTCTCTGGTTTCTGGTGGCAGACTGGAGTGTTCAGTTGCTCGTTAAGCTGTAGTACTAAGCCAAAGTTCCACTGGCAAGGACTGGGAGGCAGGCACCCATCTTTACTAAATTGGCCTGGGTGTTCTGGGGTAAACTCCAAGCACCAGAGTGGATAATTGTGTGGATGTACTATCCAGCCTGCCTCTTGGCTTTTCTCATATCCCTATTATAATAAAATAGAATTGGCCATTCCTTAACAGTTATGGAGTGGCTTCTGTTATGGGCATCACGCCACCTGCTCTGTGATGCTAGTTCCTAGAACTGCTTTCTAAGTCTGATTCCTATTTTGTTTTTTTAAAATAACATTGGAGCCATTGCAGAGTGCCTGCAGAATTATCTTGGGACTAATACATTACCTTTTGAAATCGAATCAGAGCCAGTCTCATGCCAATCTTATCCTGGAGATCCTTCAGGACAAAAGATTTGAATGTGTTTCCTTGGGAAGATGTGAGGGCTAAAAATATTGTAAGGCCCTTCCAGATGTATCTGCTGTTCATTCTGATGTTTTTTCAAGTAAAATTGTAGCAGTCAGTCCACACCACCGGTTACTGTTTTTGGGAGAGTGATTGTGCTTTTTTTCATCCTCATCAAAGACAGGATGTGTTTGGTTTGAGAAAAGTTCTGCGGCTGTAGTCACACCCTTATTCCTCCAATCAGTAAGTGATGGAGTTCTGAACTTGTGCACAGGACACAGAGAGTCCTTTCACACAGGGGTGTGTGTGTGTTGCTGTTAACACCTGATATTCTGGTTGTGAGGGGGGGATCAGGAGATTAGATGACAGGAACTTCAAGTTCAGTGTTTCAGTTGGAGCTTTGGGTGACCTCCTGTCAAAAAAGGCCAATGAGGGGGGAAAGGTGCAAAATGGAAGTTGTTCAAACTACAAACCCTTAAGACCACACAAACTGTGGGAAATTGTGCAAAACACCTTCCACACGATGAGAATATGGCAAAACTGGGGATGGGGGAAGTAATTAAATCCATTTCACATTTAAAGCTGAATCTATCAAATCCTCACTTTCCGAAACAACATGAGAACCAAATCACAGCCATTCTTCAAAACTGGCACTTATCCAAATGTTGCAATCCCATGTAATTCATTGGGGCTTATTTCTGCATAATGTATGGCATTGTGGCATGAACCTGTACTAGAAAACTCTCACACCAGGGACAGCTTCTGAACATTTAAGTATTAATAAGCTGTAATGTTTAAGTGGCCACTGTTTCTTCGCAAAGGAAGAAGATAGGGAGAGAACCAAAACAGGTGGAGGTCAGACAGTTTTTCTCCCAGCAGGGAAGCAACTGTGATAGCAGGGACCCCTTCTGAACTTTTCAGTTTAGTTAGGTGCTAAGTATTTATACAGCTGCAGTGCTTAAGTGTTCACAGTATCTTTGTAAGAGACGGGAGAAGAACAGAACAACTTGGCGATGCCCTGTGACGTCATTGGCTGTGCCCATGTGAAATAATCCATTTGCAAGCCTGGGAACCAAGAAGATTGCAGGAGTTTTGCACTAGCTGCAGCAGCTCACATGACAGGCATCCTGACCTGCAATGTGTTCCTGCCCTTTAGGCATGCACAAAAAGTGTTTGACTAATGAAAAGTGTACTGGTATTCTGGTGTAGGTGTGGGTAGCAGCATTCCCTTCCTCCCTTTCCCACACCTCCCCCTGTATCCAGATACTAACTCAAGCAGTGAATTATGGGGAAACTACAGTGTGCATATATATAACGGGTAAGGGATGAAAACAAGGCACTGTTCATTGCATCAGTGTGAAAAACAGTTGTGCAAAATGCTGGTATATCGGCCGAAAAAGCCACACTTCCCTAATGCAACAGTTACTGTACTGTGAAATGAATTTTAGAAATTAGGACAGAAGCTCTACCATTTTAATCCATTACACTAACGCAGTAAGCCCCATGTCTGAATGCAGCTTGAGACTACAGGGAGGTGGGGGGGGGAAAGAGTTTGTTGTTATGTGCCTTCAAGTAGATTATGACTTATGGTGACCATATGAATCACTGTGAATTGTTTGCAAGTCAGTCTTGATGCCCCATCCACATCTACTGGAGTCCCCAAAGAGATGTCCAGTGCAATGTGTGCTGCAACTTCTTGGGAACGGTTTTAGTTGATGCGGCCTGATGACGTGGACAAGGTGTTTGTGATGATGCGGCTAGCACCATGTCCTCTTGACCCTTGCCCTTCTTGGCTTATTAAAGCTTGCTGAAAGGGTCTGACCGAGTGGATCCAGGGTGTGGTCAATGCATCATTGTGGGAGGGAAGGTTCCAGCTGCCTTGAAAGAGGCGGTGATCCGACCACTCCTGAAAAAGCCCACCCTGGACCTATTGGTTTGTGACAACTACAGACCTGTTGCAAATACCCCCTTCTTAGGGAAGGTGATTGAGAGGGTTGTGGCGCAGCAACTGCAAGCACTCTTGGATGAAACAGATTATCTTGACCCATCCCAGTCTGGGTTCAGGCCTGGTTATGGGACTGAATTGGCCTTGGTCACCCTGATGGATGACCTTTATCGGGAGAAGGACAGGGAGAGTGCGACCCCTTTATTCTTACTTGATCTCTCAGTGGCTTTTGATACCATTGACCATGGTATCCTTCTGGGTTGACTTGGTGAGATGGGTATTGGAGGCACTGTTTTACAGTGTTTCCGATCCTATCTCCAGGGTCACTTTCAGAGAATAGCATTAGGTAACTGTCTTTCGACCCGCTGGCAGTTGTGCTGTGGGGTGCCGCAAGGTACCATCATTCTGTTTAACATCTATATGAGGTCCTTGGGAGCAGTCATCAGGAAATTTGGGGCAAGGTATCAGCAGTATGCTGATGATACCCAGCTCTATTTCTCCATAACATCTGAATCAGGAGAGGCAGTGCAAGCCCTGAACCGCTGCCTGGACTCGGTGGTGGGCTGGATGAGGGCCAATAAACTCCTAGCAAGATGGAGGCATTGTGGGTTGGTGGCTCTCGAGTTTGGATAATTGATCAGTTGCCTGCTTTGGATGGGGTCATACTCCCTTTGAAAGAGCAGGTCCATAGTCTGGGGGTGCTCCTGGATCCATCTTTGTCGCTAGAGGCCTAGCTGACCTCAGTGGTTAGGAGTGCCTTTTACGAGCTTTGGCTGGTGAGACAGCTGCGGCTGTTTCTGGACCACAGCAGGAAAGATAGGTGGAGCATGCGGGTGGGCACCACGGACTCTGGACAGGCTGGTACCCAAGGTCCTAGTCATGTCTGGCACTGGCACTGGTTGGTAGCATAGGGTCTGATGATAAAATCCATAGGTTTCCCTGCTGTAGAGCACCAATGCCAATAGGGCAACCTGGATTCCTCAGTTTGTGGATATGGCATAGCAAATAGAAAACGGCTGTTTGAAGTTTCTGGAGTGTCTATATAGCTTTGACCCTGCAAATCTGTTTCTTCAGCAGATTACACAGTTCCTTTTCTTACTGCTCAGTGGAGTACAAATATAGTAAGCTGTTGAATGTGGTAAAATGTGTCTTCTTGTGAAATTATGAGTTTTTATCCAAGCCTTATGTCTTTTACAGTGCCTATCTGTATTCTGAAAATGAAGTTAAACATAGTTTATTGATCTTCAATGTTTCTTTGATTGGATTTGTTACTTTTAAGGGCTGGTTGATCTTCAATGTTTCTTTGATTGGATTTGTTACTTTTAAGGGCTAGCTGACACTTTCATCTTGATTACTTGATGACTGCAGTATTACGTGATAATTTTCCTCTGTGAATAAACCATCATGTATCAAATGCCTCAGGCTGTCTGCAAATAATCAGAAACCCTGCTTTTTTAGGTTTTCTGATCACATGGAAAGAACTCTATAAGTACAGTTGTTCATAATAGAGGCTCTTCCAGATTTTACAAAGAATGAGTGGAGATCAGACATACAATTACTCTCCCCTACTCTCCCCATTCACATAATGTCTGAAAAGGGCTGGAGTGTCGAGTAATGGATTTGCAGGTTTGAACCAGTCCTAAGAGATTTATCTTTCTGTGTGTTTGAATGTAGTAGGGGTTGGATCCACATTTAGTCATGTCTAGCATAGATCCATTGAATTCAATGGAACTTGATCAACTTAAGTCTTGTTGATTTTAGTGGGTGTATTCTAAGTAGGGATGGAGGAGAAATTTGTTTCAGTTCTCTTTTAAAGCTGAATCTATCAAACTTGCACTTTCTGAAACAATATGAAAAGTGAAACATAGCCACACTTCAAAGTTCACACTTATCTAAATTTTGTGATGCAGTTCTCCAACCAAACAAAAATGCATATATTAGGGGAAATTGTCATAAAGATGTATATGTTAGTGAAAATAACATACAAAAATTCATTATTAGGAGAAATTGCTTGCAAAACTGTGTACATTAATAAAATTGCATACAAATTGTGTTTATTAGGAGAAAGTACTAAAATGCTGAAGAATTTTCATGGTTTTTTTTTCAACACATACACACACACAACTAAACAACAAAAAAGCTCCTCAAAGTAGGAAACATTCTCTGTTGCTTCTCTGGTTACCTAGGAGGGAGCTCTGAGCATGCCCAGAATCATCATATGATTCTGATTTAGGCTAAGGCTACCACATGGAGCTACCACATGGAGCTATTCTTCAGACAGTCCAGTCTCCTCTTAATCTGCTATACTAGCTGTTCTAACAACAGATGGACTGTTCAGATTTGTTTGTTGGGAGATTATACAACAATGAGCAGGGTGCTTATAGATCTTACTGTTCATCATTTGTTCATTCCACACTTTCCCCCATCATTTTCCTAAATGTAAAAAGTCTATTTCTTTTAAAAAGTGTATTTGTTGCACTAGGGTGACAGAGCACTTTGATCCACTTTAATTGTGCAAACTGAAATTTCCCATTATGTGCTTGAATTCCTCTTGCAAAGTACTGTCAGCCTAGAGGCACCCATACACATGCTCTTTTTAATTCACACTGTATATGTGCATGAATACCTGAGTTGAAAAATCTCATGAGAAGTGGTTGTAAGTGATGTGAAGTTACTTCCAACTGCTGAAGAAGCAAACCAACATTCATTTTGTTAAAAATTAAAAACCTTTTACAACTTAAATATGACACAATATAACATCTTGAAAACATTACATACATCTATTGGATCATGTCTTTGTTATTCCAGGACTCAATAAAGAACATCCACTTTATCTCAAATACGTTTGTTCCTTGTCATCTTTCCTTTTGTTGTTGTTGCTATATGCCTTCAAGTCAATTATGACTTATGGCGACCCTATGAATCTTTATATAGAGAGAGAGGTATTCAGAGGTGGTTTACCATTGCCTTCCTCTAAACCTACGGCAGCCGGTATTCCCAGGTGGTCTCCCATCCAAGTACTAACCAGGCCTGAACCTGCTTAGCCTCCAAGATCAGATGAGATTGGGTATGTTCAGGGTAGTATGGCCGTAGGCCATCTTTCCTTTACCCACAGATAATTAGTCAGTTTAGCCATTGCAGTATATCCATATTTTCCCCATATTATTGTTGGTGTAACCACCAGTTTCCAATACAATGCATAAAGAACTTTGCATAAAACTATGGGAAGCAGTCTTACATGCAGAAGGTCCCAAGTTTAATCCTTGGGATCTCCAGGTTGCTGTGGGAAAGACTCGCTATCTGAAGCCCTGGAGAACCACTGCTAGTCAGTGTAGATAATACTGAGCTAGATAGTCCAATGGTCTGACTCAGTATAAGGCAGCTTTCTATGTTCCTGTGTTTTCACTGCTATAAGCATACATGAAATGTCCTTGTGCTGTCTCCTCCTCCTTCTCTTCATTGTATGAAAATGTGATATGTCCAATTGAGGGGGGGGTTCCGGTCCCGGTCCCGGTAAGACGCTTTTTCTCCAGCTCGATATCTTTCCTCCCTTAGCTCATAATTTTCAAACCCTTTAACTCTAGTAGCTTCATGGAAATAGAGACGGCATGAAGTTTAAAGACTTGGTGATTTTCCCAGCACTATAATCTTCACTTCAAAGCCTAAACATAGCTGTATTTAAGATATCAAACTGACTTCCTTAAGCAGAACGTATAACTAAGGAGCAAGAAAAATAGGACACTGAAGCGAAATATCTATGTCCATGCCTTAGAACATCTAAATAAACACTATATTCTTAGGACTAATTCATAAACCCCTTTACTATCAGAGCGGAAAGTTTATTTACTTACCTTGTGATTAACGCAGCCATCCAAATGGACCGAATTGTGCTACTGCTGTCCATTTTAAGGCTTATGCTGATGATTACACAATGATCTTTACCAGGAAAAAATGCCAGGAGTTAGGCATCTCCTTGGAGGAAGGGAAAATCCCCCCTGAATCAGCTCAACCCAAGATAATCCAACCTTTCCTACCAAATTCTACTTCTCCTTACCCTCCGGACATATCAATAAATAACTCAAATGACCATCCACAGCTGACTAACCTTTATGACTGGTCATTAGACCACCAATTAACCATCAACCCACTTAAGGAGGATACCGGCACTAAAAGCCTCGCTGAAGAACTTCAGGATGCAGGCTTTGGCTGCATCCCAACACAGAAGGACGAAGAGTTTCCCTCTGAAATTTTAACTATAGATGATACTAATGTACCACAAGATTCCAGGACTGCCTCTTCAGAGAACTACCCCAAAATTAATCCTTCAACACAGCAGAGCCTGGAAGGCTTGAACTTGCTGTCGTTAGGATGGGGAATAGCTGTAACAGAAGAACTTAATTTGATAAAAGCTTACATAACCAAAACGAACAGTCTACTTACCACTCTGACTAACTTTATGGGACTATTCCTGACGGAGAAACAAATCTCCCCCAACTCCACCTCAGTCACCCAAGATTCTCGAGACTCCTTGACAAGGAAACCAAAATCGAAAGTTAAAAACATTAACTCATAACACCAGACTGCCCGGAGAGTTAACAAAATGAAGAAAACAAAGAACATAAAGAACTTAAAGCCTGCCTTAACAAAGAAAATGAATTTTAACCCCTTATTTAAGATACTAGATGCTTCAACTAATTCTCACCATTCCCTTCCACAAGATTGTAAAACAAAAACAGTTACAAAAAATACTTCTCTCCATTTAAATAAGTCTAGCCCCTTACTGGGGAATGCTAATTTTCTAAGAGAGCCTTGTTCTGAAAAGTCCGAACATGGAATCAGGATCCCGGATATTAACAAACCCCTAGGCGCTCACAGACTTTTGGACAACCACTGTAACGTTTCAAATTGGAATTTACAACTCACAAGAGACAAACTAGCAGTAACCTTTCTAACTTCGTCGTTGGAACAGAGGTCAACTACATCGATAAAACAACTTTTTGAATCTTACCTTAAACTTTATCTCCCGAACATCTCATCTAACAACTGCGTCAAGCATGTGTCTCACTTCTATTTGCATTTTCCGGAAAGACACACCATCATTACCTTTCAATCGATACACATTGCTGAATGGATTTACAAAATCAGGGAAGACTTTTACACTCATGGTATCCGGATACAACGCTACTTTGTAAACAAGGCTTCCCCTAATTCACTTTTTAACCATTCCTTTTCACAATTAAGGAAAGAAACATCCTGGTCTCAGCTATCCCCCGCTAGACAGAGTACTCAAGTGAATAAGGCCTCTCTTAATTCATCCCTTAATCATCCCTCTTCACATTCAAAGAAAGAAAGATTTTGATCTCAGTCACACACCCCTAGAAAGAGTAACCAGAAATACTCCACCCCTACTAACCCCTTGTCCCAAGCCCAATTTCAGTCTTGCTGGTCGGAGGCTCCAGACTACGAAGACCTCCCCCTCCCCCTCCCCCTCCCCCTCCCCCTCCTAATAAAGCACTGTTCTGATCCGAACAGAGCTGACCCCCTCCCATGTAATAAATAAAAACAGGTCTATAACTGATGCTAAGGAAAGCGAGCTACTTAGACCCCAAAATTACGACCCGATTCCGGGAACAGCTAAGCAAACAACCAGTGCCTCTTGGCTCGCGATGCATTATCTATATCCTGAAGAATTGGGTTCCCCAACTAAAAGCCAAACGATAAAATTAAATCTTTCCCCAGGTTCAACACAAGCTACTGGAGTATCCTCCAATGTTAGTACATTAACTCCAATAATTCATATCATCACTCCACGTTGTGATTCCTCTTAGACGTAACCACTAAAACAAACAGCTTATTATTTAATCCCAGCCCTGGGTTTAGCCCTAATCCCACATTTATCATGATGAAGGACCCCCTTTCTCCATATGATTATGAAATATAGCCAGCGGGAAAAGTACTATGCGATACATAACTTCACGTTTGTTATGCATTTTAATCTTGAAGATTTTTAAGGTCCTAGTATGTCGGAATTCCAAATATGTATTTTATAACCCTTCTTTTTGTAATTAATCCTGTTATATGGGCCTTTGGCCGCAATAAAGATTGATTGATTGATATGTCCAATTTTAGATTCAAAGTGATGGTATATTTACTTTTTGAAAGGATACCAGACCAAACCTTTGTTACCAGTGGACATGACTATCTTCAAGTAGCTGAAGGGCTGTCACATAGAAGAACACAAAGACCCAGAGGGAGAGACTAGATCTAGTGGGCTTATGTTGTACTAGGCAATAAGCTGGTGGCTCCATATCAGTGGGGCAGTGAAATCCACTCTGGATTTTAGTCTGAACTTTCAAGGAGCTGTCCAAGGTGCTAAAGCACCAGCCACCACTGATACTAGGGTAGATTTTGGTTGACTTTTAGGAGAAACTTCTTAGCAATAAGAGCAGTTTGACAATGGAACCAATTACTTACTAAGAGACTAGTGGGTTTTCTCTTTCTGTAGGCAGAGACTGGGCAGCCAGATCCTCTAGCTATAGATTCCCTGCATTGGACAGAGAATTGGACTATCACCTATCCAACATTCCCATTCTTCTAGCTCAAGAAACATACATTAGCCGAATGGAACTTTCCCCTCGTCTCCCCTGCAGCCACTCCACACCCCCAAAATCAGCTCTGTAGTGTTGGAAGCCCCCCCCGAACATTCTGCTCAGAGGCACATGTTACCAAATTCTTCCAAGCTACACAGCAAGTGGATTGGACTGTGAAAGACCAACCGAAATGGTGTTTGCATTTTGACAAATTTGTAGAGCAGTACAATATCTCAGAGAGGAGTTCAGGTCTCCTGCTCCCCTGGTGCATTCGCTATAGCTGCCCAATTTCCCTGCTTTTTAAAGTTTGATAAAATAGCTGTGGGCTATAGGTACGTTCTTAAACCGCAAGTTTTTTGCCTATTAGTGAATTAGTGGGCAGGGGAGGAGGAAGGGAGAGGAGAGGGGAAAAGCAGGTCTGATCATTTGCATGCTTATTTTCAATGGGATTTACTCCTATGCAATCTTGGTTAGGATAGGAAAAACTGACCATGGGGGAGGAGGAATGGGAGTGGGAAGGAGCGTATTGGAGGGGGCAAAGGAAGGGGGAGGGGAGGGGAGGAGGGGGAAGGGGGAAGAGGGGATTAGAAGGGGATGGGGAGGGAGGGGCAAAGGAAGGGGGAGGGAAGGGGCAAGAGGAGGGGATAGGAGGGAGGAGAAGGGAGGGTGGGTTTGATCATTTGCATACTTTTTGAGTTCAATGGGATTTATTTCTATGCAATCATGTTTGAAAATGGAAATGGACTGCCTTCAAGTCAATTCCCACCTATGGCGACCCTTTGAATAGGGTTTTCATGGTAAACGGTATTCAGAGGTAATTTCACCATTGCCTTCCTCTGAGGCTGAGAGGCAGTGACTGGCCCAAGGTCACCCAGTGAGCTTCATGGCTGTGTGGGGATTCGAACCCTAGTCTCCCAGGTCCTAGTCCAACACTGACCCAGGGAAGGGGCAGGGAGTTGGAGGAGAGGAGATTGGGTGGGTGGGCACTGGGCAGAAGGGAAGCTCCTTTCCTTTCCAAAAGGAAAACATTGTAAACAGAATCATTCTTTTTCAGGCTTTCCCCCACCTTTTTATTCTACAGCAGGCACATGTAGCCTCCTACCAAATTTAAACCAAAGTTTTCTCTGGCCACATCCACACCAGGCCTTTATTTCACTTTGAACAGTCATGGCTTCTCTCAGAGAATCCTGGGAAGTGTAGTTAGTGAAGGGTGCTGAGAGTTGCTAGGAGACGCCCTGTTCCCCTCACAGACCTTCAATCAGAGTGGCTGACTGTTAAACAATTATCTCAGGGGAATAGGAGTCTCTTAGCACCCTTCACAAACCACACTTCCCAGGATTCTTTGAGGGAAGCCATGACTGTCTCACATGAAATCAAAGTCTGGTGTGGGTGTGGCCCCCTGATTAGCTAAGCTCAGCAGCTGTGAGGCTTTTAGAACTCTGACAGTTAGTTCTTACTGAGCATGCTCTGCGTTATCAATGGGTTCCAGCCAAAATTTATTAAATTAATTAAAAATCAGCCAGGCATTTAAAAAACTTTTAAACGGCAGAAGATGAAGGTCAGAGTATGGGGCAAGGTCAGTATTAGGATTGCAGGTACTCTGTGAATATGGCTGATTTTTAATGAATTTCAACAGATTATGAGAACTCTCAGAGAAAAAAGTTTAAAAGGGCTCTGAGGTTTTTTTCTCTCTTTTTACACTTTGAACTGTCTATTCTCCATGAATGTTTTGTGTATCGCCATGAAAATTGACAGGATTGTTAAGCAAGCATTTCTGAGTTCAGGACTCTAAGTTTTGTAAGGTTTTGTTTTGAAATGAGCTTATGGGAAGCCTCAGAATGGCATGGGAGTATTTTCAATTTAACATTGCGGAATGTGAAAAATCCCCGCTGGCTATAGTGTACAGCCACTCTCATGGCTGTATAATTAGCCGAATGGAACTTTCCCCTCGTCTCCCCTGCAGCCACTCCACACCCCCAAAATCAGCTCTGTAGGGTTGCAAGTCCCCCCCCCGATCATTTTGAAGGCTCACAGAAGGAGGAGAGAAAACAGACATGCTGCTGCACCAGTGGACCTCTGCCAGTGCTGCTCTGAATACAACCCTCCAGCTCAGAGATTTTGTGACCACTGCACGTGATTTCGATACAATGTCCACAATGTCCACATCTGCATTGCCCCCCCCACCATTTGCATTGCATTTCCTTTACAGGGAAATAAATGGGGAGGAATAACATAATGACAGTGTAATTATTTACATAATGTTTGTAATTAATTACAAAAATTGTGTAAGTTATGTAATTTCACCACAGTGGAGAGCAGTAGTGTAGTGGCAAATTTAGAAGTGCAGGGTCCCTTCATGATAGTCACCACCATGCCCCCCTTTTTTTGCTGCTGAGTTGAGAATGAGATCCTTGTTAACACCTTCTTCCACAACAAAAGATGTCCCTAGGAGCTGATCAGCATGAAAAGGAGGGGAGTATTAGCCACTACAAAGAGTTTTCTCAGTGGCTGACTTACCTCCTTTCACTCTGATTGGTTCCAGTCAACAGGAAAGGACAAGGAAGCATGTTAGACTCTTCTCATGCCTCTTTTATGCTGATTGGCTCATAGGATGCTGGAGATATAGGGACCCTACTGAGACCCAGTTTCCAAGAAAGTATGGGTTCTAAGATCCCCCGAGTCTCTAGACGACCGCACTCCTAGTGGAGAGTGAGACAAAGAACCATTTTTGGTGGTGAACGGCAGCAGTTCAGTTACAGGGCAGAATGGGAAATGGTGCCGCCTTACATCCTTGCACTAACTCTTTCAAAGTATTCTCATTGGGAACAGTACCCTAAGATTTTGGTTGCGACATATCTCTGGCTGCATCCAATCACAAGAGCATGTATGAAACACCATGCAAACACTCATAGGATGATGGGTCAGGTACCATATATTGTGGACTTTTGAACCAAGTGTCAGCTTTCGGTTTGACAGCTAATATGCTGCGTTCCAAAAAGGTTCCTTTGCAGATGTTGCTGTGGTGTTTATGACATAATATCTCTTCCCATCACAGTCAGATAACTGAAAGTGACCATCAATACAGAATGAAAGGAAAGCACTTGCATGTGTGATTTCGTGGGGGAAATAAGTCAAGTATCACATGTCGAAAAACTTGGCTAAATATTAAACCTGACTATGTCTTGATGTAATCCCAGGAGGATTCATGTACAGATGTTGTTAGGGCATTTACAATATACACACACATGCACGCACACACACAAACACACACACACATTATCCCTTCTCTCTGAACTGAATCGAAGCCGGGCCATAGATATCCAAGCTCAAGATCTCTGTGGCACAGGTTCCTCGAACGATTTTCATAAACACTTCCTAAATGTTTTATGAGCCATGAAAACAATTGGGGGAAACTGTGCAGCCACATAAAGGTCATATGCTAAGTACATTGCTGGAAAACTATTGGGAAGGATTGGGAACTAGAGTTCACTATGACAAATGTTGCGGACCTAAGACAAGAGTCCCTACCTTTACATTTCCTGCTGTAGTTCTAAACATCTGTGTTATACTCTGCAGTACTCCTACACACACACACACACACACACACACACACACACACACACACACAAATATGCATGCAGCGCTGTGGAGTACGTATTTCAGTCACCAAACACGTGTCTTAATTCTCATTCTTTAAATTCAGGGCCATAAATCATAGCACTTGAGAGGAAAAAGAACATGGATCACTGGAGTCTGTAATTCCACCCCCACCCCTGCTGTTTCTGGTCTAGATTACAGACATGTTGTTGTTAAAATCAATTCTTTTTTTCTTTTCTTTTTTTAAAAACACATTTGCTGAATTAGCTGATTTATGGCTTGCAATTTCCGTAAATGCCTTCAGCTATAATGCTCTCAAACTGCTGGGATTTTGCTGTCTTGTTTTGCACTGCGCATGACTGCTCCTTGATGTGGCCATCTGAGAGTGAAGACACGGCTTAACAATCTATAACGTCCCCCATATAAAAGGTGCTGCCTGAGATCAAATGTTAGCTGAAGCAATAGAGTAATTACAGTGCAGAAAGAACTGAATTCTGCAAGGTGTTGAGCTTCACCAGCGAGGTGCTGAATGCTGGGCTATCGCTGAGGTTTGTGGGAGATGAAAGGGCTTAGTATCTTGTTGGAGGCCTTTGATATGAAACTGCATTTTAACTAGATTTTCTCCCCATTCCTGGAAAGCTGTGTTACAATGTTGTTGCAAAACAGACTCTTAGATTCAGCATCATCCTGGTCAACCATATGGGGGAAAATCTTGGCGGCTTCCTGTCAGCATCTGTTCTCACGCAGCATCCACACTGTTCTCACTAAGGTTGCCAGGTCAGATGCATCCCAAACCCTGAGATTTTGGGGGTGGGCCCAAGTGATGTCATGGGAGTGGGTCCAAGTGATGTCACGGGGCGGGCCAAGGGATGTCATTAAGCATGATACCTTAAGCATCAACCACAGTTGCTTGGTGCATACAATTCAAACAAAAACATTTCTCTGATTGGAAATTAAGATGGAAATCTTAGCTAAATGAGGGCATTTCTAGGTCCAGCTGACGTGACAGAATTAGTGTTGCCAGGCTCAGGGCCTGGAGAATGATCCTGTATCTTTAAGAGAAGAGAAAATTCAGCCAAGTGCAGGTTTTCTTGCAACACTGTAATGGGAAAAATCACAGGGTGAAATTCTCCCTTCCCCCTGCACAACTTTTAAAGATACGAGAGACCTCTTGGAGGCTGGGCCTGACAACTAAGAGGTCTTCTGTATCTTTAAAAATGTGAATTCTCTTTTACCACCATTGGTCAAGAAACAAACCGCCATGCAAACAACAAGGTGCATCATCAGTGGGTTTGCAGAGCTTGGAAAAGTTACTTTTTTGAACTACAACTCCCATCAGCCCAATCCAGTGACCGTGCTGGCTGGGGCTGATGGGAGTTGTAGTTTTAAAAAGTAACTTTTCCAAGCTCTGGACTTTAAGGGGGTTGAGCAGAGCGCATGGAACCACTACTGTTGCTTCTATGGATGAAAGGGAGTGAGGATAAAGGTAAATGAAATGCAAATAGAAAAAGAAAAAGAAAAGACAGTGATGATTTCCTAAATACAATACCATACCAACCACAACAAGATTCCTATGAGTAAGGCAGAAAACTCAGCATCCCACAACCAGTCAGGATTCTAATCAAAAACCAAAACTAAAAAAATCCTGGCAGCCAGTTAGCCAAGGTCACAGAAATCCCCATGCAGCACAACCTGACTTGGGGGCTGCAGTTAGTGCAGAATGCTGTGGCACGATTGCTGACATGAGTGAGACCCTATCAGCACATAAAATCTCTGCTCTGAAATCTGCACTGGTTGCTGATTTGCTACCAGGCCAAGTTCAAGGTGTGCTTTCCATGTTATAGGTTCCACATAGTCCTTGTTCTGCTCTTGTAAGAAATCAGTCCTTTGGTGTGGCAGCACCTATGCTTTGGAACTCCCTGCTTATTGACATTAGCAGATGCCTTCAATGTACGCTTTTTGGAACCTGCTAAAACATATTTGTTTAGGTAAGCCTACCCAGGCATGTAGAAGCTATTATGTTTTTATCTATTTTTTTAATTCAAGATAAAGTAAAAGTACAAAATGTTCCAATTCAATTACATAGAAGCATTACAAAATAAAGCAACAACAACAGCAAAAACAAAATATGAAATGAACAAAAGTAATAATAGGTAATTATTAAGGTTAACTTCTTACCCCTTCATATTTAAGCATAATAATATAATACAACAGTTTCCTATATTGAGGTAAATAAATTAAATGGAGCTATTTCATCTATCACTTTATCATTCCAGAACTGTATAAATAAAGCCCATTTTTAATCTATTTTAACTCATTGTTGGTTTTATTATTTTGAAATTTTTGAACACCTGTCTTTAACTGCTTTTGCCAATAATTTTGTTTTAATTCTTTCTGTAAACTGCTTTGAGCTTTTTACAATAAAGTGGCATATAAATGTTGTAATTAAAATACATAAATAAATTTTAGAGTCACCATGGCACTTTGGTCTCTTTCCATTTTTAGGAACAAAGGAACCTCCCTTATACTGACTCAGGCCATTTGGTGCTATCTAGCTGAGTACTGATGACATGGACTAGAGTTGGCTCTCCAAGATTCCAGGCAATAGTCTTTTCCAGAGATTGAATTTGGGACCCTTGCATGCAAAGCATTCGCCCTACCACTGAGCTACAACCCTTCCCCTGTTTAAAAAATATCTTTTAGAATTGTTCTTTTCAATTCACTAATGAATGCACATCATACCGAGTGCAGATTCACACAATTCATTCAACGCACATTCAACACATATTTGAAGCACATGAATCACACCACAGAATCATGGGAACTATAGCTTGTTAAGGGTTGTGGGAACTATAACTGTGAGGAGGAAACTACACTTCCCAGGATTCTTTAGGGGAAGATGTGATTTAAATGCAAGTTGGATGTGCTTTAAACATATTGTGGGGTTCTACTTAATAAACTTTGCCTGCATGTAAATCGTTTTAATTATTTTTTTTTAATGGAAATGAGCTATAAAGTTTACTGGGTGACCATGGGCTACTCACCATCCCTCAGCCTAATTTGCCCCTCAATATGAAAACAACAGAGGGGAACCATGAACACCCCAAGGAAGAAGGGCACACTGAAAATGTAAGAGGAAGTAATACTGTACAACCATAGTGTGAAATCAGATACTTATGGGGACATAATATGATGAAATATTATGTAAGCATGACTATCAAATATGTTTATTATTTACACAACCTGTAAAGATATTTATAGTGCAATCCTACATTTGTTTACTCAGAAGCAAGTCCCAATGTAGTCAGTGGGGCTTACTCAAACAGGGAAGCGTGCAGAGAACTCCAACCTCAAGTGATAAGGAACTTCATTCACCCAACCCAAAATTCAGAATCATGCCACTTTAAGCTGTTTTGCAACTGTTTATACTTGTTTATATGGTTATTGGATTTTAAAGGGATTTATTTCTTATTGTGAGCTGCTTTGGTTTCCAGTCTGCAACCCTACCTCACAGGGTTGTTGGAAAGACTCCATACACACACACACACTGGAGATGTAAAAATACATACACCCCATATAATAGTTTATTGTCAAAAACCAGTTAGTCATTGCAGAACATTTAAAAATAAAATAAAATCAGTATTAGTTTCCTACATAATAACAGCAGTGATATCTATGTAAGCCCTGCCTAATGGCTTTAAAAATAGGATTGGAGGGAGAGAGAAGATTTACAACACCAATACAATTCTTTGCTATGTTCACTCAAAAGTCCCATGAATTTACAGCACAATCCTAACCATGTTTACTCAAAAGTAAATCCTATTGAATTCAGTGGGGTTTACTCTGGGTATGTGGAACTAGCATTGCAGCTTTACTCCCAGAAAAGCAAGTACTGGATTATTGGGAAGGTTTTCAAAACAGTGCCCTCTTCAACAGCTCAGGAAAACTTAAACTTGTTTGACTCCTGCACACAAGAGAGAAAAAGACTGAAACCTATATACTTACTCAATTGATGAGATTTTCAGAAAACCAGGAAAGAACAATTTTTCTGACTTGCAAAGGGCTCTAGTTACTGCCCTGTCAATCACAACCCTGACTTCACTTATTGGCTACAAACCTGAAAAGGCGGGATTAGAGCAGCCAGCTACGAGCTCATTTAACTGAAGTTGTGGCATGGGCAGCTGACATTTTGGTGTATATCTCGGGAACCAGACCACCTAGAAATTTAATTTTTATTTTTCAATGAAAGCTGAGAGTTTTGAGATTAAGATGACTCACTCAGAGAGCACCTCAAAAATCTGGAGTCTCTGGGTGAAAACCGGACACCTGGCAACCCTAGTTCTCACATAGGTGACTGTGAGAACAGGGTTCTGGACAAGATGGGCCTTTGGTCTGATCCAGCAGGGCCCTTCTTATGTTCTGTCTCAACTGCCTGTCAACTGCAATCCAATTATAGGTACTAAGTGCAATACGAGAGGCAGACACATAAAATCTAATCAAATGAAGGTTGCTATACAAATAAAACTAGAAGCCTCTTTCCCAGAAGCGCGTGGGAATACTCAGAAAACAAACAAAAATCAGAGCAAATCATTGGTTAAAACCAGTGCAGTTTTTAAAGGTTTTGTCCACCATCTTGATTCAAAATGATGCCCAATTGTATCCAAACATAAACAAAAACCTGTTCCTTGATATCAGGAACCATCATGGAAAATTTTGTTACAATATCTTGAGAGGTGTCCAAATGCACAGTAAACAAACAACTTTCCAAAATATATAGCGGATAAATAATAAAAGTGATTCAAGGAGCTGTGTTAGCTGGAACTGGGGGGGGGGGAGAAAGTTGAATCTAAAGATGTGTGCAAAAGCCTCCTGAAAAATCTTACAGAAACCATTGTCACATTCCACAGAACTCCTGCAGATACAAGAACCCCTTGAAAGATTTGCCTGTATTTATTAACATTGTTTTAACCACCCTCAAAACTCCTAGAGAAGCTTTGCCTATATAAAGCAAATGATATACTTCAGATTTTGGTTTAGCCATCTAATAGTTGTATGTGGCATCATCATGCTATGCTTTATGAACACGTTGATTCTGATTTCAGAAGGCTCCCCTTCTTCCATCCTGCCTACCCATTCCCAATAATAGGTGCCACGTTCAAGCAATGTATATTCTAATGAAATCCCCATCTAGTAGCCATTATTGTCTGGAGAAGCTGAATGTATGTGAGAAGTAAGGATGAAAGGATCTGTCAATTTCGGTTCTCTCAGTTTCTCATTTACTAATCTTCAATAAATAAATAAATAAATAAATAAATAAATTCAGTTCTCCACATTTTTGCAGCAAGATTTTTTTATAAAAACGTTATGAAAATTCTTCATTTTAGAGCTAATTTCTCCTAATAGACACACTTTTGTGGGCAGTTCCGATTAATGTACACATTTTTGCAAGCAATTTCTCCTAATATAATGCATATGTGTATGATTTCATGAATATATTTATGTGCACTTTCCCCTTATATATGCAATTTTGCAAACATTTGTTGGATGGAGAACTGCATTGCATAATATGAAAAAGTGTGAATTTTGAAGGATGGCTGTGTTTCATTACTCATATTGTTTTGGAGAGTGTGAATTTGATAGATTCAGCTTTAAATGCGAACTGAATCAAATTTCTCCCTCATCTCTAGTGAGAAGTAAGTCCTATTCAGAAGCATCTATTGAATCAACCCGTGAGCAGGGCCACTGACCAGATCTGCCCTGACACTGTGCAGGGCTGCTTGCCCTTCCCCCTGACATTCATATGTTCATAGCGGACATCTGCACTGTAAAGCAAGCTGGCTATAGTGCAAGTATGGGAAATTACCATTTTTCCATTGTACTTGACAGGAACCATAGCACAGGCATATTAAGTTGTCCTTCAAGTTATTTGGAACAGCTCCTGTAGGGGTAGTATATGAATGGTCATATGAAAGGCACACTTTATTTTCAGGGCTAGATTTTGGCATTTATTTATGTTGTCATTATCCCTTTTTTCAATTTTGTATGTAAGAATTTATGGGTAGTATTCTATGATAGTCCTACTCAGAGAAGACCCAATGAAGTTAATGGTAATGACTAACTTCTTATTATTCTTATTGTTATCATCATCATCATCATCATTTATTACTCACCCTTCACCCAAAGGCCCCAGGGTGGGTTACAACAATTTTGAAATATGTCATTAAAAACAATTTAAAAACAACCTAAAATCCCAAATCTGGGTGGGTCCCAAAAATACATGTCTTGGGTGTCAAAGGCCAGGGTAAAGAGGTGCATCTTCAGCATTCTCTGAAAGTTGTACAAAGAAGTTGCCAGATGCACCTCGGTGGGGACTCTGGGAGGGAGTTCCACAACTTAGGGGCCACCACAAAGAATGCCCTCTCCTGGGCCACCATCCCTGAGCTTCCAAGGAGGCAGAACTACCAAAAGGGCCCCCTCTGTTGATTTCAGTACCCAAGAGTGTCTGTAGGGAAGGAGGCAGTCTTTCAGATATTTGGGACTTTTGTTTAGGGCTTTAAACATTAGCATGAGCACCTTGAACTGGGCCCGGAAACGAATTGGCAACCAATGCAGCTGTTTTAAAACAGTTTATTATTTATTTGAGATCTAAAGGGAGCCCCAGCCAGCAATCTGGCTGCTGCATTTTGGACCAGTTGAAGTTTCTGAGTCATCTTGAAGGGCAGCCCCACATAGAGTGCATTACAATAATCCAATCTGGAGGTTACCAGAGCATGGAGTCCTGAGGCCAAGTCATCTCTGTCCAAAAGAGGCCAAAGCTGGCAAACCAGCTAGAGATGGAAAAAGGCATTCCTAGCCACTGAGGCCCCTCAGCTTCCAGTGACAATGTTGGATCCAGGAGCATCCCCAAGCTGCAGAGCTGCTCCTTCCAGGGGAGTGCAACCATATCCAGAACAGGCCGTCTCCTCATCTCCCAAACATGAGGACTCTGGACACATAATATCTCTGTTTTTTCAGATTCAACCTCAATTTGTTGGCCCACATTCGGCCCATAACTGCCTCCAAGCACCGGTTGAGCACTTCAACTGCCTCTCCTGATTCAGATGGAACAAAGAGATGTTGTGATGACCTCTGCATATTGATGACACCTCACTCCAAATCTCCTGATGACTGCTTTCAGCGGCTTCATATAGATGTCGAATAGTATGGAGAAGAAGATGGAACCCTGCAGAACACCACAGGACAGCTCCCATGGTGCCAGACAGTAACCTCCCTTAACTACTTTTTGGAAGTAGCCCTGGAGGTATGAGTGGAACCACTAAAGCACAGAGCCCTCAACCCCCACCTCCTGAGATGCTCCAGAAGGATAATTTAGGTTCATTCATTTCAATGCATGTACTCTGAGTAGGACTTAGTTGAATACAGCCTATCTATCTATCTATCTATCTATCTATCTATCTATCTATCTATCTATCTATCTATCTATCTATCTATCTATCTATCTATCTATCTATCTGGTGTGATACACATACATAAATTTTGACATATTTCATTTATTTATTTATTAAATTAATATTCCACCCTTCCTCCTGAAGAAGGCCAGGACAGCAATCTAATATGTTGTAATTTATTGTTTTATCTGTTGTAATTATCCCAATGCACTATTATAATAATAATAATAATAATAATAATAATAATAATAATAATAATAATAATAATAATAATAATTATGCATATAGTGACTTAAAGCACAACATAAGTAACAAACAAAAGAAGCTGTCCCCTGCCCCAAATTGACTGTAAGCTGCTTGGGACAGAGACCTGCTTTTTTCTTTTTTCTTTTTGGTAAAAGGCAGCAAAGGGAGAGGAAAGGGAGATGCAAGAGCACAGTAGATGACTGTATCATAATTTTGCAAATAATTCCAGCTTGGCTTACATTGTAATGAAGTTACTTGCAAGATGTGAGTCTGGTGATTCTGAGAGTGGTGCAACTCACCCTGAAGGATCTTCCTCTGAAATTCCAAATGCAGTATTTTTAAAAAGTGTCCATCAGTGTTAAGTTCAATATACTGAAGCATCTATCAGCTTGCTTCAGTCAGCAATAACAATGGGGGTGGTAGAACCTATTACACAGGAAGTGTCAGATCCAGGCAAGACTGGTTTCCACCAAGTGTTTCGTGTTCAAGTCATGCCAAAAAATGTTGTTATATGATATACCTGTCCAAAAAGCAGCCCTCTCTGCACAGCTGCAGCATCACTAGCCACCAAAACAGCTTTTGATGGCATCAAATGGGAATAGGCTTCATGTGCACAAATTGATTCAATTGGACTTGCTTTTCATTGCTTTAGATACGATTCCGCACACAAATCAATCTGTCAGCAAACAATGAAAGATAGGTGATAAATGCTGCTTGGAGGGGCAGCGTTGCCTGCTGTATCACGATGCTATATTTGTCTTGGCCTTTAGGAACATAACTCAGGCACTTTGAAAACCAACACATGTAACAGAGATGGAGACAAATGAAGTGGGATTTAAGCGATCAGAGTGAACTCTCTTCAAAAAACCACAGGCTTTGTCCCAACACACTCATGGTTGTCTGGAATATTTCTTTGTCATCTTAAAGGAAAGAAGCAAGCATGGCCAATGGGATGTAGATACTGACATCTCTTCTACTGGCACTTGAGGGTTGCCAGGTTCCAGCGGTGGCTGGAGGCTCCATGTCATTGGGGCAGTGGAATCCACTCCGGGTTTTAGTCCAAACTTTCAAGGAGCTGTCCAAGGTGCTTTAGCTGCCACAGCCAGGTTCAAATCTCCTTGGAAGCCATACCTTCTAGTCTGGAAGCACTATCCCATGAGTAGGGCCAGTGAAAAAAAATGAGGTTTCATTTGCACTTGAATTCGCACTTCCTGAAACAATATGCAAACGTGAAAAGAAGCTATCCCTCAACATGTGCACTGCTCTGAATTTTGTGATACAGTTCTCCCACCAAAAACCATGTATACAAATGCATGCACTAGGGGTAAGTGTGCATTAAAATGCATATATTTATGAAAATAACCTACAAAAATGAATCATATTAGTGGAAATTGCTTGGGAAAATATTTGTACTAGGAGAAATGTGCACTAAATAGTCTTTGCTAAAATGTTCATTTGGACTTTTGACTTAAAAAAAATCAGAAACTGATGCAAGCTATGGATTGGAAAAATGAGAAACTGAGGAAACCAGAACTGACAGATTCATCCATCTCTATCTCTAAGTAGACATGTGTGGAAATCTGCCGTTGTTAACAGTAATGAGGGAGAAATGCAAGCATGCATTCATCCTGCAGTTAGTGCAAATAAGAACAATGGGCACAAATGGGAGTCCCATTTGGGGCTTCCGGTATTTGTTCCATTCATGGCTAGTGATGGGTGAATATAGCCGTTTCAGTTTCTCTGGATTTCTAATTTTTCCAGTCCACATTTCCACATCACTTTGCAGTTTTTTTTTAAAAAAAATCAACATTTTAGTTTGAATTTCTCCTAATATATCATCTTTGTACACACTTTTGCCTGATATACACATTTTGCAAAGCAATTTCCCTTAATATAATAGATTTTTGCCTCTTATTTTCATAAATATATGCATTTTTATGCACACCGTGCCCTAGAATATGTATTTTTGTACACATTACTTTGCTGGAGTACGTTACGGCAAAATCTGGAGAAGTGCAAATTTCAAACGATGTCTTTGTTTCAGTTTGCATACTGTTTTGGAAAGTGCAAATTAGATCATCATGGAATTATGGAATAGTAGAGTTGGAAAGGGCCTGTAAGGATTCCAACCCCCTGTTCAATGCAGGAATCCAAAGCACACCTGACAGGTGGCTGTCCAGCTGCCTCTTGAAAGCCTCCAGTGTTGGAGAGCTTCCCGCCTCCCTAGGTAACTGGCTCCATTGTCATACTGCTCTAACCATTAGGTTAGAGCAGGTTAGGTTAAATGCGAATCACATTTCTCCCCCATCCCTATCCCTATTTGTGGCACTTTGTAGTGGGGGGGGCTTATCTGTCTCTGCCAGCGGCAGGAGCTAAGTAGGGCAGGTGGGTATGGCTTGGCCAAAACAGCCTCATAGGCCAAAGGGAGAGGCCTAGCCGGACTAAATAGGCCCACAGGCCGGAGGTCCTCTCCTGCTCTAAGTTCAGAAGTAGCATGCCACTGAATATCAGTTCCTGGGCAGCAACATCACGAGATGCCTATCGTTTTCAAGTGCAGTGTGGGGATTTCCTGAACGCATTTGCCTGGCCACTGGGAAGTAAGATGCTGAATTTGGGGGACTTTGGGTCTGATCCTGCAGGGCGTTTCTTATGTTCTCATATTCCTAAAGCAGACGTGTGGTGGGGAGAGAGGAGGAGCTCCACTCGGCAGGGTCCCCTTTAGTGAGAGAAGATGACATTCTGAAGCTATAAAGCATGAGAGAATGAGATTTGCCCTGGCATCTGCTAAGTGCTGTGTCAGTTTATATTGCTGATTGGTTGGCTCACTTGTGAAACAGAGTGTGAAAAGCTCATGGCAAACATTTGTGGACCAGCAAAAAAGGTGCTAGCTAAAGTCTGGGATGTAGTTTGTATGGTAAAATGAACAAATCTGGTGAAAGTGAGGGGTAGACAACAAGGAAATATTTTTAATAGAAAAACAGAGTTTGTTTATTTCATATTGGAATAACGAAGTACAAGACTCAGTGAATCCATATTCTTTGTTGGAGGAGGTTTAAGAAGGAGTATAGATGAAATAATTGAGCTGGGGAAGGATTATTGTCCATTCTTTTCAATCTCTCCGGACTGTAGTCAAATTTTACTCGATTTAAATGATTGATGATGTGGTTATTTACTAGATGTCAATGTTGTATTTATAAATAATATTTTATTATTTATTTATTATTTGATTTATATCCTGCCCTTCCTTCCAGCAGGAGCCCAGGGTGGCAATCATTTTAGAAATCATACAGTATTAACTGTAATTGTATACTGTAGTGTATACTAAACTTATTTTGTAAATTCTTGTAAACAAAAATAAAATTCTAAATAACAAACAAACAAGAACACATTTATCCTCCTGTACTCTACCTGCCCTAAGGGAGTGGGGGAAAGTAAATGAGGTGCTAGAAACTAATTGTTGGAAGCAATAGCTCCGTGCTATTGATCTGATCGACAGTGCCTGCAAAACCCTTTGGCCCAGTTGTGCCTTTACCTGCTCTGTGCCTGACATCTTGTATTGAGTGAGGGTGATGAGGGTTCAGGGCCGGCTCCAGGCATGCAGGGGCCCTTGGGCATCAGCTTGCCCTGGCCCCCTGGTGGGTGGGTGTGCACGCATGGCCCCCTTTGTGGCCACCCCACGACCCCCCTACCTGTCTAGTCTTTACCATTGTCCTTAATGAAGATGGCGGCCGCGGTTTCCCTAAGGGGAATGAAGCCTTTGCCGCCATCTTTGTTGATGGCACATGTGCGTGCTACGCGTGCACATCTCTGCCATCAACTAAGATGGTGGCAGCAGCTTCAGTACCTTAGGGAAGCTGCGGCTGCCATCTTCATTAAGGGCAATGCTAAAAAGCTGGCTGACAGGTAAGTGGGGTGTGTGCGGATCACGGAAGGGGAGCAGAGGGCCCCTCAGGGGATCCTGTAGCTCTGGGGCCCTCGGGCCAGTGCCCAACCTGGCCGCCCTTTAGAACCGGCCCTGTGAGGGTTGATTCATCTGGTATTGAATCAACAATACCAGAGGTTCCTCACTACTCCTTACTTACTGAAGAGCTCAGTCAGGAAGTTGATGGAATGTAAGAACATTGGAAGAGCCCTACTGGATCAGACTAAAGACCTATCGAGTCTAGCATAATGGTCAACCAGTTGTCTATGGGAAGCCTACAAGCAATAGCCCACTCCTGCAGTTATCGCCCAGCAAATGGCCATACTGCTTCTGATCCTGGATGTTGCATATAGCCATCATGACTAGCAGCTATTGATGGAAACGTATAGCCCAGGGTTCCATATATAACTTAAATTTGAGTATTCTCTAAATTACCATTCCATACTATTGCCATGCAGCATGACTTCATGAGAACTGATTGTATCACTTAGGCAAATATTGGCCTTAAAAATAAGATTTCTTTTGCCTAGAATATGCCCCCCCAATATAGCTGTGGGGCTCTGTGATGTTCCTATATTAATGTATATATGGTAAGTGTTGTTGTTTTAGAAGATACATGGTAAGTGGAGTGAAAGAGGGGGAGTGAATGGGCAGTAGAATGCGAGATGATTGGCTGAGTGTTTAAAATGGCTGAATGTATAAAAGGAAGAGTGAGAGTGGAATGGGGGGGAGAAGAGAAAGAGTGGATTGCTTGGTGGGGTTTAGAGAATTGTTTACCAGGAGGGAGGTGGAGTTCGGATTAGTATTGAGTAAAACCATATGCTTATGTGCCTTAAGAAGAAATCTTGTTAATCTTGTTAGCTTTGTTATCTTTAATAAATACTTAATTTGGTTTACCAAAGGCCTGATCCTTGGCTGGAGTTTCACAGACCAGAAGGGAGGGTAAGGTAATGACCAAGGCTGAAGGGGAACTGTAACAAATGGTGGCAGCGGTGAAGAGAGTAACAATACCAGTATTCAGAGTCTCTGGGAATACTAGTATTGGGACGTTACTGGTGGTTGCCTAGCAGGGGGATCTGTTGAGATCTGTGCTAGAGCGGATAGGTAAACCATAAGAGAGAGCGGTCCGGACTGGTGGAGTCCCTGGTGGTGCCTAGAGACAGGCAGTAACCACGAGCAGGTAGGAACCTGACAGGGAGAGCCAGGGAAGGACGCATCACAGGCTCCTTTTTAGCATGTGTCCCAGGCACAGTTTATTTTGTGGGTTGCACAGTTAGCAATGCCTCTAATGAATGTTGATGGGAAGTTTCCGTTGTTGTTTTTCACATGGTGCCATTGCCTTTGCTAGTCCTTTCTGAGGAGAAGAGGAGGAAGGGGACATGTTTGGGTGAGATCCTACTGCACAGCAAGCCACCTTCTGGCAAGTGTTAAAACTAATTTCTCTAGAGTTAGATAAAATTAATAACA
Source organism: Rhineura floridana (assembly GCF_030035675.1). Classification (NCBI taxonomy): domain Eukaryota; kingdom Metazoa; phylum Chordata; class Lepidosauria; order Squamata; family Rhineuridae; genus Rhineura; species Rhineura floridana. The sequence goes on along the minus strand of NC_084488.1, from coordinate 93,242,962 downwards.
TTTGTACGCCTTTGCGTCTATCTAGGAATATCTCGGCTGTTTGAATACCCCTCCTGCTGGAAAGTGACATGTACATGGATGATTTATGAGGGATAAAATTGTTTTGTAAGGGTAAAAGGGAAAACAAAGTAGATTGTTTCACAGTTTAGCATTCCTTGAAACTTAAATTTCAGGCTTGGTGCTGCTTCCATTCAAATTTGCGGGAGATATATCACCGACTTCAGTGAAGTGGAGCAAATACTTTAAGTCCTGGCCAGATGGTGAAAATAGTTGTGGGTATGGATTCAAAGGACTGTGTGAGGAATGCCATATATGCAATAGGGCTGCGAAGGCCCCCTGACCACAATGCCCCCAAACCTGAAAAGCTAGTCCTGAAACACAGGGGACTTTCAAGAACAGCTTCCAACACAGTGCAAAGAGCTGTGGTTGGACAACACCCTCCAGAGAAGCCTTCATGCACATGTGGAAGCATTTGTGCATGACTATGGAGCTGCTTGGATCCTGGCCATGATGCTCTTCATTTATACCTTGGAGTAATGAGGCTTTCTGTTTGTGTTAGTTTTTTTCCCGTCAAGAGGTGCAAAGCATAGAGGGAAAGAGGAAGGAGACTGCAGCTCCAAGTCCCATCCATATGCAAAAAATTATTTGATCTTCTGACTCACTCCTGATGGCAACGAACATCCACTCCTGATCCCCATCCCTGACACACAGCCCAGAGCTTTTGTTCACAGCTAAATCATTCAGATCAATGGAGAAAATAACTTGCCCATCTGAATATGCAAATGAATGCTTGCATAGATCTGCTGCCTTCAGAGGCATGAGAATGAGGTGTTCTTTCCTGGCTGGGAAACTTTAGCTACATCCAGACATAATGCTAAACCATGGTTTAGCATTAGAAGAAAGAGTCACAGTGAGTTTCAGGCTTGTGTGCTTCCCCTTCCCTCTCATATCTGGTACAGCTATGAAGAGGAGATTGGAAACTTCCACCTCCATTTTATATTAACTGCAGTTTAGTGTGTCATCTGAACCCTAAACTATGGTTAATCTTAACTATGGTTAGACGAAACAACCCAACTTCATAAATTATGGTTTGAAGTTTGCATACTGTCCATAGCTACTAAGTGTGTGCAACCACCACAAGTTTTGCTTTGTATCTGGATTGACTGACTGATTGATTGATTGTATTTATATACTGCCCCATAGCCGAAGCTCTCTGGGTGGTTTACAACAATTAAGAACATATTTACAGAACCTATAACAAAATAATCCATTCATACAAGGGAAGCAAACATTTCCTATTTCCATAGGGAACAATGGCATAAAGGACATCAGTTCATGAACTATTGAGATGTGCATATGTATAAATTTGATCAGATAGCTTGAAAGCATCCCAATCTGTCTCCTGTCCATTCTATGACATTCTAATTTGATGTGTTACTTGGGCCTAAATCTGATCTATTAAATCTGAAGTACTCTTTTGTCCCCGTTGACTATAATGATGACTCTAAAAACATATTTACATAAATGGATGAAATGTGCCAGCAAAAGAGCACCTCTAGACTGGATAAAGCCTGCCAAATTTCAGACCAATCCATATAGGAGTTTTCATCCAGGAAGCCTTTCCATTTTATTTTGTTCTGTTTTTTAAAGAAAAAGACACTAACTTTTTGATATTATACCAGAATTGGATGCAAATTTCAGGGATGGCTATCCCTTCTGGTGAAGCATGCCACTTTTAGCAGCTCAGACAAATAGATCATAATGCTAGGTGATTTTACCTTTGCTATGAAAAACTGGAAAAACCTCCATTTTTTCTGACCATCCCCCTTCAAAGAAGTACACTCTGTGAAGAAAAGAAAGAGCAAGCTATGATATCTTAGTGTTTATTAGGGAAAAGAATGATTGGGAAAGAAGCCAACCATCCCAATAGCTTAACTCTGCTGCTGATACCCTGCTTTCACAGTCACATCTCAGAAGAGAATGATGACTCATGTAAAGAACAATTCTGTTGATTCTGTTGGATGTTGGATTGGGCACAAGCAGATGCCCAGGATGTAGAACAGAATAGTGACAGGCTAGATCCCAGTTGAATCACTCAGCCAGACAAGACATAGGTTTTAAGAGTCACTTTACTGACATTAGAGGTTTTTAGAATACAGTACAAGCTCTCTCTCTATACAAGCGCTTTTCTCCTTTCTCTTGCCCCCACCCCGACTGGCCAGATCTGCCAAGTCTTATAGATAAGGCCAGCTGGTTGCCTTGGATACTTGTCCCTGAGATCTGCACGGACTCTGCGCTTCTTGGCCTTGTCGCTCTCTTATGGAAATTTAACTCTTACTTAGTTCTTTAACTGCCAACAAGCCCCCACCTTAAATTTCCATATACAGCACTTTACATTTTTTTTTACATTTTTGATTTCTTTTTCATGTCATTTACATTTACATTTCTTGCATTCACATACATCATTTTCTTCCACATGACACATTTTTTTCAGTTTACATGTTCAGTTCAGTGTACATCTACATTTCTTTGTTCCTTTATTTTACAGAGGTTTTACAAACATCATCAGTTTATCTCTTTGGGTTTTACACACTCCAAGTATAATGTGTCAGCATCCATTACCCTGTGTGTTTGTGCTTCAATCCCCTTTACTGTGGCATTCCTAACTCTGTCAGGCAGCACACCCAAATTTGCCCTTCCAGAACGTCTCAACATTCGCTTGTCACTTTTACCAAGGTATTCAGTGTCTTTTTCTTTTACCCCTGTTTCTCTGTCATATACTGTGGGTGCATTTGTATTAGACTTGGCTTCAGTGTTTCTTGCTGACACAATTGCTTTGGTTTGCTGACACACATTACAGGCTACATATTTACCACAATTTCTCAATGTCACATCTTTACTATTTTCAGTTGCTTTCACCACATTTTGATATCCTATGTGTCCCAATTTTCTGTGCCATAAATGTACACAATTATTGTGGGGTTTCTCATTGGCACACATAAGCACATGATTTGTTTGTTTCAAGTGTAGGTAGAACAATGAGTTCTTTACTATCCCTTTCATGAATATTTTGTTCCCTTTCATGACTTCACATGAGCCCCTTTGAAACAACACATTGAACCCCATTTCATTGAGTTTTGACACAGCCATAATGTTGCATTCAATGTCAGGAATAAACAGCACATCTGTCATAATCATATTAAAACCTGCTAATTTCACTGTACCCCTACTTTTGATAAGTTTCTTAGTTCCATCAGCCATTATTACATGATCCTCTACGTCACAAAATGTATGAAACATTGATTTATCTTTGATTATGCTATTTGTAGCCCCACTGTCAAGAGCCCATACATCATTACATTTATTTCCCTGCTCATTGTTAATACATTGCTTATTCTTACTAGCATAGATCACCTGTACACATGGTTTTCTTCCTCTTTCTCTTCTTCTTGCTTCACAATTCCTTTGAAGATGTTGCCTGGAACCACAAAAATAATATGCCTTTTGTCCATACAGTCTCTCCTCCGCTGCTTTGTTGTTCTGCTTTTCCACGTGTTTAGTCTCAGTCTTTTCCTGCTTTGCCATTTCTTGCCTTCTTTGAAATTCTTGTAAAAGTTTTCCTTCAATATAATCCATGGTCAGGTTTGCGTCATTCATCGCTTCCATCGAACTCACCAGAGCGTCATAACTTGAATCCAGACTTGATAACACGATATAGACTTTTTGCATTTGAGAATGTTCCACGTCACGTTCTGTCAACTCAGCAAATAGTCTATTCATCTCCAATAAGTGCTCTGACATGGTTGTATCTCCAGATAAGTGCATCTGATATAATCTTCTGGCAAGATAAATTGTACTACTAGCAGTCTTTTTCACATGAATATTTCTTAAAGTTTTCCAGGTTTCCTTTGCTGTTACTGCATCACACACGTGCAGTAGTTGAGAATCATCAATAGCAAGAACAATTAATGCCTTTGCCCTCTCATCCAGCCTTCTCCAATCTGCTGGAATTGGCACTACGGCGGGTGGGTCTTCTGCGATTACATTCCAAACTCCTTCTTTCACTAGAAAAGCCTGCATTCTCTGTTTCCAACTGCCATAATTTTTCCCTGTCAGCCTTTCCAAGGGAATCCCGGCCGATAACGTAACAGACATACTTTCACTTTTCACAGTTCACTGCCTTTGTAATTAGAGCTTCTCACCTCCGTCCTTCAGTCAGTTTTTCCCACGGCTCTCTCACAGCTTACAGCTCAGCTTTCGGTTTCGCCGTCTCTTGGTCTTTACTCACTGTTCTCCAGTTCTGGCTTTTCTCTGCCACCACTTGTCTGCAATCCTCTGCTCCAGGTAACCATCAGCACCAGGTAACCATCAGCACCAGGTAACCATCCTCTGCTACCACTTGTTGGATGTTGGATCGGGCACAAGCAGATGCCCAGGATGTAGAACAGAATAGTGACAGGCTAGATCCCAGTTGAATCACTCAGCCAGACAAGACATAGGTTTTAAGAGTCACTTTACTGACATTAGAGGTTTTTAGAATACAGTATAAGCTCTCTCTCTATACAAGTGCTTTTCTCCTTTCTCTTGCCCCCACCCCGACTGGCCAGATCTGCCAAGTCTTATAGATAAGGCCAGCTGGTTGCCTTGGATACTTGTCCTTGAGATCTGCACAGACTCTGCGCTTCTTGGCCTTGTCGCTCTCTTATGGAAATTTAACTCTTAGTTAGTTCTTTAACTGCCAACAGATTCCTCCCCAAATCACTACAATTGGAACATAGGGCTGGCACCAGGCATGCCGGGGCACTTGGGCACCAGCCTGCCCCAGGCCCTGGCGCCCGCATACATACCCCACCTACCTACATTTCCCTTGAAGTGAATGCTGCCCAGGCTGTGCGTGCATGCCTGCCATCAACCAATATGGTGGCTGAGGCTTCCCTAAGGGGCTGATGCCTCTGCTGCCTTCTTGGTTGATGGCATGCATGCATGTTACATGCGCACATACCTACCATCAACCAAGATGGCAGCAGGGGCATCAGCCCCTTAGGGAGACCTTGATCCGTAAAGGTTTGGACTGAAACCCAGGGTATATTCACTGTCCCACTGATACCAGAGCCACCACCCTCCACTGCTTAAGTTAAATAAACACACAGGGAAGGAAAAGCTAAGATGATGAGCACCATTGCCATTCTGATGACCCTCAAAAAATAGGAGCAGGATTTCCGTGAGTAGAGAGCCTCCTATATTTGTTTAGATTCCGTATGCATTTTAGAACCCAGGAAAATCAAGGTCCCAAATTGCATGGGGAGAATATCATATTTCAACTCATGGAAGACTATCAGAACTGTGACAGGGAGCTCACTCATCCCTGCAGCACCTCTCCTCACGTTTTCTTAACAAATATAGAGAATGCCTGAAGAGGGCTTAGGGGTATCCAGCTCAAGGACAATAGTGGACATGGTTTAGAACTGGAGTGCTCTAAATCAGCTGTCACCAACCTGGTGCTTTCCAGATGTTTTGGATTATAATTCCCATTGGGGTTCATGTGAGTTGCAGTTCAAAACAACTGGAGAATACCAGGCTGGTGAAAGTTGCTGTAAATGTTTTTGGAAATGTACAGATTGTCAGGTCATAAAGATAACTTTCCACCCGATGTCTCACTGTGAAAATGCAAGCCAGAAGAAAATAAAGATGTCCCAACAGAGGGCTGGGGTCAGCACCTGGTATCCTTAGGCAGCTGCCAAGGCTTCAATGCCCTAGTAGGGTCTGCTGCAGATGCCTGCCCCACACTGTCCCTTTGTCGATTTTTCTGAGTAATGCTAGGAAGCTGCATCTGTTCACTCTTTCAATTTCCCATAATGAAGCATCATTATGGGGTCTTGAGGGAAATAAAAAACATTAGTTAGACTTTGCCACCCAGTGCTGTTCAGACCAGCACTATCTGCCACCAGGTAAGCCCACAAGGACCTGCAGATAGAGAAGGAACTCCACCTGAGAACACTTTGCTCAGGACCCCCTCAAACTTGGGCTCCTTGGCAAGGGATGACAACAACAACAACAACAACAATACCTGGAACCAGTGTTACCTGAAGAATAGCTATATTGCATTGCTGTAACCACATCTTCAGTTATAGTTTTGATGAGTACCAGTCTTTTACCAACAGTCTTGGTAAGATTTTGCAGGGAATTGCTAACATAGTGGCAACTGAGGAGAAGGGGCACCTGATGCCCTTACGAGAGGGCTGCCATAAGCATGGGCATCTGAGTGGCTAGCAGGATCCAGGGCCCATGTAGGACATTACACCAGAAACCCATGTTTGGCACTATCAGCCATTCAGCAGCTGCATGGTGCTGAGTCAGCAGCCTGATGTCACCTGATGATTGCTTCTCAGTGGGAGACACCTTTTAATCTCCATAAACTGCCCCATGAACAGCTGCTGTTGTAGAATATTAAAAAATGTGATATTCCAATCCACTTACCCCAAAAAAGAGGTCAACAATTTGACTATCATTTACGTAAGGTAATTTATATGTATAGATATAAATTTAGAAACAGTCACTATAAGTAGAACAAGAATACATCTCACACCCGGAGGGGGGAAATTATGACTAGGTCACCTGTGTGCCTGGTTCTGCTGTCCAGGTGCTAACTCTTGACGGGCAACTTCAAGGCCCTTCCTGCTCTCTCTTCTTAAGGTTCTTTATCTTTGAAATAGCCAGCCCTTCAAATAGAGGACACCTTCAAATAGAAGATTGCCCCCTGGTAGCCCTTCAAAATAGAAAAAATGTCCTCTGTAAAGTAGGACACATGGTCACCCTATGCTCCACCTAAGTCTAATATCATCATGCCATTATACTGCATCAAGAGTATACCATCTCTATGTATAGAACAGGTCCCTGTGTGTTGTGAGGAAGCTATGCTTGCTTTGTAGCAGGAGATTAGTTAGACTAATCATGGCAGGGTAACATGGCAATGTTGAGAGTTTCTTCCCTGCCAGAGTCTCTGGTTCAAGAGCTCTGATGTCTTGCAGAAGGTTGAACTCTTCTTATGTTCTTAAGCACATTGAAAACCTTTTTATACTCCCAGGCATTTTAAAGTGTATTTTAACAGTATTTCACTATTATTTTGTATTTTGGACGTTGTTTGGTTCTTTTATTGTTTGTTTGTTTTTGTTTCTTGATTTATTGTATTTATTGTATTTATACACTGTGCTTGTTTTATCTTTTGTACACCGCCCAGAGAGCCTTTGGGCTTAGGGCGGTATATAAATAAAATAAATAAATAAATAAATAAATAAGACCTACCATTCATTCTGTCTAATGTAACGGCTGGTTGCAGTGCCTGTATGCACATACATGTCTAGGTATAGGCCAGAGAAGGTAGAAAATCAGCCTCTATATTGCCTATGAGAATCCTCCACATAAGGGCATTTTATATTTAGCTTCAATGTGACCTGGATCTGGTTCTGTATCTTGGAAAAAAAAGGCTGAATCTGACCAAAAATTAAGTTGCATTAATTAACCCCCCCTTTAGGATGCACGCTTTAACGTGGTGAGGGGGTTTGAGAGTGTTGAAGAAGCTGAGAGCAATGCCGTCAGGAGCCTGAACCAAGAGGCTAGACTCCTAGCAGGGGCACCCAAGGTGGAATGGTCAAAGCTGAGACACCAGACTAAGATGCATCCAAACTCAGAGGAAGGCTGAATGGTAAACCACCTCTGAATACCTCTTACCATGAAAACCCTATGAACAGAGTATTCAAAATGCAACATGAGATAGTGCTGGAAGATGAGACCCTCAGGTCAGAAGGCACTCACCAAGCTACTGGGGAAGAACAAAGGACAAGTTCGAGGAGCGCTGTGACTAAAGACACAGCTGGATCAAAGTCGAAAGGAAGCCCAGAGGCTGATGCGCACAGGTGCGAAAGGAGAGTCCGGAGTTGTATGACACACACAATAGGAACATGGAATGTGTGAAGCATGAGCCAGGGAAAGTTAGAAATTGTCAAGCAAGAAATGGAACGTATCAATATTCCAATACTTGGCGTGAGTGAAGTAAAATGGATAGGAATGGGACATTTTCAATCAGGCAACTACAAAATATTTTATGCAGGAAATGAGAAATCAAGAAGAAGTGGGGTTGCTTTAATAGTAAGAAGTGATGTAGCAAAATCAATTAGAAGCTACAACGCAAGGTCTGAGCAAGTGATATCAATGAGATTAAACGGGAAACCTATTAATACAACCATCATCCAAGTCTATGCTCCAATGGCAAAGGCAGAAGAAGAAGAATTGGAGAGATTTTATGCTGAAGTACAGGAGGAAATTGATCACACACCAAAACAAGATATGATGATAATCGTGGAGGACTGGAATGCAAAAGTAGGGAACAGAGAAGAACTAGGAATTGTGGGGAAATGGGGCCTAGGAGACAGAAATGAAGCAGGAGAAAGACTTATTGAATTCTGTGAAGCCAATAATTTGTTTCTTGCAAACACATTTTTTGAGCAACCAAAAAGATGACTGTACACATGGACATCACCAGATGGTCAATATAGCAATCAAATTGATTATATAATTGGCAATAGAAGATGGAGAAGTTCCATACTTTCTGCAAAAACAAGACCAAGAGCAGACTGCGGTACAGATCATGAACTGGTCGTATCGAAAATCAGAATAAAGCTAAAGAAGAACAACAAAGCAATCATAATGACAAAATACAGTTTAAATAACATCCCAGAAGAATATAAAGATCAAATAAGGAACAGATTTGAGGCTTTAAACTTAGTTGACATAGAACCAGAAGAACAGTGGAGGGAAGTCAGAGACATGATCAGGGAAGAATGCAAAAGGACAATACCTCTAGTTAAAAAGATGGATGACTGAAGAAACTCTTTAAATGGTTAAAGAGAGAAGGAAAGCAAAAGCAAAAGGAGATAGAAACACAGCCAGAACCCTAAATGCAACAATACAGTGACCAGTACGTAGAGACAAAGAAAACTATAACAATAGTTATTGTATAGAAATAGAAGAGGACAACAAAAAGGGAAGAACAAGAGCCCTATTTCAAAAGATTAGAGAAATGAAAGGGAAATTTAAACCAAGAGTAGGGATGTTTAATAAGCAACAGGGGAACACACTAACTGACCGAGATGAAATAAAAGGAAGATGGAAGCAATACAGTGAAGAACTCTATAAAAGAGATGCAAGGATGACATATTCATTCACGGAGGAACCATATGATGAAGAACCAGAAATTTTAGAATGTGAGGTGAAAGCTGCTCTTAAAATACTTGGAAGAAACAAATCACCAAGAACAGATGGCATACCAATAGAGTTGCTACAAGCTACTCAGACTGAATCTATCCAAATTGTGACAAAAATTTGTCAAGAAATATGGAAAGCTAAACAATGGCCCACAGACTGGAAGGGTTCAATATACATCCTAATTCCAAAGAAAGGGGATCCCAGGGAATGCAGGAATTATTGAACTATTGCCTTAATATCACATTCAAGTAAAGTAATGCTCAAGATTCTACAACAAAGGCTCTTACCATATATGGAGCGAGAAATGCCAGATGTCCAACCTGGATTTAGAAAGGGAAGAGGCAACAGAGATCATATTGCAAACATACGTTGGATAATGTAATGGAGCAAGGAATTTCAGAAGAAAATCACCCTGTGCAAAGCCTTTGACTGTGTAGATCATTAAAAACTATGGAATGCTTTAAAAGAAATGGGGGTGCCACAGCATCTGATTGTCTTGATGCGCACCCTATACTCTGGACAAGAGGGTACTGTAAGGACAGAATATGGAGAAACCGATTGGTTTCCCATCGAAAAGGGTGTGAGACAGGGGTGTATTTTATCACCCTATTTGTTTAATCTCTGCGCAGAACATATCATACGGAAAGCGGGATTAGACCAAGATGAAGGAGGTGTGAAAATTGGAGGAGAAATATCAATAATTTAAGATATGCAGATGATACCATACTATTAGCAGAAACCAGTAATGATTTGAAAAGAATGCGGATGAAAGTTAGGGGAAAGCACAAGCACAGCTGAATGTCAAAAAGACTAAAGTAATGACAACAGAAGATGTATGTAACTTTAAAGTTGTCAATGAGGCCATTGAACTTTTCAAGGATTATCAATACCTCGGCACAGTCATTAACCAAAATGGAGACAATAGTAAAGAAATCAGAAGAAGGCTAGGACTGGGGAGGGCAGCTATGAGAGAACTAGAAAAGGTCCTCAAATGCAAAGATGTATCACTGAACACCAAAGTCAGGATCATTCTGACCATGGTATTCCTGACTTCTGTGTATGGATGTGAAAGTTGGACAGTGAAAAAAGCGGATAAGAGAAAAATCAACTCATTTGAAATGTGGTGTTGGAGGAGAGCTTTGTGCATACCATGGACTGTGAAAAAGACCAATAATTGTTTGTTAGAACAAATTAAACCAGAACTGTCACTAGAAGCTAAAATGATGAAACTGAGGTTATCATACTTTGGACACATAATGGGAAGACCTGATTCACTAGAAAAGACAATAATGGTGGGAAAAACAGCAGGGAGTAGAAAAAGAGGAAGGCCAAACAAGAGATGGATTGATTCCATAAAGGAAGCCACAGACCTGAACTTAGAAGATCTGAACAGGGTGGTTTATGACAGATGCTCTTGGAGGTCACTGATTCATATGGTTGCCATAAGTCGTAATCAACTTGAAGGCATATAACAACAACAACAATTAAAACCAACTATGCAAATAAGCACTGTTTCTTAAGTAGAGACAACCTTTAAGATAAGTGCTAATGGTTTCATTCTCATTTCAGTTACTGAGTAATTGGAGTGCACCCACTGAAGTCACTGGAAAGTAAGGATGGAAGAAAACTTGTTTGGTCTGCATTTTTAAGTGAACCAACCTAATTTACACATCCTGGACTAATACACATCAGAATGCAATTTTACATAGTTCACACTTTTCTGAATTGTGAGATACAGTTGTCAGCTAAAAAAATGTACCAAAATGTTTTGATGCACATTTTAAAGTTAAAAATGCAGAATTTCTATTATTAAATATGTTTAGAAATGCATACATTAAGACAAAATATTTGTTTATATATGCATTTTGTGATAAAATACATGTTTAAATACAATTTTGTATGTTTAACATTTCAGATTAATCTGGAAACAAATTGGAATAGGCTTATGAATGAACACATTTATGAACTAACACATGTGAATTGACTGATCTCTCCATCTGTCCCTAGGAGAAAGATACCAGTCATGTAAAACTATTACAGCATCATACTCTATATGGTAATGTTCAGACTGATTGAAGTTAAACAGGAGATGCTTTAAGAACTGAGATTCAAATGTATTAGATTATTATTATTTTAACAAATAAAGAATCGTAATGGTATCTCATGAGTGTTAATGAAACTTGCTGTTGCTGTTGCTGTCACTTGCTGTTGTGATTCCCAAAATAAATATCAGAAAATGATGAAAAATGTCCTGAATCTGGTAAAATATTATGCAATCACTATAAAAATCCCCAATGAGTGGAAATTCTGACATTCTAGCTGCTGCTAAAGTCTTCTAAAATAATGGAAAATAACTGGGTGGGTGACTCCTTTGTGGATTTGGTTCAGGAAGATAAGCAGTTGGCTGAGATCAATGATAGAAATCTATGAGAATTCGGGGTACAGATGTTCCAGGTACACACTGAACATTGCATTTTTTGTTGCCTACATTTGAGACTGTCCATAGTTAGAGTGAGTCCATTAAAAGCTATATCCATCACTGCAAACACTCAAGGGTAAGCCTGACTAAAACGGCAGGAAGGAAATGCTTCAGATTAACATTTTGGCGAAATGCCTCACGAAGAAGGCATTAGCTGAAATATTAGTCTATAGGATTTCCTTCCTCTAGTTGTTCTCAATACGCCAAAGACCCTCTGCTAAAACAGTTGGGATATGCTGGTGTAGATCATATGGGGTTGGAGGGGAGGATGAAAGTCCGGGCATTTGATGTTGTATACCAAAATATAAAATACAAGGAAGTCAATTCTGGTAGATCATTCTGGAACATTTCATTAATATGATAAATGGCACAATGTTTTAGCTCATGTTGCTGTCCAACAGATAGGAAAAACTATTATTTTATTTCTATACTTTTTACACGTGGCTTCTAAAGTTTGTAAATATAAAAAATATATAAATATATAAAAATAAATATAGATATATAAAAATATGTATGGAAATTGGGCAGCTATAGACAAAGCACCAGGGGAGCAGGAGGCTTGACCTCCTCTCTGAGATATTGGACTGCCCTACACATATGTAAAAATGCAAACACAATTTGGGTTGGTGTTTCACAGTCCAATCCACTTCCTGTGTAGCTTGGAAGAATTTGGTAATGTGCCTCTGAACATATGGTGAGTGGTGGCAACACCTGCAATCAGCCCAAATAAGAGAAACAAGACATGTGCTGTCTGATCTAAGCATAAGCATATCAAAGAAGTGTACAATAAAAACAGCAAAAAGCTGTTAAAAGATACAAAAAACAGCAGATACATTTAAAAAAACCAAACAATACAAAGTAGACACCCAGTGCAGACTGTCGGAACAATAATGTCTTCAATTGTTTCTGGAAAGTGCAGATAGTGGGCACCTGTCATGGTTCAACAGGAATGCTCTTCCACAGAACAAGGGCAGCCACATTGAAAGCCCTGCTCTGAGTTACTGTGCAATGGGCTTCTGATATTTATGGAACTTGCAAGACAAGCTCTACCACAGACTGCAATGACCTACTGGGTATATGAAGGAAAATGCAGTCTTTCAAGTAACCTGGTCCTGAGCTGTATATGGGCTTATATGTTTGTACCAATACCTTAAACTTGGCCCTGTAACAGATTGTCAGCCAGTGCAAATGCTGCAAGCAAGGTGTTATATGGTGGCAGTAGTTTGCCCTCACAAGCGACTAAGCCACCAGCTGCAGCCTCCAGATCAACCTCAAGGGTAGCCCCACATAGCGTATATTGCAGTAATCCAATTGTGAGGTTACCAATGCATGGACAACTTTCGTCAAATTATCCTGATCCAGAAATGGCTGTAAGCTGTTTTACCAACCAAAGTTTTACTAACCAAAGTTAGTCATGTCCATTAATTTCATTAGTTATACTCTGAGTATAACTAATGCTGGATACAATCCATAATCTGTAGGATTAAATAATTCCTAAACAGTGTTCTCTTGGGATGAAGTATGTTGTATAGGAGATGGAAACATAGAAAATCCTTAATGTCAGGAGAGATATTAAGGCATTCATGGAACCGTAATCCTGGTATGAGTTTAATATTTGATTTGCTATTGTTGGATGCCATCCTTCACTGATATAGCCCATTTTATGGCTTACAAACAAGATGAGAGTTTAGCATAATAGAAATTGGAATTCTACAAGTCTTTTTATTATAAAAATCATGTGCATCAGAAGAATTCCTAAAACCATTTGTTCTGGAGTAGACATTTGAAGTTAGTATACTTACTTCAGAGTCAACATTTTCAGACTTCTATGAATTAATTTTACATTATAAAACGATAAAATATTTCAGGAATCCATATGATAGAGAAGCACCTGGGATTTTATTGCATAAATAGCAGCTTCTCAAGTCCAGTCCACAGCCTAGTTCAGCTAGAGTTCTTTTATTGGAATTACTTTAAAACTATTTACCCTGACTTAGATCTCCAGTCATAATGTAATGCACACCCACAACACATAATCTGGTCCCCCTATTTATTGCAATGCAGGGTGGCCATGTTTCCTACTTTTCATAGGGCAATCCTCTATTTGAAGGACTGCCTGATCCAAGACCAGTAAAAAACAAAATGTGGTATTCAATGTTAATCCTACTCAGAATAGACCCAATGAAGTTAATAGACATGAATAACTAAGGTGTCTTAATTTCAATGGGTCTACTCTGATTAAGAATTAGTTGACTAAACCCAAAGCACTCATAAAAAGAGTTATCAGGGTTCTTGAAGTTGCCCATCAACAGTCAGCACCTGGACAGCAGACTAAGCATGCACACATTTCACCTGGTCACAGCCCCCCTCACTATGATGAGACACATTATATTTCTATTTCAATTGTGGCAATAATTTCTAAATTGCCTGCCGTAAATGAGGTCACACTTTCCTTGATGGAGCGGGTGCATAGTTTGAGGGTGTTCCTGGATCTGACTGTCAGTGGAGGCACAGGTGTCCTAGGTGAACTTTGGTCCATTCATTTCTATAGGCCTACTCTACACGGAGTAAAACTTTGTTGGATATAACCCTTAAAAAAGAGAGGTGATAAGAACGAAACAAATGTTTCAGTTTTCCTTGTAAAAGTTATCTTAGGTTTAGGTTTTTCATGGGAAAAGCTACAATATAATCATGTTCCTTACTAAGATCCACAGATAGTCTATAAAATACACTGAAAAACAACAGAACAGACAAAAGAAACTGATTTAAATTAGGGTTTTTCAAATTGTCTCCACTTTTGGGGGCAGTCTGTTCTACTGTTGAACAAGAGGTTTCTCTAATGCAGGATTGGGGAACCTGGGCCCTTCAGATGGTGTTGGGCTCCATCAACCCAACCAGCATGAGCAATAGTCAGGCTTGATGGGAGCAGTGGTTCAGCAACATCTCAAGGGTCACAGGGAAAGATGGGTGCATCTGTCAACTTTGGTTTCTCTCTTTTTTGCATTTTTCCAGTCTTAAGGTCAATTCTCCACATTTCCACACCACATTGTGATTATTATTTTTATCAAATCTTCACAAAAATTCATGTTAGTGTGAATTTCTCCTAATATACACATCTGTATATGCAATTCTGCAGAATATACACATTTTTGCAAAGCAATTTTCTTCATGGAATGCATTTTTGTTTATTATTTTCATTGTTATATGTATTTGTATGCATACATTACCCTAATCTATACATCTTTGTACTCAGTACTGGCTTGGAGAATTGCACTGCAAAATTCAAAGAAGTGTGAATTTTGGAGAAGGGTTGGGTTCACATATTGTTTCAGAAAGTGTGTATTAGGTAAGTTCACATGTAAATGCAAACTGAAAAAATTTCTCCCCATCCCTAGTTACAGGTTCTCCATCCCAGAAGTAGTGTTCATGTTGTTGAAACAGTTTTTGGGAGGCATCATTGGACAGATAGCATACAATGGTAATTTGTATTTGACTGTTGACAGTTAATGATCTTTCATATTTGAAACCTGTCACACATACAAAACATGCCACTATATAAGCATTTCATCTCAGTTTCCAATTGAAACACAAATACTTCATAATTTGTGGCAAACATTTCACATTCAAATTGTAAATTAGAATCCAAATTTTCTCATCCAACTTTAGATTTTGAAATGTGGGTAGAGAATCACTGAAATATAAAATATTTGTGAATGTTTATACTGTCTCTGGCAGTAGTATAGTGACAAATTCAGAAGTGCAGGGTCCCTTCATGATAGTCACAGCTATGCCACCCCCCAAAGCCAGAGCCCTTCTAAGATTATACAACCTAATATTATAGAATTCACTAACAGGCAAAAAAAAAAACAACCCTTGCGGTTTAAGAACATACCTATAGCCAACAAATATTTCTATCAAACTTTAAAAAACAAAGAAATCAGGCAGCTATAGTGAGTGCACCAGGGGAGCAGGAGACCTGACCTCCTATCTGAGATATTGTACTGCCCTACAAATTTGTCAAAATGCAAACACAATTTACACTGTCTTTCACAGTCCAATTCACTTCCTGTGTGGCTTGGAAGAATTTGGTAACATGTGCCTCTGAGCATATGGTGAGTGGTGGAGGGAGGTAGAGGTAGAGATTGGGTGAGTGGGTGCTGGGCAGAGGGAAAGCCCCTTTCTTACAGGAAAGCATTGTTAGCAGTATTGTTAGTTTTCGGTGTTTCCCTCACCTTTTTATTCTACAGCAGACACATGTAGTCTCCCACCCAAATTTAAACAAAAGCTTCCCTGGCCACATCCACACCAAACATTTATTCCACTTTAAACAGTCATGGGGAGTGTAGTTTGCGAAGGGTGCTGAGAGTTGCTAGGAGATGCCCTATTCCCCTCACAGAACTACACTCACCAGAAGAGGGACTGAATGTTAAGCTACTCTGGCCACTGGAGCTCTGACAGGGGACTAGGAGTCTCCTAACAACTCTAAGTACCCTTCACAAACTACACTTCCCAGGATTCTTTGGGGGAAGCCATGACTGTTTCTAGTGGAATAAATGTCTGGTGTGGGTGTGGCCTCCTTATTAGCCAAGCAGCTGTTAGTCAGGCTTTTAGAACACTGACAGCTGGTTCTTACTGAGCATGCCTGGGCTATCATAGACTCCAATGTTAATTTTCTTAAATTAATTAAAAATCAGCCATGATTTTTTTTAACTTTCAAACTGCAGAAGATGAAGGTCAGAGTATGAGATATGATCAGTAATATGATTACATGTACTCTGTGAGCATGGCTGATTTTTAATTGGTTTCAACAAATTATGAGACCACTGACAGAAAAAAGTCCAACAGGGATCTGAATTGTTTTTCTCTCGTTTTACACTTTTGAACTCTCGATTTTCTCTGAGTGTTTTGTGCATCGCCATGAAAACATACGGTGAGAGCCTGGTGGGCATAGTTTCTGCCCCCTTGAGTGAGAAACAAGGAGGAGTGCTTGGTACAAATGTTGTATTTAGAATGTGTGTGTGCATTATTTGACTGTATGTAGATTTGAGTGGTTCTCATGGTGGTTCTCATGGTATGGATATGTGAGTGTGCTGTTTTTAGGATGTAAGGCTGAATTATGTGAGTGTTTGTAGAGTGTGATTTGAGGTGTGCTAAAATAGTAAGCTTGAGTGTGTTGGTTTAGAAGGTTGATATGTCTAAACCCAATCCTGCAAGGGTGTGTTTGAGTAAACTAAATGAAATCTTTTTTCAGCTGTAGTTAGATGAAATTCTGTTATAAAGGGGTCCGGCTGTTTTAATTGTTTTGCTTTTTATTATACTGTGAATTTGTTTAATCTAAAAATAAGCTTGTTTTAACTTTTTTTTCTTGAAACTCAGGAAACATTCTGTTTAGTCTACTATGTTGGTTATGAATTTTTTTCTTGTATTTCTTGTGCTTAAATTTTATATGCAATTATATTATTTGTTGATACTAAAAAGGATATTTTGTTCATTTAATTGTATTTTATTGATTGTGGTGTTTTGTATCTGCTGTTTTAAAATGTTTTGATTTATGTTGTACACCGCTTAGTGTTTTATTTAAATCTAAGCGGCATATAAATGGTCTAAAACAAGGGTTATTAAGCAAGTGTTTCTGAGTTCAGGACTATAATTTTTGTAAGATTTTGTTTTGAAATGAGCTTATGGGAAGCAGCAGAATGACATGGGGAGATATTTTCAGTTTAACATGGTGAAAAGTGAAACACCCCTGCTGGCTGTAATATATAGCCAAGCATAACACTTGGCCAGGTTTGAATACTGTGTTCTGCTTCTCTGTCTTTGTTCCTACCTTTTCCCACAACAACACTCCCTAGAAGCTAATCAGTATGAAAGGAGAGTGTGTTGGCTGCTAAGAGTGGTTTCTCAATGGCTGACTTGCCTCCTTTCACTCCGATTGGCTCCAATCAGCAGGAAAGGACAAAGAAACGTTAGAAGACTCTTCTCAGTGACTAACACACTTCCCTTTCATGCTGATTGCCTCGTAGCATGCCAGAGACATAGGGACCCTGCTGGGACCCTGCTCCCAGAAAAGTAAAGAGTCTAAGACTACCCAAGACCCTGTATGACTACACCCTTGGGTCTGGCCCTGCCACTGTGTGATGAGTTTATTACTACCAACAGATTAAGCAGAAATGTGTTTTGCTTGGGAAATAAAAATGAGATCATAGTGTACATACCCTATGGAATTGGTGAGAACTTTGTTTCTGGACTTGTACTGTTCAAATAATCAGTTAACATAAATGAAAACAAATATCCCATTGGTTTTGAAGCATTGTCCTGAAGATGACAGAAAACAAGGAGATGAGGCCTGTATGTTTAAAGTTAAAGTTATCCACGATTGTGGACTGGCAGGTGTGATCCTGTTGCAGCTGGGATGGATTCCTCACAAGTGTAGGAATATCAGATGAGGATAATCTTTCAGTGAACTATTAATTATTTGGTTACTTTCCAATATCATGAACTGCAACAGCTCATTTTGTTCTAACTCACTTAATTTATTCTTGCCAGGATGCACTTAGGTGATGTATTTGCTAGTTTGTTACATTCTGGGGTAACATTAGCACTTCCTTAAAATGTGCTAACAGGTGTACAGGTGAAAAGTTGAACAGCTTAAACGGCTCAAGTGGTGCAGGAAAAGGCAGTGGATATTTTAAGCGTGCTCCAGCAAAACATTTACATGGTCCTTCTTAGCTATACAAATCTCTGAGTGCTTCAGATGCTTGTTCTTTGGACAAAACAGGGCAGCGAAAGGTCAGTTTGCTGCAGACACTGGGCCTCTCTGCACCTTTCCCCTTTTTCGGAGCAGGCCAACTTTGCGGAGCTGTCTGGGGTGTAGTATGCTGAACTTTGCTCTGTATTTTTCCACATCATTTCTACCTGAATTCCAGTTCATCTTGCATGGTTATGCAATGGGAAAGAAAATTAACTTGGAGGCTTACTGCTTACATATATATTTAACATAAGTTATGGTGCTGTCTTTGCTTTTCCTTTCATCTGTGAAGAGACCTCTTTCCTTCAGTATTATGGACACTCTTTTTTTTTGATAGGGTGATTTCCTCAAGGTCTTATGCTGCAGTTGTTTGACACATTCAATAACGTTGCTTTTGACTAAACCATCATCAGCAGATGCTTCTCATTTGCTCCCACTGGAGAGAGTTATATGGATTGCCTCGACGCAAATGCCAAAACAGTTGAAATCTGGAAAGTTACTACTCTTTGCCAGAGGCAGACTGACCAAGAGAAGACTTCCTGAACTTCAAGAAAAGCTTGTCAAGAACAGCCTCTCTGACCTACAAAAGCCTGAGGCAAATGCCAACTTTGATTTCATATCTCAAACAGCTTTACAAGTTTGTACCAGAGCTCGAGCACAGTATTAACTTTTCCCAAGCTGCTTTCTGTCAATTCTCTGATACCTCCTGCAACAAGTGTAATAGGACATATGACTCCCCCACCAGCCCACTATCAGCAATGCATGCACTTGCCTAGCCAGGCAAATTCAAAGTGACATCCTTATTTCATTTTTATTGTTTACATGTGGTAGTCACATTCTGGAGCTTAGAATATATCATTTCTGAAGTCGCAGAGGTAACCCATCCAAGAAGTTCTTTTATTGCCATTAATACTTCTTTGCCCACAATGTTTGAATCTCAGGACAGTTCTTTAATATATTAATTAATGGTGCACTAGGATGTGACATTTCAGGTGTACATCACTGGTTCACCACACTCCCTAATTTTGTGTAAATCTTGGTGTTTTATAACTACAGAGAATTAAATCAGCTATCAAAACATACTTCCCTTTATCCTGGGAGTGTCATAAAATTTTAATGCCTTTATTATTTAGTGTGCTATATATGTCAGGAACAATCTTCTGGGTTTTTTTTATGACCCCTGAGCAATCTCCCACCCCCCCAAGCTTTGCAGGATACATTTCCCCCCCCGAGGTATCTCTACATTTACCAAATAAATTTATATGGTGTCACAGATTGTGCTTGAAAGTCAGTTTTTGGAATGCTGCAAATAACATTTATCTGATGCTGGTGGGTGATTAGCTACTTAATGGCTTTTGTTCTTTATTTCTCCTATAATATTGCATTAATGTACACATCTTAAATTTACTACAGTAATTTTCACAGACGTTATCCAGTTTCTCTTTTCTGTAGCTCTGACCAGCGAGGATTTCCTTTCTGTTTCATTCCATTATTTTCATCAGCTCTCTGTAATACTGTATGTAGGCAAAATATGCAGAGAAGACAGAACTGCTGTGCTTTGGGTGGCCAAAATGTCTACTCAAATGAATAGTTATTTACCATAGGTGCTGTTTTCCTAGTTTCAAGCATATCTATGCTTCAGACAAGAATATAAGGACAAAATAAGAGAGCCCTGTTGGATCAGACCAAAAGCCTATCCAGTCCAGCATCCTAGTTCCCACAGGATGCCCATTCCCAGTCAGATGCCCATGAGACGTCCACAAGTAACATGAGTGTACTAGCCCCACTGTGGTTCCCCAGAAACTGGTGATGCGAGGCATGCATCTTTAGATACTGGAGGTAGGACAAGCCATCATGGCTAGTAGCTATTGATAGCCTTATTCTTCATGAATTTGTCAAATCCCCTTTTAAAGCCATTCAAGTTGATGGCTATCACTACAGTTTGCGGTAGAGCATTCCATAGTTTAACTATGAGCTTTGTGAATATCTCACCATTCAGGGAAAGAGAGGGGGCAGAATTGACTCTATCCACTGACTCCACATCGTGCATAATATTACATGCAATGATCATGTTCCCCCTTTACTCATCCTTTTTTGTCTGG
Organism: Rhineura floridana; assembly: GCF_030035675.1. Taxonomy (NCBI): domain Eukaryota; kingdom Metazoa; phylum Chordata; class Lepidosauria; order Squamata; family Rhineuridae; genus Rhineura; species Rhineura floridana. The sequence goes on along the minus strand of NC_084488.1, from coordinate 93,222,372 downwards.
TTACTGTTATTATTTATATTTTAGTGTGTTTCTTTATTGTGATGTGCTTTTACATGATTTCATGTACTGTTTCCTTAGGGCGTATTTTACTGCTGCAGATTGTCTTGGGATTTGTCTGAAGGGTTATATAAAAATATTTTAAATAAATAAATAAAGATATATGCAAGCACTTTGGCCCAGAAAACAATGTCTTTTAATGATGGCTGCAAGCTTTAATGGATAAATCAATCAACACATGCTTTAGTTAATTAACTGGTAAGAACAAATTTTAATTGGTTAGCTTGCATGTTAAGAGCATACTTGCTTGTTTGTTATTCAAGTCTACTTTGATTCTGGTCCAGGTTTTTTTAGGGGGGGGATTATTAGGAAGTTATCCATTTTGCTTGCCATCAGACTTCTTGGACCATTCTTAAATACGGCAGAGTTGGTTACACAACTCTGGCTGCATATTTTAAAATATCTACTAATTAGTTGCCAAAATTGTGCTGCTATTACATCTTCATGCCAGAATACCTGTGTTGTTTCAGAACACACTATGTCCACTTAGGATATTTCCTGATACTCTCTATCTCCACCTTTTGGGAATATTCACTAATAGACAAAAAACCTTGCAGTTTAAGGATGTACCTATAGCCAACAGATATTTCTTTCAAACTTTAAAAAGCAAAGAAATTGGGCAGCTATAGTGAATGCACCAGGGGAGCAGGAGAACTGACCTCCTCTCTGAGATATTGTACTGCCCTACAAATCTGTAAAATGCCAGGCCCAGGTCCAGCCTCCAAGGGGTCTTCTGTATCTTTAAAAGTTGTGCAGGGGGAAGGGAGAATTCCATGTTGTGGTTTTTCCCATTACAGTGTTGCAAAAACACCTGCACTTGGCTGACTTTCTCTTCTCCTAAAGATACAGGATCAGTCTCAGGCCCTGAGCCTGGCAACCCTAATTTCAACAGATTAGGAGACCTCTGACAGAAAAAAGTCCTAAAGGGGTCTTGTTTCTCTCTCTCTCTTTTTACACTTTGCACTCTGTATTCTCTCTGACTATGTTGTGTATCACCACGAAAATTTAGAGGGTTGTTAAGCAAGCGTTTCTGAGTTCAGGACTATAAGTTTTGTAAGGCTTTGTTTTGAAATGAGGTTATGGAAAGGATCACAATTTAACATTGCGGAATGTGAAAAATCCATGCTGACTATAGTATACAGCCACTGTTGTGGCTGTATAATTTCAAAGCCTTGATCTACCTTGCATGTATTCCAGGTCCTGGCTTTTAATATGTGGAAGGGAAGTTCTAGTAGACATAGTGCCTGTTAAAAGTCCCACAGTGGGACTTTTGGACCCTGACACTATGGTACTTTCTTAAGGTGAAATTAAAACTGTGTGCACATGTGAGAGGTTCTATTATAATAATTAACCATTTATAATAGTTAACCATGTAGCTCTGCTCTCCAATTTCTGAAATCTGCAATCAGTTACAATGATTAATATTACATGAATTCTGAAAATGTATGCTTGTATTGTTTCTTAATGTTTCATTTGATTTCAAGTCTTATACTTTTCCATTTGGGGGACATGACTGGACTGTTGAAATTAACCAGGGCCTTTTTCTCCTGCAGTTCATACTCTTACTTTCTGTAGTACACCACACTCTGTTTCAATGAATAAATGTAATCATTCTGCATAAATTATGCAGAGAGATTCAAAGGGCTGGATGCAAAGAATGATAAGTGGAAGGAAACTGGTCATGGATGCTGTTCTGCAAATGCTTGCACAAGAACTTTCACTAGTGTTTACACATTCCATTATACAGGGGTGGCCTGAGGCCCGGGGGACAAATGCAGCTCTCCAGCACCCTCTGTTTGGCCCTTGGAACTCTCTGTAGGCCACACCCATCACTGGCCCTGCTTCATACCCCAAGAGCTTTTGCCTGGCTTGAATGTGTCCCGGAACTCTGATAATGCTTGTCTGGATGGAGGACAGCGAGAGGTGTGAGAGTGTATAGAAACTAGCCTACTGTACAAAGGTAAAAGTTAAATTTGCTGCTCTGCCTACTTTTGCATCAGCTCCAAATCACCGCTCATATGCTTTCCTCAGAAGGTTGTCCAGAAAGGAATGCAACTCTTGGACTGAAAAAAAGGTTACCCACCCCTGCTATAACAAGTATCTTATTTAGCAGTTTTCATACTTCTGCTTGTGCAAGAGGTTACACAAACCTTTGCCCAACTGGTAGAACTTCATTGGATTTAGTTTTATTTTTCTCATGCAGTGCTAGGTGTAAAACAGCCCTCCTGTGAATGGAAGACACCTTCTGCATGAAAAGTACATCTTTGGATCTAACCCATGATATTTAATTGACCTTGGTCTATAGTAAATGCATATACCACTAGTCATAATTTAAAAAATAATAACCTTTGTTCTGCTAAGAGCACATGATAGTTGATTCTGTCTGATTTCTGCAAAGAGAAGAAATGGAAACATTACTGACAAAAGTCCTTAAATATAAATGCTCTTTCATGGTCTTGCAAACTACTTTGTTGAGCCTATTATCTATTCTGGGCAGCATTTCAGAAGATCTAAATCTAAAGGTATAAGCAGCAAAATATTAAAGAAATAATTAGGGGCAGATATATCAAATAATCTTAGTCCCTTTTTTGGGGGGGGATTATTGGGGATGTTTTGCTTCCCATCAGAGTTCTTGGACCATTCCTAAATATGGCAGAATTGGCTGGTCTCTTCACTTAAAGTTCTGGCCAGTGCTTCACAGAACAAAATAAATGCTGCATCCAGAGAGTTCAAAGAGATACAGTTCAGCCAAGGTCCAAGCTGGCTAAAGGGATAAAGCTCTCTTATCTGGCACCAAGGTACTATTCAAGATTAGGGTTGCCAGGCTCAGGGCCTGAGACTGATCCTGTATCTTTAGGAGAAGAGAAAGTCAGCCAAGTGCAGGTGTTCTTGCAACACCGTAATGGGAAAAACCACAAGGTGGAATTCTCCCTTCCCCCTGCACAACTTTTAAAGATACAGAAGACACCTTGGAGGCCGGGCCTGGCAACCCTATTCAAGATACCTTTCCTGCCCCACCATGAAAGCTATTTTCTTTTTAAAAGCCACTCACACAATTACTAATTACCAGCTCTTTTTTTGGTAAAAAAAATGTGGCATCAGGACTCATACCTTGATAAAAGTGCTGTGGGTGCCAGCACAAAATGGCTGCAATGGGCAGCAAAAAAGAGAGAGGTGCCGGTACTCTGTTCCTGTGAATACTGTTACAAAATAAAAAAGACCTGATGATTTCTACAATTGCTGAATTGTGTGAATCATGTCTCACCTAGCTTTCTTTGGGTTCAGTCAAAGCTATCTAGGCTTCATGAATAAAAGGTGAGGAATTGTTAAAGAAAGAAGAAGCATATCTAGGTGGTGTTCTCAGTCAGTTTCTTAACAAATCTAGTGGAATCCTCCATTTTGCACATACTCAAATTGCACCCATGCATGTAAGCACTGTAACCAGAGCTCCATGTGCAAGGCTCATAGATAAACTCAATGGGAGACAAGAAACAGCATGTTAAGAAGAAATATTATAGTAGGACTGGGGGACCTTTGGCCCTCCAGATGTTGCTGGACTACAGCTCCCTAACCATTGGCCATGCTGGCTGGGGCTGATGGGAAATGGAGTCCAATAACTTCTGAAGAGACAAAGGTTCCCTAGCCCTACCTTACACACTGTATGGAAGAGTGCTGTTGAAGGCATAGCTTTAGCCTCCGCATCTTCAGCAGGAATATGGCTGGTTTTGCTACCATTGTTGTAACTGCTCATTGACTAAAGTTGGAAACTAGTGGAGTGCTGGAAGACATCCACTTGGATGGAAGAGGATTAGAGTTTTAAATGACTTCATTTGATGTGCATTTTCCCAGCCTATTCTTCCTATAAGGCTGGTATTATTTTTGACTTCTACTAAAAAAGAGTTGACTGTCTTCCACATTTAATCTAAGCAAGGAGAAAGTTAAACACAATACACCATTGTTTTTCTAGTGATCCTTAAGTAGTTTGAACAGCTTGATGAGCTAAGGTCCCATAGACTCTTACCCACAGACATTCTTTTTTTGGAGTAAGTGGCATTACTCATGTGCTATCCATTCGCTCAAGCATGTTAACTCTTCTCATGGTGATCAACAAAGAGGCCTTAGCTTTATCCTAACTGAAAGGCAGGAAAGAACAGCGATAATTAAGGATTTGACAGACCATAGACTATTTCGATATTAAACAATCATGTTTTCATTATTCTCAGATGGTGAATTTTTTTGAATTGGACACAAGATGGTAATGAAGAAAGGAAGCCTGATCATTGAACAGAGTTTACTGTTGTTTATGGACAAAGAGTATCCTCTGAAACAGGGATCACCAACCTTTGGATACATTTGAAATTTTGAGATAGTGCTGTGGGTGCCAATCACTAAATGGATGCCACGGGTGGTGTGGCAAGCAAGGGTGGATGTCCAGTCCTGGAATTCACTGAAACGTGAGCATGTCTGAGGAGGCATGTTCAGTATAGGAGAGGCTGAGTCAGTTCAAACAAGAACTGAGCCAGAAGAGGAAAGAGGCCTTTCATGGGTGCCGCAGGAGGTATCAGCAGGCACACTGGTGCCTATGGGCACCCTATTGGCAACCCCTGAAATACCATCCATAGTCCATACTCATCAAAGTCTATGCAATAGTAAAATGATACCTTGTTGTTGTTGTTTTTTATCATTAATTTTATTCAAATTTTCAAACACAAAACAAAACAAAACAAAAAAGAAACAAATCAAACAATAAAATAAAATGTTGACTTCCGATTTGTCGCAGATCAGCCATAGGTCTATGATATATAACAAACCTGTCTCTTAACATATTACAAAATCACTTTCCTCCAGTAGTTATCTTAATTAATCATCAAATCTCATTAACATCGCTTTATTCTTTCCGCAAAAAGTCAAAGAGAGGTTTCCACTCCTTGAGAAATATATCCATCGATTTTTCTCCAAATAAACATGTCAATTAATCCATCTCATCAAGTCTGCTAGGTCCAATAATTTCAATAGCCATTTTTCCATTATCAGTGTTAATTCCATCTTCCAACTTCCATCCTTGCACCCATAATAATCTTGCTGTCATAGTCATAGTCATATAGTAAGAGTCTGATGGGAATTTCCTTCATCACAAATATTTCCTTGCCATCAATTCTGAATGTGTTGCTGAAATATTGTTGTAAGGTCATATCTCTGTTCCTCTTTTTTACGAAATGCACTAGCACATCTCTTGAGAGTTTTTCCATTGTCACATATCTGGAATTAATTCTATAATTTTTCTCTATTTCAAGTTCCATCAAATCATTCCAGTCCAGAAATTCCATCGAAACATTGATAGCTTTATCTCTGATATCTTCATCAATTTCTCCAGAGACAACGCCGAATTCCAAACAGTAATCTTTATCTCCAGGATCCACAAACTCCAAATATTTTTCCAGTTCCACACTTGATATATCTGTTCCAATCTCCAGGACTTGCATCCTCCCTTCAATTTTTGCCATAAAGTCCAAATCTTTTTCCAATTCCACATTTGATATATCTGATCCAATCTCCAGAATTTGCTCCTTCCCTTTAATTTCTTTTTCATCTTCTATTGCTTGTCCATCTGCTTTTTTTCTCATATAATCCTTTATTTCTTTCAGCTCCTGTTTCACTTTACCAAATTCAGTTGCCATCTCTTGTCTACTCTGTCCCAGTTCTTGTTTCGTTATCTTAATCTCATCCATTATCTTCTGAAACATATCCAGAGGGGAAAACCCTTCCAGGGGTATATCCAGGGTCTCTGCCACTTCTTTGATTGTCAATGATACCTTGTTGTTGTTATGTGCCTTCAAGTCAATTACGACTTATGGCGACCCTATGAATCAGTGACCTCCAATAGCATCTGTCGTGAACCTCCCTGTTCAGATCTTGTAAGTTCAGGTCTGTGGCTTCCTTTATAGAATCAATAAAATGATACTACAGACTAACTATTGTTCCCATTCTGCTCATTTAAGTGTTTTTTTTAAAACGTTTGCATCCTACTTTTTCCCCAAGGAGCTTAAGATGATGTATTTAATGAGAAAAATATTCATGTTCACCCAGGTATTCGATGGCTGAAAGATACTGTTCACGCCAACTTGAAATTATTAGCTGTGAGGATATGTGAATGTTTTAAGATATAACTGACTGTTTGTAAACATTTTTAAAATGGTTTAATTGTACTGTATAGCTTTTTTGTTGCTTGCCACCCTGGACTCCTTTGGGAGGAAGGGTGGGATAGGAATGTAATTACTTACATAATGATGACACATGAGGTGCCTTTTATCCTGAAAGTAGCCCTGTGGGGTACTGAGAGATGATGTACCTGAGAAATTATGACTGATCAAAGCTCGCTCAGTGAGCTTCATCACAGAGCTAGGATTTGAACCTCAGTTTCGCTGATCCAAGTTTGGTGCTTTGTTAACTGCAACACTGAGCACATTAGATCTGTCATGGAGATGACAATAGTTTCCTCCTTGTAGGTTTTGTCTCCTACAATATTCAGAATGATCTTGCTAAGCTTATTAGAATGAAACAAATCAGAATGATCTTGCTGACCATTTTTATCTCTCTCATCACTATGTCCTATTATCCCTTTTCCTAAGCCTCTGCACAGGTACCTCTCATGTTCAGCACACATCAGCTTCTAACTTCTTTACTTTTGGCTAGAATATCTGGGCTCCTCCAGGGTCAGAATGCTCCTGTGGATAAGTAAGCCACGTTCATGAAGGTCACCATATCACCACAGACTCAGGGTTTAACTGGAATGCATTAACACATTTTTAAAGAAAGAATGCAAGATGTAAAAGTTGTATATAAACTAAAGAGTCTGGCTGCAAGTGGTACAGATCTTAACTGTCATAGTAGATTAAGTTTTTTTGCATTGGGTGGATGCATGAGCATCTAAAAGAGGCTGCATCAAGGGGAGCCAACATGGTGCCCTCCATGGTGCTGGACTAGGGAACATCTGAAGTTCCACCACTCAAAAATAGTTTTTTAAAAAATGTAGATGGGTGATCAGGTAACATGAAAGCTCTGATCTGCATATATAATTCATCACTAGATGGCATCACAGACTGATGAATTATATATACACGTGTATATGTGAATTCCTGCTTAAGCTGCAATCCTTGGAGGATGCCCCAGTGGCCATAGGATAGTGCAGGTCCATGGGTAGAACAGGAGGTTCACCCATGGAGGCATTCTCTTTGTAGCTGTGGAGGTTCCTGTGGCTGCCCCTTCTCCTTTGTCAGTTCTACAATGGCAGAGAGGGTGAGAAGGAAACATTCCAGGGGCATTGTGGGGTGGACTTGGGGATGCTTTGGATCTGCTGGATCTAAAATCCTCCCATTCCCTTGGCACATCTTTGGAAATGGGAAGTGGGGGGGTAGTTCACCAGCCCTGGAACTAGCATGCCTATTTTCCTTTCTATTATTGTTGTTGTTAAAGCCATTTCTATACCACTTAATATATATAAAAATCTCTACGCTGTGTACAGAAGATAAAACAGCAAATATAAAAATATACAATACAGCCACAATACAAAAGCATACATAATACAAATTAACAAATAAATATTAAAACAATTGCCTTGCATTTCTCCACTCAACATCTCTCAACCTCCTGGCTCTCACCCAGGACTCCACCCATCCACTCTGGCTCTCACCCAGGGTCCAACACACACAAATCACCCCCAAAGTCTCACAAGCTTCCCAGGGAATCCCAAAAATGGCAAACAGAAGGATGCGGGGCAGCTGGAGACCCGGGCTGTCCCTGCACTGGAAGGTGCTGTCAACAAGGACACCGTTCTTGCCAAGGCAGCGTAGGTACAAGTGTGGTGGCGCAAGATGAATGTTGCGCTGCAGCCAACTCAGAAGGGACAGGAAGGGGGGAGGCATGAGTTTCAGGCACCTCCGCAGCCAGAAGAAGCAGAGTTGGGGATTGTTGTGTCTGAGCAGGGTCGTGCGGGAGGGGGGCAGCCTGCTCTCCAGCCAGTTCCCACGAGTAACGCCCTTTCCGAGGAGCCGAGCGCACCGCCCCCAGTTGATGCAGAGGACTTGTGGGGGGAAACTTCAGAGTTCGTGCCAGCTCCTCCTTTTCCAAGCAGTTCCCAGGAGGATTCCAGTGTAGCACCGCCCTCTGACCTCGAGCCTTTTGATGTATCCATTACTCTAATAAAACGAGATTTACTTGCACACACACTCCAGCCTCATTCTTTCGGCTCTGGACGGGACAATGAAGCTGGAGTGGCCCATGTTGAAGTCCTCCGAGTCCTGTGAGGAGCCATGGCCCATCGTCACTGCTGCCCGCCACAACACGAACACCAGGTTGCAGCCTTGAAGATGTTCCAGCGCCAGAAGCAGCGCCGACACCGGGCCCAAGGAGGAGCAAGAGGAGGCCGCCGACACCAAAGTATTCTTTATTTCCTAACTCTTCCACTTCCATATCCTTGGGCTCACTCAGCTGCTGTTCCCTGGGCTTCTGCTGCTGCTCCTAGTGGTGATTCATGTTGTACAGCTTACCAAACTACTTACCAAACACAATCATTTTATTTTCAACTAATTAAACCAATAACTATTGGACCTTACTTCTACCTATCAGTCATAGGCACTTCATTTTTGTTTGCTACTTTGTTTTTGTGAGGGTGAAGCCGAGCCAAGGCAGAGTGAAGAACAAAAGTGCAACAATTTCTGCAGGTTCTCTTCTGAAAATGGTGGCACACCATTATGATCTATTGGGGGGATGGGGGGAATATAGAGGGGGGAAGAACCCCCCATCTTCTGCTTCACCAGCTTGAGTCCAACAGGGCTTTGAATTTGGCATTTTGTGCACATGTGGTTCTTCCTCTCCTCTTACTATTTTGGGTTGGTCTGCCCACCAAGCTGCAATCCTGTAACTCTGATCTGAGGGCAAATCTTATTGAACTCAGTGGGACTTTCTTTTTAGTCAGGATGGGGAAGTGATCCAGCCAGCAAGCCAGATCCTTTTCACCTCCCCAGGGATCAAGTTTGAAGGTGCCCATTTGTCAATCACCTGACATAACAATGACATCAGGTGACCCATGTTTTTGCCTGTATGGTCAAACAGCCAATCATTAGGCCTTGCATAGCTCCACATGTGGTGCTTTGTAAGATATTACAATCAGCTGATTGTTGGGGCTTGCAAAGTGCTGTGCATGAGGCTCTTCAGGTGCCGCCAATCAGCTGACTGGCAGTGCCTACACACACCCTTTGGCCAAGCTATGTCTTTTTCTGCCCAACGCCTGATGCCATATCTGACATCAGGGCAAGACAGGCAGGTGCAGCTTTGTCAAAATGCCTCACGGGCCTAATTAGACCCACTGATCAGAGGTTCCCAATCCCTGTCCTACGCAGACAATGCATTGGATTGTACTGCTAGTCGTCATCTTGTTCCCTCTGTTCCATACACTCTCAGCTGCTATAGGCCCTCAATGTTCCTTTCTTCCCTTCCTCTCTCAGGCTTTTCACTTACGTTACTTTCTTGTTGTGGCTGCCATCCCAGGAGGGGCACACATATAGGCATAGTCCACATAAGCTCAGTGTCACTCCCTAAGTCCTGCCTCATTGAGTTCCATTTAGTTTTGCACCAACTAAAAGAACAAAAGAACCAGTTGTATGTATGTTGGCCTTTTCTTTCTTTTTTTACAAGAAAAGCCATTAGGAGACAAAGCTTCAAACTTTATCCCATTTACCATGTATCTGGAGGGTCAACCAAAACTATTACTGCATGAAAGAATGGAGAAAATTGAGAACAGGGGGCTTTGTAGATTGTTAACAAAACATGACCCATGTACACACAATTTACAGATCGCCAATGCCAGCAAGAGTTCTTTTTGTATGTTTTAGTGCCTAATTAACTGTGTCAGGAGTTCAAAAACAATTAGGAATTCAAAAGGACAAGGAGAGAAAGGAAAAAGAGGGCATTGCCTAATTCCTCAGTACATAAATATTTCCATGTTATGCTGCAGGACTTCATCAGACTTAAAAGAGAGCCATCAAGGTAGTTTTCACAATGTTTTAAAATCTTTCCCATTCCAAAGCTCTCTCACTGTCTGTAATCAGCCTCTAGAAGTTTGATGTCGAAACCTGTTTCCTTCTGACATTTAAAATTGTATGCTTGATTTTCCATGCCATTACAATGCACTGGTGTGAAACTTCTGTAGACTCATAGCAGTGAAGCCTGTAGCATCAATTGGCTGACCTGGTGTGAGGCCACAGAATGTTCACAAACATTACAAGTGCTTAAGGAACAAAGCAGCCAGCAATGAAATGTTAACAATTCAGTTTCTGAAAGAAGGGAAAGCTATCAGTTTCTCTCATTCATATGGGCCCTATGGAAGAGCCAACTGTGCAGGGAAGGCCAAGGACTGGAAAACTAACTAGGAGGGGATTCTAGAAGTAGGGAATCTAAGCAGCAGAAAACCTAGAGGAGAAGGTGCCTGAAGAAAAGGAGCAGAATAAACAGGGCAATGAGATATAACGCCCTGCTTACCGCGTAGCTGGCAGGCTGGGCACAATTGCAGATCAGGACGAAGCTGCTGCCTCCATTTTAAATGAAGGCAAAGTCGCGTGTCGCATCTATGACACGAGCGCAACTCAGCAGACATTAGGGGCAGAGCTGCTGTGCTTATTTAAGCCCAGCAGCCCCTCCTATCTTCCTCTTGCAGCGCGATGCCCACCGTGCCCTCCCTCTTTTATGGTGTGCCTAGGGGTCGCTTCGGGGCCGAGTAGGAATTTTTATCCTGCCCACCCTTGTTGGCGGGCAGGTTTTTTGCCTGCTCCACACTATGGGAGGGGGAGGGAATCAGGTTAGGGGGCATTGTTATTAATAGGTGGTTTTGGCTGATTGGCTACTTGACATTAAGAAAGGTTAATCCCCTTTTAGGGCATTCGTTATAGCACTGGTAGCGGAAAGGTGCGGGAAGGGAATAGTTAAGGACAGCTAGGTGGCCCCCTTATGCACCTTTGGAGGTGATTGGCAGTTCCGGAGGCCTGTCTGTCACGGCTATGCGGCTCGAGGACAGGATATGGGCTGCCTTTGGGGCCAACTCATCTCATCTACCCAGGGGTTATTCGGCCCCGGGTGGGGATGACATGGGAAGGCCCCCCTACTCACCTACAAGGTGTGGTCAGGGTAAGGGGTAAGCAGATGGGCTTGCCCTTACCCCAACAGGGGCTGGTTGCCCGAGAGCTGTTTGGCAAGCTACTTGCTCATAGACAGTTCCCGCACCTAGGCTTCCCTCTGCAGGTCACTTTAAATTGGGTTTTTTCTTGCTGTAATTTAATAAAGTGGCCCTTGTTCAACCCAAGCTGATGTCTCTGTGTTTTATTTCGTCCCTTAACTGCAAATAAGAGCTTAAGAAAAGAAGGAAGAAATTGGAGTCTGGGGAAATGACTTGAGGACTCATAGGAAGCCAAGGGACATAACGTTGCCAAGTCTAGATCCTGAGAGAGTCCATGTACTTTTCTAAGTAGGAGAAATTCTGCTACTGGAGAGGAAGGGGAAATGGAGTGCCTGGAATCCCTGAATAGGGAACACTCCACAATTAGGGTTGCCAGGTTCAGGGCCTGAGACTGATCCTGTATCTTTAGGAGAAGAGAAAGTCAGCCAAGTGCAGGTGTTCTTGCAACACCATAATGGGAAAAACCACAGGGTGGAATTCTCCCTTCCCCCTGCACAACTTTTATATACGCTCATGGGGTCTGAACTGGCGGTGACCGACCAGGAGAGAGACCTCGGGGTTGTAGTGGACAGCACGATGAAAATGTCGACCCAGTGTGCGGCAGCTGTGAAAAAGGCAAATTCCATGCTAGCGATAATTAGGAAAGGTATTGAAAATAAAACAGCCGATATAATGCCGTTGTATAAATCTATGGTGCGGCCGCATTTGGAATACTGTGTACAGTTCTGGTCGCCTCATCTCAAAAAGGATATTATAGAGTTGGAAAAGGTTCAGAAGAGGGCAACCAGAATGATCAAGGGGATGGAGCGACTCCCTTACAAGGAAAGGTTGCAGCATTTGGGGCTTTTTAGTTTAGAGAAAAGGCGGGTCAGAGGAGACATGATAGAAGTGTATAAAATTATGCACGGCATTGAGAAAGTGGATAGAGAAAAGTTCTTCTCCCTCTCTCATAATACTAGAACTCGTGGACATTCAAAGAAGCTGAATGTTGGAAGATTCAGGACAGACAAAAGGAAGTACTTCTTTACTCAGCGCATAGTTAAACTATGGAATTTGCTCCCACAAGATGCAGTAATGGCCACCAGCTTGGATGGCTTTAAAAGAAGATTAGACAAATTCATGGAGGACAGGGCTATCAATGGCTACTAGCCGTGATGGCTGTGCTCTGCCACCCTAGTCAGAGGCAGCATGCTTCTGAAAACCAGTTGCCGGAAGCCTCAGGAGGGGAGAGTGTTCTTGCACTCGGGTCCTGCTTGCGGGCTTCCCCCAGGCACCTGGTTGGCCACTGTGAGAACAGGATGCTGGACTAGATGGGCCACTGGCCTGATCCAGCAGGCTCTTCTTATGTTCTTATGTTCTTATCTTTAAAAGTTGTGCAGGGGGAAGGGAGAATTCCACCCTGTGGTTTTTCCCATTACAGTGTTGCAAAAACACCTGCACTTCGCTGACTTTCTCTTCTCCTAAAGATACAGGATCAGTCTCAGGTCCTGAACCCGGCAACCCTATTCCACATGGCAACATTTAGTTGCAGGCCCTGATCATGCTAACGGACTATCCCTAAGAGAGAGCCCCCATGGTAAAAATACTAATCAGTGACAGCTACAATTCTAAACACACATTTACTAGGGATATGTCCAAGTAAACATGCATAAGACTGCACTGTTGAACCCCTTCATCCACTATCAAACTCTTTTGCAAAGCACTGGATAATGTTGGATTTGAAGACAGTGAGCTGTCTGCTGCCTGTATTCTCCCTCCCCCAACACACAAAGTACATGTGATGGGACATGGACTAGTGATCACTATCACCATAAGCCTACTCAGCCAGAAGACTGAATGAGGCATACAGCTCAATCCCTCTGCAAGTTCTCTCCATGGTGGTGGCTCACAGTCACAGGTGGAGTCACTGGCTGACTCATTCAGGGCAGGGGTGGTGGAAAGTATCCAACGAGTGGGACAGATCCTGTGCTCCCCTACCCCTGTGGACCTTGCATGTGGAAACTGCCTCCATAGGATGACTTACTATTACCACAACTGTGATGTATCACTTCCTCTGCGCCTTTGCTACCACTTTAAGAGCTGTAGCTCAGTGGCAGAGCATCTGCCTTGTATGCAAAAGGTCCCAGGTTCAATCACCAGCATCTCTAGATAGGACAGAGAGTCTGCTGTGAAACTGTGGACAGCCACTGTCAGTCATTATAGACAAAACTGAGCTAGACTGACCAATCAGGGCTGGCCCTAGGATGAACAGCACCTTGGTGAGGAGTGCCTTTGGTACCTTGCCAGTCAGTTTTGCAGGCTACTCAGAGGGTTTTTGGGGCCCTATGCAGGTCTGATGTTGGAGGTCCTGCTGCTGCCCTTTGCAAGGATGAATGAATGTGTTTACAAAGCTGGGGGCCACATACAAGAATTATTGCATGCATGTGCTACATGTGAGAATTCTCACCTAGAGCTCCTCCTTGCCCTGGAATCAAACAGAATGATAGATGTGCTTCATTTTTTTCCCATGGGGATAAGGCAGTAAGGGTTGGCTTGTGCTTTTTCTGAGTACCTCCTCCAAATTCCAAAGCCCTTCTGGCAGAGCTTCTTTCTGCTTTCTGGAGCTCAGTCTCATAGGTCTTCTGGTTCTGGCCTGTTGCTGGCCTTCTCAGGAATGATTCCTCCCTTAAGGCCTGACCTCACACCACTCTTATGCCTTCCCCTGGGGTAACTGCCACAGAAAACTATTCTCCAGTGGCACCTTGCCTGGAAATTTTAGGTGGTATTCACTTACTCACTCACTACTTCAACTCTTTTCCCAGCAGGCCTGGAGTTTTTTCTGGGACAAGAACAGGTCACCTGCTCTGCCACAGAATCCCTCCTTCAAGCCTTCTCTGTTCCTTCTCTCATTACAACAAACTCTGTAACTGGGCTACTTGGCTTGGGCCAATCACAAGCTGGACTAACCGATCTTATTTCTATTGCTGCCTAGACATAAAGAAAGATTTTACCTTACCATGATGGGTTTAGACTCCGTTACAGTTGGGCTGCAGACCTAGCAAATAAACAGGTCTCTCCCTTCCAGCCTCACAACGATACATTTTACAGCCAGCTTAAGCCTCAAATTAGTATCTATTCTGTTTCATGCATGACTGTGTAAAATATTTACTACATCATGGTCAGGGAGTGGTCCCATTATGTCACAATTACATGTTAAGATTCAGTGTCATCTTTAATACACCATTTCCTCTTTTTCTGAAAACATTAAACAAAATACCAAGTATTCTGGTGAGCAATGTGGCAGGGTCAGAGCCAATGGTACACACAGAAACTGAAGCAAGGGGCCCCTTGCTTTGCAGCCCAGTTTCCTTCCCCCCTGGGCAGCCCTGTTGCTTTGTAGTGTTATTAAGTTGTATGGCTTGTGCAGGATTGCAAACCATAGCAATGTAACAGAGCCTGATATTCTCAGGCTTTCCCCCAGTAATGTATATAAAAAAGGCCCAGAGCAAGCTACCTCTTTTTTGCTGCTCTGCTTTCAGTGCACTCCTACTCTAGTTCTAGGATCCCAATGAAGTCTCTGTCATGTGGGGTGGTTTGGGTTTCAAAGAATGACTATCATGGAGTTATAGGCCTATATTCTTTATTATATTCAGCATACACAAAAAACATGGTTCCTGCTGCAAGCTCTCTGTCCTGTACCCACCAGGTTCCTCAGGAATCAGGAGACTTCCCAGGAGTAATGCAGTTGAGGGCAACACCAAGGTAGTATCCAGGGAAGTCCAAAATCAGAGACCCAACAGAGTCCATAACAACAAAGAGGTTAGGCCAGAAGCAAGGGCAGAGCAGTCCAAGGTCAGGAGCCAAGTAGTTTGTGGGCTATGTAGGAGGCAGGTCCAGAGTAGTCCAAGGTCAGGTCTGGAGTCAACAAGCAACCAGCAGGCTGGTCAGATACAAAGTTGGTGTATAAACTTTATTCCAGCAATTATTCTTGAAGACTTTCCTCTTTCAACAAGCCTTTTAAGTTGAGACCTATCCCAGTCTGCATCTGTGCTAGAATTGCTGTTAATATGTTTTCTTTAATAATATGTTTTAACCCTTTTTAAAAAGATGTCTTGAAAGCTTTTTAAAATGTTTTTAACGTCGTTTTGTTTTAATGTATTTTAAGGCCTTTTAATGATATTTTAAAGTGTTTTTAGTGTGTCTATTTGCTGCCCTGGGGTGCTGCAGGTAGGAAGGGCAGGATACAAATCAAATAATAAATAAATAAATTCTTCCAGCCTAGCACTCACCCCAAACCTCAGCTGACTCCCATTAAGCACCTGCAGCCAGACCTTTATTCTAGAAGAATCCTCTACTTTGAGAAGTCTGGGCCTGTTGTTGGCCACTCCTCCAGATAGGCCACACCTCCAGCTGGTGTTTGAGGTGATGCCTCTTCCTTGGGCTTGGGCCCCATTCAGCTTCAAAGTCAAAGGCCAAACTTGCCCTGGGGGCAGACAGCCTTACTGGGCCTCATCATAGGACCCTGGCTCCTCACTGTCAGATGGCACCTGACCCAGGGCTGGATCCAAGACTGGAGCCTCTTGGTCTTCCTTCAGTGAGGACTCCCCTGGCTGGGACCTGACACTCTTTTCCCTGAGCTCCAACAGGCCCTTTTTGGCTATCATAAATTTTGCTTTTAATATATATATATTGGTGTTGTTGTTATGTGCCTTCAAGTCGATTATGACTTATGGTGACCCTATGAATCAGTGACCTCCAATAGCATCTGTCATGAACTACCCTGTTCAGATCTTGATATATATTGGTAGCATTTCCTATATTTTGGTATGCATTCATTATTTTAGAATACCCATTATTTTTATTTTTAAAATAATGAAGAAAAGTTATAAATAAAAAAAGTATTCAGTTGACCTTTTACAGCTTATAGCTTTATTATATATATTTTTGCCACGCTAGCACACTGCATACAGTACACTAAAAAAAAAACAGCACCGAGTGCAGCTTGGCACCCCCTTCAGCTCAGCTTGGCTCCCCCCTCCGTTCAGTTTGGTGCCCCCTTCAACTCAGCACCCTGGGCATGCCCAGCTCACCCACTCCTAAGGCCGGATGTGGGACCAATGATGTGATTTGGTATAAGGCAAGTTCCTATGTTCCCATGATGCCACTGCTGTGAAAACTCTGTGCCAGATATGAGAATGGCAGATCACAGCAATTGCAGGGGGGTATGTCTCACATGGGTCAATAGTCTCTTTTGCATGGTGTTCATCACACCTGTTCCGGCTCTAATCCATAACTTCATGGGATTCTTTGCCAAGAAGCTTTGGCATGTAGTACTGAAGTGCAGTATCATGAAAACGTAAGACTGCAGCAGGCTCAACATTTCATTGCCACCACACCAAAGAAGACTCGTGACACAAGAATGGAATAATGTTATATTTATTAAATATAACATGCTAAATCAAATGCAATTCAGCCAATTATTCAAATCTAAATTGCTTCGGGCAGGTGAGGCTAAACCTAACTGAGAGGAAATACTCCCTCAACTTATAAAGGCAACTAATTCTCGTCAGACTATAACTCCAGAGTCAAGGGCGCGGGTGAAATACTCCCTCCTTGCTACTGGAGTCAGTTGTGTGGTTCCAACCTCCACACCATGGCCCTGCCGTACAGGCGTTCACCATGATGCGCAAGCCGGTCCCACAAGGACACTCCCCAGATCCCCACCAGACATGAAGCCCTGATGGTTCCCTGTGGAGTGCCCTTTTTCAGAATGCCTTAACCGTCTCAATTTAACCCCAATATACCTCACCTGCCCGAATTCCATGCCAGCCGGAGCAGACACACCACAACCCAACCCGACAAGCCAATTGAATTAAACCCAAGCAGTATGGAGTAGGCAAAACCAAAGGGATACTGAAATCAGGATCCCCCCCAAAAAATTCCTACTCAGCCCCATTATGGCGACCAGCAAAGCCCATACTGACAAGGGAGGGAGGGTGGGTGCCGCAAGGCTAAAAAGGCAAACGCTGTGAGGGCAGGAGCAGCCTTATAACTGCTGCTCAAACCCCTGCCTGATTGGTGAGACAATCTCACGTGGCTCCACCTCAGAACTTCGTGAAAGTTCCCGAGCCTTCTTGTAATTAGGGTGATAGCAAACTCGCCCCTCAAGAGGAACGCCATCCTAAGAGTGATAAGAGAAAATATCAGAAGTAGCAAGAGTTTCTTCTTTTGTTGCATTTGGTTTTCCAAATGAAGAAGACAGAACAGTTCAAACAGCTGCTGTTAAGCTATTCCATTTCCTTTCAGTATACATTTCTACAAAATCAGAAATCATCTCTGCTGGGAGGATTTAAATTGCCACTTAATGTCTTTATTGAAGCTGGATAATATGGTATCTTGCCTTTCTTGGCCTTTCTTTGGCAGACGTGCAGTACCCAACATGACATCAGATTAAAGAACTGGAAGTGGCTCGTTGAGCATTGCTTCCGCTCTGGATAAAACCACTCTTTCTGCAATATTCATCAAGGACCATCTATTTCCCATTTTGGATTACAAAAGGGTCCTACTTCTACTAATGACTAAGCCCAAATGCCCAGTGGCCTCAATAGGATCAGGCCTAGGCCAAAGATTCAACATTTACATTTTGTTAGGAAGTGTAGCTCGTTTTTCATGAAAGAACTTAAAAAAACCAATTTGTATCAACATACAATGAATCTGAATGTTGTGATCATTTCAGGATCCACAGAGCAAGTGTGCAATGCCCAGAGCTTCAAATTACTGAACAGATTTGATGTAAAGGGTCAGATGTGGTCAATTCCAGATTGGATTCAATGGCTGCAGTACACATTCTGCTCCATGCAAATTAATGGCTTATTCACAGCTTTATTATTTAATTATTTATTTATTTGATTTATATCCCGCCCTTCCTCTCAGCAGGAGCCCAGGGCAGCAAACAAAAGCCCTAAAAACACTTTAAAACATCATAAAAACAGACTTTAAAATACATTAAAACAAAACATCTTTAAAAATATTTTTTAAAAGCTTTCAAGACATCTTGTTTTTAAAAAGATTAAAAATATATTGTTAAAAAAAGTTTTTAAAACATATTAAAAAGCAATTCCAACACAGACGCAGACTGGGATAAGATCTCGACTTAAAATGCTTGTTGAAAGAAAATAGTTATCCTTTGGATTTTGCACTTCTCCAAATTGTGTGACTCAAAAAGTATCAAAATGAATTTTAAAGTGTGTAGTTTTGATCCAATATGTTTTGAGTTTTGAGAGAAAATACATCTGAAGTGCATATTTTGTGAGGAAATAGTTCAAAAATACATATTTAAATACATATGTAATTTATATGTAAATATTTTTATTTAAATACATATGCAATTCATATATATGTATGTAAAGTGGATTTTAAAACTGCAGAGCAATGTAGAAATGCGTCCAGATGGATTTCTGAATAAACAGAGGTGAAAGTGCGACAGAGTGGAAATAGATTCATCTACCACTCTCTACTTCCTAAAAGCCCTTTCCTCAATGCTTTCCTCAAGCATTTGATGACCAGACCAATGGGCAAAGTGGTGATGGCATTCCTGTTCCTTTTAATACCCCTACAGTGAAAACTTCACCACATTCCTCCCATGGACTCCAAATGCATTTGTCCTCTCAGGTGTGCATTAAATCATTTTGGGGAGGGGAGAAAAGTAAAGAAAAGGTAAAGCTGTTACCCTGCCGCTTTGTGACTGAAATTAGCCTTTCTTGATGACAATGATGGTGATAAAGAAGAAGAAACCCAGCTGTTGAGGATTAATTATATATGTTTGCCTGTGACATGTAGTTAGATCATAGGAACATAGGAAGCTGTTTTATATTGAGTCAGACCATTGGCCCATCTAGCTGAGTATTGTCTACACTGACTGGCAGTGGCTGTCCAGGATTCAGACTGGGAGTTCTCTCAGCCCTGCCTGGAGCTGCCAGGAATGGAAGCTGGGACCTTCTGCATGAAAAGCAGATGCTATACCATTGGGCTATGATCCCATGAACCTAGTTAGAAGCACACACTTCCAAACTATCATAAGACCCAAGAGATAGAATTCCCCAATATGCAACTCTGTAGTAGTCTCCAAAAATGCGGTAACTGATTAGGTCCATAATCCAATGAAGCAAATCACAGACAATGCATTCTATATGGTATCATTAAGCCTTACATCAGGAGTCATTAGATTCAAATACGTTTGCTTTCCTTAATGTCTTTGGACTGTCCTTGGATGAGCCAGAGCACCTGATGAAAGTATAATTATACACTTTGATACTCTCAGTGATGTTTCAGTACTTCCTGGAAGTTGTCCAATAGTTTTGTTCAGCTAAATGGAGCTATGCACTAGTGGCTGAGATTTTCAACATGGAGAAAAGGATATGCTTGACATAATTATTTGTTGTTGAAGAAGTTTCTCTCATAAAAAAAGAATGTTATGTTTTCTTTCCTGACAATGGTTATGGGTGAGATGTCTAAAGAACCAACGTCTAAAGTTTGATCTAGTCAAGTCAAGTCACTTTTATTTTATTTAACCACAGGCCAATAGAACCACAGGCCAATAGTCAGTGGCCCTGACTAATACTGGCAGGAAAGTTTATTAAATAAGTAGATGTTACACCAAGGAACTATCTGAACAATTAACAACTACTGGAATCAAAATCTTTGCCATTGTTTTGTTCTGGTGCCATTGGAACTAAGACCAGGCTGTGCATGCTCATTTGTTTACTGATGGCTCTAATGGCTAGTATACCAATTAGAGTTTTAGTAAATTAGCAGAGTTTAGCATAGTGCTCAGCGATCTGTGCTGCATGGGTGTAGTTTTATCTGAGAGACAGCGAGCTTTTACCTTGCTTTAAATCACAGACCTAGATTTGGTTTCAAAATAAGAAAAGACTACTGTATGAATAGAAACACATACTAGTTAGGAACGGTGCTGCTTCTATCTAACCTAAGTTGAAGGCTGCAGTGACCATGCTTGGACATTGCCCCTCATGCTAGATGAGAATAAGCAAAAAGAACATGGCTCTTCTCTTCCCATGGTCTGCAAAGAAAAGAAAACAGAAAGGTGAGTCAGAGGTGAGAACAGCTCATGGAGATTTATCAGGTTACAGGAAGCAAAACAGACAGAAAGGATTAGTTCAGGTCAATGGCAGCCTAGTCAGCTAGGAGCACTATCTCTCTATCTCTTTCCCCATGCAAAGAGGACCAAATGGGAGTTGCTCTTGTCACACTTCTAACAATAACAAGCTGCAAGTAATATCAGTTTTAGATCTCTGTGTATGCAAGGTTGAAGGATGTGAAAATTGCCCATCTCTCAGTGGACACTCAGATACATAGCACACAACATTATTGATTTGGCCAGTGCCACAGATACAATACCAGCTACAGGAATTTGACGATATCTTCCATCCAAGTATGTGGAAAACATAGATTGGCCCTGTAAAAGCTTACCTGAGTGGGAAGAAAGTAAGTTCCTGCAGATATTGAGGGCTACTGAGATCTTTTCTCAATAAAGCATACCATGGGGGAAATGCAGATTTAATCAAATCCATATTGACACCATCATCTTGTGTGTTCTCTTGAGACAAAGAATATGTGATAGGAAGATGGGAAGCTGCCTTATATTGAGTTGGACCATTGATCCATCTATCTCAGTACCATGCACACCAGGAGTAGCCAAAGTGGTACCTTCCAGATGTTTTGGACTGCAATTCCTTTTAGCCACAGCCAGCATGGCCAATGCTCAAAGATGATGGGAGTCATAGTCCATAACTTAAGGACAGCTCTGTGTTGGCTGCCACTGGTTTGCACTGACTGGCAGCAGCTCTCCAGGGTTTCAGACAGGGATCTTTCCCAACTCTACCTGGAGATGAGAGGGACTGAACGGGGGGACCTTCTGCATGCAACCATATAGCCTTTACATTGGCCTGTGCCCAACTCTTGTGCCCAACTGCCTTTTTCAAGTCGTTCTAGGAAACACTTTGTATACCCTGTATCAGTATGTTAGCCCAGCAAGCTATAATAGCCTTAAGCTAATCAATATAGTCAGGATATAGTTGTGATTTGCCTGAAGGCTTGTATTCCCCCTTTCAGGCCCCAGCATCCTTGGGTATGTCAGATCACCTCATAACCACCTGGAACTTTATCTAGGTGTTCTAATGAGGATATGATGGCTTGCCCAGTATGATGCTGGGAATGTACCTCATTAGCTCAAGGCATCAAAGAAGCCCAATTAGGCATATATTCAAGAATATGTTTATCAGTTGGTATTCTATAGTTGGCTTAAGCCTAGGTTATACTCCAAAGGCAGATGGATGAGTCAAGGGATGGTCAATGGGCAGCAGTTGCTTGTTAGTATGAGTCAAATGACGGTCAAGGGAAGGATAGTATAGCAACTGCTTGTTAGCAGAGATGGAGATAAAGATAGTTGACATATAGTTTGCCAGGGAAAGATGCCAGGGTATTTCCATCTTTGATTTTATAGTTTTCTAGTAATTAGCCTGCTTTGAAGGTGTCCTGTGAAAAGGTCAGAATAGCCAATTATAGGCAACAGGTACCTATATGTAATCTTTGATGCCTTAAAGTCATCATTTCTGTATGTAATCATGCCAATATTGTATGCCAATTTCTATGCTATAAAAGTGTTTCGTGTGCCCAGCATGGATGTTCAGTCTGACACGAGCTACTGCAGAGCTGTGTGGCTGTTCCACTTTTATTGGGCATTCTTGGCTGTATGCTTGTAAGTTTACTCAATAAATTTTAACTCTTTGTAAGCAAATCTCTTGTCTGCATCTCATCTCTGGTAACCCAAAAACAACCTGGAGGTACACACACTTCTTGCACAGATGGTGTTCTGCCATCTCATGCAGTCTTTTCTGAAATAGAAACATGGAGGTAAAGAGTCCTATGGGAAACCTTAAAGGGTAACAGATTTTTACGGCATAAACTTTCACAGGCAAGCACCCACTGCTTCAGATTCACAAACCATTCATCTCTGATGAAGGTAGATCCTGAACCATGCAAGATTATGCCACAATAAATGTCTTGTTCATAAACTTGTTCACAAACAATCTAGAGTTAAGGATGAGCAATGAGGTGGCCAGGTTTGCTTATGATACTAAACTGACCAGGGTTGTTAAAACAAAAAGGGATTGCAAAGAGCTCCGAAAGGACCCCTTCAACCTGAGTGAATAGGCAGTAAAATGACAAATGCAATTCAATGTAAACAAGTTAAAGTTACACACCTTGGAGTAAAAAATCTTCAGTTCACATATATTTTCATGGAGTCTGCACTGGTGGAGACTGGCCAGGAACAAGACCTTGGGGTTGTAGTGGATAGCTGTATGAAGATGTTGATCCAGTGTGCAGGAGCTGTGAAAAAGGCAAATCCCATGCTGGGGATCATTAGGAAAAGTATTGAATATAAAAATGCTGTTATCACAATGCCACTATACAATTCTATGATGCAACTGCATTTGGAATAGTGTGTATGGTTCTGGTTGCCTCACCTCAACAAGAATATTTACATCTGGAAAAGTTTCAAAAAAGGATAGCCAAGATAGTCAAGGGGATGGAGCAACTCCCCCATAGGAAAGGTTGCAACATTTGGAGCTTTTGAGTTTGGAGAAAAAGCAAGTAAGAGGTGACATGATAGAAGTATATAAAATTATGCATGGCATGGAGAAAGTGAGAGATCCCCCCCCCTTTCACATAAGGCTAGAACTTGTGGACATCCAATGAAGCTGAATGCTGAAAGATTCAGGGCAGATAAAAGAAAGTACTTCATATACTACATAGTTAAGCTATGGAAGTCTCTCCCAGAGGAAACAGTGATGGCAGCCCACATGGAGGACTTTAAAAGAGGATTAGACAAATTCATGGAGGCTAAGGGTATCACAGGCTATGCTCTTCCACCACAGTCAGAAGGATTATGCTTCTACTACCAGTTGCTAAAAACTGCAGGAAGGGAGAGCGCTCCTGCTTGTGGGTTTCCCACAGGCATCTGGCAGGCTACTGTGAGAACAGGATGCTGGATCTGATGAGCCATTGGTCTGCTCCAGCAAGCTCTTCTTATATTTTTATGCCCTTATGTTCTTAGCCATGCTAGATTCTTTTTTGGGCTTGTCACCTTAGAACAGCATTACTCAAATTCAGAGCTTAGAGAGTTCCTTTTAAAAAAGAACTAATTCTAGTTCAAGTTCATCCAGTCCAAAAAAGAACTAGTTTGCATCCAAGTTCATCCTTTTACATAACAAACTAGTTCAAATCAAGTTCATCTAAATGAACTGTTTAGTTCATTAAAAGTTCATCCTTGGCATTTTCCCCAGCATGTTACAAGCTGCTGAGCTGATGTACAGAATCCAAAAGTAAATCAGGGGCCACATATAAGTTATCTGACTGACAGGATGTCAACATGTGATGCTTTCTCCATAATTGAATTTCCATACTAGAAAAGGCTTACCCTGTTTAATTTGTGCCAGCCACACACACTGCTGTTAAAGGCACAAGGCGTAATTCAGTTTGTTCCTGTGTCTGTATTTCTCACTGCAAGCTGCTTCTGTTGGAAGAAAGCAAATCTCTTTAGTAGAGAAGATGCGGGAAATGCCTCACATTCTTTACTTCTGATTACTTAGCAATAGTAATTAAGTGATGAAGTGTCCTCAAGCAACAGCAGTGCCTCTGTATCTGCCTAATAAGCTTCTGAACCCTGCCTTCACAGTGTGCTTTCTAAGTTTCTTTAGAGATGTTTAATTGACCCGATTTTTTTAAAAAAAAGAAAGCTAAGAGTCTGGGTCTTCTGCAGGGGGAGGGAGGATGGAATGAATGTGAAGACAAACTACAAGGCATTCAAAGTTCTACCCAACAATGAATTTAATTCACCTTTAGTTCTCTTGGCAGTTATGGGAACTACTTTCAGGTGTGGTTCTGATATTTTTGAACTAACTCCATGACCTTCATTCAACTGAACTAGTTCATTCCAATCACTGTGCAGATTACAGTCCAGTCCACCTGCTGATCTGCTACCCCACAGGGCAACATCTGTCAATTTTGTCAAGGTACTGTTTATGGAGACTGTTAGCTGTGTTCCCCCAGAAAACATATTTTCTTTTTCATTCCAAGTCATACATGTGTTCTTCTGTACTTCATCAAAACTGTGGGACTAGGAACTGGGCCACTGGCAAACCTAGTCAACTGGAAAATGTAGATATAGATTATGATGTGGCTAATGTGAATTTCATTGTTAGCATTGCAGAAAGGTGTGAAAGTCTAAAGCAGAAAAGGTGAAAGAGAAGACGAGGATGAAACTCTTGAAAAGCAAATTGCCAATGTTTCAAGGAGGCATGATGTAGTAGTAATGGGGGACTTCAATTACCCAGATATCTATTGGGAGATAAATTCTGCCAAACACGGCCCCTCCAAGAAATTCTTGACTTGTGTTGGCGATTACTTTCTCCTACAGAAAGTGGAAGAAGCAACTAGAGGATCAGCAATTCTTCACTTGATTCTAACCAATAGAGATGAGTTGGTGGATGAAGAGGCAGTTACAGGAACTCTGGGGGGAAGTGACCATGCTATACTTGAGTTCTTGATTTTAAAGGAAACAAAAGCTGAGAATAGCCATATGCATACCCTGGACTTCAGGAAAGCCAATTTGAATAAACTCACAACAATGGTAAGTAAGGTTCCATGGCAAGCGATCTTGATGAGAAAAGGAGTCTAAGATGGGTGGGGGTTTCTAAAAAAGGAAATTCTAAAGGCACAATGGCAAGCAATTCCAACAAGAAAAAAGGGGGAAGACAGCAGAAGAAGCCAATGTGTCTTCACAAAAAGCTTAGCAATGACCTGAAAACAAAAAACGATCCATACAGGAAGTGGAAGGCCAGGTCACAAAGGAAGAGTACAGACAAATAGCATGGAATTGCAGGGATGGTATCAGGAAGGCTAAAGCTGAGAATGAGCTAAGGTTAGCAAAAGATGCCAAAAGCAGCAAAAAAAGTTTTCTTCAGGTACATCCACAATAAAAGACAGAGAAAATATATAGTGGTACAGCTACTCATTGAGGATGGCAAAATGATAACAGATGACCAAGAAAAGGCAGACGTGCTCAATTCCTACTCTGGGTCAGTATTCTCCCAAAAGAGGGTCTATGACCCTCCTGGGAAACGTGAAGTTGAAGGGGCAGGATTGCAGCTTGAAATTGATAGACAAATGGTCAAGGAATACCTAATGACTTTGAATGGGTTCAAATCTCCAGGGCCCGATGAGCTACATCCTAGAAGTAACTGGCTGAAGAACTCTTGAAACCACTATCTATTATCTTTACAAAATCGTGGAGGATGGATGAAGTGCCAGATGACTGGAGGAGGGCTAATGTCCCTATCTCCGAAAATGGCAAAAAGGAGAAACCTGGGAACTACAGACCTATCAGCCTGACATCAATCCTTGGGAAAATTCTGGAGCAGATTATAAAGCGGTCAGTCTGTAAGCACCTTGAAAACAATGCAGTGATTACTAGAAGCCAACATGGATTTATCAAGAACAAATCCCGCCAAACTAATATTATCTCATTATGATCAGGTAACTTCCCTGGTAGACTGTGGGAATGCTGTGAACATAACATATCTTGACTTCAGCAACGCTTTTAACCAAGTGCCTCATGATATTCTGATTAGCAAGCTAGCTAAATGTGGGCTGGATGGAACAACTATCAGGTGGATCCACAGTTGGCTACAGAATCAGACTCAAAGAATGGTTATCAATGGCTCCTTCTCAAACTGGGGGGAGGTAACAATCAGGGTACAGCAGGGCTCACTCCTGGGCCCAGTGCTATTCAATATTGTTATTAATGATTTGGATGAGGAGGTGCAGGGAATGCTTATCAAATTTGCAGATGATACAAAATTGGGAGGGATAGCCAATAC
The DNA here is from genome assembly GCF_030035675.1 of Rhineura floridana. Taxonomy (NCBI): domain Eukaryota; kingdom Metazoa; phylum Chordata; class Lepidosauria; order Squamata; family Rhineuridae; genus Rhineura; species Rhineura floridana. The sequence continues at coordinate 93,196,149 of NC_084488.1, read as the reverse complement.
CCTGGAAGACAGAAACAAACTTCAAAGGGATTTTGATAGGCTGGAGCATTGGGCTGAAAACAACATAATGAAATTTAACAGGGATACGTGCAAAGTTCTACACCTAGGAAAAAGAAACCAAATGCACAGTTATAGGATGTAGGATACTTGGCTCAGCAATACTACATGCAAGAAGGATCTTGGAATTGTTGTTGATCACAAGGTGAATATGAGCCAACAGTGTGAGGTGGCTTCAAATGCTTTTTTAGGCTTCATTAACAGAAATTGTTTCCCAATTGCATGAAGTATTGGTTCCCCTCTAGGCACTGGTTAGGCCTCATCTTGAGTATTGCGTCCAGTTCTGGATACCACACTTTAGGAAAGATGCAGACAAACTGGAATGGGTTCTGAGGAGGGCAACAAGGATGATTAGGGGACAGGAAACAAAGCCCTATATAGGAGAGCCTGAAAACTGGGCATGTTTAGCCTGGAGAAGAGAAAACTGAGGGGAGATATGATAGCACTTGAAAGGTTACCACACAGAGGAGGGCCAGGATCTCTTCTCGATCATCCCAGAGTACAGGACATGGAATAATGGGCTCAAGTTGTAGGAAGGCATGGTATTTGACTGAACGTCCTAACTGTTAGAGTGGTACAACAATGGAACCAATTACCCAGGGAGGTGGTGGGTTCACCAACACTGGAGGCATTCAAGAGGCTGCTGTTCAGCCACCTGTTCAGTATGCTTTGATTTGGATTCCTGCATCGAGGAGGGGGTTGGACTCAATGGCCTTAAAGGCCCCTTCCAACTGGATTCTATGATTCTATGGAGAGACAAAGTTGGAGGCACTGTTGGAGATATTTTGGTTGGTTTCAGATGGCTTGTGGGCTGCTGATGGGGCAAAAGAGTTTTAGGAAAATCTGGATTTTGAGAGAAACAAGATGGGAGTTATCAGAAGATCACTTTAGTTCATTATGGAATATCAGTCAAGTGCTGAGGAATTTAAATAAACAATAGAAAGCTGCAGTTTTGGGAAAGGATTGTAGCTCAGTGGTAGAGCATTTGCTTTGCATGCAGAAAGTCCTAGGTTCAGTCCCCAGCATCTCCAGATAGGGCAGGAGAGAACTCTGCCTGAAACCTTGGAGAGCCACTGTCAGTCAGTGTAGGCTTATTGAGCTAGATTGACCAATGGCTGGACTCAGTATAAGGCAGCTTCCTATGTTCCTATGTTTTTTACCTTTGGCCCTTCTAGCTCGGTACTGTCTATGCTGACTGACAGTGACTCTCCAGTGTTTTATTCATGTCCCACCCTCCCAGTAGGAGCCCAGGGTGGCAAACAAAAGCACTAAAAACACTCCAAAATTAAAGACAGATTTTAAAACATATTACAACAAAACATCTTTACAAACATATTAAAACAAAACATCTTTACAAACATCTTTTAAAAAAAGCTTTAGAAACATCTTTAACAACAATTCCAACACAGACACAGACTTGGATAAGGTCTCTACTTAAAAGGCTTGTTGAAAGAAGGTCTTCAGTAGGCACTGAAAAGACAACAGAGATGGAGCCTGTCTAATATTTAAGGGAAGGAAATTCCAAAAGGTAGGTGTCACTAAAGGTCCACTTCCTATGTTGTGCAGAACGGACCGCCTGATAAGGTGGTACCTGCAGGAGGCCCTTACCTACAGAGTGTACTCATCAAGTGTACTGAGGGTATATAAGGGGTAAGATGATCTTTCATGTTTCCTGGTCCCAAGCTGTATAGGCCTTTGTACACCAAAACTAGAACATTGAACTTAGCCCAGTAGCTAATAGGCAGCCAGTGAAATTATTTCAGCAGCGGGGTGACATGTTGGTGATACCCTGCCCCAGTGAGCAGTCGTGCTGCCGCATTTTGCAACAGTTGCAGCTTCCGGACCAGCCTCAAAGATAGCCCCACATAAAGCACATTACAGTAATCCAGCCTGGAGGTTACCTTTGCATGGACAACAGTGGTCAGGCTATCCTGGTCCAGAAACAGCTGCAGCTGCCTTACCAGCCAGCGCTGGTAAAAGACACTCCTAGTTATTGAGGTCACCTGGGCCTCTAGTGACAAAGATGGATCTAGGAGCACCCCCAGACTACAGACCTGCTCTTTTAGAGGGAGTAAGACCCCATCCAAAGCAGGCAACTGACCAGTTCTGAACTCGGGAACCACCAACCCACAGCATCTCCATCTTGCTAGGATTCTGACTCAGTTTATACTGGCCCTCATCCAGCCCACCACTGAGCCCAGGCACTGGTCCAGGGCTTGCATGGCCTCTCCGAGTTTAGATGTTACAGAGAAATAGAGCTGGGTATCTTCAGCGTACTGCTGACACCTTACCCCAAATCTGCTGATGATCGCTCCCAAGAGCTTCATATAGATGTTAAACAGCATTGGGGACAAGATGGTACCCTGTGGCACCCCACAGCACAACTGCCAGGAGGGCAAAAGACAATCACCCACTGCTATTCTCTGAAAATGACCCCGGAGATAGGATTGGAACCACTGTAAAACAATGCCTCTGATATGCATCTCACTAAGTCAGCCCAGAAGGATACCATGCTCAATAGTATCAAATGCTGTCGAGAGATCAAGTAAGAATGACAGGGTCCCACTCCCCCTATTCTTCTCCTAATAAAAGTCATTCATCAAGGAGACCAAAGCCAATGCAGTCCCAAAACCAGGCTTGAACCCAGATTGAAATAAGTCAAGATAATCTGTTTCATCCAAGAGTACTTGCAATTGCTGTGCCATAACCATCTCAATTACCTTTCCTAAAAAGGTGGTATTTGCAACCAGGCGGTAGGTGTCACAAACCAATGGCTCCAGGGTGGGCTTATTCAGGAGTGGTTGGATCACCATCTCTTTCAGGGTGGCTGGAACCACTCCCTTCTGCAATGACACCTGGACCACACCCTGGATCCACTCGGTGAAACCCCCTCGGCAAGCTTTAATAAGCCAAAAAGGGCAAGGGTCAGGGGGATACGTTGCTGGCAGGCAGTCTCTCCCAGGACTGGACCCGGCTCAGATCTTTTGCATGTAAAGCATGTTCTCTGACATTGAGCTTCCTATTGTTTCTTCCTGGAGTAGGTGGGAAAGGAATGATTATTGTATCTTGTTTGCATGCTTGGGGCCGGAGCATTAAAGGTGCGCATCTGGCTTACTATACCTCCCTCTATCCTCCCTACTTGTGACATACTATAAATCAAATTAATATGGGTTAACTCTTCTTCGGTATAGGAGTTTCAACCAGATTATCCTCAGGTTCTTTTTCAGGTCTAGAATGCTATGATTTAAATGGTTCTTTTCCCCATCCCACACCTTTTGATGGACACAGATATTAAGAGTTTGACAAAGCACTTTGAAATGAAATGAAAATCTCATGATCTCATGAGCACAATCCTCCTTCAGCAGACGTTCCTTGGCTGCAGCTGCAATCATATGCTTAACCTCAAAGGGTGAAAGGTTCGACAGAACTGGGGAAAGTTCACCTCTATCCACACAGGGGATTTCTAAGAAATTTCTTGGCAGCTGGCCACCGCCAGGTGACCAACACTGAAACGCAGCAGATCTGTGATGCTCATGCAAATATTCCCAGCTTTGCTATTGGTATATACTTCTGAACTGAACTGATTGCCTTTAAGTCTTTTCTGATTTCACATAACTCACAGAAAGTGTGATCTTTCTTCATTCAGATAAGAATACAGAAGATAGAAGAAAAAGCATTCCCTTTTGTTGTTACTAGAAACCGGACTGTTCCTACATACTCATTAGTTCTCTTGAGACATACTTCAAATTATATGACTTCCTGTGTGAAACAGTTTTGTTTGTTTATTTCTTTCTTACATTTATATCCCACCTTGCCTCCAAGGAGCTCAAGGTGGTGTACCTGGTTCTCCCTCTAGCTTCTAGCTGTCCCAAGGCCATCCAGTGAGCTCCACGTCTGAGTGGAGATTCCAGTCCTGATCTCCCAGTTCATCAATACCTTAAGCATTACATCACGCTGGCTTGTGCCACAAAGGGGGGGGGAAGCTTGCAACCCTCCAGATAATATTGGACTCCAACTCCCATCACCCATGACCATTGCCTATGTTTGCTGAGGCAGATGGGAGTTGGAATCCAACAACATCTGGAGGGCACCGCATTAGCTACCCTGGCTCTAGAACATAACCCCCCCCCAGAAGCTGCTTTAAGCTTCAGGACCACCACCACCAGAGTTCCCCCAACCTTGCTGCTGCCTCACCCCACCCCACTCCATCCCCTTTCCAGTGAGCCCTAATTGCGTGCCTTGCTGATTGTATTAAATAAGACTACATAGTTACTGCGAATGACTTGGAGGTATGTGCATGGGTACTAACATTGGAGGCTGCTCCATTAGGGCAAATGGGGCACTGCCCACCAACTTCAGCCAGCCCCCACCTGCCTTTCTACTCCCAACCAGTCTACAGGGTAGCCCTGGCTGTCAGCCTTCCTCCTCCTCAGTCTCGGTGTTGCTCTTGTCAGAACTTGGCAGGGAGGAAGCATAGAGGGACAAAACTAGAATTAGTCAACCCTGCCCATCGTTGACTCTGGCTCTGCCTGTTTTTGGACTCCCTGCCTTCTGCCCCTCCAGATCCAACAGCCACCAGCCACCACTGGATACAAACCTCTAACCTTTGGCTGGCTGGAATGTAGCCTACAGTACAAAGATAAGAGTTGCATCAGTTGTTCTGCCCGCTTTTGCCTCTGCCACCACACACCAGTGCCATGGCAGCTGGTGGCTCCATGTCAGTGGGGAAGTGAAATCCGCTCCAAGTTCTAGTCCAAGCTTTCAAGAAGCGTAAGCACCTTGGATAGCTCCTTGACAGTTTGGACTAAAACCTGGAGTGGATTCCACTGCCTCTGTGACATGGAGTCACCAGCCACCCCTGCACCAGTGACATGCAGCACCCAAAAGGTTGCCCATGAGGGAATGCAGCCCTCAGGCTGATGAAGGTTCTCCACTCCACTTCAGTCACTGTTCCCTGTAATGTCACTGACAGGGAAATGATCATGGGTGATAGAAAGCTAGTCTAAAATCTATCCTACAGAGCAGGTAGAAGGAACCTCAGGACCTGGGACCCAAATACAGGCATCCAATCCTCTCTATGAGGCCTTTGGGACTCTCCCTTGGCCACTCCCCCCTCTCCTGAGGCTACATCCCTTACCAGCCCTCCTTTGAAGCCTCCTTGGGTGTTTTTGCCTGCCAGGAATGTGCCCTTGAACTCTGATGATGCTTCTTGCTTGTTTGGACAGAGGAAAGCAAAGGGTGTGCCAGTGTGTGTAGAAATTAGCTTCCTGTGCAGCGACAAAATCCATGCTTGTTGCTCTGCTTGCTTTAACCTCTAGCCCCACCCCGCCACTGGCATGTCCCCTCCCCCTCCCCAGAAGATTGCTCAGAAGGAAATGCAGCCCTTGGGCTGAAAAGGTTCCCCTACCCCTGCTAAAGAGCCTACATCGGTTATGGAGGCCATTCACAATGACGGTTTCTATAGATTCAATCTGTCTTTGTCAGGCTAAGCAAAAGATTAGGATGACCTCAGAGAAACTGGAGTTAACCTTAAATGAAGGGCTAATGAACTGGGATCGTTTATTGTACTTCTTGATTGCTGACATGAGTGAGTTGCAGAGAGCGACAGCAGACTTTTTCCCCAGAGCAAACGCAATGCCCATCTTACTCACAACTTGGCAAGAAAAAAGGATTTTTAAATGGCGGAAAGGAGTGCAATACACTTCCTTCGGTTTCATTTACAGATGGCTGTGTGCGGTCTTAGGGCTGCATGCCGCAATTATGCGGTCAGTGATACTCTGTGTTTCCACCACAACAGACCCCATGAAACTATCCAGGTACTCTGGCTCTGAGGTCAAGGGTGAGTCTGCTCACCCTTGCTCTATTTGATTTCTGCAGCATTCCAAACGTGAAAGGCCCTTGCTGTCACTAAGAGATCAAGCTTGCTGCACACAATCCTTGCAGTTGTTTTCCCTCTTTGCGGCTGGGAAATTATTTACATGAAAATTATGTTTCGCATGGGTTATAGCTTTGGGACATTGGAAAAATCTTTTAGTATCACTCAGCGCAAGAAACCAAACCATCTGTTATGAAGCTTCAGATCATTCAGACTAATGAATTATCTATGGATTCCAACCATCCCCAGTTAATTAAAATTACCACTTTTAGCTTTAAAAAACCCATTCTCCCCCTCCTACCCATTTACATTATTTTACTTCCAATCATTTTCAGCCACAGTTGTCTGGGGGAAAACTACATTGGCTACATTAAACACACAGCACTGACTGAAACAAAATCACCAAGGAATCACTCTTCCAAGTGAATTTAAACAACCTATCAATACATCTTCAGCAGAATTTAAATTAACTTCTTGTTTCTTTGATGATTATCAGTTAGCACAATATGGTTTGTTGGGGAACTAAACACAGAGCGGATGATGTGTGGGCGTATATGTATACCTACTGCGGCATTCAACCCCTAGGTTAGGAGTAGCTACCCCAATATGGCACCCTCCAGACGTTGTTGGACCCCAACTCCCATTTTTTTGTACACCGCCCAGAGAGCTATTCGCTATGGGCGGTTTAAAAATGAAACAAATAAATAAATAAAATCAACCCCAGTTAACATGGCCAATGGTCAGGGATGATGGGAGTTGTACTTCAACAACTGGAGGGCACCACATTGACTATTGCTGCAGAGAGCGGGGCCATACTCTCTGCCCCTGCCCTCTCGGTCACATCCCCGATGGCCCAGTCATGTTGCCTTCTATGTGTTGCTCATTGCTTCCATGGCCCAGAAATTTGCCAAGTCTTCTGGTGTTTACATTTGTTAATTAATCTGTACTTGTCTGTTTGTACATGCAGGGTAAAATGGTACCATAGAAAGCAGAATTTGTCAAACAATCAATCATTCTTAAGCGTCGTTATGAATTCTCTTTTTTCATATATTTATGGAAACCATCATCTGTTTCTTTGAATGTGTTCATCATCCATGTTTATTAGCCAAATAGCCAGTGAAATTAAGTTTCAGAACATATTTGTGTGTGCAGAACGTTTATTCATTTTGTCCAGTGCTATTGTTTCTGGTCCTTTTGAGGGTGATTGGCATATTTTAAACAGAAGACTAATGAATAGGAAAGACTTCTTACGTTAATTCTTAGGCAAATAGTTTTAATAATATTTATAAAGCATAAGGATTAGATGTTTCATGCACAGCTAGCAGCTTTCCAAATACTTACCAAGGCCACAGCCCTGCATCCAATTATACATTATTAGTTCAATGGACTGAATAACGGACAACAGAGTTTCAGCCTACGAATAAAGATGCCACCGGATTTCAGAAATAATCAGAATTCAGAAACGTGTTTGGTGGTTCTCTCCATGTAGATCTGAGGGTCGGGGAGGGGGAATCGCTGTGGTCTATAGAAGTTCCATCCCTCTTGTTAGGCACCCTATCCAGGTGGCTAATGGTCTAGAGTGTCTGCACATAACATTGGGTCAGCGAGACAGACTGGGAATACTGTTGGTGTACCGTCCACCCTGCTGCCCAACAGCCTCCCTAACTGAGCTGACAGAGGTGGTCTCGGATTTATTGTTGCGTTCCCCCAAACTTTTGGTATTGGGGGATCTCAACATTCATGCTGAGGCCGCTTTATCTGGAGCAGCTCAGGACTTCATGACCTCCATGACAGCCATGGGGCTGTCTCAATTTGCTACTGGCCCTATGCATGTGTTGGGGCACACTCTGGACTTGATTTTCGCCACTGGATTAGGGGATGGTGATCTGAGAGTGAGGAATTTTACATCTATTCCTTTGTCATGGTCAGATCACCGCCTATTAAGGTTTAGACTCACATTGTTTTCTCCCCTCTGCAAGGGTGGAGGACCAATTAAGATGGTCCGTCCCCGGAGACTAATGAATCCTGAGGGTTTTCAGAAGGCTCTAGGGAATTTTCCAGCTGATAGAATTGACGGTCCTGTCGAAACCCTGGCTACGCTGTGGAATACGGAAATGACCCGGGCAGTTGACACGATCGCCCCGGTGCGCCCTCTCCGTTGCAGAGCTCAGTTGGCTCCCTGGTTTACCCCGGAGCTAAGAGTGATGAAGCAAGAAAGGAGACGGCTTGAGTGCAAATGGAGGCGAACTCCCGACGGCTTTAATCATGCACTTGTGAGGGTCTCTACCAAACTCTATGTGAAGGCGGTGAGAGCAGCAAAGAAGCAATACTTTGCTGTCTCTATTCAGTCATCCCTTAACCGCCCAGCGGAACTTTATAAAGTTGTTCGGGGACTTTTACACTCTGGTCCCCAGGACGCAATAACACCATCAATTGCCCGCTGTAATGAGTTTGCACGACACTTTTGTGATAAGATCATGAACATCCGCCGGGACCTTGACTCCACTATTGTAGCAGTTGATCCTAATGAAGTGTCCAGAGCACAGTCTTGTCCTGTTTTATTGGATGAGTTTCAGTTGGTACAGCTCGAGGATGTGGACAAGGTGCTTGGACAGGTGCGGGCGACCACTTCTGCTCTGGATCCTTGCCCCTCATGGCTAATAAAAGCTAGCAGGAATGGAACAGCCGGCTGGGCCAAGGAGGTGATTAATGCCTCTTTACGAGAGGGAGTGGTCCCACCCTGCCTGAAACAGGCGGTGGTGAGACCGCTCCTAAAAAAACCCTCCTTGGACCCTGATAATTTGGACAACTATAGGCCGGTAGCAAATGTTCCATTCCTGGGCAAGGTCCTAGAGCGTGTGGTCGCTCACCAACTCCAGGCTCTCTTGGATGAAACTGATTATCTGGACCCATTTCAATCGGGCTTTCGGCCGGGGTTTGGTACAGAAACGGCCTTGGTATGATGACCTCTGTCGGGAGAAAGACAGAGGGAGTGTAACTCTGTTGGTTCTCCTTGATCTCTCAGCGGCGTTTGATACCATCGACCATGGTATCCTTCTGGAGCGACTTACGGATTTAGGAGTGGGAGGCACTGCTTGGCGGTGGCTCTGCTCCTATCTCGGGAATCGTCTCCAGAAGGTGATGCTGGGGGAACATTACTCGAGTCCCTGGGTACTCCAATATGGGATCCCGCAGGGTTCAGTTCTGTCCCCCATGCTTTTTAATATCTATATGAAGCCGCTGGGTGAGGTCATCAGGAGTTTTGGAGTGCGTTTCCAGCAATATGCTGATGATACGCAGCTCTACTACTCCTTTTCATCTTCGTCAGGTGAGGCTGTTGATGTACTAGACCGCTGCCTGGCCGCGATAATGGGCTGGATGAGAGCTAATAAACTGAAACTCAATCCTAACAAGACTGAGATGCTGTTGTGGGAGGGCCCTCTGCCCAGATGGTTGACGTTCGACCTGCCCTAGATGGGGTTACACTCCCCCTAAAGGAGCAGGTACGTAGTTTGGGGGTCTTATTAGATCCGCTCCTGTCACTTGAGGCTCAGGTAGCCTCGGTGGCATGGAATGTGTTCTACCAGCTTCGGCTGGTAGCCCAACTACGACCCTATCTGGACAGGGAGAATCTCACCTCAGTTATCCATGCTATGGTAACCTCTAGATTGGACTACTGTAATGCACTCTACGTGGGGCTACCTGTGAAGACGGTTCGGAAACTTCAGCTAGTGCAAAATGCTGCGGCCAGAGTTCTCACTGGGACAAAGAAATTTGACCATATAACACCTGTCCTGGCGCAGCTGCACTGGCTACCGATATGTTTCCGGGCCAGATTCAAAGTGTTGGTTCTTACCTATAAAGCCCTAAACGGCATCGGACCGCAATACCTGGTGGAACGCCTCTCTCGCTATGTACCTACCCGTTCACTACGCTCGACGTCGAAGGCCCTTCTCCGGGTCCCAACTCATAAAGAGGCCCGGAGATCAACAACTAGATCTAGGGCCTTCTCAGTGGTGGCCCCCGAACTATGGAATGCCCTCCCAGACGAGATACGCCTGGCGCCTTCTCTGTTATCTTTTCGGCGCCAGGTAAAAACCTACCTTTTCGCCCAGTCATTTTAAACATTTTAAATTTAATATTTTAAACCTAATATGGATCTTAATTATAAACTCAGTGGCAACTCTATTTCAGATTTTTATCATGTTTAATGTTTTTATAATTGTACTATATTTTCACACTTGCTCATATTTTAATTGTGATTTTATTTGTTGTACACCGCCCTGAGAGCTTCCTGCTATAGGGCGGTCTAAAAATGTAATTAATTAATTAAATAAATAAATAAATGCAGAACTATTCCAGAAAAGACCTGTGGAATTGTCAGAATCTGGTGAGTTCTGTCATGGTTCTTGAAGCTTCACTATCACAGTAGGCCTCATCATGCATGAAGCAATAAAGCAGCCTGGTAACATTATTGTGGCATACTACATGGGCAAAGTCAAATTCTTATAAAGCCTACAATGGATCAAGAATCTGAACTGGATTCCAGCATGCATTCCAAAATTTCAGCAAAATGTGGGTGGGGAAATCTAGGCCAGCCTTTGCCAACCTGGTGCCCTCCAGATGTTTTGGACTACGACTGCCATCAGCCCCAGTCAGTGCAGGGCTTGTACTGATGCAGGTGGACACACCTTCAGTGCTTTCCTTTCCTTGAATTAGCTTTTTCAGAAGTGAACCAGTGTGGTATAGTGGGTAGTGCTAGACCTTTACTAGGAAGAGTGGGGTTCATAAAGACATGAAGTCCACTAGGGACTGGTGGAAAATCTCTAGCTCTTAGCCTAATCTATTTTACGAGTTTGCTTTGAGGCTAAAAACAAAATAACCACCATGTATGCTACCCTGAGCTCCTGCAAGCAAGGGCAGAATACAAATGGGATAAATAAATGGGAACCCTAAATTTCTCTTTAAGCTGTCCTAAGTTTGACAATTCTATACACTCCAAATACTGCAAGTTTTTCATCTCTCTCTCTCTCTCTCTCTCTCTCTCTCTCTCTCTCTCTCTGAGACTTTTTAGAATCTAGAATAATTACTGGTTTTAGTAAGTGGATGGCTTGATTAAGTGCATTTTAAGACATGTTTATTCCTTCTGCTCCTTTTCATGTTTTATACATTATATATTCTTGTGGTATTATTTTCCTGTGATGTTCTGCTGAAAGAATACCATGGAATCTAGCTGTGCGCCTTCAAATTCATTTTCTCCCCAGACAGGCATAGTGTCTGACAAACAATTCTGGGGGGTTTTTTTGAGGGGGGGATAAATCTCATAATGTCTTGGATTTCTCCTGCCACATGCACAGGTGGCCAACACATTTGATGAAAAGTGTCCAGCCACAAGGCTGGGTTCAATTAAGAATTTCAGAAAGCCAAGGGCTCTCATGCTGTAGATCAAGTCACCCACCAGACTGCTTGCCAAGCTGAGTGCTGATATGTGCACTAACCACACTACCAATGGTAATAATTGACAACTACAGTGGTTATTATACCTCATTCACATTTGTGGGTATGGTGCAGAGGTAGGCTGCCCTATCCAACCTGTCAAAATCAAGGCCCTTTGCAGAGTCCTTTGCATTGCCTATGGACTGTGTAAGAATTTACCACCCAACGAGATGAAGAAAGATATGCCTGGACTTTTCTGTTGGGAGAACAAAGCAGAGATGTGTGGGGCTATGCAAAACAAAACAAAAACCCATTGAAATTTTGGCTTAGGAAACTATGGCAGCAACCCTAAACACACATATCTGGGAGTAAGCCCCTTTGAACTTATTGGGACTTGCTTCTGAGCAGACATGTACAGGATTGCGTTGTCAATTGACTATTTAATTTTTTCCAGCAGGGCAAGCCAAACAAACAAAGCTTTAAAATGACCCCTATTTGCTTCAATGCAATTTCCAAAATCAGAGTCATTATATTTTCTAAGTCATTTGCCTGTATTGTTCTTTGGAAACTCCTCACCTCATCTGGCCTAGTACTGCTGATGCTCTGCTGCCTGGTGAAAAACAGGGAATTGAGTTACTTCTCTGGATTTGCAGCCATGTTGGAAGGCTTTTTCTTACAGATGGAACCTCTTGTCATTGTGTGGATTCATCACAGCTGCTTGTGGTACAGCACAAGCCTTCATTTAAATATCGTCCTCAGATGCTTGTCCCTTGCAGCATGATACGTAGCTTCATAGTCCCTAAGTTTTTATTCCATGTTTTATCAGACCATGAGCCTGCGGGAAGGCCCTGTCAACTTTATTCATCTACCTATATATATAGAAATGTAAGCCCGCACACCATCATGACATCACCCCGTGATGGAGAGAGTGGGGTGAGTTGCTGAGCACAGCCTAAACAGAAGGTCAGGCGACAGGCTGGGCAACCAGTGGCTGCTGCAAGTGTAGCCTGGGTGGGAGGCCATGGGAGGCCAGCAGTGGAGGCTGAAGCCCAGGTGAGAGGCCAGACAGAAGAGGGTGGCGGCAGCGGCGGTAGTGGCGGTAGCAGCAGCAGCAGCAGCAGCTTGACCACACCAGCTTACTGAGTGGCCAAGGCTGACTGGGCAAAGCCAGGTGGGAGATCAACTGAGGAGGTTGCAGCCTGGGCTAAAGGCAGGGTAGGAGAGGCCAGGGATTATGGGAGTTGGTTCAGCAACATCTACAGGGCCAATGGTTCCACAAACCTGGCTTAGTAGTTGCTTGGGTGTTATTAAATATATGATGGTGAGAAAGTAAACTGCTGGACATCCCTTTGTGAAGAGAGATTGTGGCAATGTACAGAATGTTTAGTATGATGGCCGGTGGGAACTCAGCGGGGGAGGCTACCTAGGAATGTGGGAGAAATTTGGTTCAGTACACATTTTAATGTGAATCTGCCTAATTCTCACTTCCCAAAACAATCTGTGGAGTGACATGCAGTGATCCTTTGAAATTCACACTTCTCCAGATTTTGTGATGCAGTTCTGCAGCAATATAATCTATACAAAAAGTGTGTGGAAATGCATATCGTGTTACTGAAAACAACATTAAAATGCATAGGGGAAAATGCTTGCAGGAGTATGCACAGTAGGCAAAATCCTGTACAAAAAATGTGTATATTAGGAGAAATGTGCATTAAAATGCTGATGAGTTCTCACAGAGAATTTTCTTTTTTAATCGCAAGCTGAGGTGGAAATGCAGAAAATGGAACTTCACATTGGCAAAAAGAGAAGCTGAGAAAAACCATGCCTGAGACACACTATTTACCAAGGAAACTGCCAATATAGTGATGTTTTCTAGCAGTGCCCAAACTGGATTGCTATGTCTTGCAGAAACCAAGTGTTTTGTGCTTTTGATTCCTCGCAGTTAATGCTTGATGGTGGGGCTCATAGATCTCGCTGTCAATTTCATTATGCTATGTTAGACTTTCAATTATGTACTGCTTTTTGGCCCAAAGACCCCCCCCAAGCAGTGAAAAACATCTTAATACAAAAGAAAGAAATGGTAAGAAGGCAATCAATCAATCAATCACAACAATATAAAATTCCACAATCACCAAACACCCACCAATCACATTTGTGAGCTGCATTCATGCTCTCGCTACAGACACAGCTCCCCAGCATTCCACCTCTCACTTGAAAGTGAGGTTAACTCACATTTCCACAACTGCTACACTCTCTCATCGTGAAGCAAGCCCATCCACACCAATCACTCTTGGGGGAGTGCCCTTATCTTTGCTACACAGAAAGACACCAGGTAAGAACTTTCTTTCCCCATTCATCTTGACAACTCTGGCGGCCGTGGAGCTGGAGTGGGTGCCTGAGACACTCTACAACACTGCTATCTCGGCCGTGGTCAACAGCTACGGCCGGGCGCGCAACAGGGACATCCACTCCTTGCCCAAGAATATCCAGTTCGATGTCTATTACAAGTTTGCAGGTTCAGGAATGAGCAACGGCTTTCAACTTGGTCTGGTGGACCTGTGCGAGCAGCCCCCCAGGCCCCTGCCTGTCCCCCAGCCAGCCTGGACCAGCTACTCCACCGTCTCTTTCTCCTCCACCCCATCCCCCTTTCCTTTCACTGTGTCTGGCTTCAAGGTCTCCTTGTCTGAGGAGAAGGAAAAGGAACCCTCATGCAGCACCCTGCTGTCACCCCTGCCGGTACCCCCATATCGAGAGGAGCCCCGCACCCCCACTGTCTCTCCCCGCAGCGCTCCGCTGCCAGCCAAGAGAGAGGAGCCCTCGCAGCTGCCAAGAAGGGAGCCGTCTCAGGCTCACCTGGGCAGTTGGCCATTCGATGCTACTTGACACTGCTGCCTAAGGGCTCATCCAGATGATGGCAAAATGTGTGACACGCCCGCTATGTGTGTTCATTATTTTTTGGTCGTCCAAATGACGCCTTGCACTGTTACGCATTTTCGCAGGTTAAATCCGCTCCTTGCAATACTGGCAAAAATGCGATTTGCTGTTTAAAATCGGGAATCATCTGCTGTGCCTTCAGGAGTTAGGATGCAATACCGTGCACTTTACAGATGATGGGTGGTTCTTGGGCGTTTCCCCTTGCCCCTTCTCCTCATTCCAGCCAATCACGTATCTGCACTTTTGCGCATGTGCGAGAATAAGCCCAGGAAAATTGAACCAATCATCGCAATGGTGGGGTGTTGGGGGGGGTCTGCAACTACTGCGCAGATGCATTTTATTTTTTGCCAGCCTGCAAACTGGGTGACCGCTCTGGGTGAGATCTGCAATGCACAGCAAGCAAGAAAGGGGGTGGTGGTCAGTTTCAGCTTGCCTCGGGAAAGCTTTGTCAATTTCATTCCACTTGCTGGGGTTTTTGCTTCAAATCAGAAAAGCATACATTTGTTTAAGTGTATATCCAAATACAAACAAGAAAAGGGCTGCTGGTCGGTTTCACACCTGCTCCGGAAAGCTTTGTCAATTTCATTCTCTGTGGGAAGGAAAGGGAGAAGGAGGGGGGGTGACATGTTTCTTGCTTTTTTGGAGAAATAAGTGCAATTGCCAGTGTGTGTATCTCCTTAAATATCCATAAAGGCAGAAAAGCATACATTCGTTTAAGTGTAATATCACAAATACAAACAAGAAAAGGGCTGCTGGTCGGTTTCACGCCTGCTCCAAAAGCTTTGTCAATTTCATTCTTTGTGGGAAGGAAAGGGAGAAGGAGGGTGTGTGTGTGACACATTTCTTGATTTTTTGGAGAAATAAGTGCAATTGCCAGTGTGTGTATCTCCTTAAATATCAATAAAGGCAGAAAAGCATACATTCATTTAAGCATAATATCGCAAATACAAACAAGGCAGGTGTGAAACCAACCAGCAGCCTTTCCTTCCGAGGCGAGAACTTCTTTACAGCCATATTGTGCTTTGTTGCAAAGGGGGAGAGGAGCATACATAATTTTTTTGCTGACCAATTGGTTGATAGGGGGAGGTTTTAGAGGCGGAGCTTGGAAAAAGCGAAAAGAATGTAGCGGTCTTACCGCTGCATGTGCGGGTGCAAAAAAGCATTTTTTTAAACTGGGAAAGAGCGAACTAAAAAGGCAAAGTGAGGACTATCAGATGACAAACTGAATATGGAAACCGTGGATTATCCCGCTCAGTTTGGATAAGCCCTGAGATTGGGCCGCTGGGAAGAACTAGGGTGGTGGCTGATGGAGACTGGTGGAGGCTAAGTTGAAGCTGCTTTAATTCTTTTTCTACTTTTGCAGTACTAATTGAATATGTAATGTGGCCTTCTATTATATGTTATATTATATTTATAGTATGGAATTAATTCATGTATTGTCATATCTGCTATTTGTTATTTTTTTTAAATTGTCTTGCAATTGGTTGCTCTTGTTATGTTATTTCAATTACTGTGTTTTTGCTTTCTTGTTGTAAGTAGCTTTGAGTTCTACTGTTGAAAAAAAGCGACTAACAAATGCCAGTAATAAATAAATAAATAAAATAAGAAGGCATTCTCTGTGGTAGCCCCTAAGATGTGGAATTCCCTTCCCACATCCGGCACCTTCACTATACAGTTTTCAGTGAATGCTGAAATCACACCTCTTTACTCCAGCCTTTGACACCTGAGATGTGTGCTTTCAGAACCTACCCTATTCCTGTGACTGTAATTTGTTTTAACTGTTTTTAATACTGAATTTTTAATTGTTATAACCTGCCCTGATATATGCTGGTGAAGGGCAAGTATTACATTTCATCTTCATCATCAATCATCATCATCATCATCAATCAAATCATCATCTAATATTGCCACGTGCACAGAGACTCCAGAAAATCGTTGAAAGTGGCTGAGTGCTATCATTTGTCAATCTTCTAAGAAGAAAAGCATTTGGGAAAGATGCAATCAAGCATATCTGCTTCTCTATTCATATAATTCTCCCCCTCGAGAGCCAGTGTGGTGTAGTTGTTAGAGTATTGGGCTACAACCTGGGAGACCAGGGTTCGAATCCCCACACAGCCATGAAGCTCACTGGGTGACCTTGGGCCAGTCACTGCCTCTCAGCCTCAGAGGAAAGCAATAGTAAACTACCTCTGAACACCATTTACCATGAAAACCCTATTCATAGGTCGCTATGTCAGGATCGACTTGAAAGCAGTCCATTTCCATTTTTTCAATTTTCCCCTATTCTGTCCCAGAGTAGTAGTAGCAGTATATCCCACCTTTCTTCTGTGATGGAATTCAAGATGGTGCACAGAACTGCTTTGCTGGGTGGGGCAGAGCTGCTGCACTAGCTTCCCAGCAGGTGGGTCACTGTTGCTTACCAGAAGGGAGACAGGGAGGGGGAAGGCAATGGGGCAGGCAGTACAGCGCATCACATACTGACAGTAGAGCAGGATTGGTTTCACTGGTGCGTTTGCACTTGCCTTGCCTCTCTCTCTCCCAGTAAGCAACAGTGACCCCAGTGGTGGCTGGTGACCATTAGGACTGGTGGGGCAGAAGGCAGGGAGCCCTATGGTAGGTGGAGCCAGAGCTAATGACAGACAGAGCCAACTATTTCCAGGTTTACCTCCATCCTCCTCCCTGCTGATTTCTGCAACACTGAGATGAAGGAGGAGGAAGCTGGTAGGCAGGGCCATCCCCTGCTCTGGCTGTAAGTAGGAAGGCAGACAGGTGTGGGCTGGGCTGGCTGAGAGGAGACTAAGGTTGGTGGAGCAGTGCTCCATCTGCCCTAATGAGCCACCTTGCACTAAGCAACCCACCTGCCAAGAAGATGGGCCTACGCAGCAAGCCGCTTTTGGCAGTGTACATGGCAAAGACCCAACATGGCTTTGTACAGCCTGTGTCTTCGGACCATAGCGCATGGACTGGTAATCAAGTTGGAAGTATCAGAAGATATTTTATGTACACTTTTAAAGCCTGTGCCATGTCATATTAGTGGTCCAGCCAACTCTATGATATGTCACTGGATATTTTTTGACATGTATTTGTTGAATGTAATCTGAGGACAATGCAACAGCACAAGTAACCCCCCCCCCCGAAACACTGATCATCATAGGGGGAAAATCATTTAAATATATTTTAGAACTTGGTTTAGGCAAACTTTATGTGTAAAAGCCCCAAACCGCATGTCCACTACATATCCAACTCTTTATTATGTTCTGTTGCTGTAACAGGGAAAACACAGCATAACATGTCAAAAGAATCTAAGCTTTTCTCCCTCCATGTAAACACTTTCACACTATCCTGTTACATTTCTACAAGAATGTTATTCCATGAATATCAATGATTTCCCTTTTGTTTCAGAAGGTAAACACACAGCTGCCTTAGCAATTTTAAGAGCTCTCGGGAGTTATTGTGATGAGTCCTCCTGGAAAAAAAAAAGCAGAAGACCAGGATCTCAGCTGTTGAAATTTGCATCCTTAATACTGATGTCAACAGAACAATTCTGATATACACCAGCTAAGGTTTTGGACTAAGTTTCTTAACATGTAATTAACTTGTTTAATTCACGGTATTCTTTTTAGAAAACTATCTCAGATTGCCTTATGACTTGCACACCTACAACCTTGGAATGAAACGAAATTGTAAGACACTTGCAAGGGAATTTTTCAAAATGTAGGTAGGCAGAAAACATCTGAAGATGTACACCTGAGGGTGTGCATTTTTGTAATGCTGGTTCGATATAAGACCTGGCTCACTAGGAGTTTGTGTGGAGCCTTCACATATCAAAAAGCTTCTAGTGATTGTAGTAGCTATCAACTAATATACACCCCCACCCTAAAAAAAAAAAAATCATGCATGCTTCCTTTTGTGTTACCACTGGTGCCAGAAGCCAGACATTTCTAAATAGTGTGGAGCATATGGGTCAGGTAGTAGTGAGAGAGAGCTGGAAGGGTGCTGTTTGCCTGTTTATAACCATTATCAGACCTAGTAACTATTACACTCGCCCAGAGGCTTCTCATCATATGGAGGCTGTAACTAGTTAGGGCTCCTGTATTAATCAATCTTAGAGCTGTGTATGAAACTCATCTCACAAAGCTTCTAAGGCCTTCTTTCTGAATTCACTTGTCTCATATTTATCTCTGATATTTATGGCTATATATATAGCTCAGGATGCATATATATATATATATATATGCATCCTGAGCTACTTTCCTACAAGTGTTTGTAAACATAGCCAGGGAAATATAATGTCAGATGCAGCCCTGAATATCTCCATTGATTCCAATGGGATTTCTCCAGAATGAGTGATTTGAAGATAGTAGTCCAAAACGCATTGTTTGTAATGCAACTTTGCTGCTACCAAACAGAGACAAAAATGTTAATGATTTGTGCAGAGAATGTCAAACTGATGTGATAGATAGCTGGGTCTCTTAGTGTTTTCTCCTAATGTTTTTTCTGCATCGCCTTCAACAATGGAAGAAAAGAAAGTTACTGTGTATAGTTTTCAGGTGTGAAATTCTGTTTGGCTGTTTTACAAAGTTTCCTGACACTTCCTGAGATTCAGAAGCTTGACATCTGTTTTGGTTCCTCAGTGGAGTGTTGATTTAGCAGACTAACAAAAGATTAAAAAGGGGAAGGCAAGCACATGCTGAAGAATAAGTTGGTTACTGGAATTGTAGACACACTTGCTTTTGGGAGCAGAAAATATGATGATATGATTTCCAGACAAATAGGGTCATCAACCACAGGTGAGGGTTGGGCTTTGGGAAACGAGGCTGGACTTTTGAGACTGTACAGAATCTTCTGCTTGTATGTGTGTTACAGGGGAAAAATTGCTCTTCTCTGGACAGGTTCCTTAACAGATGTGCCTTCAGTACATCATCTGCACTACTGAGAAACCGAAATACATCTGGCGATTAAAACATCTTTATATTGTTGCATGATTTATTCAGAAAGTATGGCTGAAGCTATAGAAAGCTGAAAAATTCCATGCAAATAACTCGGGTAGCATCTCAGTAGAGATAATAAGCCATGAAATTGAAAATTAGACAAAAGTGCTGTTGTTTGCTGCAGAAATATTTTTAAGGTCATTACCTATAGGTAACACAGCCTCCTATTTACTTTCTGCTATTTTGGTATTTTCTTTGCAGTCAGGGGATTTGAATAAACCTGCAGTCTCTGTGGGTCATAGTTATGTACTGTTTTATACATACTGGAGAACTGTAAGCCTGCAGGCTGAGATAACTGCACAATAAACATATATTTTATGAAATAATACCTTTAACATATGTTAGTTGAGAGAGAGAGAGAGATTAGAAATCTATTCTTTGTAGCTCCCAACTTAAGCCACTACCCAGATGAATGTTGAAGGTTACCATGAAGAGTAAGACTTCTTATGAGGGTGGGATAGAGGGCTCATGTTCTCCACACTTTCGCACCCACTGCATGTGGGCTGCCTATTTGGTTCTGAGTTCAAAGTGTTGCTTTTATTTCTTTCTGTCTTATATTTATTGATTGTTTTATGCCACCCTTCCTCCAAAAGAGTCTGGGGTGGCAAACATATCAGCACTACAACAGTTAAAAACAACTTCTTAAAAGCAGTTAAAAGCAACCTACTAAAAATATTTAAAAACTCCTAATAGCAGTCACCTATTCTCAAAACAAATCATTTCAGGGTGTCCAGGGACTGATCTTTCAGACCTCAAATACCTGAGTAAACAGTAACATTTTCAATTTTTTCACAAACGTTAATAATGAGGGAGACTGATGCATCTCACTAGGGATGGCATTCCTCAAATGGGGAACCATCACCAAGAAGTCCCTGTGCCATCTGGGCAACCCCAGTGGCAGCACCAGCACCAGCACCTGCACCAGCAGCAGGGCCTCCATTGCTGATCATAGGGCCAGAGATGGTTGATTCTGGGAAAGTTGCTCTTTTAGGTCCTGGGGTCCCAAGCTGTTTACAGCTTTAAATGCAAATGGCAAGTTCTGACCACTATGCTATGGCCCTTCCCCTAAACAAGATGTATCATGTGTAGGTGTAGTTACTCTTACAGAGGTAATTAACTGATTGCATGCAATCTTTATTTTTATTACTTATTGTTCCTTCTTTGTCCAGTGTTGGTGGCTGAGTGCCACTCCTTATGCAGCCTTATCCTGTTGGGTGCAGATACTGGTTTCCTTTCATCCTAACTCATCATTGATCACGTCCCCACAGTATCTGCTGATCATAACTCACTTTAGGCAGTTCATATTTTAAATTTTGTAATAACCTGCTCGTGCCCTTGACATTTTCAACTGTGGGGACATGATCAATGATGAGTTAGGATGAAAGGAAATACTTCACCTCAGCTGTGGAGGATCCAGCATCTGTTACATTTTAGCTGTTATCTTTGGCCAGAGACCTATAACTGATCTCACAATTGAGACAGGAACCATATACATTGGAAACATATTAACCCTTGCCATTCTGGTGAACATACTCTAATGCAGTGTTCTTCAACCTTGGATCAACAGATGTTGATGGACTACAACTCCCATCATCCTTTACCATTGACCATGCTTCCAGATAGTAGAACAGTGCTATAATGTATGAGTGAGTGAGTGAGTGAGTGAGAGAGAGAGAGAGAGAGAGAGAATAAATCAATTCATATCTAGAGTGAGAAACCCCATCCAGTGTGCTGGGATTTATTCCATGTACATACCTCAGCCTGACTCTCTCCACAGCCTCATCTACTTCCCACTGAGCAGCATGATGGTGTTTGGGGGGGGGGCGACAACAGTGGTCCAATGAGGAAATTTTAGACTCTGGATTTACACAGTGTTTTTTTGTTCCAAAATGAGTGTTGGTACTTATACCCAGGGGTGTAGATGTCTGGGGTCTCAGGGGGTCTTAGACCCCTTACCTTTTTGGGAGCAAGGTCCCAGCAGGGTCTGTATGTCTCCAGCATTCTACAAGCCCATCAGTATGAAAGGGGAGTGTTTTAGCCACTGAGAAGAATCCCCTAACATGCTTCCTTTTCCTTTCCTGCTGATTAGAGCCAATCAGAGTGAAAAGAGGTGAGTTAGCTACCGAGAAGGCTCTTCTCGGTAGCTAACACTCTCCCCTTTCATGCTGATTGATTCCTAGGGATGTCCATTGTTGTGGGAGAAGGTTACTACTTACTGCCCTGAGCTCCTACTGTGAGGAAGGGTGGGATATACATTTCATAATTAAATAAAATAAAATAACAAAGTTCTCATTCTCAGCCCAGCAGCAAAAAAAAGTGGGGGAGGGGACATGGCTGTGACTATCATGAAGGGACTCTCCACTTCTGAATTTGCCACTATGCCACTGCTTATACCTTCATAAAAGTACTGTGAGTGCCAACACAAAATGGAGGTGGGGGAAGAGGTACTGTTCCTCTGTAGTGGTGAGTTCCGTCATACACAAAAAGCACTGGTCTTACATGCCTCCCCCCTTTAGATGGCCATGTGAATAACACAATTAACATTTTCTAACCCTCCTGAACCATCATTCCATGCTTTGCAACTGCTTTTGTATTCCTGATATGTTAGAGAAAGAGAAACAAAAAGCAGCTTGTCAATCCTGATGTGTAGTTTTACATTATAAACTCATATAAATCCATGATAAACTCATACAAATCCATGATGGCAGCATATCAACATGGGGTCTGCTTCTGCTGCCCTGATGATAAACACATTTACAAGAGAATAAGCACTATTTTGTTGTGGAAAATGATAATATATATTTAAAGAAAAATAATAAAATGAGCATCTGTGACGATGTACATGCCTAACCCACCACTGACTTTAAAATGCTTTTTTAGGAAAAAAAATGAGGAAGAAAGGATGGTGCAGAATTATCAAATTCTTAGAGTCTTTGTGTGTAGCTTTTTAAAACACACCTTACCCTGTCCCAAGTCATTTTTATTTACTTTATTGTGAAACCAGACTCAGCCTTATTAAAGTTGTTATCTTCATAGTGGCGGTGTGTGTGTTTGGCCTTTACAGACATACCCTAATCTGTTCCAAGTGATTTTTATTTATTTTATTGACAACTCATAGCCTACCCTATTAAGTCAGTAATGTTGTCTGATCATGAGCCACATACATGTTACTGGCAGCAAGCCACATGGTGGCTCTAGGGTCAGAGTATCAGAGCTGGGGACAATATTGAGGTGGCAACAGCACTAGCCTCTTGAGTTCTCCCCACACCTAACTCAGACACCTTCACTGTTGCAAACAGGAACAGTGATAATATGCATTAGCCATAGGTTCTTCCCTGGATTTGCAGGACACATCCATTCAGAAGTGGAAAATGTACCTGAAAATTTAATCCAAATCTGACTTTAAAAAAAAAAAAAACTACAGATGTTTCCTTTAAAAAAAAAAAGAAAAAAGTAAAGGTGTGCATCAGAAAACCACCTGGAGCTATTTGCCTGTAATTTGGCAGACTTAATACACTCTGTAGGGGCTACTATGCCCACAAATTTCATCCACATGTCAAATGAAAATAGAGAATTGTGGGAGGGAAATGAAACTTTTTTTCTGAAATGGACTTGGCTGCCAAGCCAAATTGGGCAGAATCTGAACTGCTTGGACTTTGTGGCTGGATGAACCGAGGGGAATAAAATGGGGGGAATTAATGTGTTTTTTTCTGAAATGGACTTAGACTTGGATTCTGATCCAAACTGGGCAACCTCTGAATTGTTTCAGACCAAGGTGGGCTGTTTTCCAAAGCACCAAAACATGATCCAAACCAAAATTTGTGATTGGTGCACACCTTTCATCTGGAGATAACTTCATAAAAGCTGAATTTGGCTTGTCAGGGAAATATACAAACAAAAAATAAATATTGTACAAACTAAATATTAATTTAAAAATCGTGAACTGAAATCCAGTATGAAGTAACTTTGTTGACAAACGGAGCTATCCAAAACTGTCTTTGTTAACAGTAAATGGCGAGAGGGTGTGTGTGTTGGGTGTGTATTTTAATATACAGATGAGAAGCTGCAACCGAGAAAGTGCTAAGAAGTGTTTTATGTGCAGTGGAAATTGAAATTGAAACTTGCTATATTTTCTGTTATGTGATATTATATTGAATTATATGACACTTTCCCTTATCCCACTACATATATTGGCTTAATTCTATACTCTTTACTCACATGTCTTATAATTTGCAAGGTGGATGACATTGTTTTGGCAGTACAGAGTCCTTGGATAGGAGAGCTCAAGAGGAAAAGAACCAAAAACAACGAATAGTGAGGAATGATCTTGCCTGCCTTCAGACATCAGTACTTGCCATTCCAAATCTAGTTCTAGACCATTAACCACATTTTTGGCACTGAAATTCAAGGCTCTAAGACTTCTTTCGCCTTGACTCTTTGTGGTGTCTCATATGTTTTAATGATTGCTCTCAGAAAAGAAGTATACTGCCACTGAAACAGCTAAATTATTTGTGTTAGAAGAGTTAATTGCCAGAATGTTAATTTGTTAGATGGAGATGATGAAGCCCTTTGCCATTTTGGATGCTGGCTGCTATGCATGTCACATCTCTTACTACAGATCAGCACAAGCATGGAAGCCCCTCAGTTAATCATATGGAATTGCCTCTTTGGGGGGTTGATAAGGAGTTTGTTATGTGCAGGAAAACTGATATTTAAATATTTGCTTCCTCTAATCCGGTGGTTCCCAAACTTTTTCCCCCGTGGACCACTTGAAAATTGCTGAGGGTCTTGGGTGACCACTTAATGATTTCCCCCCCTGCCTTTTGTAGCAATTTTAATGCACTGTGATAGATGCATGATTTTTAATTGTTCATATTGCTTCTTTTATTTCTGTTATTTTATTGTATCACAATTAGAATTTCATAGAATTCTACAGAGCTAAAATGGTAAGCATTCATCACAGAAGCATTCAGACAGGCCACCTGCAATGATGCTCACGGGCCACAAGTTGGGATCCTCTGCTCTAATTCATCAGAGTCTAGTTTCCTTCTATTAAAATCTTGTGGTCCAAAAAACTAGGAGAAGAGACAGCTTTCATGTTTACGTTCTGATCAAAAGAGCTGCATGGGCCTAACTTCAGTGATGCCAATAATGATGCATTTGTAAAGAAATTAAATACCAGGTGGTGTGCGTGTGGGTGGGGGCTTGATAGTCACCAGCACTGCAGGTGTGGGGAGAGGTGGTTAAAGTCCTTCTTCCTCAGCTGTGATCTCAGTAAATATTGCCCTGGAAGCCCGATCTCGTCTGATCTCGGAAGCTAAGCAGGGTCAGGCCTTGGATGGGAGACTGCCTGGGAATACTGGGTGCCATAGGCTTAGAGGAAGGCCATAGTAAACCACCTCTGAATACATCATACCATAAAAACCCTTGTTGTTGTTGTCATGTGCCTTCAAGTCGATTACAAGTTATGGCGACCCTATGAATCAGCGACCTCCAAGAGCATCTGTCATGAACCACTCTGTTCAGATCTTGTAAGTTCAGGTCTGTGGCTTCCTTTATGGAATCAATCCATCTCTTGTTTGCTCTTGTTTGGAGGCACATGACAACAACAACAGTTCAAGACCTCTGAAATAGACCTCTGCAACTGTCTGCAGTCAGGGCTGGCCCAAGGTATTTTGCTACTTGAAGTAAAAAAAAAAAAATGTTACATCCACACTCCACATTTAAAGCAAAAGGGTGCTTCCCCCATTTTACATACAAAAATAAGCAGAGTGGCAGTTAACCCTTGCTTCAACAATGGTGATGAGAAAGCATATTATTATTATTATTATTATTATTATTGCATTGATCATCCCAAGAAAGGAGAAGTCCTCTATACTACTAATAGCAAACTCAATTCTCCAAGTGCTGATTCTTAGGTAACCAAAAAGGCACTATCTGTGCCGCCCTGGGCTCCTGCTGGGAGGAAGGGTGGGATATAAATCAAATAATTAATAAATAAATAAATAAGAGGGAGGTATCAGCGGGCTTGGGGAATCCTCAAGACTTGCAGAAATACCAGAAAAATGGGGGGGACCCTTAAGGGGGAAATTTCTCAAAAATAGATCAGTGAGGACTGAATATAGTCAGTAGGCACAGACTGCTGGCTGACGGTTGACAGCATAGCAGAAAACATGGGGGTGGAATTAGGGTTGGGATCCACTTGTTGTTTCCAGTTCAATTGCATTCCATTGAATTGGAAAGTGGTTCCATCCCGTGTTCGTTTGCTTTCTGCTATCTTCTCCTTTTGCTGTTTCAATTTTTTTCTCCTGAAAAATAACAATACTTACATCATTTTTTCTAACATTGTTTTCCCTTTCAAAAGGAAAGCAGCTTTCTCTCTACCTGCCCCATGCTCACCCACCCAATCCTCCCTTCACCTGTTCCTCCTCCTCTCCTTGAATTGTATTGGATCCTTCCTCCCCAACCCCCAGCATTGGGAGAAAGCAAGAGAAGTGAAGAGACCACCTGTTTGCCTGTCTGCCTACCTGTCGATTCTGGTTGCAATCCCAGGAGTATGGAAAGGGTTGCCGCTGCTTTGCCAGGAGAACCGCAGAACCCAGAGAGCCAGGACTGTGAGTTGAGGAAAACTGCCTGCTTGCCTCCCTGTCTAATGTTTGCTTCCCACTGGCTGTGGGCTTCAGGGTGAGTTTGCGTGTGTGTGTGTGCACGCACGCACTGTTGTTGCTGCCACTGCTGAGCATGCTATTCACTCAACAAACACTTTTACATTTCCTCCTCCAACATTATCGATATCATTATCATTATATTCAACAAGGAAAAATCTGGTAAAATCTGGAGTTGGTAAAGCTCGCAAAAACTCACATCACACTTGACTGATCTGCATGGTAACAAATGTACAGGCTATAACAGCCTTTCCCAACCAGTGTACCTCCAGATGTTGTTGGACCACAACTACCATCTTTCCTGACCATTGGCAATGCTGGCTGAGGCTGATGGGAGTCGTGGTCCAACAACATCTGGAGGCACACTGGTTGGGAAAGGCTGGGCTATAGGAAGAATCATGTGCCACATTCAAAATGAGCAAATCCTTGCCCATCCCTTGGTGGAATAGGATATCCTGGAAAAAAGCATGGGGTAACTCCAAAGAGCAGCACCCCCACTATGACATTTTGTTAGAGATCCTGTTTGTTGATTTCTTCTAACACTACATTCTCTATTATGGACATTCAACATGAAGAAGATAAATTGGAAAATGACATTCACACACACACAGTTATATACATGAATACAGGTGCCATAAAAGTAAACACAACCCAGTCCCATCTCCCCACATGGAAGTCACAACATGTCTGTTTTGCATGCAGAAGGATACAAACCAGTGAGAAATAGGTGCTGAGTAAATGGAAGAACAGCAATGAGTGGGGCAGGCTAGCCCAGCTAGCTTCCTCTATGATCCAACCTCTCTCCTCCTTATTGCTCATCAGCTGTGCCTCACTTGCTTCGCCCTCACATGCGAAGCCAACCTTCACCATCTCCACATAGGGGGAATCGTATGTTAGCCTTAAACTTTGACTGAATTGCACCAATTGTCCAGTGTCTTAGATTTCCAAAAGCAGGAAACGGATTGTAATGGATAGCTTGTAAATATTCATTTGGAACATTTCTATTCCTCCTTTCCACTGTTAGGTCTTCATATGCACAGAGGAAGCTTCTTTGCATTGTCAGAAATTGGCCCATTTAGCTCAGTATTATCTGCACTGACTGACAGCAGCTCTCCAGGAGTTCAGATGGGAGACTTGCAGCTCTAGATGGAGATGCCAAGAACTGAACCTGGGACCTTCTGTGTCCTTTCGTATTTTTAGCTTTTATGGAGCAAAGATGCAGTGGTGTGCACCTGTGTGTCCATTTGGGATGTTTTCAGTTCTAGTTGCTTAACTTTACTATTCCTAAATATTCATTGAGGTGGAGAGGAGGGAAATCACAGCTGCAATTCATGATGCAAGACAATAATATTACTTAACTTTGGCTCCAGAGCAATGAACATTTGACAGCATCAGTGATGTGAATGGGAGGGGTATGTGAGAGACAGAGCTTGGCATGAAAATGTCATCATTGAGCTTAAAAAACATCATGCAGAATGGGATTTTCTGCATGTGAATTAGACTGCGAAAATGTCTAAAACTGATCAAGGCATGTGTTAAAAACTGGAAAAACCACTCCTTCGGATTTGGCATACAGAAGACTTAACATCTAATCCTAACTCTGTAATTACAGATAGTTCTCCTTGCTTGCCAGTAGGTGGCAACATCCACAGACCTCAACTTTATTATCCACTTAACCCATTCTAAATGCTGCAGTCACTTGAATGACACAGAGGTAGCTGCCATTTGCCAGTTGGTGCAATGCAATGGCTAAGAGTGAGAGCTGGGAGCCAAGAGGTCCCTGGTTCAAGTCTCACAGTGGTCACAAACTTGCTATGTCACTTTATGCCAGGGCTGGTGAACCTTTTTCAGGCTGAGGGCCACATTCCCTTCTGAGCAACCTTCCAGGGACCATATGCCAGTGGTGGACAGGGCCACAGGCAAAAATGGTGGGACAATCAATGTAAATTTTACCTTGGTACAGTAGGATAGTTTCTACCCACTCCTCTTTGTCCTCAATCCAAAAGGCATTATGAGAGTTTAAAGACCCATCTCAGCAAGGCAAAAATGCTCAACCAGGGTATGGAGAACGGTGTGTAGCTGGAAAGGGGGTATGGTTTGGGGAGTCTCCTGAGAGCCAAACAGAAAGATATGGAGGGCCACATTTGGCCCCCCAGGCCTCAGGTTCCCCACGCCTGCTTAAGCGTACCAGGAGGACCTGCCTCCATCCTATACTCAACATGAAGATAAATTATACTGCCCTTTTCTTAGTTTTTCTTGCTTCTCTTCCTTGGTAATGTGCTTGTACTTGAAAGAAAATCAACAAAATTTATTTTTTAAAAATAATGTCTTACCTTCTTGTTACGATTACTGAATATGAAATGCTGAGAACGTTCTAAATCAGTACTTCCCATAACACTAAAACCTGATGGTCATCCAATGGGATAAATTGGCAGCAGGTTCTGGACAAAAAGGAAAAGGAAAAGGAGGAAATGAATTCTTCGGGCAGCGCATCATTCTTTTCTGGAATTCCCTGCCACAAGATGTGGTGATGGCCATGGGCTCTGATGGCTTTAAAAGGGGAAGAGACAAGGTGATGGAGGAGAGGTGTTTTCCCCATCATGCCAGAGGAGAGAAGAGAGTTTTTGCCACTTGCCACCTGGGCCAGGGAATGTTTCACGCTGTTCCTGCCATCCCCTGGGACTGAGGACTGGCTCCATCTCCCTTTCTGCTTCTACCATGTCTTAAGCCAGAGGGTAGCCATATTCTGACATTCTTTCCCTCTGTGTGATTACCTTCACAGGAGGGGGAGCCTGGGGGCATGTTCCCTGGCCCCACCCCCTCCCTGGAATTGCGGTTGCCACTCCTGCAGCCCTCCAGATGTTTAGGGCTGAACCTCTGCAGCGAGGAATCTTTTCTGTCTAGTGTAGTCTCCCTCACATCATTTAGAACCCCTTTTGTACATAAAAAGTACAGAACAAAATATGCAGAATGGGACAGAATGGGATGCAATGGCATGTGACGGGAAGGAACAGACATAAATAAAAGTATGTATGTACTGCCCTCTAGGGATGGGGGAGAAATGCAATCAGTTTACATTTCAAGACAGATCTGTCAAATTCGCAGTTTCCAAAACAATATGAGGACAGCAACACAGCTATCCTTCAAAGTTCACACTTTTCCAAATGTCGCGATGATGTCCTCTAATCAAAACGTGTTAACAAAAATGCATATATTAGAGGAAAGTGTGTGTGCAAATGAATATATTAGTGAAAATTTTAAAAATACATTTTTACTACAAATCATTTTAAACTTGCTAGATTATTTAGATCCTGGCTGTTCTCACATAGATCTTATCTCACAGTGTAGCCTTCTACTGGGAGGAGGAGTGGAATATAAATCTAATCAATCAATAAATGTAATAAATAAATATGTCTCTGACTATAAAACTTCTGCCTCTATCCTATGCGCCTGATGAAAAAGGCCTTAGTCTAGTCTGTGAAAAATTCAGGCTGCAATAGATTTGTGGTCTTTGAGGTGCTGTTTGATGCTTCATTGTTTTTGCCATTTTTAAAACAATGAAGCCTCAAACAGCACCTCAAAGACTACAAACAGCAGCCACTGGAGACAGGGTCTGATTTTGTCCCTTGACAAATATTGGTCCTTTGAAGCTGCTCTTTGTGATGCAGGATTATCTCACAATGCAAACAGTAACTCTGAAGCAATGGAAGACCAGATGAAACTCCTGCTCCCTGCCTGCCCTCATCTCAATAATTATCAATCTCCCATTGTCAGGACTCAGGAAGCATCCTAGCAGATTGGAGCAACAGTCTGATCTGCTCTTAGATCAGTGGGTACCATCACAGTGCTGAGCTGGGTGAAGCAGTTTTAATTCTCTCCACCCAGCCCAATGCCATGATAGGGAAGATCACCCTCTCCACTCTTCAGATGCATCATCCATAGAAAGTGTGATTTTCTTCCCATTTGTGCTGCAGGGCTGGGTGGAGAAGTTTAAACTGTGCCACTTAGTCCAGTGCTGCAGTAATTATGAAATGAGGATGAAAACACCCTCATCCTGCTCTTTTGCTGATCTGCACAGTTCCACTGAGGACCGGGGACTCTTTTGTATGTGTATCTCCACCTACACTCTGATGTATCTGTGCTCTGGCCTGTGTGAAACTGTGCAGAGTGATACACTCACTTTTAAGTCACACCATCCCTTGCATGTTGCCCCCAAAGGGGTTCCAGTGAGGCGATGTGGCTTTCAGGCCATAAAAGGTTATTCTTCTTTCTGTAGAGACTGAATGGAAACCCACCTTTGCCAGTGATTGGTCTCAAGTCTTTGGTCATATCTGCACCATACACTTAAGGCCCTCTTGTATCGCTTTAACAGTCATGGTTTCTCCCTAAGAATCCTGGGAACTGTAATTTGTATCAGTAGAGACTGGTCCACCTGATCTACTGGGGCCTTCAAATGTCCAGCAAAAAAGACAATTAGTTAGCTGGTGTTGATCTGACTGCAATGTTTAAACTGAAGGACAGGGAGAGAAGTAGAACAGGTTGAGGCCACAAAACTTTTCTCCCAGCAGAGAAGCAACAGTGACAACAAATCAAAGTAAGACACTTTCCAATTTCGGTAGGTGCTAACTATTTATGCACCTGTAATCATAGAATCATAGAATCATAGAGTTGGAAGGGGCCTTGTAGGCCATCGAGTCCAACCCCCTGCTCACAGCAGGAAATCCACAGCTAGAGCATCTCCCGCAGATAGCTGTCCAGCCTCTGCTTGAAGACATCCAGCGAAGGGGATCCCACCACCTCCCTAGGCAGTCGGTTCCATTGCCGAACTGCCCTTACTGTCAAGAAGTTCCTTCTAATGTCCAATCTGAATCTATGCTCCTGCAACTTAAAACCATTAGACTAGTCCTACCCTCTGGGGCAGTAGAGAACAAATTTGTACCCTCCTCTATGTGACAGCCCTTCAGGTACTTAAAGAGTGTAGTCATGTCACCCCTCAGCCTTCTCTTCACCAGACTGAACATGCCAAGTTCCTTCAACCTTTCCTCATAAGACTTGTTCTCCATACCGGCTATCATCCTCGTCGCCCTCTTCTGAACCCACTCTAACTTGTCTATATCTTTCTTAAAATGAGGCGCCCAGAACTGAACGCAGTATTCCAGATGAGGCCTGACTAATGCAGAATATAGTGGGACTATTACTTCCCTCAACCTGGAAACTATAGCTCTGTTTATGCATCCCAAAACTGTGTTTGCCTTTTTTGCCGCAGCATCACACTGCTGGGTCATGTTCAACTTGCGATCCACTATAATTCCAAGATCCTTCTCATACGCACTACTGCTAAGCCGGGTATTTCCCATCCTGTACCCATGCATTTTGTTTTTGTGGCCTAAATGCAGAATCCTGCATTTGTCTTTATTGAATGTCATTTTATTAATTTCAGCCCAATTTTCTAGTCTATCCAGGTCCCTTTGGATTTTATTCCTGTCTTCCATTGTGTTAGCTATCCCTCCCAGTTTTGTATCATCTGCAAACTTCATAAGGCTTCCCTCCACCCCATCATCTAAGTCATTGATAAAAATGTTGAAGAGTGTCGGCCCCAGGACAGAACCCTGTGGCACTCCACT
The DNA here is from genome assembly GCF_030035675.1 of Rhineura floridana. NCBI lineage: Eukaryota > Metazoa > Chordata > Lepidosauria > Squamata > Rhineuridae > Rhineura > Rhineura floridana. The sequence continues at coordinate 93,164,567 of NC_084488.1, read as the reverse complement.
CGAAACCTCCTTCCAGTCCGAAGCAGAGCCACCGACGACCACTCTTTGAGTACGGTTTTCCAACCAGTTGTGAATCCACCTGACAGTATTTCCATGTAGTCCGCATTTGACCAGTTTGCTAATCAAAAGGTCGTGGGGGACTTTGTCAAACGCTTTGCTGAAATCTAGATAGATGACATCTACAGCATTTCCACCATCTACTAAGCTAGTGACCTGATCAAAAAAAGAGATGAGATTAGTTTGACAGGATTTTTTCTTGACAAACCCATGCTGGCTCCTACTAATCACAGCATTGTCATCTAGATAGTTGCCAATGGACTCTTTTATTATCCGTTCTAATATCTTTCCCGGTATTGAAGTCAGACTGACCGGCCTGTAATTCCCCAGATCTTCTTTTTTACCCTTTTTAAAGAGCGGGACGACGTTTGCCCGTCTCCAATCCTCCAGCACCTCTCCCGTTCTCCAGGATTTCTCAAAGATGATGGCAAGAGGTTCCGAGAGTACATCCGCAAGTTCCTTCAATACTCTGGGATGCAGTTCATCAGGCCCTGGAGATTTGAACTCATTTAGGTTAACTAGGTATTTCCTGACAATCTCCTTATCAATCTCGAACTGCAATCCCGACCCCTTACTGAGATTGCTACTGATGCAAGGTTGCACACTGTTCCCTTTTTGGGAGAAAACGGAGGCAAAATAGGCGTTGAGCAGTTCTGCCTTTTCCTTGTTATCTGTCAACATTTTGCCATCCTCATGGAGCAGCAGTCCCACCATTTCCTTGGTCTTTCTCTTGCTTCGAACGTATCTGAAAAACCCCTTTTTGTTGTTCCTCGCTTCCCTCGCCAGCCTCAGCTCATTCTGGGTTTTAACTTTCCTTACGCTATTCCTGCAAGCCCGAGCCACTGTCGGTACTCTTCCTTGGTGATGCGTCCTTCCTTCCATTCTTTATACATGCTCTTTTTTACTTTTACCTCCTCCACCAGTCTTCCGTGTAGCCACATTGGCTTTTTCCGATGTCTTCCATTTTTCTTCTTCTTTGGAATTGTTTGCAATTGCGCTTTTTGCAATACGTTCTTCATGAACTCCCATGCTTCTTGGGCTCCTTTTTTCTTTAGTCTATCTAGACTGAAGCATCCACAGGATTTCTGCAAGGGAGGAGGATGCGGACAAAACTATAATAATTTGGTCACCCCTCCATGATATAATTAGCCATGCCTCTATGACCTTAGCAGTCCTGCCAGATCCAGTGACCACCAGTCACCACTGTTAAGGGTGTGGGGAATGGTAGGTCTGTGGCAAAAAAATCTACAGTTCCCAGGATTCTTTGGGGGAAGGCATGCCTGTTAAAATGGTATGAGACAGCTTTAAACTTATGGTGTGGATGTGACCTTTGACTCTCTCTCTCTTTCTCTCCCTCCCTCACCCCCAACCTCATGGGCAGCCTCGTGCTCAAATGCATTCACTTATATTTTTGAGTTTAACTGAAGATCATGAATGTGGGGAGGCATCTCTGGAACATTGCCATCTGGCATTAGCAGCTATTCTGGTCCTGATTCATAGAGCAATTGGAAATTTCAAGAGACTTGAGTGGCTGGATTTTCTGTGGCCAATGCAGAGGAAAAAAATAAGTTCCATCTTCATTGTAAGCCTCACGGGTGTCAGACTCTCCAGCCAGAATGTGTGAATGAAAGGTGGATGGAGGGGAAGAAAGGGGTCCATCCACACAGTTTTTACAATCAAGGCTTATTATTTAAAATAAGGGAGGCAGTTTTATAAGGCCTGCGAGTGCACATTTCCCAGCTTGCTTCTCCTAAAATTGCCAAGAATGCAAAGAAAGAAAAGAAAAACCCAATAGTTTGACCTCTTAAATCACAAATTGGATAGGTTTACTACTAAAGTGCGTTGTAAATATGTTTCCCATTATTTAGCTCATTTAACATGTTCAGCAGTGAGCATTCGGATATTTTGTGTATTATTATTATTATTAATTATTAATTATTATTGTTATTATTGTTATTATTGTTATTATTGTTATTATTGTTATTATTATTATTATTATTTCATAGCAGGCATTTGATGATTTTCCAAGCCATGAGGATATTCAAAAGACTTGAATGCAACTGGCACAATGTGAATAGGTCATCATAAGCCATCTGGATGTGGACTGAGGAAGATGAAAGATGTAATAGGCTCAGTTCGGGGTGTTTATATTGGAGCCCTGAATGCTAAGATATTTAATATATCTAACATTATATTTATATATAAATAATTAAAAAAGAAAACCCTTGCATAATTGTTCAGACCTTGTGAAAATATTCACTAATAGGCAACAACCCTTGCAGTTTAAGAACATACCTGTAGCCAACAGATATTTCCATCAAACTTTAAAAAGCAGAGAAATTGGGCAGCTATAGCGAATGCACCAGGGAAGCAGGAGACCTGACCTCCTCTCTGAGATATTGGACTGCCCTACAAATATGTAAAAATGCAAACTCAATTTGGGTTGGTCCAATCCACTTCCTGTGTAAGAATTTGGTAACATGTGCCTCTGAGCATATGATTAGTGGTAGTATATGGTGAGTGGTGGAGAGGGGGGGAGGATAGGGGAGGTGGAAGGAGGGGGCAAGGTGAGAGGCGGGGGGGAGAAGAAAGGCAACCTTATTGAGTTCAATGGGATTTACTTCCCTGCAATCATGCTTGGGATAGGTGAAATTGACCATGGCAGAGGAGGTGAAGGGGGAGGGAGAACTGGAGTGGAGAGGGGAGATGAGGAAGGGGAGGGGGAAGGGGAGGGAGAGGGAGAGGATAGGAGGGAGGAGGAGGGGAAGACAGGTTTGATCATTTGCATGCTTATTGAATTCAGTGGAATTTGCTCCTCTGCAACTGACCAGGTAGAGGGGCAGGCAGTTTCAGATAGGTGAACCTAACCTGGGAGAGGGGCAGGGAGTGGGAAGAGGGGAGAGTGGGAGAAGGAGAGGAGGAAGGGTAGGGTTAGGGAGGAAGAGGAAAGGGAGAGGGGAGAAGGAGGAGTAGAGAGAGGGGCAGGGAGGGGAGGAGATTGGATGGGTGGGCACCAGGCCGAGACAAATCCCCTTTGTTTTCCAAAAGGAAAACATTGTTAACAGTAACATTTTTCAGGGTTTAGGAATGTGGGGAGGGTTCACAGCGAGAAGCAAGGGAGGGAACTTCTGTTGTGCTGGAGAAATTACTTGCACTAGACAAACTACTTAGTTGGATGCCACCCTATAGAATTCTGTGGTACTGTGAGCAAGATTGCAGCCTTTGGCCCAGTTCCATAGAGAAGTCTTTGTGTGTGTGTGTGTGTGCGTGCATGTGCATAAAATACAGTGGTGCTATTCAACACTTCCATGTTATCATACATTCATATAAATATTTCTTCATTATTTGTATTTCTTGTCATACTATTAACATAATATAATACATTTTTGTATGTTTTCACTAATCTGTGCATGTTTATTAACACTTTCCCTTAATACATCAATTTTTGTACACATTAGTTGCTTGGGGGAACAGCACTGTAAAATTCAGAGAAGTGTCCATTTAGAAGGCCAGCTGTGGTTTGTGCATTGTTTCAGGAAGTGTAAATTAGGCAGGCTCATATTTTAACTGAATTTCTCCTCCAATCCCTAGCAGTAGTGTAGTGGCAGATTCAGAAGTGCAAGGTCTCTTCATGATAGTCCCATCATGCCCCCTGAGGGCCACATTCCCTCATACTCATACCCTTTTCCACTTTCCCTTGTATCCCTTGCTCTCTGTGTTGTCTACGAGTCCACAGTCTGCTATAACAGACATCCCTAGTAGTCAATCAGCATGAAAGGGGAGGCTTGTGTTACCTACTGAGGAGAGTTTTCTCAGTGGCTGACTCATCTCCTTTCACTCCGATTGGCTCCAATCAGCATAAAAGGACAATGACTCTTTTCAGTAGCTAATAGGCTTCCTTTTCATGCTGATTGTCTTGTACATAGGGACCTGGTTGGGACTGTGCTCCCAAAAAGTAAAAGGTCTGCGACCCCCTGCAACCCCGGATAACTACACCCTGATCCCTAGTGCAGCAGGCAGATGATGGGAGGAACCAATGGGAGAAACATTTGCTGTCCCCTCCATTTAGAATTTCACACACATTCTCTGGGTTGTAGTCTCAAAGTAGATCCACATCGGGACAGTATCTGAAAGATGGGAGTTCATTTGGGAACTCCTTACATGCCACTCTGCGATCTTCAGAGAATGGCAGGGATTCAACAAACATACAAATGAGCTTGGCTGAAATCTTTAACAAAAAGATGAATTATTGCATAATGGAAAAGAAAAAGAAAAAAACTACTATATACTTGGAAAGAGATTTTCAAAAGTGTTTCCCCTTGTTCAAAGGGTTAAAGTAGCACCTACTGGAAACCACATCTTAAAGGCTCAGGTGTGCAGATATTTTCAGACATTAACAGTCTGATGATGCCCTCTGCTTGCTTCATCACCAGTTACACATTTGCCTGTTCTGGCAGCATTTTAAAATCTTAGAAACAAAGGCAAACTACATGTGAATTCAGTAGATGCATAATCTGACTTCTTTTTAAATGTAGAAACACTCACAGTAGGGGAGAGGTTCATCTAAACAGTAGAAGAAAGGTGCACTTAGCCCTTTCCTTGCCCCCCCCCAACTTTCCTGATGAAATTGGTGAGGGTGGCAAAAAAGGACAGGGCTTGTGCACCTTTCCTAGTTGTGTCAAATATAGAATTTCAGCAGATGTACCTTGCATGACAAGTAGGGCTAGAAGAATCTGCCAATTTCAGTTTTCTCAGTTCCTCCTTTTTTGTAAACATTGTTTGGTTGGAGAACTGCATTGCAAAATTCAGATAAGTGCAAATTTCAAAGGATGGCTGTGTTTCAGTTCTCTTACTGTTTCGGAAAGTGTGATTTTGATAGATTCAGCTTTAAAAACAGACTGCATTGAATTTTTGCCTCATCCCTAACGACAAGCTACACTTGCTGAAATTCCCTCTTTTGCACAACTACTAAAGGCACAGGAGCCCTGTCCTCTTATTCAGTCAGGCCACCATCAAATTGCCCCCAAGGTGCTATGTGCCCGTCAACATACAGGTATCAGAAGCAGCTTGCTGGGCAGGGCAGAGTTGCTATACTAGCTACCTGGCAGGTGGATCACTGTCACATACCGGGAGTCAGAGGGGGAGCAGTGATTAGATTCCTCCTCTCTGCAGCTGTTAAAAAGAGTGAACGATCTGATCTGGTATCCCACTGTCACATTCCTTTGAACCGTTACAGCATTACAGTGCGATGCTATGTATGTCAACTCAAAAGTAAATGTCGCTGAGTTTGATAAGGCTTACTTCCAGGAAAGTGAGTATAAGATTGCAGCCCAGGGCTCTTGTTACATAAGATAACACAGGAAGCCACCTTATCCTGCATCAGACCATTGGTCCATATAGCTCCATATTGTCTGCACTGGCTGGCAACAGCTCTTGAAGATTTCAGACAGGGTTATCTCCCACGTCGACCTCGGGATGCCAGAGATTGAAGCTGGGACCTTCTGCATGCAAAACAGATGTTGTACTGCTAAGCGACGGCCCTTCCTTTTGTTTTAGCAACAGACTACAGGGATACTGTAACACTAGATTCTACTGCTTTGGTTAAATGAAAATTAAACTTCCCTTTGCTTTTACTCTTAATAACTATAGTGGACCTATTTCCAGATTTTCCAGTGCATTTATTCCTTTGCATTTTAATGTACATCAGGCTTACTTTCCACTGTACTTTTTACATAGTTTTAGCTGGGGAAAAAATGTACTGGAACAATAAGGATAATGGAGCAAGGAAAAAGAAGTCCCAGATGCGGCATTAAGGGAATATGTGTGTCTTTCAATGCAAAACCCAGAAACTGCAGTCCTGCCCCATTACCATCAATGGATGTCGCCATTGATTCCTGGAAGTGCAGGACTGCACCCAGAATAAACTAGCTTAACACAACATACATACTACATAATCCTTGCAATTAAATTGACTTAGTCCCCCTGGTTTAAATGCAATGGTACCGGCATTTGTCCTTTACAGATGCCAGTCCTGGATCTCAAATGGAATGAAAAGAGCTTGCATTAATGCTCCATGGAAGTTTCCGCAGCTTACAAACTAATAGAGCATCTATGGCCAGCTGTATCCATAGCTAAATAGCGCATATGGTGAACAAGTTCATGCACTTTCCCAGTTAGGCCCAGTGCCTTAAAATTATAGACCTGTTTAATGGTTAGGCTGGGAGAAAGCTCTGTGAATACAGTAAAATGACACTCATGCTGAAAGTGAACAATGACTTAGTATAAGGGTGCATTTGTTGATCCAGTCTTCTAACTGGGCATAGCCTGGAAGAATCCATTTAAAAACTCAGTAATCATATTAGTCTTCAGATGGTGCACATGGTATTCCCCTTACTTGACAGAAATTACTTCACACACACACATACATTGTTTACCCTCATATCCCAAGTTGCTGTCCAGTGTGCAGACTAGTACAAGATGCACAAGAATTGTATAACTCAGGATGCCAACACAGTGCCCTCCAGATGTTGTTCAATTCCAGCTCCCATCAGTCCCAGCCACCATGATCAGTGGCCAGGGCAACGAAGTTGTTGGCTACTCCCTGGTAGAAATGCTGCCACAGGTATACACATTGTTGATGTTATGTGCTTTCAAGTCAATCACGACTTATGTCAACCCTATGAATCAGTGACCTCCAATACCGTCTGTCATGAACCAGCCTGTTCAGATCTTGCAAGTTCAGGTTTGTGGCTTCCTTTATGGAATCAATCCATCTCTTGTTTGGCCTTCCTCTTTTTCTACTGTTTTCTGTTTTTCCCAGCATTATTGTCTTTTCTAGTGAATCATGTCTTCTCATGATGTGTCCAAAGTATGATAACCTCAGTTTCATCATTTTAGCTTCTAGTGATAGTTCTGGTTTAATTTGTTCTAACACCCAATTATTTGTCTTTTTCACAGTCCATGGTATGTGCAAAGCTCTCCTCCAGCACCACATTTCAAATGCTTTTTTCACTGTCCAACTTTCACATTAGTGGGCAACAAATAAGAAAACGCAAGATGTCAAGGTAGAGAGAAGCAAAGAGTCATCCTTTAAGCAAGACAAAACTATGCCAAAAGACTAGGGCTGTGCAGAATATTCGCTATTGTCAGTATGTATTATTGGCTTTGAAATTAGCATCTTGATTGCAGCCAAACTAATTGCTGATAGGAAATAACAGTCACATCACTGAACACTCATGTTGCTTCAGGGCTATATGGCACCCCTTTCTTTCCTAGTTACTGCTTTGCTGAGCTTCTTTCTCCTTTACTGTCTATGGCTTCATTTGTCCATAGCATTATTTAATCTGTAATGACTCAAGTGAATCCATTTTACTGGCAGCTGTGACATCATGATATCAGAGTGTTATGATATTGTCAAGAAAATCACATTGGCCACCAAAGGAAATTTAATGGCAGTGAGGGCAAATGAGGACAAATAAGAACAACAGTACTGAGAAGGAGCAACAGGCAGGAGAACAAAAAAGGGTCAAGTAGCACTGAAACAACACAGATATTTTTTCCCCTAACAAGTGTCAAAAACCACAGACAATGTGTCAATATGGTATTTTCCACCCATAAGATGGCAGAGGCCTCCACACGCAACTTAGCGTTTGGAGCTAAGGTGCAGTGAATATTTGCCAATGTCAGTGTTCAGAGTGAAATCAGTGCTTTGGAGACCAAAATATTGTCTAGAAACCATCTAATTATTGGAATGTTCACTTTTCTTTGAACATCTTCACTGCCATTATTTCCATAAGCTGCAACTTCAGGACCATTTCTTCCCTTTAGGATTCTTTTTGGAAATAGCCACATAGGAGCAGTGAAGAGGATAATGGCACAATGATATGTGACCAACGAGGTTAGCCTCTGTGCTAACTTCACTGTGGGCAAATAAAGCAGCATTCAGGAAGCAATGGATGAAATGTGCACCTCTTTTAGACACAATGCCCCAAAAGGTCACCAAAAGCCTGTGCACCGGCAACCACATTCACAAAAATGCTTTATTTTCAGGTCAGCCCTACTTGAAATCAAGATCTTTTTTTTTTTGCTGAATCATTCATAACATTGTTACACAATCTATGAGTCCCTCTAGACTGTGGATGTATTCTATAACTTGACCAGTATAAATCCACCATAATAGTGGTGGATTTATAGTCCGTCTGCACATCATTCCACTTTATTAGTTGTTCTGTGATGCTCCCACAACCTTACAGCATCATTGCTGCCTAGAGGAGCACTCTTGTGGTACAGTGCAACAAAAGGGGGACAAAAATAAACTGGAACATTAGAGGTACAAAAGATTACAGGATTTCAGCAGGAAGTTATGGGACATACACTGATTGGAAATGAAGCAGTATGGACACCCCAAAACCTTTTGCAGGAGAAACAGTACTGAAAGCAGCATTGTGTATAACTGCCCCAATACCATCATGAGCACAAATCATCATGAATGCCCAATAAAAAGGATGACTGGAGGGGTCCTATGTTTGGGTGTTGTGTGGAGATTCACAAAGTTGGAGGATGGCCAACAGAGATATGATGCCTGGATGTTAGTGTGGGATGAGGTGCTTTGGGGCCCCACAAATTCATGGAGGACAGGGCTATCAATGGCTACTAGCCATGATGGCTGTGCTCTGCCACCCTAGTCAGAGGCAGCATGCTTCTGAAAACCAGTTGCCGGAAGCCTCAGGAGGGGAGAGTGTTCTTGCACTCGGGTCCTGCTTGCGGGCTTCCCCCAGGCACCTGGTTGGCCACTGTGAGGATGCTGGACTAGATGGGCCACTGGCCTGATCCAGCAGGCTCTTCTTATGTTCTTATGTTCAGAGATCTTGGTGGTGAATATCTTTGCTTAGACTTGGGGCCAAGTATAGCCTCTGTGTCTTTTTCATAATGGGGGGAGGGGATTAGCTCTACTTGTTTGCCCTCTGAATGGTATCCAAAGGGAATCCTAAATGAAAATGGGGGGGGGGAGAAGTCTATAAGGACCACAAGAAAACTAAAGCTGTGAGTACTCCTGAGCTTTCTAATCTAGGTCCAGAATTATTTGGAAAGGGCTGGCTTCCCTCTAGTCAACCTCTTGGCCATTACCAGAGAATGGAAGTTAAAGTGAGTGGTTGCCTGGAGGCTGGCTGCAGGTCCTTGTCTGGCCACTGCCACTGCTCAGATATGCCGTCTCTTCCTCCCAGTAGGTTTCTGAATTAGGAAGGGATGGGGGGCTGATTGACAAAATGGTGGCACGCTCCTCTCCTCCTCCAAATTTCATTCGAAGTGTCACCCACAACTCCTGCAGCTACTTCTCTGCCAAGTTCTGTGCAACTGGGGAAAGCGCATATCTTGTGTTGTTGATGGCTGAACTACTGGACGGGTGAGATGTGAAGTACTATGCCTGCCGTTGGCCCTGGGGCATGTTCTGAAGCTGGGAGTTCAAAGTAGGGAGAACCCAACTGCAAGTCTATTAGGAGTCCAGCCTTGAGGTTCTACATGGAGAAAATCAGAATGCTAAGAACCTCACGGAACATCTGTCCCTATACAAGTCCTCTTTCTGCTTATTAAGGTCATCTGGGGATACTCTGTTCCTCCAGATGACAACTGTTCCTGAAGTGACATTTTCAGACAACGGCATAGAGAGCAAATTTTCACAAGGCACAGAGAGCTAAATGCTCCAAAAAGCCTTTGGAATTTCTTTCCTAGGAAAGTATGCAACTACTTTGCCCTGCTTGTTTTTAAGGTTGGAAACAAAACCTGGAATCCTATACACACACACATACACACACTTACCTGGGAGTAAGTCCCATGGAAGTCAATGGGACTTGCTTTTGACTGGATATGCATGGGATTGCTTTTTGTTTAACAAAGATTTTGGGTCGTCACAATGATTATGCTTAGTATTTGCATAGCATTTTAGAATGTCCACAGCATATTACTTATGTTACATGTATTATTTCAGTAATCATTCCCACAATTCAATAATGTGGTTCAGTATTATTACCCCTCTCCATACCGCAGATACTAAGAGCTGAAGGGAGAAACAGTGGCTTCCCTAAGACTACCCAGTCAATTGATGGCAAACATGAAGTTTGAATTGGCACTTGTTAGTTCATAGGTCAATTGCTTAGCTATACACACTTATACATAGTTTTAATTATTTCAGGGGATGAGGTTCAGTAGATGTTTCCTATCCATTTGAATTCTGACAGTCTGGCTTTCAGTACCAATCCGCCAATTTTTTTTGTTCCCAATTGCTTGTGCAATTGCCAATTTGCAGTTTTTTTCCAACAAAAAAACCAACATAATTGCCAACAAAATTCTAATGAAAATGCTTATGCTGTAGGCACTAAGCTAAGAAAGCATCAGCTTAGAGGAAAGCCGATTACAAAGACAGTAACGTAAACTTTGGAGAGGATTTTTAAAAAACAAACAAACATGCCGATGACAGCTTTGACCTGCCTCAAGAAATCAATGCCAGTATGAAAACAATGTGGATTGTTGGATTATGTCAAAATACAGTAATACATTTGATTTAGCTAATATTATCCCCCATCCCTAGTCAGTGCACAGCCTTACTTTTTCCTCGGCCCACCTTGTTACCATTCATCCTCCTGCCTAGATAACAGGAAATAGAATGAAATAGGATACTATGGAAACCATGTTGTGCTATCCTGAGAAAGGAAAAATGTTCCAGGGCATAACTATCCATGAAAGCCGTGAACAGGATTTGATGGCCATATCTCCACTCTAATTTTAACACTGGAGGTGCAGGAGGATTTTAGCAACAGTGAATTGTCTTTAAATTCCTTAAGCTTCACACAGTTCAACAGCTACCAATATTAGCTAAAAGAGCAATGGTGTGAAATTAGTTTTGGTCACTTACAATCTATCCAGACGCTAATGCTATGTTGAAAATTAAGCCCTGATTGCAAAGGATAAGAGTTATTTCCTTTAATTTCTCATCTAGTGAGATAGAAAGTAACTTACAGTTAGTCAGAGGAAATGAAAGAGATATGAGACCAACAATTAGAAGTCCAGGTAGTTTTACTGCTTTCTTACTTTTTAGATTCCCCCCCCCATCCCCTCACTCATGTGTGTGTGTGTGGTTAAAAAAACCTTGCGATATCATGAAGGGAAGAATGTAATTTTATGTCACTGCATATAATGGCGCAATCTGTTTCAACGTGTTTAATTAAAACGCGATTTCAAATGTGTTTCAAAAATGCTTCACTGATGACTAGCCCTTTGGTGGTAGATTAAGGGAATGTATGTAGTTCTCGACAAACAGATAAAATGTTATCTGCAGTGCTTTGCCTATATTGCATCAATATGCAGGATGGTTGTTCTTTTAAGTTCTCCTGGTAAAGCATATGGGCTAACATAGTCATTGGGTTATTGTTCTAAGGGGAATTTGCTTTGAAATGAAAGACATGAAAAGAGTAAAATAAATTGAAATTATGCAAGTCTGTTTTTCAGAAATATGTGGTGAAACACAGTCAATAGAACATTTCTAAAATGTAGGTGTATGGTATAAAATGCTGTGAGAGTTGCCTGAGCACTGCCGAGCTGATCTCTGGCCTGAATCATCAGCTAGGAGGCCAAGGGCCACTGGGAGGATACACCACCTGCCGCCCAGGAAGAACATAATGACAAGAAGTAACTGCAGGATACTTGGACCCTGATATCTGCAGGAACACTTCCATCAATACTACCCTAAGATTGGCAGAGTGTGTACACTCTGCTCATGATCTTCATTAGGATTCCTGATGAGGGGACAAATAGAAAATCAATTTCTGTAGTGGGGCCTTAACTTTGGAATGACCTCCCCCTGGAGTTATATCTTTTCCTTTCATTGGTGGGATTTAGGTGGCAATTGAAGCAGGTTGTTCACCCAGGCCTTCTTTTTTGTTTGTTTGATATTGTAACGTTACCCCTAATAGCATTTTTGTGCATCTATGTTTTAATGACTGTTACTTTAATAGTAACGTTTCTGCATTTTTGCAGGGGCGGGTTTGCCACCACCCTATTCCTGGGAAGACTTGGGAAGGTTCGAGAAAAAATTGTAATTGGTCAGGTGGGGCATCCTGACCAACTGGGAAAGGGATTGAGCAGCTATATATAGCCTGCTCCTCCCTAAAAACGCACCTTTTTTGCCTTGCGGCACCCACCCACCCCTCCCTTGTCAGTATGGGCTCTGCTAGTCGCCTGCGGGGGCTGAGTAGGAATTTTTTTTTGGAGATTCTGATTTCAGAATGTCTTTGGTTTTGCCTACTCCATACTGCTTGGGTTTGATTCAATTGGCCTGCCTGGGGTGGTTGTGGTGATTCCGGTTTGGCTGGTGTCGAATTCGGGCAGGTGAGGTAATTGGGGTTAAAATTGAGGTGGATGAGGCATTTTGGTAAAGGGCACACCCTGGTAAAACATCAAGGTGTAATGTCTGGTGTGGATCTGGGGAGTGTCCACGTTGGACCGGCTTGCGCATCATGGTGAATGCCTGTACGGCGGGGCCAGGATGCGGAGGTTGGAACCACATACCTGACTCCAATTGCAAGGAGGGAGAAGTTTTCCCACATCCTTGACTGGGGAGTTGCAGTACGATGTGACTGACTTGCCTCCTGGTTTGGAGGGTCTATACCCTCATAGATAGGTTGAGCCTCACCTGCCCGAAGTATTTGATATTCATTAATTGGCTGATTTGAATTTGATTGATTATGTGTTATATTTTAATAAATATAACATTTCTCCATATATGTGTCACGAGTCTTCTTTGGTGTGGTGGCAAATATTTTAGTTTTGTATTTGTCTTATTTACTGATGTATTTTCTACTGTATATTGCCCTTCGATCATAGGCGGAAAGGTGATTCATAAATATGATAAATAAATGAGAAGACCATCGTGGTCCCATCCATCAGGTAGACCATCCAATGAGCAGGGAGCTAGCTTCTTCTCCCCCACCACCCACTTTCCTGCCAGAAGGAACACTCTGCTCCAACTGTCAGTTGACTTGGGGCTATGGAGCAGAAGAGAAGCACACTCTGACCCCATTCAAGTAGCACACACAAACACACTTAGGCTGCATAGCTCAGTAGAGGAAAGGCTGTAGCTCAGTGGAAGAGCATCGGCTTTGCATGCAGAAATGTGCATGGTCAATCCCCACCATCTCCAGGTAGGCCTGGGAAAGACTCCTGTCTGAAACCCTGGAGAACCGCTGCCAGTCAGTGTTTACAACACTTCAGCGTTCTTGAACTTTGGGTTCTTGTATTTTGTTGATCTACAATCCTCACCATCCCCAGCCACTTAGCCAACAGTCAGGGATTATGGGAGTTGTAGTCCAACAATATCTGGGGACCCAATGTGGAAGAACATTGAGCTAGATGGGCTGTTGCTCTGACTTGGTATAAGGCAGCTTCCTAGGTTCCTGTGCTGAGAACAAAATGGCAAGGTGGGCATTCTTGCCAGAAAGCCCCAGTAAAATGCTCTTTTCACTGTTCAGGGAAAGGATGCCTCTAAGATTATAACGACATTCAAACCAGAACCAGATGTGTTCTCACAAGGAGAAGGAGAACAACTCATGGAGAAATGAGCAAAATGTGGCAGGAATCCCCCAGTTTTAGGATAGTACCAGTCTAGGGAAGAAGGAAATGAGAAGAAGCCAGGAAGAGGAGGAAAGAAAGAGCCAGGGAACTGTATGAGAAAGAGAAGAGTCAGAGAGAGATGAGAATGGACAGAAGAAAGAAATACATGTAAGAATATGGGGAAGGGGAGAGAGGAGATTTGGGGAGAGAGACCAAGACAGAAAAAAGCCAGGGTAGTATTGGCATGAAGAAAGGAGAGATAGGAAGTTTGCTTGCTTGCTTGCAGAAGGTGCCCAGGGTGGCACATTGGTGGGGGTAGAAAGAAGAAGTCAGAGAATATAGTGGTAGAAGGAAAGCTGGGGAGATGTTTTATTTATTTATCAATGTTTTATGCTACTTTTCAGACTTAACAAAAGCTGCCAAAGTGGTTGACAAGAAAATACCACAAAACAGTAACAGGATTAAAAGAAAACTTAAAAACCAACAAGTGCTGGATTTGATGTAATTGTATCTATACGCATGCATGGTTATTGAAAACAAACCGACTGCAACCTACTAGAAGAGTGGTATCACCAAATTTAGGCAATAGCCCTAATGGAGAAACCAACCAAGGAAGAAGATGTGGACCAACAAAAAAGATACATCCCTAATAAAGTGGGTCTGCTTTATAAAATACGTGGCACAAATTGAAGCCCACCTCTGACCCATGTCTCATTATAGACCAATATTCTGGCATAATTCATAACACCTTTACTATATCATAAATTTATAGAAGATTTCTGTTTGTAACCATGATTACTATTACCTTGAATCATGTGAATAACTCATAAGACTGTGAACATCTTTTTATCCTTAACCAAGACAATGTGTAACTTACAAAATTAACTTGTTTAAGACTAATCCTTCTAATATTCTTTCTTTTCTTTTTCTGAACTGCATTTGTACATGTGGTTTCTTTGTTGTAAAGGTTTTAATAATTTAAAACAAAAAAACAAAACAAAACAAGTGCAGCATTGGAATCTTCAATCTAAAATCAAATCAAATACCATTAAAAGCCCAAGTGAAATAAAACAGTTTTTGCTGCCCGCCTAAAAGTCATCAAGGTTCAGCCAGTCTAGTCTTCCTAAGAAGGGAATTTCTTGGGGGGGGGGGGAGAGAAAAGAAAGAACCAGAGGTGAAAGAATGAAAGAGTGATGGGAGAGAGCTGAATAGGGAGAGATAGGACAATTCAATTGCCTGCTTGGAAGTGTTGTGAACCTTTTACTACTATAATGTAAAAATAGAGAGTTTTTATGTATACTTCACTTACTTACTGTCCCGGGATAAGATACAAGGTCAATTAAAATGCACAATGGACAGGAAAGGACCTGGGCCATTATTATGCCGCTTCATCTTCAAGATTTTTTTGCAAGATTTTCTACCTTCCACAGAAATGACACTCACTCAATAAGCAAAATCTTCTCTTAATCCTCTTTCCAGTCAGTGCTTTGTGAGTGATGACAGCTGCCTGCCCTTTCCAGGTTACTAATGGCTTCAGAATATACAGCAGGCTTTCGGGTCCTAATGATACTTACGAGCATCCTTACCAAACAAGTCTACATCAGTGCCCAAGAATCTCAGAAGGGACATGGTAACGTGAAGGATAGTTCTGTGAACCTGTACCTTTTAGTAAACTCCCCAAATGCATGTGTTCACTTTGAAAAAGAAATCACCTGCAATTGCAAGCCTGCAATTGCAAGCTCACCACCATGGTGCTCCCCCAACCTCTGCAATTTGATGAATGTTGTAAGGAGTTCTTGTAAGAAGTTCTATGCTTACACTGATATATGGGCATATATTTCCTTTGTGCAAGGAGAAACTCTGGCCCAATCAAGGATCAGAGTCCACTCCTTCCTCATTAGGAGGCACTCTATGCATGTACATCAGTGTGTGGGTGTATTTTGTGTGTGTGTAACTCTGAGGTACACTATATGCACAGATGGACACAAGGATGGGAGGGAGATGTTCCTGTGATCTACAGAACTTCCATCTCTGTCACCAGGAAACCACTCTTGTCTTGGAGCTGGCTGTGAGGGTCTATACCTGGTGACATGCCAAGGAGACAATAAACTAGGGTTGCTGCTGGTATACCATCCACCCTGATGCCTGGCAGCTTCTTTGACCAAGCCGACAGAGGCCATCTTGGCTGTGGTATTGGAGAAGCCCAGAACGATAGTCTTGGGTGATTTCAATGTCCATGTTGAGGCTGCCTCTGAGGCTGATTAATGCTTCACTGGAAGAGGGGGCGGTACGATCTGCCTTGAAGGAGGCAGTGGTGTGTCCCCTCCTTAAGAAGACCTCCCTAGACCCAGAAGTGTTAAACAACTATTTCCCAGTGGCAAATATCACCTTCTTGGGCAAGGTGCTTGAGAAGGTGGTGGTGGTCCAGCTTCGAGCACGCTTGGAGGAAATTGATTACTTGGATCCATTCCAGTCTGACTTCAGGTCTGGCCATGGCCACTCTGCCTTGGTCACTCTGGCTGATGACATCTGTCAGGAGATAGGGAGAATGTGACTCTGCTTGTTTTCCTTGATCTCTCAGAGACTTTTGATACTGTTGACCATGGTATCCTTCTGGAACATCACGAGGAGGTGGGGTTTGGAGGCACTGTGCCTCAGTTCTGCTCATACCTCTAGAGTCACTTCCAGTAGTAGTTATGGGAGCCTACTATTCAGCACCATGGGAATTGTCATGTGGTGTTTTGCAGAGTTCCATCTTGTCCCTCATGCGATCTAACATCTATATGAAGCTAATGGCAGCTGTCATCAGATTTGGAGTGAGGTGCCATCAATATGCAGATAATGGCTAGCTCTACCCTCTATTCATCTGAATTAGGAGAAGCAGTTGAAGTGTTGAACCAGTGCTTGGAGGCAGTGATGGACTGGATGTGGGCCAAAACGTTGAGGCTGAATCCTGCAAAGACAGAGGTGTTATGTGTCTGGAATGGACTGGATGTGGGTGTGAGGCGTCCTTCCCTGGCTCTCCCTGTCAGGTTCCTACCTGCTCGTGGTTACTGCCTGTCTCTAGGCACCACCAGGGACTCCACCAGTCCGGACTGTCCTTTATTTTATTTTTTCTCTCCCCGCTCTAGCACAGATCTCAACAGATCCCCCTGCTAGGCAACCACCAGTCACGTCCTAATACTAGTATTCCCAGAGACTCTGAATACTGGTATTGTTATTCTCTTCACCGCTGCCACCATTTGTTACAGTTTCCCTTCAGCCTTGGTCATTACCTTACCCTCCCTTCTGACTATCCCAGTCAAGGATCAGGCCTTTGGTAAACCAAATTAAGTATTTATTAAAGATAACAAAGCTAACAAGATTAACGAGATTTCTTCTTAAAGCACATAAGCATATGGTTTTACTCAATACTAATCCGAACTCCACCTCCCTCCTTCTCCACTCTCTCCTGTCAAACAACTCTCTAAACCCCACCAAGCAAGCCACTCAGTTCTCTTCTCCCTTCCTTTTTCACTCTCACTCTTTCTTTTATACGTTCAGCCATTTTAAACACTCAGCCAATCATCAAGCATTCTACTGCCCATTCACTCCCCCTCCTCTTTCACTACTTACCATATATCTTCTAAACAACCAACACTTACCATATATACATTAATATAGGAACATCACATTTCCCCCCCCTTAAAACAACGGCAGAGTATTATTCCTGTTCCAGGATTTATACGTCACGTTAACAAATAAAAGTCTCTATGGGGAAAATGTCTTTCTTTGTTCCTCCGTCTGGTCACGTCACTGCAGTCCCAGCCACTTGCCTGGAAAGTCCATCGGCCAGTACATTGTCCTTGCCTTTGATGAACTGGAAGTCCACTTGATAGTCCTGTAGGGCCCAGGACCACCTCTGCAACATAGTGTTATGGTTTTTCATAGACTGCAACCATAACAAGGCCCGATGATCCGTAGTCACTGTGAATCTTCGTCCCCACACGTATGGGCGCAACTTGTTCAGTCCCCACACGACCGCTAGGCACTCCTTCTGGACCGACGAATAGTTTTTCTCCCTCAGCGTCAGCTTGCGACTCAGGTATGCCACTGGATGTCTGGTGCCTTCTCTCTCCTGTAGCAAGACGACTCCCAGCGCCAGGTCCGACGCATCTGTAGCCACGATGAATGGTTTCTCATAGTCTGGTGCTATTAATATGGGCCCTTGGCACAAGGCTTGCTTCAGTAGATCAAAAGCCTTCTGACATTCATCCGTCCATACCACACGCTCAGAACACTTCTTCTTTGTTAATTCATGCAAGGGGGTTGCTATTTCCCCAAAATTTCTCACAAACTTCCTATAAAATCCAGCCACACCCAGAAATGCCCTTACTTGTTTTTTGGTTAAGGGGATCGGCCACACTTGTATTGCCTCCACCTTGCTCCATAAGGGGGTGATTTTCCCACTCCCCACCTTATGTCCTAAATAGATTACTTCCTTTAGTCCAAACTGGCATTTCTTAGCTTTTATTGTGAGGCCTGCTTTTCTTAAGGCCTCCAATACTGTTGTCAGGTGTTGGACATGCTCAGGCACCGACTTGCTAAAAATGGCCACGTCATTGATATAGGCCACTGCAAAATCTGACATGCCTCGCAACACAGTATTGATTAGCCTCTGAAATGAACTTGGTGAGTTCCTTAGTCCCATGGGTAAGGTCACAAACTCATATAACCCATCTGGTGTACTGAAGGCAGTTTTGGCTCTGGATTGCTCGTCTAGTTCCATTTGCCAAAATCTTTTACAGAGATCTAGTGTAGAGATAATGGTTGCTGCCCCCAATAACTCTAACATTGCGTCTACCCTAGGCATAGGATACACATCTGGGACAGTAATTTTATTGATTAGCCAATAATCAATGCAAAACCTGGTCGTTACATCTTTTTTCGGAACCAGGACAATACTTGAGGCCCAGGGACTGATGGATTCCCTGATCACTCCTAATTCCAGCATATCTTCCACCTCCTTTTTGATCTCATTCAAAACTTTCCCATTCACACGGTACGGAACAGATCTGATTGGGGCATGATCTCCAGTATCAATGGAATGTATAACTATACTGGTTTGGCCAGGTTTGTTGCTAAAGAGATTCCTATAGGTTTTCAAAACTCTCAGAATCTCTTCTTTTACTTCCTCCTTCACCTCCTCTGACCATTCCACTTGATCTACCCCTCCTTTGTCTTTGCTTTCCTGTACCAAATCTGGAAGTTCAGGCCCACTTCCCTCAGGGAATAAGGTAACTTGCAACACCTGTACATCCCTGGTATGGTAAGGCTTCAACATATTTACATGAACCACTTTGCTTTTGTTTAATTGGTCTGTGGTGATTACATACGTCACTGTGTCAAGCCTTTCTCTGATGGTATATGGTCCTTCCCAGTTAGCCTGTAATTTGTCATGTTTCCTGGGTATGAATGCCATAACCCTATCTCCCACATCATACACACGTTCCCTGGCTGTTCTGTCATACCAGTAACGTTGCTTCTCCTGTGCTTGACTCAAATTCTTTTTCACCATCTCCATCATTGATGTTAATTTATTGCGGAATTCCAATACAAAATCTACTACAGATGTTTTGTACTCTCCCAGGGTTCCTTCCCATGAATTTTTTAATAGTTCCAAAGGTCCCCTCACTTTTCTAGTGAACATGAGTTCAAAGGGTGAGAAGCCTGTTGACTCCTGAGGGACTTCTCTGTATGCAAACAAGAAGCATCCCAACCATTCATCCCAGTCTTGTGGGTGATCTTGAACATAGCTTCTGATCATGCCCTTCAAAACCCCATTGAATCTCTCTGTTAACCCATTAGTGGCGGGATGGTAAGTAGTGGTCTTTAGATGTTTTAGACCACAACATTTCCACATACATTGCATCACTTCTCCCATGAATACACTGCCTTGATCTGTCAGCACTTCATGAGGGAAACCCAGCCTCATAAAGATTTTTAATAAAGCCTCTGCCACTACAGGGGCTTCCACGGATCTTAGTGCTTCTGCGTCTGGGTACCTGGTGGCAAAATCCACCACCACCACTAGATATTTCTTGCCATGCCTTGTGGGTTTGGAAAAAGGGCCCACCAAATATATCCCCACTCTATAAAAGGGTTGTCCAATTATAGGAAGGGGCTTTAAGGGTGCCTTAGTCTTTACTCCACTTTTTCCCACCTTTTGGCATATTCCACAAGATAGACAATGTTGTTTTACATCTTTGGAGATGTTTGGCCAATAATAGTGTGCTGCCAATCTCCTCTTGGTCTTTTTTATTCCCAGATGTCCTGCACATGGGACATCGTGGGCTACCTCTAGCAATCTGGTTCTGTATTTGCTAGGTACTATCAATTGCTTCACTGGTTCACATTCATCCTTTCTCTCAGCAGGCATCCACAGTCTATATAAAATCCCATTCTCACACACAACTTGATTCCTCAGTTTGTCAGTGAAAGGAATCTGTTGGGTCAGAGCTTGTTCCTTTATCTGCTTCAAACTTATATCTTTTTGCAGCTCTTCCCTGAATTGATCTGCCTCATCATTATCAGAGACCACTTGATACAGTTTGTCTCCTTCAGCAGGCCTGCTAGTGGTTGCTATGGTGACCTGAGGCTGGTTAACAGATTCCACCCTGTTTGTTTCAGCCCCCCTTAATATGGCTTCTTTTTCTCTGCCAATTTGCTGTCTGGTCACTACATAGATCTTTCCTTGGGCGCCCATTACATCTCTTCCCAGTATTACTGGTTCTTGTTGCTGGGCATTAATGCCTACTTTATATCGGCCCTCTTGGCCTCTCCAAGTCATTTCCACCAGGGCCACAGGCAAACTTTCTGGTTGACCCCTCACTCCTTGGATAGTCACAGTTTCCTGAGGTAATATTACCTCAGATTTTATTAAATCTGGCCTCAGTAATGTCTGAGCGGCACCAGTATCAAGCAATGCCCAATAAGTTGCCCCTTGTACACTCACTTCCTCTCTCAGACTTGAATCAAGGTCTGTTACTTCTGTCCAGTTTGTCTGGCAGAACTGAACCTTTTTCGCTGTTTCTAAAGCCTTGGGCTCTGTTTTCACTGCCCTTGTCTGAGCAGGATTACTAATGGGGTTGGCAACCTCACATTGAAAATTGAAGATGCACCTCTTTACCCTGGCCTTTGACACCAGAGATATATATTTTTAGGACCCTATTTTCTGTGATGTTGTTTAGCTTGTTTTTAACTCTGTTAATTATGAGTTTAAGAATTATTGTAACCAGCACTGGGACCTCAGGGTGAAGGGTGGGTAATAATAATAATAATAATAATAATAATAATAATAATAATAATAATAATAATATGTTCCGGCTTGGGACCACCATGGAGTTGTCTCAAGTTGTCACTGGTCCTACACATAGGGCACAGCACACTCTCGACTTGGTTTTTGCTTCAGGTAGAGGAAGGGGTGGTCTGGATATGGGGGGATGGATGTCACCCCATTGTCATGGTCAGACCACTTCCTGGTGAAGTTTAGAGTTACAACTCCAATCCTCCCCTGCAGGGGTGGTGGACAGATTAAGATGGTCCACCCCTGGAGACTAGTGGAATCCACTGGATTCCTGAATTCCCTAGGGGAGTTTCCAGTAGATAGAGCGGATGACCCTGTTGAAGTCTTTGTCACACTGTGGAACATCAAGAAGCATTGGGCTCTTAACACGGTTGGCCCTGAGTGCCCTCTCCAGCATTGTGGAGTGCTGTTTGCACCTTAGAACACCAGTAAACTAAGGGCAATGAAACAGGCTGGACGATGAGTAGAGCACAAGTGGTGAAAGACGTGCTATGAGGCTGATCAGGCACGAGCAAAACATCATAACCATGCCTACTGTGTGGCAGTGAGGGTGGTGAAGAGGGTCCACTTCTTTGCCTCCGTTGTGGAGCTTTTCCGTATTGTCAGGGATCTATTGACATCAACTCCAGGAAATGGAGCTTTAGATCCTTTGGAGGCCCACTGTGAATTGTTTGCAAGGCACTTTGAGGGTAAAGTTGCTTGCCTCTGTAGCAATCTTGATGCCCCGTCCACACCTACTGTAGTTCCCTGTAGGGATGGGTGAGAATTCTGATTCAGTTCGCATTTCAAGCAGAATTTATCAAATCCACAATTTCTAAAACAATATGAGAACCAAAACACAGCCATCCTTCGAAATTCGCATTTATTAGAATGTTGGGATGCAGTTCGCCAACTAAACAACATTTACAAAAATGCATGTATTAGGGGAAAGTGTGCATAAAAATAAATACATGAATGAAAATAACATGCAAAAAGGCATGAAATGATGAGAAATGGCTTGCAGAAATGTATACCTTTGTCAAAACTGCCTACAAAAATGTGTTTATTTGGAGAAATTCAGATTAAAATGGTGGAGAATTTTCATGAGTATTTTTTTTAAAAAAAATTCACAGATTGCTGCAGAAATGTAGAGAACTGAATTTAACATTGGAAAAATGAGAAACTGAGAGAACTGGGATCTGGGATCTGGATGAGTATCATGGTACAGATGCAAATCCAGATTTCCAACTGTGCCTGAATGGCCTATAGACACCGAAAGCTGTGTCCCACACCTTTTCTGTTAGAATTGAGACTTGATTATATTTATTCATTAAGGTTTCTTTCCCCCCCCTTCCTTTTTTGCAAGAAAGCCAATAAAATAACAAATTACACATTGCATGTGACCCCCAGAAATGTCCTCTGGCACAATTGCAGAAGGAAGCCCCTGGAACTACAGAGATGAAAACCCCACACCTGTTTCTGCTCACTGGGGAAGTAACATAAAGTATAAAGAGATCACAAGCAAAATCTGAAAAGAGTAAATGGTCAAAAAGTACCAAGCATGCTGAAAAGTGGAAATATTGAATTTCCACAGATGGCTTTTAAAACTGAATGTTTCTAGTTTTTTTTTAAAAAGGCCATGAATGAATAGATTGTATGCAACTCAACTGGACTTCCTTCAGTAAAACAGCCTTGCATTGGGGCAAAGCTGGCCTGTGGAAGTCATACCTCTGTCAACAAAACAGAATCTAGGTGAAGCTTTGTTGACATTAATATCAGTTGATTTGCTGATTCTTATGGGTAAGAGCTAATAATGGCTCTTCATATATTCAAGGAATGCATTTGGATTTTAAAGAGAAACTCTTCAGCAATTCCCTTTATAGCCCACTAGCACATTAATGCGTAGGGTAATAGTGTAATCAAATCTTGCTACGAGACAAAGGAAAATCATTTTTCTTTTCTTTCCTTTTTTAACCATAGGAATTTAGCAGCCTCCAGTAATCACAATGATATACTCTAGGTTCATGCTTACTCCCAGAGAGAGAAGTCAAGGGAATAATAACAGATGCGAGGCTGGGTATCCGTCTCATGTGAAATTAAAAACAACATTGACAATTTTGAGTGGGGAAGGTTTAAATTCAGAAAGTGTTGGAAGATCTAGTCGAAGATTAGTATTAAACCTCATGTGGGGGAAAGGGAGGTGAAGTCTTTTCCATAAATCATCCGGATACTTAATTTGATATCAGACATGAACCTTAACATGTGTCATATAATCTGGCTTAATACACCAGGGGCTTATTAAAATGGTGTGAGCCAAAGACTACAGTTATTTAGACAAGTCTGAACAACTCCAATGCAAGGTAGAAAATTTACCTTAATTTGAAATTGTCTTGGAATTGTCGTATGTATGAAAACAGAGAGAGAGAGAGAGAGAGAGAGAGAGAGAGAGGAAATGTTTACCAGTTCTGCTGCTATGAATTTTGATCCAAGCAGAAACAATTTTGAGACCAGCAAAGAATAGATAATGGAAGAAGTTTTCAGGTGTAGAAAACATGTTGAGGTTGTATTGAGTATTGATACTGGAGAAAACAGATGAGGACTGAGATCGAAGCCACCATTTGGTAAATCATTTTAGTGGTGTAGTGGTACATTTTGAAATATAGGAGCTCACCATGACACCCCCCATGCCAAACTCTACCTACCTACCTACCTACCTACCTATCTACCTACCATATACCTACAGCCAGTGCTTTTTTGTGATGGAATGGAGTACTGGCACCTAGTATGGAGTACTGAAACCCCCCTCTCTTTTTTTGCTGCCCATGGCAACAATTTTGGGTTGGCATTCATAGCACTTTTACCAAGGTATGACTACTAGAACATCTTTTTTACAAAAGAAAAAAAGACTGTATGTGCTGTATCTGACATAGAGCTAAATCATGGTCCTGTCTCCTCCCCTGCATGCCCATCCTCCCTTGCTCCCCTCTAAATTTGTTATAGGGGTTCCCCAACCCTCCAAAGCAAATTTCGGGAGGGCTACTCCCTGAGCTCCTGGGAGGGAAGGTGAAATATTAATGTAATAATAAATAAATAATAGTTTAGCAGACTTTCAAATTTTATAAAGTTAGAAGACAAGGAAGGAAAGAAAGAAAGAAAGAAAGAAAGAGCTCTGCCTATGAATTACATTCTGCCATTATTAAAAAAAATGGGTGGGGACATATTAATCACATGACTAAACTTTTGGAAGATTCAGTCTCACACAGGCTTTTCAAGAGGCAACATCTCAGCTGAGCCAAAAGTCAGGGCTGGTGCCAGGCATGGGGGCCCTTGGGCACCAATACTCCCCATGCAGCCAGTGTAGGCTTCAATAGGCCCGGCCACTCTAACTCCCACGTCATCATGTCAGTGCACTAGCGCACCACGTGCACACACCTTTGTACACACTGATGTGCCAATGTGGGAGGAAGGGCAGCCGGGCCTATTTAATCTCATGCTAGCTGGATCCGGGGGGGTATTGTCTGAGAGGATGGAGTTCTGTGATCCTCAGATTAGCAGCCTGGGGTAAGGGGTTCATGTGTGCTGCAAATCACACCCTGCGATCCAACACTGGCAGGGATTGCAGAGCCGGAGCTCTACCATTCCAGGGGCCCTTCTGAGTCCAGGGACCCTCAGGACTGTGCCCTTCCTGACCGTCCACTGGCACTGGGCCTGCACAAAAGACTTGAAGGATTTACAGGGTGAACTAGGTAGGCCAAGACAAATTGAAATACAGTCAGGTATTTTGATATTATTAAGTATGTGCCCAGGACCTTATTGTTGTAAAATAATGCATTATAGGGAACAACTATGCAATTTCTGAGTTGTCATTATAGTAATCTCTAATATACCATAACTGTAAATATAAACAGAACTCTGTTTGGGACTACCCTCACGCCTGGTATGGAAGCTCCAGCCCCAAAGATCTCAGTGATCAGGCCAGGATATAAGGGATCAGGATCAGATATCCTGGCTCCAAGTTGTTAAAAGCCTTGTAAATCAATACAACAACCTTGAACCTAGCCTGGTGACATATGGGCGGCCAGTGCAAGCTTTTAAGCACTGGAGTTATACGCTAGCAGTAGTCTGTCCCTATCCCTGCTGAGGTTTCTAACCACATTCAGCTGAACATAGTCAGAAGCCCTCGAGACCATTAGGCTGAATCTGTAAAGGGTGGAGAAGGAGGGTGCACAGCACAGCCACTGCACAGGAGATGATGGGGATGGGGCAATGAGTGTACACCTGACCCTCTACAAATGTTTAGTGCTCCTGTGAACAGACTGAATGCCTGAAAAGGACTTACAGCATACTTGTCCTAATGATCAGTAATAGCACATACGTCTTGCATGCAGGAGGTCCCAAGTCCAGTTAAAATTATGCAAGATAGCGGATGATATAAAATCTTCTGCCCATGATTCTTGAGAACCCTTGTGCATTTGAATTACTGTTGTGCTGGAGATTTCGTCTGCATTTTTAAACCATTCTCTATCAATTAATGGGAAAAGAAATGGCAACAGAAAAATTATGAAATGAGGGGGGGGGGGACCGGCAACATTTTCATAGGTGCAGGTGCAGAGTTTTTGTTGTGCTTGCATTATTTTTAAGGTGGCCAAGGGATGTACAGTAATACCTCAGTTAACAAAGTAGATGCGTTCCTGGACATTACTTCTTTAACAGAAGCTTTGGTACCAGAGGAAGGAGTGACATGAAAAGAATAGAGATAGATTCCTACATCCGCTCATAGATGGTAGGGCAGCTTCAACAGGGGCTCTAAAGGGTGCCAGCCCAGCACCCACCCAGCATCCACCCCCCTCCTTCTTCCCCCCATCCAATACACACTTACCTGGGAGTAAGTCCCATTGAATCCAATGGAGCTTACGTCTGAGTAAATATGTATTGGATTATAGCCTAAATGTCACAAAGTGTGTTTACTGCTATGGTTTTCAAATTGGGCTACCAGGAACCTTGAGGATTCCTTGAAAAATCCATTAAGGCATCCTTTGCCAACCTGGGGCCCTCCAGATGTTTTGGACCACTATGGCCAGGTATGATGGGAGTTGTAGCCCAGACCTAGCAGGTTACTGTACGTTTAAATTCTGTCCTTAGTTACCAGATACTATTTTCTTTTGTGGTTTTAATGTTTGATACATTTTTTTTTAAAAAAAATCTGTATACTGCCTTGAGACTGATGTGAGAAGCAGTACAGAAATGTTTTAAGAAATAAAGCAAAGCATTCTTACTATGTAGCCCTAAGCTGATCAAGACATGATTAAGAAGAGCATTGTGGTGAAATTATGTCTTATTTGAGTGGAACAAGTGGAATTTCAAATTGCATTCAGTATTCACTAAACAGAAAGAAGGCAATAAAGTTCAATCACATTTCCAGAGACTCACTTTTTAGAAGCCAAATTCAGTCACCATTGCATGTTCTCAGTATAATGAGTTTCAAAACTCTGTGAGGCTGCACATACCCTTACTTGTTTGTAGCCCCAAAAATAGTTATTCTCATATGGAATCTTTCATGCTCATCCTCAACATTCTGCTTTCAATCTAGGTTGATTGTAGACCCTGCTGTATAGAATGGTGAGTGTGGTTTGAAAACCCTCACTTGATTAGATTATGCATTTGAACACCCTCCCCTTGCAATCTTGGTATATGCCCACCACAGTGTCATTGAGCAGGTGTGGATACACCCCCTATTGCTGGGACTGCCTACATCTGTTTTCAAATGGACACACTGTGGGGTAGCACAGAATCAATCTGCAATGAGTTTTTATATTTGGAATGAAACTAGTTAATCAAGAAGCACTTTTCAGGGGCAAAAAACATGCGATAGGTCTAGATTGTAGGTGGACTAGGTATAACGAACAAGAACTCAGTTTCCATTGATTTTAGAATAAAATGTTTGTTCACAGCCTGAGACTGTTCTTAGGGTAGAGACACATTTACTGTTGTGCCGGTTTCAGTGCATCTCCACCCAGAGCTGCCCCTAGGCACTGGGAAGCGGGGCAGTTGCCCCAGGCCCCCTGCTTTGCCCCCCCCGCGCTTGGCGATCTGCTCACCAGCCAGCTCCTCCCTCCCTGCCTGCTCACCTTCACCATGCCAGGCAGGGTGCAGCACTTGTTCACTCACCTGCCCGCCCACCCACCCTCCCGCCATGCTGAAGCCACCACTGCCACTGCCGCTCCTGCTACAGTCAGCGACTGTAGCCACCCCGGAGACAGCGAGCTGGGCCGGCAGTTCCAGCACTGGTACCTGCGCACCTATGGCAACTAGGCCAAGACCAAGATGGTGACCCGGAGCAGATGTGGGGGGCCCCCAACTATGCTTTTGCCCTGGGCCACGCACATGCTAAGGGAGGGCCTGTCTCCACCCCTTTGTGAAAATGGGAGCACACTATGCTAGTCACACTCCACCCCTTTTTACTCTAATACCAGGTTGGATCAGCTCAAGTGTGTGTGTGTGTTTTAATTCATCTTCAGACAGATTTTGCAACTGCTTGGTAGATCAACACGTTGTCCTTCCAGGTGTGCCCAATGGAAATGCTTTGTTGTAGGTTTAGGTAGAGACTGTGGGTGGTCCTGAAAGATCTGAAGTCAGCAGTGGGGAAGGTAGGTGTGTCCAGCCAAGGGCAGAGTCGCTTCAAAATGCAGCCAGAAAAACCATACTCGCTGCTTTTGAAGCAACGAGTATGTCCACTGCCTTAGACACTAGGAGTTTTACAGTTTCAGCGTTGCATTTTCCAAAATGATAGCAGCAGACTTTCAACATAAACTTTGTAATGACAGAGGGGGATGCATCTTTAGTGCATGTGGAGAGGGCAAAGTGAAGAATGAACAACTATTGTAAAGTCTACTATGACTGGGCATAACAAAGAAACATAGAAATTGGAACCAAAGATGAATTTTATTTTCACCAAAAAAAATCCAACATCTCCATAAATGATTATGCAGTACACATTTTTAGAAGTGGTTGACGTTACATTTGTTCCAAGAGAAAGTGCACTAGATATGAACTGTGATTCTTAGTTTTGTCATGTCGTTCAAGCCATTTTAAAAAAAATTCATGCACAGTGAATATAGTTTGCATTATGACATAATACGTTTATGTTGCTATGGAAGCACATAGAAATGTTGTCCTAGTTGTCCTAGGAAACACAGAAACAGTTTCTGATAATGGCTATCACACTGTAGCTCAATCCAGACCTTTTATTTCTCTGTTCTTCTAAAAATTAGGTTGTTATGCTGAACATTTAGTTGCAGTAATAATTCTAGTACTGAAGCCTTCGTAATGGAGCACACCGCACACAGCATCTCCATATCACTCTTAATTAGAGAACTGGATGCATTGTTTCCATGAATGCAGTTCTTGCAGCCTACTTTTCTCCCATCTTCTCCATGCATTGAGGAGATTGTCAGAGGACCAATATGTACTGTGCCACTTTCATGGCTGGCTTCTTACTTTGAGCATGGAGGAAAGGTATACTAATGGTGTATTCATATTTTCAATTGCTTCCCACCCCATTAGTCTTGTTGATCTGCTTGGCTTGGCTTGGCTTGGCTATGTCCCAGTGTTGGGAAGGTTCAACATGTTCTAACATTGCTTTGTGCATGAGGTGGAACCGCAGCCTTGTCTAACTCTTGTGGCTCTTCTGGGTGAAGTACCTATTCCTGGCCAAAGTTTCCAATGGATTCAGCATTGGGAGTCAAGAGCGCAGAGCCCTGCACATCTGTGTTTTCTGGCATGGGATAGGACTTCATCAGTGGTAGTTTACTACATCTATTTGGGGAGAATAGGGAATCTGCTCATTAGAGGAGGAAATCCAATGAAGTGATTGTGCCAAACTGAATCATCCAATTAACTGTGCAAGTCTTAACAGTCTCAGTGGAACCAGTTCATTTTCATACTAGGCAGCAACTAAGGATGGAATACTATGCACTTACTTGGGAGTAGGAACTATCCCATTGAATTCAGTGGGGCTAAATTCTGCATATACATGAATTCATTCATACTGCATATTTATTTCTGTAACATAAATAACAAAAATGTATAACATAAAGTTATTTCTATAACATTTCTATAACACATTTTTGTCAACCTGGTTGGGCTGCAATTTTTTAAAAAACATAATAAAGAACATTAAAGAAATAGTTCAATAGAATGAGTAACAACTACAGTGACCTCTTGCACATAATCCAAAATGAGGAAATGCATGCCCCCAAAACAGGGCACAGATTGGCATAAAATTTGCACATATTAATTTATATGTATAGATGCAAATTTAGAAATAATTACTATTAATTTAAATAGAAATACAATACATCTCTCCATAATGGGGAAGACTGTGACCAAGTGACCTATGTGCCTGCTCAGGCAGCTATCCAAGTGCTAATTAAATTCAAATTCAAGGGCCCGGCCCTCCTTTCTTACAGTTGTTTCAGGGCTGAGGAGAGGGGGGACCTCTGGAGGGTCCTGGCCTCTGCGGGCCTGGACCATGAAAAAAATAATACATTACAAAACATATTTTGGTATCTCAATAGGCCAGAGAGTAGCTTTAATGTCTGCTGCAAAATCTCAATATATCTAAATCTTCTGTAAGCATCAACATTTATTAATATGATTCAAGAAAAAGCACAACATACACTTTGAGAGTCTCAAGTTCAGACCAGAACTACTAAGCCCCATTAGTAGGCCCTAGTTCACATATGAATATGATAAAACAAAAAAGGTCAGGCAAGTTTATTCAGCCTAGACTTTGTTTCAAAACGGAGATAGTGAAAGCCAGTCGTAGGATGCTCAAACATTATTATTAGAAGAAAAAGCTATTGAAGCACTAGCACTACTCAGGGTAAGGACAGATTGGTTTTCTATCTCATTAATTCATTGTTAATTAATTTGCCTGTAAACGTGTATGTATAGATGCAAATTTAGAAATAATTACTATTAATTTAAAAAGAAATACAATAGGGAAGAGCAGAAGAAATTTGCATGTTTTACCTTTTCTTTCATTTTTGTGAGTAAAACCAAATATGAAACACTTGTTCTTCAAACATCAAATCAATATTGGTGTACAGTACTAGCGTACAGTACTTGCAGAACATTTAAAACTACCATGAATTTTTCTGCAGTAATTAAAAAAAATTTGAAACATTTACACCATTGGAAACATTGAACTAATGTAAAGTATATGCCTCAAAATAACTTTGAATATATGCAGTGTAAAAAATAATGCATTTTCAAGGTTTTTATTTTTAAGGCATAGTAGCTTAATGACTCAGGCCAGGATCCAATAATAAATACAGCATCCACCCATTAAGAGCCCTGTCCTCAGTAGCCAGTCAGTTAAGTTGCTGAAAGTCCACATAAACAGAAAGGCTTTTGTTTGGCGGGGAAGAACAACACAGAGGTGGCCAGCCTAGCCTCCCTTGGAAGGAAGTTCCACAGCCTGGAAGCATCCATGAGAAGGCCCTCTCTTGCATTCCAGGGGCTGTTGTATTTCCAACTCATGTTTGCTTTTTGATCTGTTGTTAGCCATCATGCACCTTTGGGATTGTATGTTTATAGCCTGTTTTTCTCTTCAAAAACAATGTTTAATAGCATCCAAAGCATCTCCCAACAGATCAAAATGTAGCATAAAAACAATCACAATAAAAAATAATAAAAAAACACAACCAAATCAGCAGAAAGAGTAAAGGAAACAAAAGCTAGGCGAGAACAAAGCAAACCCCAAAAGCTCTCCAAAATGAAGTCTTAACATAACGTTGGGAGACCAGGAGTGAAGGGGTTGCAATGCCCGCACAATCCCAGAAGGCAAGAGTTGGCTGGAGTTGCAAGAAGGAAGGAAGGAATCTTGACAGGCTTTGAGCCCCAGAATGAAGCCAGGCAACAAGGGGTTAAGTACAGATGCAGGGCCTAGTATGGGAGGGGGGTTCAGATGAACAGAAGATAAAAGGAGAAACCATGCCAAGGGGCAGCTTTGAGGCACAGAGGAGGCACTTTTACTGGACCTGTTGGCCAGCCAGCAGTAGCATCTGCCAGCTTCCTTTTACAGGGGTTGCTGTTGCTGGGAGGCCAGAGGCATAGAAAGCAGAAAAGCTTAAACGGGCTCAGGTAAGCTTGCATTCCAAGGCAGGGTGCAGCTGAGAAGCTATTGGGGGGCACAGATAAATGCTTTAAACATCTTTACATGAAGCTTCTTGATAGAGTGTAGGGATTTCAGATGTTTTTGATTACTCACTCAATAAACGTCAACTTCGTTGTGAAGTCTTTCACAAAGAAAATTTGTTTCATGCCTGGCCACTGGCCATGCTTGCTGGGGCTGATGGGAGTTGTAGTTGAGCAACATCTGGAGAGCCAAAGGTTTCCCACACCTGGACTAATACAAAGCCAACGCACTATTGGCTACACTTTAGCACGCGTTTAAGCAATGGGCAAACTTCCCTACATTGATGACTTGGTTGTCTGTGTTCACTCATGGGGTGGGCAAACAAAACCTGGATTTATGATGGAGAAGAAGCAGCTAATTTCT
This sequence comes from Rhineura floridana, assembly GCF_030035675.1. Classification (NCBI taxonomy): domain Eukaryota; kingdom Metazoa; phylum Chordata; class Lepidosauria; order Squamata; family Rhineuridae; genus Rhineura; species Rhineura floridana. The sequence goes on along the minus strand of NC_084488.1, from coordinate 93,133,020 downwards.
TTTTTCTATAGTGATATATTTCTTGACCTCATTGTTGTTCAGAAAAGGCCCTCTGGCTACTGAGCCTTTAAGTTCCTTTTAAAAAATCAACAAGAGATTACAGAAATTAATTTTCTGAGTAGGAGCTGCAGAATAGATTTAAATTTGATAGCTTACTATATTTCTTTAGAATAATATAATGGCAATAGCTAAAATGAAACAAAACGTGTGCCCCCTAATGGCCTTATGCTATTAAATTCTCATAACATTTAATCAAAGATAAAAATTGGCCAGCGGTAGGGTTATGCTAGAATTCCACCCAATTTCAATTTGGTGTTGAATTTTCTGTTAATTCACTTATTCTCTGTTGTTGTGAATCAGATTTTTATGTAGTGATTTTCTGTGGCTATTTTCAAAAACAGATTTTTATAAAATAAAAATAAAATATTAAGAACAATAATTATATTGATATTTCATTTCATTTATCAATATTTCCTTTCAAAATATCAATGTTTCTTTTCAAATTATCGATATTAATATCCTTGTTTTGTAAGGGAAAAATGGATGGATAACAGCAGCAGCTAGTAGACAAGAAGATCAATCAGATCAATACTGGCCTGTTAGGTCAGTGCAATGTTTTCAAACTGCAACCGGCCAACAGATCCCATCCCTAGCTGGTGGAATATAAAAAAATTACTCAATAAATTGCCAAGTAACACTGTTTCACACAAAATAACGTTTCAAATGGATTTCATCCTTCTTGATCTTTTCCTTCCACACTGTCTGCTTTTAGCTTTGATTGTTCCTTCTTGATTATCTGACATGGTGCTCAATTGTTCTCATCCTTTCAATTGCTTATTTTCATCACTTCCACCCCATGCAAAGAAGAGAGGAGTGTATGTGTCTCTGGGGGGGGGGAGGGAGGGAGAGAGGTGTTGGTAACCTTCCCTGATGTGCTTAATTAAATGACCTTCCTACAACCAATTATCCGGTGGCATTTGTTTTCCTTTTACAGCACAGGTGGGGAACCTGTGGACCTCCAGATGCTGTTTAACGCCAGCCTCCTCCCCGCAGCCCCAGCAAGCACAGCCAATGAATGATGGGAGCTGGAGTCCAAACCACAGTTGCAAGGCTACATATTTTGCAGATTGTTACAGGGTGAAACAGGGCAAAATGGTTTGAGACACCAGATCTCCTTATACAATATGTTACACCAACAGGCACAGAAGAGCGTGAAAACTAGAATCAGACTCTCCTTGGCCATTTTCCTGTTGTAGATCATTTCCCTACACTGCTATTTGCCCTACTGGTCCTGATCCAATCCCCTCACCTTCTTTGAAAAGAAATCAAAAGAGATAGGAAATTCAATCACGTTGGAGGGCCCTCATTAAGGGCAGGTGGGGCACTGCCCACCCTAACCACCCTAAACCTCTAAACCAGTGATTCCCAATGTGGGCGGTAGCACCCCCCTGGGGGGCATTACAGCCTTTCAGGGGGGCGTTGGCGTGACTACAAACTTTAGGGGAGCGTTTGGGTTCATTAGGGGAGTGTTGGCATTTGGCGGTCTCATGCGACTGTTGAAGCATTTAATTTTAATTTTATTTAATACACAAATCATTATTTTTTAAACTGTTTTGTCCCCAGTTAGAATGTATTTAATAGTCTCAATTCATGGAAATAACACTATAAATAGTGTGTGCTCTTTAGTAAAGAAATTCTGAATAGCGGCCGGTGTCATATCAAGGAATGGGGATATTAGCCACGCCCCAGCACTAGGTAATGTTCCGATGCTGTCTTGAGGGATGTTGGAACCAATCACGAGAGAGTGTTTGATAAGCTTGGTGTATTGGTGGAGGGAGCATTCTTCCAACAGATGAGTGCCGTGTGCAAACGGGTGATGGAGACAGTCAGTTATTCGCTGGTTTTCTTCAGGAATGGGACACACTCGCTACCCGTTGTTTCTGTGATGTTTAAATGAACTTGTTTAACGAAACAATGTGGGTAAACTGAATGAGTTTGTTGTTAAGTATATTAAGTATAATAGGAAGCATTGGCGTATACTTAATCTGAGGGGGGCATTGGGCACAAAAAGATTTTGCAAAGGGGCGTTGGGTCGAAAAAGGTTGGGTAATGCTGCTCTAAACCTATAGCCCAGTCCTTTCTCTGTTCCTTACATTCATATTCAATACAGCACCTCACATTTAGAGACTCTCTGGACTTGTTTCTGTCCATCTTCAGTTGTGCCAATCATCTCTGGATAGCACAGCCAATCACAATCATTGCTGTGGTCCCTCCCGTCTCCAGGGGTAAAATTCTAGTAGAAGTAGCTTGGGGAGGGCAGGGGTCCCCTCAGGACCTCCATTTTGATTTTATTTCCCATAGAGTAAGCTCTAACCAGTCAGGAGTCCCTCAGAAATTCATTGGAAGTTCCATAGCATTAGGACAGGACTATAAAGAGCCTCCCCGATGCATTTCAATCTGAGCCAATCAGATGCATGCATTTGCAATCTGGACTGGCTCCTCTCTGAGTTTGCATTACTATTCCCTTGCTTCTGCAAGCAGCAGGCTAAAGCAGTAGGAAGTATGATTCTTTCTCTACAGCCAGCCTTTGAAAGCAGCAGCAAAATTTCTGTGTGAGTTCAGTTCAGTATTTGATTGTGCAGAGTAGGTGGGTGGATGTATGCTGCTGCATGGGGAGCAAGGGAAAAACCCAGAGTGGCATGGAGGGGTATGCTTTGGTCCTGATGGGCCTTTTGCTGACTGGGGGAGGGAGAGGTGGCAGTTGGGGGGTAGGCCTTGGGCCTTTTGCTGATTGTTGGAGAGGGAAGGAGAGGAGAAGGAGGAAAAAGCAGGACCCAAATGGATCGCTGTGTGTGTGTGGGGGGGTGATTCAGGTTTTGCATTCTTTTTTCTGACTCCTAAGAGAGCAGAGCAGAGGGAGCTGTGTCAGCTGGCCCAGAGAATATACAAGCAAGCCAGCTTTCAGAGAGTGAGCAAACAGAGCGAGAGAGGAGTTCGGCAGGGGAGGTCCCTAAAATTTTTATTTTTCTTGTACGGTGCACCACATGCCAGTGGGACTCTCCTATTTACCCTGAAGGAGGGCAGGACAAAGCACAGGCCATTCCAATACAAGTAGAAAGAAAGAAACAAAAGGCAGTAGAGACTATGGATGGGAAGAACACTCCAGCGGTGGTGACTTGCAAGGTGTGTGCAATGTTTGTTTTCTTGCCTGAGAACAACATGGTGTACATGTGCAACAAGTGAAGCCAGTGGCGCTGTTGGGAAAAAAAACGAGAGGCCTAGGATGGCAAGTGGCCACACTGAAGAGTATAAGAAAAGATGAAGAGTTCTTAGATAGAACTAGAGGCACCAATCGTGTGGAGCAGAGGGTAGCCTGGGAGAGGGAACGTTTCAAGAATGTGAAAATTTGCACTATGAAAATATTGTAAAACTGGTTTGTGGTAATCCTTTGAACTTCCAAGAGTAAGGTCTATATTGTTTGGTCTGGGTAAGGGTTAATGACCTGATGATCCAAAAGGGTGAGGGTATATAGCCTGAGGCTTTGACTAGGAATCTGGGTTTTGCTTTGAAGTTACGGGTATGCCCTATGTTAATTTATTTGGCCTTAATCTAATAAAAACTACTTTCATCTTGGGTTATATAAGTTTCAATACAAATTTAAAGGTCAACAGTTTCACCAATGCTTATGAAAGTGCTTTGCTTTTTGGTTTCTTCTTTACTGTATCTAAATATGCTGCTTAAAGGGAATATGAGTAAGTTGCATGATAAGCAGGAAGAAGGTTGTAACACTGGAAGTAATAAGACCTGCTAATGTTCAGAAATAATAAACAAAGATGGGTTACACCTTTATGTGGGAAAGTTCAGTATTTAAAGTTCAGTTTAGTGAGACTGTCCGGCTCCTTGAGATGGAAGTCTCAAAGGGGGGATAATGTGGAAGGGAATGCTGAACTTTAACCTTTACTGATAAGAGGGGTTCTATAATCAATATGCCTACATCTGCTTATAAAAGCAAAGAGGCTTCTGATCACATCCTAAGGTATAATTATTTCTTGTCAATTGTATGCTGAGGTGCTCTCCTGGCTTCAGCCTTGAAGCCCAGACAACCAGAGAGAGTAAATATGTAAAATTAGAGGGTGTGGCCACAAGGAAACAGCAACACTCATCCTTCCCAGAAGATCCTACTTGCATCCTACTTGTGTGAATGGAAAACAGTGGATTGGAAGCTACCATTGAGCAAGAAGTGTGGACCTTGAAAATCTATTACTAAAATCTATTACTAAAAAGCGCCTCCCAAGCTTCCAGTTGGGCGGGCCCAAGAAGAAGGGCTCCCTCTTGGGAGGCCCCTGCTTTGAAGAGAGGACTTTTTGCTGCTAAAAGGAGTGAGACTGCGAGTAACATCATGGGTGGGGTGTTTCTGGGAGCCAAGCTGAAGCTGTCTTAATTTTCTTTTCTTTTTGCCATATTGCCAAGTGGTGTAATGTGACCTGTTTAAGATTGTAATGTTATATTTAAAGTATTGAAATGGTTTTTGTGTTGCTGTGACATTTGTTGTTTTATTACTGCTGTTGTATTATTTTATTATGAAATTGTTTTTGTAATTGTTGTTTGCTTTTGTTGTAAGCCACTTCGAGTACAGTTTTTTTTTTCCTTTGGTAAGTCGCTTTGAGTTCCTTTTTGGGGAAAAAGCGAGTAATAAATATTATTAATAAATAATAAATAAATAATATATTTTGCGGTCACAAGGGAAATGGGGTGCTGTGCTCTGCCCGCTAGCTGGTGGAAAGGGAAGTTGTGGGCAGCAAAGGTATGTAAAATCGTTCTGCTTTAGAGGTTTTGGTCCAGTTCTGGCTGGGTACAAAGAATGAGTACATATAGTCGGCACGAGGGATACATGCACTCAGCATATGCTCTGAAAACCCCTCCTTGCTCCTGTGTCAATTTCCACACATGACAATCTTGCTGTTGCTTGCCATGCCTATATAACTGTGTGTGTCCATGTCACAGGCAGGGAGACTCTCTGACTCTCTCTCCTGATGTACATCAGTGTATGTTTTTCTTGCCTTGAAATAAACTGTCTTCTGGCAGTCTGAAGACAATCAGCTTTTCTTTTCCTTCAGCAACAGCCTGCAGGGGAAGAATTATAGGAGACCCCATGCAACCATGAGCAAGAGGCTGAAGCTCAGTCAAGCAGAGGCAATGACACCATGCCCCACGACAAGAAGAAGAGAAGAGTAGTAATAGTGGGAGACTCCCTACTGTGTGGAATTGAAACCCAAGTATGCCGAGAAGATCCATGGACTCACTAGGTATGCTGCCTCCCTGGAGGAGAGATTAGAGATGTGATGGAAGAGTTGCCTTCGTTCATAAAGCCCACTGACAGATATCCCTTTCTTCTCATCCATGTGGGAATGAATGATACTGCCAAGCAGAGCTACGAAAAAATCATGTCACACTTTGAAGCTCTGGGAAGGAAACTCAAGGACTTTTGAGGCCCAGATAGTTTTCTCATTCATCCTTCCAGTACTTAGAAGAGGAGTGGAAAGGGAAAGAAAAATACTCTGGGTGAATGACTGGCTATGAAGGTGGTGCTGACATGAGAGATTTGGATTCTGGGACCATGGGCTACGGACTGCTGGCAAGTGTTGCGTTGCACCTCACAAGGACTGGGAAGAATGTGCTTGGCCACAGCATGAAGAACTTCATCAAGAGAGCTTTAAACTTAATCCTAAGGGGGAGGGAGATGTAAACCTGGCGGTAATGACTAACAAAGGCTTACGCACAGTAAGACGAACTGAGGGAACGGCTCTAATGGGGCCCAGCAATAGTCTTCATAAAAATGTAGGAAGGAAGCCAGGCCATAAATCACATGGTCTTCAGTGTCGGTAATGCCCAGAGTATGGGAAACAAACAGGATGAACTGGAACTCTGAATTCAAGAGAGTAAATACAACTTGATAGTTGTAACTGAAACTTGGTGAGATGACTCCCATGACTGGAATACAGTGATTGAAGGATATAACTTGTTCAAAAAGAACAGAAGGAAAAGAAAGGGAGGCAGAGTCACGCTATATGTTAAAAGTATATATCCCTGCACAGAAATACAGGAGGATTGGTAGCTCCACCGAGAATATCTGGATTAAAATAAATGGGACAAGGAATAAAAGGAACATGGTAGTTGGAGTCTACTACCAACAATCCAATCAAGGAGAAGACGAGGATGAAACTTTTGCAAAGCAAATTGCCAGTGTTTCAAGGAGCATGATGTAGTAGTAATGGGGGGGGGTTCAATTACCCTGATATCTGTTGCTAGACAAATTCTGCTAAATATGGCCCCTCCAAGAAATTCCTGACTTGTGTTGGAGAAAACTTTTCTCCTACAGAAAGTGGAGGAAGCAACTAGAGGATCAGCTATCCTTGACTTGATTCTAACCAACAGAGATGACTTGGTGGATGAAATAGCAGTTACGGGAACTCCAGGGAAAAGTGATCACGCTATACTACAGCTCTTGATTTTAAAGGAAGCAAAAGCTGACAGTAGCCATGCATGTGCCATGGAGTTCAGGAAAGCTGATTTTAATAAACTCAGAACAATGGTAAGTAAGGTTCCATGGCAAGCGATCCTGATGAGAAAAGGAGTCCAAAATGTGTGGGAGTTTCTAAAAAAGGAAATTCTCAAGGCAAAATGGCAAACAATCCCATCAAGGAAAAAAAGGGGGAAGACAGCAGAAGAAGCCAATGTGTCTTCACAAAAAGCTTAGAAATGACCTGAAAACAAAAAAGGACACATACGAGAAGTGGAAGGAAGGTCAGGTCACAAAGGAAGAGTACAGACAAGTAGCATGGAATTGCAGGGATGGTGTCAGGAAGGCTAAAGCTGAGAATGAGCTGAGGTTAGCGAGAGATACCAAAAGCAACAAAAAAGGTTTCTTCAGGTACATCCACAGTAAAAAACAGAGAGAAGAAATAGTGGTACAGCTACTCAATGAGGATGTCAAAATGATAACAGATGACAAAGAAAAGGCAGAAGTGCTCAATTGCTACTCTGGCTCAATCTTCTCCCAATAGACCCTCCTGGGAACATGGAGTTGAAGGGGCAGGATTGCAGCTTGAGTTTGATAGACAGATGGTCAGGGAATACCTAATCACTTTGAACGAGTTCAAATCTGCAGGGCCCGATGAGCTGCATCCTAGAGTATTCAAGGAACTCTTGGAACCACTGTCCATAATCTTTGCAAAAGCAGGAGGGGTGAAGTGTCAGATGACTAATGTTGTCCCTATCTTCAAAAGGGGAAAAAGGAGGAACCGGGGAACTACAGACCAGTCAGCCTGACACCAATCCCTGGGAAAATTCTGGAGCATATTATAAAGTGGTCAGTCTGTAAGCAGTGCCATGATTATTAGAAGCCAACATGGATTTATCAAGAACAAATCCTGCCAGACTAATCTTATCTCATTTTTCTATCAGGTAACCTCCCTGTTAGACTGTGGGAATGCTGTAGACATAATATATCTCAACTTCAGCAAAGCTTTTGACAAAGTGTCCCATGATTAGCAAGCTAGGTAAATGTGGGCTGGATGGAACAACTATCAGGTGGATCCACAGCTAGCTAGAGAATTGTACTCAAAGAGTGCTTATAAATCATTCTTTCTCAAACCGGGGGGAGGTAATGAGCGGGGTACCGCAGAGCTCGTTCCTGTGCTCAGTGTTCTTCAACATTTTTATTAATGACTTGGATGAGGAGATGCAGGGAATGCTTATCAAATTAGCAGATGATACAAAATTGGGAGGAATAGCTAATACCTTGGAAGATGAAACAAAATTTAAAGTGATGTTGATAGGCTGTAGCATTGGATTGAAAACAACGGGATTAAATTTTACAGAGATAAGTGCAAAGTTCTACACCTAGGAAAAAGAAACCAAATGCACAGTTATAAGATGGGGATACTTGGTTCAGCAATATACATGTGAGAAGGATCTTGGGATTGCTGTTGATCACAAGCTGAATATGAGCCAACAGTGCAATGTGGCGGCGAGTGCTATTTTAGGCTTCATTAACAGAAGTATAGTTTCCAAATCGCATGAAGTATTGGTTGCCCTCTATTTGGCACTGGTTAGGCCTCATCTTGACAGTTCTGGACACCGCACTTTAGGAAAGATGCAGACAAACTGGAATGGGTTCAGAGGAGGGCAACAAGGATGATCAGGGAACTGGAAACAAAGACCTATACAGTAGAGACTGAAAGAACTGGGCATGTTTAGCCTGGAGAAGACTGAGGGGAGATATGATAGTATTCTTCAAGTATGTGAAAGGTTGCCACACAGAGGAGGGCCAGGATCTCTTCTTTATCGTCCCAGAGTGCAGGACATGGAATAATGGGCTCAAGTTGCAGGAAGCCAGGGTATTTGACTGAACCTCCTAACTGTTAGAGTGGTACAACAATGGAACCAATTACCTAGGGAGGTGGTGGGCTCTCCATCACTGGAGGCCTTCAAGAGGCAGCTCGACAGCCACCTGTTGGGTATGCTTTAATGTAACCAGATGTAGCTTGAAAGAAAAGTGTGGCCACTGTGTTGTGTGTGTGTCTGTGTAGGCAGGCAGAAGGAGAGAGTTGTTTAAAAGAATTTCTTCTGTTGTTCATGGCTGAGTGGGGATCTTCCAGATCCTAGTCCAATGCTCTAACCATTACATTTATACATATATAAATGCTCATTTCCCCCCAATAATTTTACTGTCTTTTGTGAGCCTCTTCTAAACCAAAATAAGGCACTTTTATGTTTATTTAGGTTCTATTTGTAAAGGTTTAAGCATTCACAAAATCTTTCAATGCAGGATGATGGGAAGAAAACCAGACCTTGGGCAAGCCCCTGTGACCTCGTTTGCCATGCCCCTGTGACCTCATAGCAGCCCCAGTAGTTTTAGAGGGTACCAGCCGCCACTGTCAAATCTTGAATGTTCCTCATGTTATTTGACATTAGTTGAAAGGGACTAAAGACTGGCACATTTTTCTTTCATCTCAGGGTAAGTTATTACATAAAAGATGGCTGTGTTGTTTGCTATGATTGGTGAAGAGCTCAGTTCTGTAGAGAAACATAGGGGAGTTTCAGGCGTTTACCTGCACCAAAATTCCTGTGTTGGAACATTTGGTAGTTATTTCTGCCTCCACTTTGCTCTTAATGTCACCTGTAGTAAGGGTGCTTCATGTCGAAATCATATGTTCTTCTCCCCTTTCTTTATGGAAAGAGATTTGTGTGATTCAGGCCTTCATACATTTGAGTGTGTGCATGGAGTGCCCATGTCACACATTGTTAAAAGAGGCATCCTTTCCACCAACAACATGGGAACAGTTTCTTCAGCTCAGGTTACAGTCATCTGAACAAAAATCTCAAAATTCCAACTTCATGTAGACAACGACTTGTTTTTTCCTGATAACAAGGTCCTATTGTATTGGACTAGCCCTGAACAATCCCATTGATTTCAATGGGTGACTTTGATTTAAATGGGAATACTCAGATTTAGGGTTTTTTTTGGGGGGGAATCAATTCAGCTTGCATGTAAAGCTGACTCTATCCAGAATAATATGAGTACCAAAACATAGCTATCCTTCAAAATTCACACTCATCTGAATTTTGTGATGCAGTTCTCCAACAAACAATATTTACAAACATGCATGTATTGGGGGAAGTGTGCATAAAAAGGAATATACTGGTTAAAATAAAATAACATACAAAAATGTTAGGAGAAATTCACACTTTTGCGGCTATAACCATGAAATAAAGAGGCAAGGCTCAGGTGAGGTTTGGGTGAAACATGGGGCCATGTTTATTTAGACTTTTAAGCCAATTATCTGCAGTGTGATTATGCAGGAAACTGTTTGCTAACTCAGGCAATGCCAACCCTGCCCAGTGAAAGTGGGCAGATTTAATCCTGCCCCATCCCTCAGCCTCATCCCCAAGGGGAGGTTTAGGAAGCCATCCTGATCACCCCCTCTGAGTGGGTGTTACAGGTTAGCCCCAAAGGTGGGCCGTACCCAGGCAACAGACCTCACAAACCTGGAAGGCAAGTCTCAGGTCTCACCATTCACCTTAAAGGTGCCAAAAAATGCTCACCAAAACTCTAACCTATCCAATTCCCACATATACATCCCACAGAAGAGGAGAAGCCTCTGCTTGCTCCCTCCCCCCACCTGTGGTGAATGATGTCCTGCAGGGCACACTGCAGATCAGATAAGAACAAATTATTGCCCACATCAGATAAGTGGACACCATTAGGCCTATAAAGATCCACCAAGGAACACCTCACCTCTGGATGGTGAGTGACATCACCGTGAAGCCCAGCCAGGGTGAGATGGGCTTCCTTATTTATTTTTACTTGTTAAGTCACCTGGGGTCACCATCACCCCTCCACACCTGCCAAGGATGTATATCAGACCATACAATGCGACTGCTGGGCCACCTCTGGTGAATGACCCCAAACGGATGATAAAATGTGAGAAGGGTGCCGCATCAGCACTGGGTCAAACAATGTTGGCAACAGGCAGTCCCATAGCATACCACACCTACCCAGCCACTGGACTGATCCACACTGGCTGAGCCCCAACTGGGTTCTGTGAGTAGCTTTCAGTGCACCGTGACTGGCCCAGAACACCATGCTGAGGCTGCCATGAATACTCTGACACACACTGACACCCTCCAACCTGGGGGGTACTCTGCCCAGGTGGTTGATGTCAGACCTGCTCTGGATGGGGTTACACTCCCCCTAAAGGAGCAGGTCCGTAGTTTAGGGGTCTTATTAGATCCGCTCCTGTCACTTGAGGCTCAGGTAGCCTCGGTGGCACGGATTGCGTTCTACCAGCTTCGGCTGGTAGCCCAACTACGACCCTATCTGGACAGGGAGAACCTCGCCTCAGTTATTCACGCTCTGGTAACCTCTAGCTTGGATTACTGTAATGCACTCTATGTAGGGTTACCTTTGAAGACGATTCGGAAACTTCAGCTAGTGCAGAATGCTGCGGCCAGAGTTCTTACTGGGACAAAGAAATTCGACCATATAACACCTATTCTGGCTCAACTGCACTGGCTACCTATATGTTTCCAGGTCAGATTCAAAGTGTTGGTTCTTACCTATAAAGCCCTTAACGGCATCGGACCGCAATATCTGATGGAACGCCTCTCTCGCTATGTACCTACCCGTTCACTGCGCTCGACATCTAAGGCCCTTCTCCGGGTCCCAACTCATAGGGAGGCCCGGAGAACAACAATTAGATCTAGGGCCTTTTCAGTGGCGGCCCCCGAATTATGGAATGCCCTCCCAGATGAGATACGTCTGGCGCCTTCTTTGTTATCTTTTCGGCGCCAGGTAAAAACCTACCTCTTCGCCCAGGCATTTTAAGTTTAAATTTAATTTTATTTTAAATTTAACTGTAATTGTATTTTTATTTTAATTTGTATTCTAATTTTGTTTTTAAATATGTTTTATATTGTATGCTGTACTCCACACTTGTTCGTTTTTAAATGTGGTTTTATCTTGCTGTACACCGCCCTGAGAGCTCGTTGCTATAGGGCGGTTTAAAAGCGTAATTAAATAAATAAATAAAATAAATAAACAAATGCCTCCAGAGCAGCAACCATCAGTGAGGACCCTCAAATGGCCATATATAATACCTGAATGCCCTAGATTTCCACCAACCCAGAGCCTGAATGCCATTGTCCCCCAAAATCTAAAATAGCTGCAGCAAAGGTGGCGCCAGTTTGAAAGGCATGCATGCCAAACTTAGAGGCATTAACCCCCATCCTGCCCAGGGCCTTCTTGGTAAGAACAAGAAAAATAAGAGGGTAGGTTTGGGTGGAGGAAAGCATGTCTATAAGAGGACACAAAGGATGTGCAGTCAGAAATGAGCATCTCTTAAACAAGATTTCAGTTTCTTACGCAACTTGTGGCCTGAAAGTGGAGTTGCTTTACATCTCATCACAAGACAAATTTCACTGATGGAAAGACAAACATCTTTGAGCAAGTCCTTTAAAATGAAAGAACACATGTTATGATTTGTACATATATGGCAATCCTGCATGATAGACTGCCTGAGAATGTGAAAGAAGCTTTCGGAAAGGTCTGCTGCTGAGAGAATGTTAAACAAACACTTAGACCAAGACAACAATATCTCAAGTCTGCTACTGACAGGATGAGAAGCCTGAAGTTTTCACTAGCTGTCTTCATTCCTTTTACAAGCTCTGGTCTTCTACGGTCCTCCCTAGAAACAGGGAGTTAGAGATGTAAGTGTTATGTCTCTCTTGGGGAAAGAAACTTGAGATAATCTGAAATGAAGAAGAGATGGACTCCGGTGAATGAACAGTGATGAGTTGAAGGCACAGTGCACCTACAGATGAGTTTAACAGTTGAGCTCCTCAGGAGTGCAAGCAACTTATTTATGGCAATGCAGCTGGAGGCTAAAAAACCTAGGGATTTAATAGGCTTTAGTAATGGAAGTTTGCACTGACAAAAAGTTGGCTAGCAATTATTGTACAGGTAATTCAGACTGTCACAACACTGACTTATTAGACTGGAAATGGCCAAAGCTATTAATTGTAAAGGAAAGCCAAGGTATGGTTAAGGGCTTGACAACACAACTCTACTATTTGACCAGTCTCAGGATATGCCACCCAGAAGCCATTTTGTGGTCACTTAACATGTCTCAAGGCTCTCTGTGGTTAAGTGCCCCACAATGAGTCAATGAATCCCATTCAGCTTTCCTCAAGTCACTAGCCAGCAATACGCTATTAGCTTAACATCATAACTGAAATTAATATAGAATAAGGGGAATCAAGACTCTGGAGGAGTTATTATCTGTCTTCCAGATGCGAAGGGTGAGGAAAATATGGGAGGAATTGTACATTTTGGGGGGGGGGGAAATCATATTCCAATGGCCACGATCCAGGACCTGACTAATGACTTTGAAATGTTGCAGACAGAAGTTAAACAGGCATCTAGATCCACAAGGGAGCTCTTGATCAAGGACTGGAGAAGGCCACAAGCAAGGGAACCTCTGCAATTTGAAGCCAGGCCAAAAATATAAAAACCCACTAGATCTGTGGCTGTTGCAGGTACTAACGAAGGGAATGCATCCCTATGAGAGTAGGAGATACAGTTCGATAACAGAGAAATCGAGAAACTAGAGGAATGGGAAAGGACCAAATGGTCTTATATTGATGAAAGATCAACAGTATGCTTTACTTGTGGTGTCAAACACTTTCATACATCAAAGCTTCGTTGTTGGTCAAAATACTCTAAGGAGACTAACCATATATGTTTCCTTCTAACACAAGTACACTATTCTCAGTGGGAGTGGTTTAGGTTGTCTGATCTGAGAGGAATGTAGATCAGCAACTGCAGATGGAAGTAGTGTGGTAATGTCTTGAGAGAGGTCCAGTGTCTTCCCAGCATTTACTGAGGGATACTACAAAATTCATGATGCAGTGTGACTATGATGCAGTGTGAGTGCAAGCAGAACACTAAATTGTGAATACATCTGGGGCCTTTGCATGAACAGCTGTCAAAATTAGAACTGGCTGAACTATTGCTGCTTATTATATATATCCGGCCTTGTTGCCAAAAGTGTGTTACTCAAGATAGCTTATAGAACTCATAAAAACAACATATAAAATGATTACAAAATTGAAGAAATATTAAACATTGGGGAGGAGGGTCACACTCCCACAGACATCATCATGGATTTAACATGGTCCAGCTTGGCCTTACTTAACAGATATTTCATTGTTATTATTATTATTAGTTAGCAAAATTCCAAGCCTGACTGGAGAAGTTCATTTTATGAGAGTCACATTCATCAATATAAATGAATTTTCAAGGATGTACCTTAACATTTTCAACCTAAATTGCTTAATGTGCATTATAAAAATACTTCTACATTCATATATCTAGTACAAAATTATTTAGACGTGTTAATAGCCAATATGACAAAAAAGTTGTTAGTTTTAGCAAATTAGCATTACCAGGTCATTTTTTTACATTTTGATCACTCCATTTCTTAGTCAAAACACTGAATTGGGGAACAACTAGAAATGACATTAGGAGATTGGTATGGCACCTGTTGATTTTCACCATAGCAACTGGGGGGGATCTTTAATTGGGAAAATGACATAATGGGAAAGCATTAAGCTGTACTCACAGTACCAAAGTTCATTTAGATGACCCTCAGACTCAGATAACAATTGTTGTTGTTGTTGTTATGTGCCTTCAGGTTGATTACGATTTATGGTGACCCTATGAATCAGTGACCTCCAAGAGCATCTGTCATGAACCACCCTGTTCAGATCTTGTAAGTTCAGGTCTGTGGCTTCCTTTACGGAATCAATGCATCTCTTGTTTGGCCTTCCTCTTTTTCTACTCCCTGCTGTTTTTCCCACCGTTATTTTTCTTTTCTAGTGAATCATGTCTTCTCATGATGTCTCAAAAGTATGATAACCTCAGTTTCATCATTTCAGCTTCTAGTGACAATTCTGGTTTAATTTGTTCTAACACCCAATTATTTGTCTTTTTCACAGTCCATGGTATGTGCAAAACTCTCCTCAACACCACAATTCAAATGAGTTGATTTTTCTCTTACCTGCTTTTTTTACTGTCCAACTTTCACATCCGTACATAGAGATCGGGAATACCATGGTCTGAATGATCCTGACTTTAGTGTTCAGTGATACCTCTTTGCATTTGAGGACCTTTTCTAGTTCTCTCATAGCTGCCCTCCCCAGTCCTAGCCTTCTTCTGATTTCTTGACTATTGTCTCCATTTTGGTTAATGACTGTACGATAATCCTTGACAAGTTCAATGTCCTCATTGTCAACTTTAAAGTTACATAAATCTTCTGTTGTCATTACTTTAGTCTTTTTGATGTTCAGCTGTAGTCCTGCTTTTGTTCATCAGCATTCGTTTCAAATCATTATTGGTTTCTGCTAGTAGTATGGTATCGTCTGCACATCTTAAATTATTGATATTTCTCCCTCCAGTTTTCATACCTCCTTCATCTTGGTCCAATCCCGCTTTCCATATGAATGGTTTGCTGTAATCTATAAAGCACAGGGTGATTTTCTTCTGAAATTCCTTGCTCCGTTCCATTATCCAAAGTATGTTTGCGATATGATCTCTGGTGCCTCTTCCCTTTCTAAATCCAGCTTGGACATCTGGCATTTCTCGCTCCATATATGGTAAGAGCTTGTGTTGTAAAATCTTGAGCATTACTTTACTTGCATGGGATATTAAGGCAATAGTTCGATAATTACTGCATTCCCTCGGATCCCCTTTCTTTGGAACTGGGATGTATATTGAACATTTCCAGTCTGTGGGTTGTTGTTTAGTTTTCCATATTTCTTGAAAATTTTTTGTCAAAATTTGGACAGATTCAGCCTCAGTAGCTTGCAGCAAATCTATGGGTATGCCATCTGTTCCTGGTGATTTGTTTCTTCCAAGTATTTTATGAGCTGCTTTTACCTCACATTCTAAAATTTCTGGTTCTTCATCATACGGTTCCTCCGTGAATGAATCTGTCATCCTGGCATCTCTTTTATAGAGTTCTTCAGTGTATTGCTTCCATCTTCCTTTTATTTCATCTTGGTCATTCAGTGTGTTCCCCTGTTGATTATTCAACATCCCTACTCTTGGTTTGAATTTCCCTTTCATTTCTCTAATCTTTTGGAATAGGGCTCTTGTTCTTCCCATTTTGTTGTCCTCTTCTATTTCTATACGATAATGATTGTAATAGTTCTCTTTGTCCCTATGTACTAGTTGCTGTATTGTTACATTTAGGGTTCTGACCGTGTTTCTATCTCTTCTTGCTGTTGCTTTCCTTTTCTCTTTAACCATTTTAAGAATTTCTCCGGTCATCCATTGAGGTATTTCTCTCTTTTTAACTAGAGGTATACCAATAAGCTTTTAGAAAGGCAGAAAATCTGGTTGTGGATCTCCTTATTTACTATTTTGTTTTGTCCTTGGATGATGCAATAAAAGATGAATTTTAAATTAACCATTAATTAAAAGATGTTTTAAAAAGAAAAGAAATGGCATTCTGTGGAATCTTATATTGCAAAGAAATGTTATCATGCAAAGAAAATACATGTTCGCTGGTAAATCATGGGTATCATGACAATTACAAACCAAACCAACATTCTCAGAAAATGGCGTAACCGAAGAGTTAAAAGTCACAGAATTTCCCTGTCTGACTAAGAATGTGCAGGTGTGCAATTTCTAATAGGCATTGCAACTAGCTCAATGTTCCTCACAATGTAAAGTCAACAGGTCTGTGAAACAGAATGTCTCAGCTTATTCATCACATTTCCTTGCGGACTGTGTTGTAGGGGCCATAAATGAAATCATTCTGTTCTACCGAGTGATAAATGTTCTGTTTGTGAGAGCCTGTTTTTCAACTTTGATAAGCCTAGGAAGTTAGGAGTTGCATTTTTCTCCATTTGCAGGTCAACCTACAAACAGTGCCTTGAATGCTGCTTCATATTGGGGCACCAGTTTCCCCATGTCAGTACCTTCAAGTTTCCATGGGGCTTATCCTATGGAAGGATTACTGTCTGTCTGTCTGTATATATGTATACATCTTTCTCTATACCTACATCTGTATCTATATTAGGGTTGCCAGGTTCCTGGCCTGAGACTGATCCTGTATCTTTAGGAGAAGAGAAAGTCAGTCAAGTGCAGGTGTTCTTGCAACCCTGTAATGGGAAAAACCACAAGGTGGAATTCTCCCTTCCCCCTACACTACTTTTAAAGATACAGAAAATTTGATCCTTTCAACCAAAATATAGTGACCCAAATCCAAAGAAAGTTAGGAGTTCTTAAATCTTTCTGGAATCTGAAGGACAAGTTGCAACTACTTTGTGCCCCCTACATTTTGATAGGACCTTTATAACTAATTGTGTTTGAATTTAAGCCACTATATTCCAGAGTCTAGGTCCTAGGAAATCATGTCCATAAAGTGGGAGAGGGGGGGATGTGTGTTCTTCTGGTGCTTGTTTCTATTTTTGACCTCCTCAACCCTCTCCAATAAAACAAAAGTCTGCCATTTGGACCAAAGCTAACTTGTGCTGGAAACTTTATTTTGTCTGGCAATAGAGCGCTGGCCACTGAGCATTGTAAATGCTGAATATTTTACCATCACATCATCAGATTAAGTTCTAGTCCCTTTGACTGAGGCTGGATTCAAACCAGAATGATTTGAGTGAAAAGCCACCCATCCTCTTTATAAAGCACTCCATTACTTTTCCATTTCTTAATGGAAGATAATATGGTCTGGGCTGCTTCTTCACAACTGTTGCTCTTAGTTCTTCTGCAGCTGGCAAGTCAAGATTGCACCTGTCTTCACCCTTTCACAACTGACAGTATTTTAATTCACAACCTCTTGGTCTTCATTCAACAAGGGTTGCAGTGGATTGCTTACATTTTCCAGACAATGGCTTTAAAAGTGATATTCCCAACCATCTTCACCATATGACTGTCATGCATCATTTCTTTTGAAATATGTGGACTGGAAGTCCCATCTACAGCATATCCACCTTTCCTGGTCCAGCGAATGTAATTTAAATTACGGCAGCACTTTGGGAGTGTTTTGGAATCCCAGCTATATTAAACGCATGAATTAAATTCATGTGGTGAGAATGGATGGTGTTAAGGACTGGGCACAAATTCATCTTGATTCTCAAAGTTCTCCATTGGTGCCAGGCCTTTTCAACTGAGCACGGCCAGTATATAGAAAAATGACCACAAATAGCACCTTTGGGACAGTGTAATCTGTAGCTGTGGCCAACAACAACTTGTGGGTTTTGCTGAAAGCTCAATAGACTGACTAAAGCTGTGAGAAGGTGGAGATCCACAATGGATAACTTAGTAGATTAACCTTCTAATGACACAGTCATATTTACACTGGAGGCATTCAAGAGGCAGCTGGACAACCTCCTGTCGGGTATGGCTTAAGCTGGATTTCTGTATTGAGTAGAGGGTTGGACTCAATGGTCTTATAAGCCCCTTCCAACTCTACCATTCTATGATTTTAAGATTCTATGAACAGCCATTCAGCCCCGTTTGTCATGCTTCTTTTCCAGTGTGTTGCACTATCTTGTCCTTTAGAGGGCAGGCATTCAGCCCAGTTTGACCAAGAAACAGAGACCATTGCCTTCTTCCTACTATGTGATAAATGTAGAGAGGTGGGGGGCACACCACACCCACTGTCTTTGTCCCTGCCTCCTAGTGCATTCAACATAACTTTTGAATGCAGTTTATTTTATCTGGGTGCAACCTGTATACTCACAGGATCAGTCCATGCAATGGGTAAACCCTGAAAAAGGTATGTTCTTAGGGTTGCCAGGCTCAGGGCCTAAGACTGTATCTTTCGGAGAAAAGACAGTCAGCCAAGTGTAGATGTTTTTGCAACCCTGTAATGGGAAAAACCACCAGGTGGAATTCTCCCTCCCCCCTGCGCAACTTTTAAAGATACAGAAGACCTCTTGGTTGCCAGGCCCAGCCTCCAATTTGAAAAAGAACCAGCTTGAAAGGATTAACAGGATATCTTTTTCAAGTTTTTTAACAAACTAGGAAAGACATGTCCCGCCAGAGCCCAGACACACACACATACAATATTCCAGCTCCCCATTGCCTGAGCTAAGTTAGTAAGGTCATTAGGCTTCCTGGGCCTTGGAGAGCCAAGTCACTCACCTCTTTGCTTCTTCTCAGGTCCTGCCCTGGACTAGGCTAGGCTGCTGCACAGTCTAGCCCCCAAGGTCTAGGCACACGCATCAGATGCACTAATAGCACCCACCACCTACAGAGGCTGTGTGAGCACTACAAGGGAGGGGGGATATCAATGTTGCCAACAAGAAAAAAAATTCCCACCAGACCCATGCCCCAAATCCACCAAAATCTGGCCTAAACTCACTACACATGGTGTTTGATAACATTTTTGTGTTATTGTGAAACACTGTAATGAGGAATTGCTTACCAAGGTGGATAATAGAATTCAAACATACTAGCAACCGTTGGTGTGTTGTATTTCAGTCTGGAACTGCAGATCTAAATATGTGTATGTGTGTCTTTTAGATCTGAGAGAAGTATGCAGGTTTTGCATTCCTGGTTTTCTTAGGTTTAAAAAATGCTCTATGTATGTTTGGTTGGCTACTCTGAGAACAGGATACTGGACTAGATGGGCATTTGCCTGATCCAGCAGGCTGTTCCTGTAATGATTATAAAATGTACTCTTTGTAGAAAGAATACCTGCTGTGGAATTGCCTTATTAAATACAAACAGAGATTCCTCATTGGTGCTCAGGCCATTTATTTCTAAGGCTTAAAGTTCCTAATCATCATGTCTTCTTTGGTGGTGCTTAGGCTGCATCACACTTTGATTAGATAGAACATTGCCTACAAATTTTCCTTCTCAGTAAGCCAATTGGCAAGTGTCGTGGAAATTCCCTTTTCTGTTCCACAACTAAATGGTTCGGACCCAGGAATAAGTGCACACGAGACCTTGAGTCAGAAAGCTAGCTTTTATTACTTATGTAAGGAGACAGCGGTCACACAAGCATGTCTGCTGAACACAGGCTGATGCTGCTTTATATACCCTGGCAGCACTCTAAGGCACATGATCCTACATAGCGAGTAGATGAATTTGTAACTGCGATGTGCGCCAGAAAGGCTGCGCAGTAACTCCGTTAGCTGTTAAACACGGCGGGAGATTTGAAAACTCACATAAACATTTCAAACGCTCCACCCTCCTTTATACATGCAAATGCCCTCGCCTATCATGGCTGTGGAAGTTTTCCACATCAGCAAGGACCTCCTTGTCTTTATACCTTTAAAAAACAAACACACCCAAGGATCTGGGCACTCATCTTAAAAATCCTCCTCTCTGTCACTGGTTCGTTTTGTTGGGTAAATTACTCTGGTATCTTTCAATCAAAGGGGTAGCCAACTAGCCATGGCTTACAGCAGAAATGAAACAACAGTCAAGTAGCACTTTAGAGACTGTACACAGGAACAGAAATGCAAACTGAACAATACGAGAAAATATATGAAAGTAGATTTTTTTTGAAAAAGGCTAGATTTGGGCTGGATAGTTTCATGAAATACATAATGGGGGGGGGAGAATGAAATTGAAATATTTGTAAAAACCACCAGATTCTGACCATAAAATGGTTGACATCCACTAAATTTCCCACTACCCAGGAAAATTCACCACCAGACATGCACCTAAAAACGCTAGATTTTAGTGGGAAAATCATTACATTGGCAACAATGGCGGAGATGCTCTGCAGTGCATCACAATACTCCTTCCTGCCTTGCTTTCCTCCAACTGCAAGCTTAGGTTTGCCAACTCCCTCTCCCATCCATCAAGATTTGTGTTTACTTCATTCACACTTCCAACTCTTTTATTTGCTGTGTTTGGTATCTACCCCCTTTTATCCATGAGACAAAATTACTGTGGATTCTTGAGGGGAACTTTATTGATCACATCCACAGTCACATTCATGGCCTAATCCCTCCTGCCCCTTTTCCCTCTCCTCCCAGCTCCTCCCCTCAACTACTGAGCCCTGCTCAAGACTAACTTCTTAAACTCAAACTTATTATTAACAGAATACAACACTGCTGTTTGCATTCCCTTGGTAACTTTGCCCTGCTCCTCTCTTTGGAGTCCAAAAGCTCAAGTGAAGTTTTAAGTTACTGCGGTGCTAGAAATTTAGGGACTGAATGAAAATTTCATTTGGGGGGGCAGAATTATCATTTTGGGGTCAATGCCCTCATTCCTCCCGCCCATCCTTGCACCCCTGGGTATACTCCCTCTTCATCCCTGTCCTCTCCCTCCCAACTGTAGAAGGTGAAGAGGCTGGCAATGCTCAGCTAGGGGGCATCAAACTTTTTGGGGGGCCATGGATTTTTGAATGAGTGCCACTTCCAGGAGAATAAACTTGAGACTTGAAAAGTACATAGAGGAAGGGGGACAGTGTGCCTCTTCTATCTTCCTCCTTCACCTCTATGTAACATTCAAGTGAAAAAATGGTAACCACCCTCACCATCTTAGGGCCAAGGTAGCCATGTGGGGGAGAAACCAAAACCTTTGTGGGCACCAGGGGAAGATCTCAAGGGCACCATTGCACCCAAGGGTGCCACCCTGGCAGTCCCTGTGCTAAGCTGTCAGGAACAACAGCCCTGCCCTGAACCCACAGTCACCAAGGTAGTTGCAAGGCAGATTCTTGCCTATGCGGAACACAGAGAGTAGAGAAGTTGCTGCTGAAAGAACCACCTCTCTATGGATGGACCAGGAATACAGAAGGAACAAGCCTGTAGTCTAGCTGACTGCCGCTTGCTAACATTAACAGCACATCACACATTACTACCAGCAGTGATGCCAGATTCAAAGAGGGCGGGGGTAGAGAGAAATGTTCAACACAGATCATTTGAACACTCTGAAGTGCAATATAAATGATAAGCATTATTATGATAGATGTAGTCAATTTATTTTCATTCCTGCAGTAGTCTCTTGCATGTGTTCTAAGAGAGATCCATGCACAGAAGCCTATTTCCAGGCACTGATCTCTTCTCTTTGGACCAGGGCCATGTGTTTAGGCCTGGGAATGTTAGAAATTTAGCCCAAGCTGTCTGTATTTAGTAATCCAAGAATGCATCTAACAAACAGTGCTCTGTTGGCCCGTTTTTTGTTTCAATGTCTTCAATACAGCTCTCACAGGTTTTTGGTCAGAGAGATTGTGTTGCTGTTGTGCCATGGCTAGGAGTGTCTCATGAAACAATAAACCAGAAAAAGAAACCTGAATTGGGACTGAGAAAATGTGGATTAGATTTGAAGCACTGGATGGAAGCCTCTTCCTTGTGTTGCTTCTCTGCCATTTAATATTATGATAATGATATTTAAATTGTCCAGCCCAGGAGGTCAGAAAACCTAAATTAGCTGTATGCGAACCAAGATTTCAAGCCACTGCAAAGAAGAATGAAAGAGCTTCCTGAATGCCAGATTTTTTTTAAAAAAAAAATGACTCCAAGACAACTTCCATTTTGTACAGAGGAGACACAGAAGATCATGTTACACACTGTTGCCTTTGCTCAGAATGAGCAAAGTTCTTCCCACTCTGGCCTTCCCCTAATTTTGCCCAATGTAAATTGCTAGGTCACGCCCTTAGGAAAAATGATAGGGAGTTTAGATGTAGTAGTGGACTTGAGTCATGATGGAATCAGATAAACTAATGGGGAGAAATAGCACTTGCTGACGACGTCTACACTAACAAGTCAGCGAACTTGTCTATTTCCACCACATGCTCTGCGGATACAGTCTAGCCACAGTTTTCTGGTTCAGCTAACTTTCCTACTCTAGTGACTTCCCCAAAGCCAGATAAAATGGTATCCAATGTATCTAATACTTCCCAATTAGATACTCCCAGGGAGGATACGACTGAGACTACAATCCCGTCGCACCCCATAGGGGGAGCTAATATCCTCACTAATGAAGAGTCAAATGGGGACACAAAAAGCCAGTCACTGACTGATATTCATTACACAGACCCACCCAGGAATGATCCAGTATTACTGAGATGGCTCTATACGTTGACCTTGGACACTGAACGTGTGAAAGTCTTTTTAACAGAGTGCAACCATCTATTAACGGTCCTAGTGGAACTGCACCGCAAGTACACCCAATTTCATACGGTTAAGGAGCCACCTAGAACTCAAAAGGACAAAGAGTCATCTACATTTATATTGTATTTTATCAATTTCAATGTGTACGTCGCCTAGAGTGGCTTCGGCCAGATAGGCGACACAAAAATTAAATTTTACTTACTTACTTACTTACTTACCCCAAAAGAGATAGCAATCAGATCGCGGGCATCCAAGAAAAGTAAAAGGATACCTAATAATCCAAAGAAGAAAAGTAAAAACCTGAAAAATCAAAAACAATTTAAAATCTTGTGTCTCCAAGAAACCTGGATTGTCCCTGCAAAGTCCCCGTATCTGCATGGTTTTAGTGCCTTCTCCTCACCTGCGATGAAACTCAGCTTAAAAGGAAGGGGCAGTGGTGGCCTTACAACCTTTATCACGGCAGATCTAGCAGCAGATGTCCAGCAAATAGACAATAAGTGTCCACAGCACGTGCCGATTCTGATGATTAAGAGCAGCATTATAGGTCTCCTTATATGTGTCAATATCTACTTTCCACCATTGCTGGCTAAGAACTTGGGTCCTAACAGTGTTTGGGACAACCTGTCAGGTCTTGTCTCAATTAGAGCTTCAATTTCCAGGATCCAGATTGTTGCTATGTGGTGATTTTAACGCCAGGTTGGGGGTTCTATGGTCCAGCACCGAGGTCTCTACAAACCATGGACCCTCCTTTCAATCACCTTTACTAGGCAGAGTCTCTCAAGACATGACATCTAATAAACAAGGTGCGAGACTGGCGGAGTTACTATACCTTCATCAACTGGATTGCCTTCATGGCTCTAACATCGACATATCTAACGACCCTTTCACCTATCTGACCAATCGAGGTGCCAGCACAATTGGTTACATATTAACATCTACTGCATTGCGCTCTGAAACACTTAAGTTCGAGGTTGGCAGCAGAGTGGAAAGTGACCATTTCCCTCTTCTGTTATACCTACGACTCCAACAGCCTCTCTCCCCTCAACCAATATTAATTCTCGAAGGGACACAAGCTGGAGAACGGAGAAAGTGTTGGTCAAGCGAGTTACAAACAACTATCTCACATTTTTCAACTAATAACACCTTGCAAATACTCCGGCAAGGAATGATCGAATCAGCACTGGATCCTATACACGCATTTCAGTCAATTCTAAGTCATCTAAGGCCATTGCTAGTCCAGAAAACCCAACACCTGGCCAACAGACAGCTGGGCAAAATATGGTTTGACCTCGAGTGCAGATCGGCTAGGAGACTGACGATGAACTATTCAAGACAGGCCATTAGGAATCCAGTGAAGTTTTCCCATGATCACTTAAAATATCTTAGATTTGCATACAAGTGCCTCTTGAGGTTAAAGAAAGAGGCATATGCTAAATCCTTATGGCAGCAATTGGGCTTAGCAGTAACAACGAAAAGGGAGAACCAGTTTTGGGAACTTGTCACTAGAGGTATGGGACAGGTTAGACCTTTTGTCACTGACCAAATAGCACCATCTACCTGGCACTCCCACTTCAGTAACCTATATATGTCCCCCCTGCTGCATGATGAGATTTTGCCCCAGATAGAGCTAACAAGCTTACCCCAATGGCTGTTAGTCACGGCCTCACAAATAAAATCGCTTATTGCAGCTCTTAGAGTGGGCAAAGCTCCAGGGGAAGACATGCTGCCCTCAGAAATCTATAAAAATTTTCCCAACTGGTGGGCACCTATGTTGGCCAAGGTATTCAACCATATAAACAACACTAGCATCTTTCCGGAGGGCTGGAAGTTGAGCATAGTGGCCCCCATTTACAAAAAAGGGGACAAACAGGACCCAAATAATTACAGACCAATTAGTCTTTTAGACATTGGCTCTAAACTGTATGGCAAATATCTCCTCCACAAACTTGAGGATTGGGAAGCCACCAATTGTATTATTTACCCAGAACAGGCGGGCTTTATGAAAGGCCTAAGTACTATTGACCATTGCCTGACACTTTATGCTCTTGCCAAACTGAGTATTGCCGGCCCTACTAAAAATCTTTATGTGGCCTATGTAGACCTGGCCGCAGCCTTTGATTCAATAGACAGACATCGCCTGTGGACTAAATTGGCCAACACGAACATTGATAGACAGCTGTTATTTCTAATCAAAGAGTTATATACTAACACCCTGGCATGTGTAAGGGTCGGGACTTCAGGCTCCCTAACTGACCCTTAGGTCAGGGTGTCAAACAAGGGTGCCTTCTGGCCCCGAAACTCTTTAATCTCTGCTTAAATGATATAGTCCCAGAATTATCTGGTCCAGCCTTTTTCCCACCTTCATGCAGTAATAAGAAAATATCAATCCTGCTTTACGCGGATGATATGGTATTACTATCTATTACCCGTATTGGCCTAAGGAGGCTTCTTTCAAAGCTTAATGACTACTGTCTAAAAGAAGGGCTACAAATTAACTACGCTAAAACAAAGGTGATGACGTTTGGCAAAAAGCATGTAAAGTCTAATTGGTCAATCCACAGACATCGCATCGAGCAATGCCGAGAATTTAAATATCTGGGAGAATAAATGTCAAGACACTGATTTTACAGAGTTTTTAAATAGCTTTACAATCATTTGCTTACAAGAAACGTGGGCTACTTCCCCGGATAGGATGACTCTTTCAGGCTACCTTTCCTTTTCTAGCCCTGCAGTCAAGCACTCTGTGAAGGGTCGCCCTAGTGGGGGGTCTTACCACGTTTATTTCAAACACATGGGCTGTATCAATTGAACATCTCTCCTCAACTCTTTCTAATCTCAGTCTGGTACTTAGGATAAGAGGCCTTTGGGTCGAACCCATGATATGCTTTAATGTTTATTTTCCTCCTTTTTATGATACACCCTCTGGTTATACTATTTTATGGGACAAGTTGGAAGAGGCCCTCTCTCAACTTGAGGCCCAGTTCCCGAATGACAGAATTCTCCTGTGCGGAGACTTCAACGCAAGAATAGGCAACTCTTGGCCCTATAACACCAACTCCTCTAATCAGGATCCCCTCTCTCAAAATGTTTCTCATCATAAGTGCCTGCAAGACCTAAAGTCAAATAAACAGGGCCCTTTGTTGATCGAACTTGCCCTATTACATTCACTGGAAATTTTGAATGGCTCCTCATTTGACCTTTCTTTTGGCTCTTATACCTATTGGTCAACTCACGGAGTAAGCCTAATCGACTACATGTTAGTGTCCCAAACACTGTTATTGGATATCACTGATTTTAAGGTCGAACTCAGGACAGAGAGTGATCATCTTCCTCTCCTTCTAAGACTTAAGATCTCCAAGAGTAATATTCCCCTCTTGCCCCTAGCGGGGCCTTTTGTGGTAGAGAGAAGAGTTTATTGGTCAGAGAAGTTAAGTCCTTCTCTTGCATCTTTATTCGGGAGCAACACCCTTCAATCAATCTGCCAGGAAGTCCTCGACGAATCCTTGGACCCCTTATTAGCCTTCCAAACAGTTCTTTCTATACTTAGGCCTTATCTTACCTATAAAAACAACGGTCCCCCTAGAAAAAACTACGTACGCGCTTGGTTTGACCAAGAGTGCAGAAGAGCAAAAAGAAAGTTTAAGGCCTCTCTCTCCCTGTGCCTTAAATTTCCGACTCAACAATCTCTCTCTTTCTTTAAATTAAAGAAGGCCTCTTATAGAAGCCTTCTAAGACAAAAAAAAAATAGATTTCGCAGAATCCCGCTGGCAGCGATTAATCAACGCTATTTCCGAAAACCAAGAGCGCCAATTTTGGCAATTGGTAAAGGCTGGGTCTCACTTTATTACTTCCTCTAAGGTGGAGCACATTCCGTCCTCAACTTGGTATGCCCATTATCTTGGACTTTACTCTCCACCCACGACCCCGCATAACATCCCATTTGACCTGGACATTACGAACACGCCGCCGTGGCCCCCTGTTACAGCTCAAGAAATCAGACTCCTCATTGATTCATTGAAAAACGGAAAATCTCCGGGAGAAGATTTTCTTCCCCCTGAAGTTTTCAAACAATTTCCTGAATGGTGGGCCCCCTTTTTGGCAAGTTTATTTACAAGAATAAATGACTCTGGTATAATACCTGAAGGGTGGAGATGCAATATTATTATCCCTATTTATAAAAAAGGTGATCCCTCCATACCTTCAAATTTCCGTCCGATCAGTTTGTTGAATGTTGCCTCCAAACTTTACAGTAAATTTCTCCTCAATAAGCTAGGAGACTGGGTGGAATTCCATCAGATTATCCACCCTGAACAAGTCGGCTTTCAAAAAGGTTCTTCCCCAATTGACCACTGCCTAACTCTCCATTTCTTGGCAAAACAAAGCATCGCCGGTCCCACAAAACATCTATATGCTGCTTTCGTTGACTTGGCCGCAGCTTTTGACTCGGTAGACAGGAACGCCCTATGGCTCAAATTGTTCAACTTGAATATTGACTCTCGTCTTTTATTCCTTATTAGAGCTTTATATAATAACACCTATGCCTTAGTTAGAACAAACCAATCTGGAGCTCTGTCTGAACCGATAGCGGTAGAGAGGGGTGTTAAGCAAGGTTGTCTTTTAGCTCCTTTGCTTTTCAATCTGTTCTTAAATAACATCATCCACTCTCTATCTGGCCCTCAATATTTTCCACCTTCCATTGGGCAAAGGAAAGTGTCGGTGTTGTTGTACGCCGACAATATGGTCCTTCTTTCCTTAGTTCCCATTGGACTAAGAAAGCTGCTGAGAAGCCTACAGTCCTTTTGTATTGGGGAAAAGCTGAAAATAAATTACGATAAAACAAAAGTCTTAGTCTTTGGGAAGAGATTCGAAGGCCACCATTGGCATATGGCAGATCATCAGATAGAGCAGTCTCGAGAGTATAAATATCTGGGAGTATACTTCTCGGATACTCGTGGAAATGCCATCTCCAATATATTAAATCATTAGCGGCAAAAACAGTGGGTGCTATTCTAAAATTTTATCGGTCTACAGGCGGTAATCAGATCCACCCAGCCTTAAAAATCTTTAAAGCTAAGGTGGTCCCACAGATAATGTACGGAGTCTCCGTTTGGGGATGGGACAATAGGAATATAACCTTCCTAGAGTCTATCCAAAACAACTTTCTTAGGCACTTATTGTCCCTTCCTCTGGGTACATCAGCAGCAATGCTACGTGCAGAGACAGGCCTCCCTCCGCTGTGTGCACATTTACATCTTACTCTCATGAAATTCTTGAGATCTACCTATGCATTCCAAGGTAGGGAAATCCTAAAACTCTGTCTCAATCACCCCTTCGCCTTCAATTTATGGGGTTGTAAATTAGATGATCTGATACATAGATATCATCTCTCACCACAGGAATTTACTTTAATTCCAAATAACAATTGGCTCCGTGAGGTTGTCTTTCTCCACTCTATGAATTTAGACAGACTAGCTTTAATCAATTCTAAGGTAGCCCTTTGGTTTTGGAGGTTTAAGTTTGACTACCAATGTTCCTTATACCTCACACATCCCCTCCCTCTCGCACTTAGACAGGCTTTCACAGCTCTACGTTTTTTCTCTGTCCCTAACGCCGATAGAGAGGGCCGGATCTCTGGAATCCCCAAGGATCAAAGGTTCTGTATTTGTGGTTCTAATATGGCGGAGGACCTCCCTCACGTAATGCTTTACTGTCCAATCTATAAAAACCCTAGATCCAGATTCCTTTGGAAATGGATAGATACCTACCTGCTTAATTCAGTAGAGGACAAAATAATCTTCCTATTGTCTGACTCCAATTTGGAGGTGACCTACAATGTATCCTTGTTCGCAATTGCTGCGCGAAAACTTCGAGCTAATTATAATATGTCATATGAAGTAGATGGGTTGTATTCCTGTAACAGTTAGGGAAATGTCGTTGTCTGTTTTAACATTTTGTTTTAAATTTAGATAAATTTTACAGTACCTGATTTATGCACTTGTGTTGGCCAATGGCCCTGCAATTTTTAATAAAGCAAAGTAAAGCAAACAAATATCTGGGTGTTTACTTTTCTTAGAACCTCTCCTGGAAAAGGCACATTCATATGACCAAAATTATTGCCTTGAGAACTAGCAGAGCTATACTTAAATTTTGTCGCTCGGTGGGCGGTAATTTAATTGACCCCGCCTTAAAAATTTATCGGAGCAAAGTCCTTCCCCAGATCTTATATGGGGCGACAGTCTGGGGTTGGGAGGACACCCATTTGGCAAGCTTAGAAGTAATCCAAAACAACTTTATGAAAAGACTCTTGTCCCTGCCCTCTGGTACTCCTGCCGCCTTGCTCCGCGCAGAAACTGGCTTGCCTTCAATCAAAGCACAAGTACACGTTGCCATAATAAGCTTTTGGAAAATTCTGAGAGACTCTCCATCTAAGACAATACTTAGGGCATGTTTGGAACCGGTCTCAGGTGATAACTACTGGACCTCCAGAATAAATAGTGTCTACCACCTGTACCATATTGTTCCACATGTGCCTCAGCCTTCAATTACAAGAGTGAAGCTACACAACGCCTTTTTCCAGCATAGTGCCAACTTAGATAGGCTAACTATTAACAACTCCAGATTTTCTGTATGGTATAGGTTATATAAGGTTGACAACTACAAAGCGCCCTATTTGGCCCGCCCTCTTCCATGAAAACGTAGGCGGGCCTTTACGGCGCTCCGATTCCAAACCATGCCAAATGCAGTGTTAGATGGTCGCCATTCTCAGATCTCCTGGTCAGACCGTTTTTGCATATGTGGTTCTATGGAAGTTGAAGACTTGCCCCATTACCTCCTGGCCTGCTCTTTGTGTTCCCATTCCCGGGATAAGTTCCTGAAGAGCCTGTTGGCAAATCTGTACTTGGTCACTGTTGATCAAAAAATTTTCCATCTCATGTCCGACATAGATTCCTCGATAACATACAAGGTTTCCCTTTTTGCACTGGCAGCACAAAAAATCCGGGCTAAAATTGTTTCAGATCAGGGGATCGACTGCCGAGGAGACAATCTCTGCTAATAACCAACCTATAGTTAATCTTGGTTATGCAATTTACTGGGTTTATGTAGGACTATATAGGGTCCATATAGGAGTATCCCCTTCCTGGTTTCTAGATTTATTTGAAATATATAGTACATGTATATGTACACGCATTACAGTTTTATGTAATTTTATTGTGCTTTTTAATCTTTTTAATCTTATTTGTTATGCGATGGCCTATGGCCAAGCAATAAAGCGATGATGATGATGATGAGATAAACTAATGGGGAGAGAGGTTTTGGAGACTGCCAGAAAACCAATAACACTGGATTTTGGCTTTCAGTTTTGGCCACAAACTCCACAGTATCATTTTAGATCTTTGTCTGTTTGACAGATATGCTGTGATTTTGCCTCCAGCTGTCCACTAAGCACTAGAGGCAATCTGAGGTTACCTCTTAGCATGCTTTATTCATCTTTTATGAATTTTATCTACCTGTTGCTTAAAAGCAGCTATCCAGAAGCACACGTATCAGTATCTTGGTACTGTGATAAAGGAGTTAAATTCAAGCTAGATGTGATGTTAATTGTATAAATGCAATTAACATGGTTCTAGGGAAATCCCCCTTGGTGCCAGTGAAAGCTTCCCTTGAAATGCTGCTTCAGAGAGGAGATTGTTGTCAGGCCTGTAAGAGAGAGAGAAGTGTCAATGAAAGCTTCCCTTGAAATGCTGATTTAGACAAGAGATTGTTGTCAGGACTGTAAGAGAGAGAAAGAGTGAAATTCCCCCTCTCCATTTCCCATGGTAACTTACCCATGGCTGCTATTTACAGAACAAAAAAAATAATCCAATAACATTGGGCCTGTTTACATGGGACCCCAGATCCACATTAAACATGCTGCTTTCTCCATCGCAATTGATTTTGACAGTTCAGATACTTCCGCCCTCGCTATGAATAAAGTGGCTGTTTTTCTTTGTAGCATTCACACGCATGTGCGTTTATTGCTACCAGCGTTTCCTTGTTGCCGTGGCCGCACATTTGCATGTTAACTGTGGAGGCAGGGAAGGGGCGGTGTTTCCTTAAACGAAGAAATAGGTACTTGAAAGAAAGGGAATCGCTCCCACCCGTGGCTGTTAGGCTGTCCCTGCGTGAGATCAGTGTCCCTTTGGCACCCCGGGACAAGCCTCAGCCTGTGTTCTGGGAAACATAAAAAAACCCCAAACAATTATCTTTAGAGAGACATTAAAAGCAGCTACTAAAGGAAGCATTGACCATTATTGCTCTCTGTGAGTGGAGCAGATGCTGGGATGAGACGCCAAGGCAGCTCCTCTTACCCCTTATCCCAGCGGCGCCTTCTCCAGCCTCCTCTCGCCGTGGCTGCGAGAAGGGCGCATGCATCAGCCCGAGGGGGGGAGAGGTCCAGCTTTGGGGGGGGAGTGAAGGCAGAAGAGGTACTCCACACACACATTTTCTTGCACTCTCTCTCGCACACACACATGCTAGACGTAAACAACAGCGCCAAAACCACAGCTCCAAGGAAGGAATTTTATGAGCTCCAGCCCTGCTACCCTCGATGAAGGGGTGGGGGATGTGATTTTGTTTAAAGGAGCGGGAGAGGAAATGTATTGGGGGGGAAGTGGGAGTAAATGGGAGAAAGGAAGGCGAGAGCAACCGGAAGTTGCTTCGTCAACCGCAGGAAACAAAATGATGCCCCGCAACAGTGAAAGGGGCAGAGAAAAGGGAGGATCTAATCGCAAAGAAACTGTGCAGCCAGAAAAGGTGCTTAAAAGGTAATACACGGTAGAAGCAGGTGCGGATTTTAAAAGCAAATCCTGGTTTTTATAGCATCCATTTAATCCAGAGTTAAAGGCAAAAGCAGTAGCATGCATGCGGGTTGGGTAAAACGTCAAGTAAATGGTCCAAATTAAAAGGATTTGCAAAAAGCAGCGGATGCACATTTTTTGGGCATGTAAACAAGCCCATCATGTCTAGTTTGGCCTTCAAACATAATGAATGCAAAAGCCCTGGGGTTCATCTGTGTGTCAATCTATTTGTAGAATCAGTGACATTGACAGGTGAGTTCCCAGAAGGTGATAAGCTCCACTGTTTAATCAAAGCACTTGAACATAAGCATAAGAACATAGGAAGAGCCTGCTGGACCATTGGCCTTCAAGTCCAGCATCCTGTTCTCACAGTGACCTAACAGTTGTCTGTGGGAAGCCTGCAAGCAGGACCTGAGTGCAAGAGCACTCTCCCCGCCTGTGGTTTCTAGCAACTGATATTCGGAAGCATACTGCCTCGGACTATAGAGGCAGAGCACAACCACCATGGTTAATAGGCACTGATAGCCTTATCCTCCATTAATTTGTCTAATCCTCTTTTAAAGCCGTCTAAGTTGGTGGCCATCTGTGCCTCTTGTGGGAGTGAATTCCAAAGTTTAATTATGCACTGTGTGAAGATGTACTTTCTTTTATCTATCCTGAATCTTCCAACATTCAGTTTCATTGGATGTCCACAGGTTCTAGTGCAGCGTTTCCCAACTAGTGGGCCACCAGATGTTGTTGGACCACAATTCCCATCTTTCCTGACCATTGGCAATGCTGGCTGAGGCTGATGGGAGGTGTGGTCCCAACATCTGGTGGCCCACTAGTTGGGAAAGGCTGTTCTGGTGTTATGAAAGAGGGAGAAAAACTATTCTCTATCCACTTTCTCCATGCCATGGATACTTTTATACACTTCTGTCATGTCTCCTCTTACATGTTTTTCTCTAAAGAGGCCCAAACGCTGTAACCTTTCCTCATAGGAGAGTTGCTCCATCCCCTTGATCATTTTGGTTGCCCTTTTTTGAACTTTTCCAACTCTACAATATATTTTTTGAGGTGAAGTGACCAGAACTGTTCACAGTATTCCAAATGCAATTAGTTTGTATAATGACATTATGATACTGGCAGTTTTAGTTTCAATTCCTTTCCAAATGATCCCCAGCATGGAGTCTGCATTTTTCACAGCTGCCACACATTAAGTTGACACCTTCCATGACCTATCCACAATGACCCCAAGGTCTCATTCCTGGTCAGGCACCACCAGTTCAGACCCCATGATCATACATATGAAATTATGACTTATTGTACAAATATTTGCACAAGAGATGTGATACTTAGAGCTGATCCCTAGTTTTCATGGCACCATTGATACCTTGGTCTTTGCCAAGGAGGATGCATAAAGGGTGAAGAATAAATGTATGTTTCCAAACCTGCAGTGGGTATGCCGCAGGCATCTGTAGCCAATCACAGCTTTCCACAGACACATGGCCACTGTGCAGTGATGGCTAGTGGCTCCATGTCAGTTGGACAGTGGAATCCTTTCTGGTATTTAGTCTGGAGTGCACCTTGGACAACTCCTTGAAAGTTTGGACTAAAACCTGGAGCAGATTCCACTGCCCAACTGGCATGGATCCACCAGCCGCCACTGCCACTGTGTACCCACAACAAAGGACAGAAGGGGGAACATAGCCCTCTCCACACTTTGCTATGATAAGTACCATCAAACACTACTGTGGCTGTACTTGAGGTGCTAAAAGCCCTATGAAATTGTTTCACCTGCATATTGTTCCAGTACATGAGTGGGGATCAGGGCCATGCTAAGTATTCACACCTTCACTGCCATGTACATAACACAAACATCTGCAGGGAGGGAGACCTCATATGGGCTGCTGCATGTGTGAAGGCTTCTACGTGATCATAGAATCATACAATAGTAGGGGCCTATAAGGCCATCAAGTCCAACCCCGTGCTCAATGCAGGAATCCAAATCAAAACATTCCCAACAGATGGCTGTCCAGCTGCCTCTTGAATGCCTCCAGTGCCGGGGAGCCCACTACCTCTCTAGGTAATTGATTCCATTGTCTTATGGCTCTAACAGTTAGGAGGTTTTTCCTGATGTTCAGTCAAAATCTGGCTTCCTGCAACTTGAGCCCATATTCCGTGTCCTGAACTCTGGGACGATCGAGAAGAGATCCTGGCCCTCCTGTGCGTGGCAACCTTTCATGTACTTGAAGAGTACTATAATATCACCCCTCAGTCTTCTCTTCTCCAGGCTAAACATGCCCAGTTCTTTCAGTCTCTCCTCAGAGGACTTTGTTTCACGTCCCCTGATCATCCTTGTTGCCCTCCTCTGAACCTGTTCCAGTTTGTCTGCATCCTTCTTGAAGTGCGGTGACCAGAACTGGATGCAGTATTTAAGAGGCCTAACCAGTGCTGAATAGAGGGGAACTAATACTTCATGCACTTTGGAAACTATACTTCTGTTAATGCAGCCTAATATAGCATTTGCCTTTTTTGCAGCCACATCGCACTGTTGGCTCATATTCAGCTTGTGTTCAATGACAACTCCAAGATCCTTCTCACATGTCATATTGCTGAGCCAAGTATCCCCCATCTTATAACTGTGCATTTGGCTTCTTTTTCCTAAGTGTAGAACTTTGCATTTATCCCTGTTGAATTTCATTCTGTTGTTTTCAGTCTAGTGCTCCAGCCTGTCAAGGTCCCTTTGAATTTTGTTTCTGTCTTCCATGGTATTAGCTGTGCCCCCCAATTTTGTATCATCTTCAAATTTAATAAGCATGCTCTGTACCTCCTCATCAAAGTCATTAATAAAAATGTTGAAGAGCACTGGGCCCAGGACTGAGCCCTGTGGTATCCCACCCATTACTTTTGCCCAGTGTGAGAAGGAACCATTAATAAGCACTACGATTCTGAAGCCAACTATGGATCCACTGGATCGTTGTTCCATCCAGCCCACATTTAGCTAGCTTGCTAATCAGAATATCATGGGGCACTTTGTCTAAAGCTTTGCTGAAGTTGAGATATATTATGTCCACAGCATTCCCACAGTCTACAAGGGAGGTTACCTGATCAAAAAATGAGATAAGATTAGTTTGGCAGGATTTGTTTTTCATAAATCCAGGTTGGCTCCTAGTAATCACTGCATTGTTTTCAAGGTGCTTACAGACTGACTGCTTTATAATCTGCTCCAGAGTTTTTCCAGGGGTTGACGTTTGGCTGACTGGTCTGCAGTTCCCTAGTTTCTCCTTTTTGCCCTTTTTGAAAATAGGAACAACATTAGCTCTCCTCCAGTCATCCGGCACTTCATCAGTCCTCCACGATTTTATAAAGATAATAGACAGCGGTTCTGAGAGTTCTTCAGCCAGTTCCTTCTATACTCTAGGATGCAGTTCATCGGGCCCTGCCGATTTGAACTCGTTCAAAGTGATTAGCTATTCTTTGACCATTTGTCTCAAGCTCCAATCCTGTCCCTTCTACTTCATGTTTCCTGGGAGGGTCATAGACCCTTTTTTGGGAGAAGACTGAGCCAAAGTAGGAATTGAGCACTTCTGCCTTTTCTTTGTCATCTGTTATCATTTTGCCATCCTCACTGAGTAGCTGTGCCACCATTTCCTTTCTCTGTGATCTCTGTGATCTGTAACCCCAGTTCCTCAGTGCTTCCGGTCATGTGGAAGCCTTGTGATGTACAGTTGTACACGTGAAGGCTCTCTCTGTGCACATATGGCAACCGTATGTATGTGTAGACAGACACCAGGGGATGTGTCTAGTCAGTGCAATGACATTGGAGGTGTGACTATCCAGCTCAAGGTGTGAATAAATCATCTGCATAGGAATAAAGCAGGGAAAGGAAAAATTTCCTTCCTGCAGTTGGACTCCCTGCAGTTGGACTCCCAGCTCCCACCAGCCCAAGCCAGCACAGCCAGTGGTTAGGGATGATGGTAGCTGTTATCCAGCAACATCTGGAGGGCCACAGGTTCTCCGTCCCTGGGCTAAGTCATCTCATATGAAACCTTCTAAGATTCATCTTCAGGTTGGAATATTTTTATCTTTCTATCTGACTGGAAATACTATGAAGAGACAACATTCCCCGAGCTGTCTTGGCACGCCTACAGCCTTGGCTTGAACTGGAAAGTCCAGAGGTGCAGTGAAATGAAAACAATGTGGTAAAGAATATATCATAACTGTCAGTGTTATGCACACAATATCCCATCAATACTTCATGGTAGCAGCAGGACCGAATGAAGACTTCCCTGTTATGTTTGTAAAAAGACAGGTCTGTTTTTTAACCACTGATCATTAATACATGCATGCATACTGACTGAGAAATACATATGTTTGAGCAATTTCTAAAAAATGCAGCTTCAGGGGTTGGGGAGACAATGTTCATTGGGACTATGATGCAGGGAACAGGGCTCCCCATGGCTATTTAAGAAATTAAAACACAGAGACACACACACAAGACACATGGATATAATAATCACACAGTTCACATGTCATCTAGTTCATTGTTCCTCAACTTTGGGTCCCCAGATGTTGCTGGATTGCAACTCCCATCATCTCTGAGCACTGGCTAAACTCGCAGTGGACAATGGAAACTATAATCCAACAGCACCTGGGAACCCAAGGTTGAAGAACACTGATCTAGTTAATATATCCTAGAGCAGAGATGAGGAACCTGTGGCCCTCCAGATGATGTTCATCTCCCATCAACATGTCCAGCCAACATGACCAATGGTCAGGAATGATGGGAGTTGTAGTCCAGCAATATCTGGAGGGCCACAGGTTCCCCATTACTACTCTACTGAATTCTTCCTCTGGTCTTTTCTGCAGAGGTATGGAGCTGTTATCAGACCCTCCCTTTTTATCCAAAAGGACAATTTAGTAAGCTGGATTTTGTTCTAGGAGTCTTAGCCAATCAAGGATGAGGCATGAAGCTTAATGACACTTCCAAATTTGAGTTCAGTCAATGAAGAAATTAGCTTTGAAGTTGGTTATACCAGGTATGAGTGTTAATTGCCAAAGTCAGCTAGGCAGGACAAAATATTACAACCCATTAGGGGTGAAGATGTTCTTTAACAACCCCCACTTAACCAATGAGAGCTAGAATGCATTTTGGAAAGATTATGGACATGAGATAGCCCATCTGTTGCAATGATAACATCCATTTTAATTTCCAGATAGTGGATGCATAGACCTTAGGGGTGCCGATCAGATACAGATGAATCCCAAATCACAGGCCAAAGAGGGCCTCTTTGGAAAGATTCAGGGCTTGTCTGAGCCAAGTGGGGTCTTTTCAAGGTGTCCTGAACTGAAGCAGAGAACTCAGAGATTGGAATGTCGGGGGGGGGGTTTCAGAAAGTTCTGAAATTTTGCAAGTTTCTGATATAAGCTCTTTTCACACTAATTGCTCACAAAACAATAAGAGAGATTAAACTAAAATCCTTTTTTATCACCTCAAAACTGTAAAGGCTACCCTTGCAGGAGAACCACTGTGGCCATCCTTCTGAAATTTGGCAGTATTCATTCCCATATTGTTGTTGTTGTTGTTATGTGCCTTCAAGTCAATTACAACTTATGGCGACCCTATGAATCAGTGACCTCCAAGAGCATCTGTCATGAACGACCCTGTTCAGATCTTGTAAGTTCAGGTCTGTGGCTTCCTTTACGGAATCAATGCATCTCTTGTTTGGCCTTCCTCTTTTTCTACTCCCTGCTGTTTTTCCCACCATTATTGTCTTTTCTAGTGAATTATGTCTTCTCATGATGTGTCTAAAGTAGGATCACCTCAGTTTCATCATTTTAGCTTCTAGTGATAGTTCTGGTTTAATTTGTTCTAACACCCAATCATTTGTCTTTTCTGCAGTCCATGGTATCCGCAAAGCTCTTCTCCAACACCACATTTCAAATGCGTTGATTTTTCTCTTATCAGCTTTTTTTACTGTCCAACTTTCACATCCATACATAGAGATCGGAAATACCATGGTCTGAATGATCCTGACTTTAGCGTTCAGTGATACATCTTTACATTTGAGGACATTTTCTGGTTCTCTCACAGCTGCCCTCCCCAGTCCTAGCCTTCTTCTGATTTCTTGACTATTCTCTCCATTTTGGTTAATGATTGTGCCAAGATATTGATAATCCTTGACAAGTTCAGTGTCCTCATTGTCAACTGTAAAGTTACATAAATCTTCTGTTGTCATTACTTTAGTCTTTTTGACATTCAGCTGTAGTCCTGCTTTTGTGCTTTCCTCTTTAACTTTCATCAGCATTCGTTTCAAATCATTACTGGTTTCTGCTAGTAGTATGGTATCATCTGCATATCTTAAATTATTGATATTTCTCCCTCCAATATTCACACCTCCTTCTTGGTCCAATCCTGCTTTCCGTATGATATGTACTGTG
This sequence comes from Rhineura floridana, assembly GCF_030035675.1. Lineage (NCBI taxonomy): Eukaryota > Metazoa > Chordata > Lepidosauria > Squamata > Rhineuridae > Rhineura > Rhineura floridana. The sequence goes on along the minus strand of NC_084488.1, from coordinate 93,095,110 downwards.
TATAGTTTAAATAAATAGGGGATAAAATACACCCCTGTCTCGCACCCTTTCCGATGGGGAACCAATCGGTTTCTCCATATTCTGTCCTTACAGCAGCCTCTTGTGCAGAGTATAGGTTGCGCATCAGGACAATCACATGCTGTGGCACCCCCATTTCTTTTAAAGCATTCCATAGTTTTTCATGATTTACAGAATCAAAGGCTTGGCTATAATCTATAAAGCACAGGGTGATTTTCTTCTGAAATTCCTTGCTCCGTTCCATTATCCAATGTATGTTTGCGATATGATTTCTGTTGCCTCTTCCCTTTCTAAATCCAGCTTGGACGTCTGGAATTTCTCGCTCCATATATGGCAAGAACCTTTGTTGTAGAAACTTGAGCATTACTTTACTTGCATGGGATATTAAGGCAATAGTTCAATAATTCCTGCATTCCCTCGGATCCCCTTTCTTTGGAATTGGGATGTATATGGAACGCTTCTAGTCTGTGGGCCATTGTTTAGTTTTCCATATTTCTTGACAGATTTTAGTCAAAATTTGGACAGATTCAGTCTCAGTAGCTTGTAGCAACTCTATTGGTATGCCATCTGTTCCTGGTGATTTGTTTCTTCCAAGTATTTTAAGAGCAGCTTCCACCTCACATTCTAAAATTTCTGGTTCTTCATCATACGGTTCCTCTGTGAATGAATCTCTCATCCTGGCATCTCTTTTATAGAGTTCTTCAGTGTATTGCTTCCATCTTCCTTTTATTTCATCTTGGTCATTCAGTGTGTTCCCCTGTTGATTATTCAACATCCCTACTCTTGGTTTAAATTTCCCTTTCATTTCTCTAATTTTTTGGAATAGGGCTCTTGTTCTACCCTTTTTGTTGTCCTCTTCTATTTCTATACAGTAACTATTGTAATTTGTCCCTACGTACTAGTCGCTGTATTATTGCATTTAGGGTTCTGACTGTGTTTCTATCTCCCATATATTTTATCTCCCATATATTCCCATATATTGGATGCAAATGTCATCCCATTCTGTCCAAAAATAAAAAAGTTGGTTACTTTTAAAACAATATTCCAAGACCTATTTGCCTGGACTTTTAGCAGGCTTTATCTACCCTGAAGGGGCTAAAATACCTGTAAATTTCATCCAATACTGTCAGACTAAGAGAAAGTTGTAGTTATTTTTAAATTCCCTCAAAATAGTAACTTGGGAGACACACAGCTTTGAATTTTCTGAATTGGGATTCGATTTTGGATCCAAGCCTCCAAATTAGCCTGAACCAAATCAAACTGTTTTTCAAAGTGCCAAATTGGGTTGCAAACCAAATATTGTGGTTTGTGCACATCCCTAATAGAAATGGTTTCAAAAAGGGAGTTATCCATCAAAACAACTCATGTCCTCCTCCCCTTGACTACAAAATTTTGAAGCTCAGTTGTGGTGTTTTATATTACTCTGCTAGCCAGTTTGAGTTCCCATGTTGTTACTAAGATCTGCAAAAACTTAGTAATAAAGTTGTTGCCTTCTCTAGCTGTTCCAGCAACTATCCCGTTTTTGGACAACATCTTTCTTTGTTCCATAACACTTTTAAAGTTAATGGGAAATGTGTAGAGCTACACATTAAAACCATTACTGTTCCTGCCATTTGTTTATCCATTGTGGCTTAAAAATATGATCCCTTTGTACTGAGATTGCTTTCTCTTTCTGGAGAATCTGCATGCAGCCCGCAGTTCTATACAATGGAACAGTGAGCTTGTATTTGGTAACAGAAATGTTTGTTTCCAGATGGCCTTTGTAAATAAGTAATTGAGAGTCATGCAGTGGAGTTAAACTCTCCGAACAACAGTGAAACGTCAGAACAGGATGAATAAGCTGTAATGAATCTGTAATGAGAAAGTGTACTCTCCACATGCTCAGAGGAGCTTTTTCTCACATATTCCAGGACTCAGCCTTAGTACTGGAAGCTGATTCCACAGTTTATCCCTGGGGAGCCCCAACACAAATAAAGCCATGGAAAGGGCATTGTTTCCACCCTCCCCCACCCTGCTATTTGGTGTGTTTTTCTTTCTTTTTGTTCATGGGAGATATGTGTGTGCCTATGAATCCCATAGTTTGTAGCTGAAAGGAAACAACGCATGGGCACCTTTCTCCTGAGCGGGGCCCAAACCGCATATAACATGGAAGATGTTGCTCTGTGTTTTTTAAAGATTGAAAGCAGCTATGCAGCACGGAGGGGAAGATAAATGAGTCAAGGGCAGTGGTGCTGGAAAAGGTCTATTTACTCTTTTCCACTCTGACATTTTCCCAGCCACCCCTGCCAAGCTGCTTAAGAAAAATAACTCAAATAATACAAGTAACTGTCTTTTTTTTATGTTGAGGGCCACTTCTCCTTTGGAGTAATCTGTTAGGGGGGCACATGCCAGTGGTGGGAGGGGCCAGAGAGACCCCAAACTCTTTCTTAAGATCATCACCACCCCATCCTCTTCCTCAGGCAGTAGAAGGGTTGGCCACTAGCCAGGTATGTGAAAGACTGCAACCATAGGTCATACACCTGTGACTTCTGCTCCCCCCCTTTCTTCAAGGGTGCCCGGAGCCCCCAACCAGAAATCACCCATAAAATTCAAAAGTGTTTTCGTCACCCAGCAGGGGAAGGACCAGCTGCAGAAGCGAAATGAACCAACGGTGTGCATGCAGCTAACAGCCATTGTGCACTCTGAGCAACTTGCCCCTCCTCTGGCAGACCTTTTCTCCCTGGCCAGCATGGACATTATTTTATTTTAAAACATTTTTATGCTGTCTTTCATGAGTAATACCAGGGTGGTTCACAACAACACAAAACAATCCCAATACAACCAGTGTGTTAAAATACAATGAAATACATCACGGCCGATGCTACCAAGACTCAGTGCCGGCAACCTATGAATGCAGTGAACAGCCAATGAAGGGGCAGAATGACCAGTCCCCCCTCCAACAGCTGGCTCAGTTTCTGTGCTGTCTTGTGGAGGGAGGTTCTTCCCTTCCTTCCCAGCCAGCACAGAAACACAATGAGCCGGCAGAGGAGAAAGAGAGAGAATGATCCACTCCTCATAATACAGCTAATACCATGGAAGACAGAAAAAAAATTCAAAGGGACCTTGATAGGCTGGAGCACTGGACTGAAAACAACAGAATGAAATTGAACAGGGATAAATGCAAAGTTCTACTCCAAGGATAAAGAAACCAAATGCACAGTTATAAGATGGGAGATACTTGGCTCAGCAATACGACATGTGAGAAGGATCTTGGAATTGTCGTTGATCACAAGCTGAATGTGAGCCAACAGTGCGATGTGGCTGCAAAAAAGGCAAATGCTATATTAGGCTGCATTAACAGAAGTATAGTTTCCAAATCACATGAAGTATTAGTTCCCCTCTATTCGGCACTGGGGCCTCATCTTGAGTACTGTGTCCAGTTCTGGTCTCCGCACTTCAAGAAGAATGCAGACAAACTGGAACAGGTTCAGAGGAGGGCGACAAGGATGATCAGGGGACTGGAAACAAAGTCCTCTGAGGAGAGACTGAAAGAACTGGGCATGTTTAGCCTGGAGAAGAGAAGACTGAGGGGAGATATGATAGCACTCTTCAAGTACATGAAAGGTTGCTACACAGAGGAGGGCCAGGATCTCTTCGTGATCATCCCAGAGTGTAGGACACGGAATAATGGGCTCAAGTTGCAGGAAGCCAGATTTTGACTGAACATCAGGAAAATCTTCCTCTGTTAGAGCCATGTGACAATGGAATCAATTACCTAGAGAGGTAGAGGGCTCTCCGCCACTGGAGGCATTCAAGAGGCAGCTGGACAGCCATCTGTTGGGAATGCTTTGATTTGGATTCCTGCATTGAGCAGGGGGTTGGACCAACTCTACTATTCTATGATTCTATGGTTCCTCTGTCAGCCTGCTGAATTTCTATGCTGCTTGCACAGGAGGCAAATCTGTGCAACCAGCATTAGAAAACAGAGGGCTGGTGGCAAAAGATACTGTGGGCTGCATAAAATGAGGTCATGGGTCCTAACTTCCTTATCCTTGCACTAGACTTAGAAAGTACTGTGCTGGCTGGCGAGAAAATTAATCTTGTCAGGAAAAGTCATTTGTGCATTAAACCTGGGGGGTGGCCAACCTTTTTGGCCCTTCATTAACCCTCTAGGGCAGCCTTTCCCAACTAGTGGGCCACCAGATATTGTTGGACCACAACTCCCATCAGCCTCAGCCAGCATTGCCAATGGTCAGGAAAGATGGGAATTGTGGTCCAACAACATCTGGTGGCCCACTAGTTGGGAAAGGCTGCTCTAGGGGCTGCATGCCAGTGATGGGTGTCCCCAAAAGTGGCCATGGACACCCCACATTCTCACATTCACATACACAGGATGCAAAACATGCAGATCAGCTAAGGAGGAAGGTTATTGCCTCTTCCTTCTCATGAAATGGTTGATCTGATGACCAGTGATTTGCACCCTCCATTAGGAAACAGAGCTAGGTAGAGATGTTTAAATTGCTCTGTCCATCTCAGTGCTTTGTCCACTAACAAATGCATATTTTTACTTGTTGTTGTTATGTTACTTGTTGGGTGTACCGCCCACCTTGCTGCCCAACGGCTTCCCTAGCTGAGCTGGCTGAGATAGTCTCGGAGGTATTGTTGAGGTCCCCCAGACTTGTAGTACTGGGGGATTTCAACATCCATGCCGAGGCTGTCTTGCTCGGGGCGGCTCAGGACTTCATGGCCTCCATGACAACCATGGGGCTGTCTCAAATTGTTACTGGCCCGACACATGTATCAGGACATACTCTTGATTTGATCTTCGCCACTGGTCATGGAGATGGTGATCTGAGGGTGGGGTATTTTTCATCTACTCCATTGTCATGGACAGATCACCGCTTGCTGAGTTTTAGACTCACAACAGCCCTTTCCCTCTGCAGAGGTGGGGGACCTATTAAGTTGGTCCGCTCCCGGAGGCTTATGGATCCTGTAGCTTTCCAGAGGGCTCTGGGAGTTTTTCTGGCTGATAGCACTGGTGCTCTGTCGAGGCCATGGTTGACCTGTGGAATACGGAGATGACCTGGGCCATCGACATGATCGCTCCCGCGCGCCCCCTTCGGTGCAGAACTCATACAGCACTGTGGTATACCCCGGAGCTGAGAGTGATGAAGCAAGAGAGAAGGAGGCTAGAGTGCAGATGGAGGTGAACTCCTGATGGATGTAATCATTCCTTGGTAAGTGCTTCCACTAAGTTGTACATAAAAGCGGTTAGGGCGGCGAAAAAGTCTTATTTTGCTACCACCATTAGATCATCTCTTTGCCGCCCAGCGGAGCTTTTTAGGGTGGTACGAGGGCTTCTACATTCTGGCCCTCATGATACTAAGGAAACATCGGAAGCCCGCTGCAACGAATTTGCAGAGCACTTCCAGGACAAGATTGTATGCATCCATTGGGACTTAGACTCTGATGTTATGACAGATGAATCCATTGAAGTGTCCAGAGCGCGGCCTTGTCCTTTATTATTGGATGAATTTCAGTTGGTGCAGCTCGAGGAAGTGGACAAGGTGCTTGGAATGGTGCGGGCGACCACGTCTGCTCTGGACCCCTGCCCATCTTGGCTGGTGAAGACTGGCAGGGCTGTAACCACCGGCTGGGCCAAGGAGGTAATAAATGCCTCCTTGAGAGAGGGCGTAGTCCCTGGTAGTCTCAAGGAGGCAGTAGTAAGACCTCTTTTAAAGAAACCTTCTTTGGACCCAGATGTGTTGAACAACTATAGACCGGTGGCGAATGTCCCTTTTTTGGGCAAGGTTTTGGAGCGGGTGGTCGCTGGCCAGCTCCAGGCGCTCTTGGATGAAACCGATTATCTGGATCCATTTCAATCCGGTTTTAGGTCCGGTTTTGGCACTGAAACAGCCTTGGTCGCCCTGTATGATGACCTTTGTCGGGAGAGGGACAGGGGGAGTGTGACTCTGTTGATTCTCCTTGATCTCTCAGCGGCGTTTGATACCATCCACCATGGTATCCTTCTGGGGAGGCTCGCGGAGTTGGGAGTTGGGGGCACTGCTTGGCAGTGGCTCCGCTCCTACTTAGCGGATCGTCGCCAGAAGGTAGTGCTTGGGGAACATTGCTCGACACCCTGGACTCTCCATTGTGGAGTCCCTCAGGGGTCGGTTTTGTCCCCTATGCTCTTTAACATCTACATGCAGCCTCTGGGTGCGGTCATGAGGAGTTTTGGAGTGCGTTGCCATCAGTACGCTGATGACACGCAGCTCTACTTCTCCTTTTCACCTTCTTCAGGTGAGGCTGTTGATGTGCTGAACCGTTGCCTGACCGCGATAATGGACTGGATGAGAGCTAATAAACTGAAACTCAATCCAGACAAGACTGAGAGACACTGTTTGTGAGCTCTTTCCCTGCCCAGATGGTGGATGTTTCTCCTGTTCTCGATGGGGTTACACTCCCCTTGAAGGAACAGGTTCGTAGTTTGGGGGTCCTTTTTGACCCTTCCTTGTCGCTTGAGGCTCAAGTGGCCTCGGTGGCACGGAATGCGTTCTACCATCTTCGCTTAGTAGCCCAACTACGCCCCTATCTGGACAGTGATGATCTCGCCTCAGTTGTTCACGCTCTGGTAACTTCTAGACTGGATTACTGTAATGCGCTCTACGTTGGGCTGCCCTTGAAGACTGTTCGGAAACTTCAGCTAGTGCAAAATGCGGCAGCCAGGTTGTTGACGAGGACCAATTGGTCCGCGCATATAACACCTGTCCTGGCTCGCTTGCACTGGCTACCTATTTGTTTCCAAGCCAGATTCAAGGTGCTGGTTTTGACCTATAAAGCCTTACACGGTGTGGGACCGCAATACCTTGTGGAACGCCTCTCCCGCTATGAACCTACCCGTTCACTTCGTTCAGTATCTAAGGCCCTCCTCCGGGTACCAACTCACCAGGATGCCCGGAGGATTGTTACTAGATCTAGGGCCTTTTCTGTGGTGGCCCCCGAACTGTGGAACAGCTTACCGGAGGAGATACACCTGGCGCCTACGGTTCTTTCTTTTAGGTGCCAGGTTAAGACCTGGCTATACTCCCAGGCATTTTAATGTTCAATGTTTTTATGTTTAATGTTTTAGTTTAATTTTGTTGCTTTTGTTACTGATTTTATTCTAATATTGTATTTTAATTGTGTTTTGTACACCGCCCAGAGAGCTATTAGCTATGGGCGGTTTAGAAATGAAATAAATAAATAAATAAATAAATGTGCCTTCTAGTTGATCACAACTTATGGCGACCCTATGAATCAGCAACCTCCAAGAGCATCTGTCATGAACCACCCTGTTCAGATCTTGTAAGTTCAGATCTGTGGCTTCCTTTCTGGAATCAATCCATCTCTTGTATGGCCTTCCTCTTTTTCTACTCCCCTTCTGTTTTCCCCAGCATTATTATCTTTTCTAATGAATCATGTCTTCTCATTATGTGTCCAAAGTATGATAACCTCAGTTTCATCATTTTAGTTTCTTGTGACAGTTCTGGTTTAATTTGTTCTAAAGGTAAAGGTGTCCCCGCACTTATAGTGTGAGTTGTTTTTTATTTATTTATTTATTTTATTTTTATTAATTATATTTCTATACCGCCCAATAGCCGTAGCTCTCTGGGCGGTGCACAACATAAAAACATCCAATATACAAGTAAAAACATATATCAACAACTTAAAAACAATATACCAAAAGTAGTAGAACATAAATTAAACATATAAACAACTACAACACAAGCCTAAAAATATTAAAAACGTATTAAATCAGTTAAAAGTATTAAGATGTTAAGATGTTAAGTAATTAAGATTACTAAAATATTAAGAGCGTAAGTGCAAATGTAGGTGTTACAATAGATGTTAAAAATGTTGTTAAAATGTTGTTAAAAAGCCTGGGAGAACAAAAAGGTTTTTACCTGGCGCCGGAAGGACAGCAATGTTGGCGCCAGGCGTACCTCATCAGGGAGAGAATTCCATAGTTCGGGGGCCACCACAGAGAAAGCCCGTTTTCTTGTTGTCACCTTCCGGGCTTCTCTCTGGGTGGGCCCCCGAAGGAGGCCCTTCGATGTTGAACGCAGAGTACGAGTAGGTTCATATCGGGAGAGGCGTTCCACCAGGTATTGTGGTCCCAAGCCGTGTAAGGCTTTATAAGTCAAAACCAGCACTTTGGATTGAGCCCGGAAGCATATAGGCAGCCAGTGCAAGCGAGCCAGAATCGGAGTTTCCGACTCTTAGGGTTACGTCTTGCGACATTTACAAGGCAAATCGTATATATGGGGTGGGTTTGCCAGTTCCTTCCCCGGCCTTTCTTTACCCTCCAGCGTATGCCGGGTACTCATTTTACCGACCACGGACAGATGGAAGGCTGAGTGGACCTCGACCCCTTTTACTGGAGATTCGACTTCCTCCTTCCGTTGGAATCGAACTCTGGCCGTGAGCAGAGCTTCAGCTGCATTACTGCCACTTAGTCAATTATTCGTCTTTTTCGCAGTCCATGGTATGCGCAAAGCTCTCCTCCAACACCACATTTCAAATGAGTTGATTTTTCTCTTATCCACTTTTTTCTCTGTCCAACTTTCACATCCATACATAGAAATCGGGAATGCTGTCGTCTGAATGATCCTAACTTTAGTGTTCACTGATAATCTTTGGATTAGAGGTCCTTTTCTAGTTCTCTCATAGCTGCCCTCCCCAGTCCTAGCCTTCTTCTGATTTCTTGACTATTGTCTCCAGTTTGGTTAATGACTGTGCCAAGGTATGTCCTCGTTGTCAACTGTAAAGTTACATAAATCTTCTGTTGTCATTACTTTATTTATTTATTATTTTTACTACCACGGCCAAATTTAGCGGGTTCTTGGGAGGGGGGCAGAAAAAATTAATTGGAGGGCTGCAACAGGCTCCCAAAGAAGAAGTTAACGCTCCCCCCCCACTTGAAATCAATGTCTGCTGGATACAAGGAAACAAATTGAGGGTGGGGTAGGAGAGATCACCCTGGAGAGTTGGGACACAGAGGCATGAAGAATGAAGGGCAGGGGTCATAGAATGAGGGAGAAGAAAAGAACTTGAGAGCAGAAACTGTCAGGGGTCTTTGATATTCAAAGTGCCTCTCCTGTGAAATACAATTCATTACAATTTTGCTTTAGCAGCAGCAGACTTTGATCAGCAAGCTCTTCTTCCTTTGAAGAGTGAGAAGGAACAACAGTGAGAATTAAAAATGGAAGTTGTGTGTAGTGTGTTGGGTGTTTTCAAAAAAAACCAAAGTTTCTTTGGTTCTCTGTATGTTTCTGATGATCTTCTGGGCATATTACTTACATGGTGCAACAAGGGCATTTGTAAAGCCTCAATAGCTCTCTGTTTGTCAATGAACAAAACGAACTCATAATGGGTCTTCCATGTGAGTAGCCTTTAAGTAGCTTAGAAAGTTGAATTCCTTCATATGCATAATAAAGTTGTGAAGGAGGAAAATGGGCTTAAAGCCTGGGAGCTGAGACGTTACAATAAATATACTAAGGTATGCACCAACCATAAGATTCAGTTTGGACCCCAATTTGGTCCATTGGCTGCTTTTGTCTGTTGTTTCTGAGGTTCCCTAATTTGGTTCGGGTTCCAAGTCTACTATGGAAAAAAGGAGGTTTCATTTCCACCTGTCACTTCACAGTTGAAAAATAAAATACTGTCCACTGCCCGGGTCACCTCCGTATTCCAGAGATTGACCAGGGCTTCGGCAGTATTGCCAGCCATGCTGGGAATATCCCCCAGAGCATTCAGGAAGCCTTCTGGATCCATGAGTCTCCGAGGGCAGACCATCTTAATTGGCCCTTCACCCCTGCGAAGGTTACTGGGGGCACAAAGTCTAAACCTTGTCAGGTGGTGATCTGTTCATGACAATGGAGACACTAAGAACCCCTCCACCCTCAGATCACCTTCTTCCTGTCCCGAACAGAACACAAGGTCAAGTGTGTGTCCTGCCACATGCATTGGTCCAGATGATATTAGAGACAGCCCCATGGTTGTCATGGCAGTCATGAAGTCCTGAGCTGGACCTGTGAGTCTAACCTTGGCATGTATGTTGAAATCACCCAGGACCATCAACCTGGGGAACTGCAACACCAACGCGGAGACCAGCTCCACCAGTTCAGGGAGGGAGACTGTCGGGCAGCAGGGTGGATGGTAGACCAACAGATACCAACTCTGTCTCCCTGACCCAATGCCAGGCACACACACTCACAGCTGGAGGTATTAGGGACAGGGTACCTGACCAAATTTCAGAAGCACAGCTGCAGTGGTTTTCAAGCAGTTTTCAGGTGGATAAAACAGGAACCACTTAAATTCTTCTGGTGGTTTGTGGCAATTGGCCTGAAAACAGCAGACATGAGAGTGGTGCCCTTAAGAAACATGCAAAAGAGACAAATAGGTCTAGGGGTTTTTGTGCTGCTCACCTTCGAAGAGGTCACAAGAGGCACAAGAGGTCACAAGAGGCAGTGATGGCTACTGACTTGGATAGCTTTAAAAATTAGACAAATCCTAATCTTCTTCAAATTCTAAGGCTATCAGTGGCTACTGGCCATGATGGCTGTGCTTTGCCACGAAAGTCTGATACAATATGCTTCTGAAAACCAGTTGCCAGTAGCCACATGAAGGGAGAGTGCTCTTGCACTCAGATACTTCTTGAGGGCTTCCCATGGGCATCTGGTTGGCTACTGTGAGAACAGGATGCTGGACTAGATGGACCATTGGCCAGATCCAGCAGGCTCTTCTTATGTCTTATGGGGGCAGGGGCAGAACTAAAAGGTGTAGTTTTGTTTCTAAGCACCAATTCAATGCCATTAGGCAGGTGCCCCTAGAACCGGTGTGGGGAACCTTTGGCCTATGTTGCTGAAATAAAATTCCCATCTGCCCCAGTAAGCATGGCCAATGCCAGGGAAAATGGGGATTGTAGTTCAGCAAAATCTGTAAGGCCATGCCTGCCCTAGATGTTACAGTACACAAAGCACAGTGTATTGATTTGAGAAGTAGGCTGGTGTGGGCATTGGAAACTTCCATCTCATGGGCCCATACTTTCCTCATTCCAAATCCTCCATATTCACCTGTTTGAGCTGCTTCTTGGAGTGGGGAGCCTACTTGCATATTTATTTATTTATTTGAGGTATTTTTAATCTGCCCTTAAAAGCTGAGAGTGCGGGGACTCCTTATTCCCACTCCGCCCTGCATGTGGCTTGCTCTTCCTGACTGACTTTTCTGACTGTGACTCTTCCCCAAGCAGAAAGGGCACAACGAGGATGTTGACCCTTCCCCATCAGCTGCTTCCTGCAATGCAGGCAGATGGCATAGCTGGTGTCTGCTGCCAACTTAAAGTGATCCCAGACATATAATCAATCAGCTTTGTGGGTTCTTGAGTATGGGGTCCCACAGGGATTGGTTCTGACTCCCATGTTTAACATCCACATGAAACCACTGGGGAGTTTGGAGTGTATTGTCATCAGTATGCTGATGACATGCAGCTCTAGTTTTCCTTTTCGTCTTTTGCAGGTGAGGTAGTGGATGTGCTGGATCAGAGCTTGATTGCAATCATGGACTGATGAGGCCAATAAACCAAAGCATATCCACACAAGACTGAGATGCTCTTAGTGGGTGGTTCCTCTGACCGGCTGAGTGATGTGCAGCCTTCTCTAGGTGGGGTCAAACCCTCTTTGAAAGAGTGGGTTCATAATTTGGGAGTTCTTCTGCATCTATTGCTGTCACTTGAGGCACGGGTGACAGTGACATGAGTGCCTTCCATCAGCTTAGGCTGGTGGCCCAAGTACGACACTATCTGGACAGGGATAACTTGGCTACAGTAACCTATGCTCTGGTAACCTATGCTCTGGTTGGGCCATTGCAGTGAGCTTTACTTAGGGCTGCTTTTGATAATGACACTAATAGGCAAAAAGCTTTGCGGTTTAAGAATGTACCTATAGCCCACAGATATTTCTATCAAGCTTTAAAAAGCAGGGAATTGGGCAGCTATAGTGAATGCATCAGGGGAGCAGGAGACCTGACCTCCTGTCTGAGATATTGTACTGCCCTACCAATTGATCAAAATGCAAACACAATTTGGGTTGGTCTTTCACAGTCTAATCCACTTGCTGTGTAGCTTGGAAGAATTTGGTAACATGTGCCTCTCAGCATATGGTGAGAACACCTGCACTTGGCTGACTTGCTCTTCTCCTAAAGATACAGGATCAGTCTCAGGCCCTGAACCTGGCAACCCTACCTCCCACCCAAATTTAAAACAAAGCTGTCCCTGGCCACATCCACACTAGGCCTCTATTACACTTTGGACAATCATTTATGTATGTATGTATGTATGTATGTATTGTATTGTATTGTATTTATATACCGCCCCATAGCCGAAGCTCTCTGGGCAGTTTACAATAACTAAAAACATTAAAAACAAATATACAAATTTAAAAACACATATTTTAAAAACAATTTAAAACACAATTTAAAACAATTTATCATGGCTTCTCTCAAAGCCATGGCTCAAAGCCAATCATGGCTTCTCTCAAAGAATGCTGGGAAATGTAGTTAGTGGAGGGTGCTGAGAGTTGCTAGGAGACGCCCTGTCCCTCTCACAGACCTTCAATCAGAGTGGCTGACTGTGAAACCATTCTCTCAGGGGAATAGGAATCTCCTCTCAGCACCCTTCACAAACTACACTTCCCAGGATTCTTTGAGGGAAGCCATGGCATTTTTTTAACTTTTAAACTGCAGAAGATGAAGGTCAGAGTATGGGGCAAGGTCAGTATTAGGATTACAGGTACTCTGGGAATATGGCTGATTTTTAATGAATTTCAACAGATTATGAGAACTCTCAGGAAAAAAAGTCCAAAAGGGCTCTGGAGGTTTTTTTTCTCTCTTTTTAGATTGTGAACTTTCGATTCTCTCTGACTGTTTTGTGTATCGCCATTAAAATTGAGAGGGTTGTTAAGCAAGCGTTTCTGAGTTAAGGACTATAAGTTTGGTAAGGTTTTATTTTGAAATGGGCTATGGGAAGGATCAGAATGGCATAGGGGTATTTTCAATTTAACATTGCGGAATGTGAAAAATCCCCGCTGGCTATAGTACACTGCCTGCTTATAGACTTCCAGGTCCAGTTCAAAGTGCTGGATTTTATAGAACTTTATAGGTCATAACCCAATATCTTCTGGAATACCTCTCCCAATATGAACATACCAGGGCCCTTCAATCTTCTTCTGAGGCCCTTTTCCAGGTCCCTCCTCTGAGGGAGCCTTGGAGGGTGATGACTAAGGGAGAGGGCCTATTCAGTTGTAGCTCTCTGTCTGTGGAATGTTCTCCCCAGCAAGTTCTGCCTGGCGCCTTCATTGACATCTTTTCAGTATCAGGTAAAGACTTTCCTCCCAGGCTTTTGATAGACTATGATGACGTTGTTTTGTTACTAGTGTACTGCCAAAGCTTCCTACTTCTGTTTTTACATAAAAGAGTGTTGTAAATATGCTGTAAATCACTTGGAGACCTTTGGGTAACAAGCGACTAATACATCTAATAAATCATCGTTATCATCATTATCTTTTATAGCAGGCATGGCGGCCCATTGTACTCTAACTCCTTTCATCACTAACTATTCACCATGCTGGCTGGGGCTGATGGCAGTTAACAATAGCCTGTAGGACACAGATTCTCTATCTTGCTTTATAGATCATGCACTGGATCCTCACTCCTGGAAATGGAAGAAAACTGCAAGTTCGTGGCTGTTTCAGAAGTCAATTTGTATTAACTTTTAATTATTTCTTGTCAGTTTGATGCCATTTTCTCAGCCTTCTCCAGAGGACAAGCCACAGGAAATTGACACAGAGCATTCAGAGGGAGTGAAAGCAACAGAACGGGGCTGTGCAACCCAGCCCCATTCATGCTTACTTAAAATAAAACCCAGTTATACTAAGTTACATTATTTGCTACTTACACCAAATATATGTGCATAGAATTGAAGCCTTTCTGTGCAATCTTATACATGCTTATACATCAAAAGGAAGCCCTAGCAGTTCAATGGGACTTATGTCCAACTAAGTGTATATAGGATTTCAAGTTCAGTCACGGTTGTATTAGTATTGGTTCTGCAATCCTGTTATAACTGTAGTCCCACTGACCATAGAAGGACTTACTTCAGAGTAAATATGCATATAATCTGCCTGTAAATTTTAGATTTACAGAGAGAACAAGACTGGCTGCCTGAAGTAATTTAAACAAGCCCTGGGCTCCTACTAGGAGAAAGGGAGGGATATATATCTAATAAATAAATAAAATAAATAAAGGATACTTTTCAGACAGTGGTTTAGGATCAGTTCTCACATTACAAAAATAATCTAGGAAGGTGTACAAATCCCCATATATACATCACCAGGTTTTACATGTTTATAAAGAGCTGTGCACACATGTAGTAATTAACGTGTGTATGATTGTCACATGTGATAATCTACATATGGGATTTGTGCAATTTCCTGCACAGAAATAACTTTTCACATAACATTTTCATAATGTTTGGGAGAGTTATTATTCACAACATACTTTGTGTTTGGATAGAAAATATATTAACCACTTGAGGGCTAATAGTCTGTTGTAATGATTACAGGAACCCAAGACTTCTGTTTTCTCTGCAAAAGGGTATAAGTTCAAATGTTTAAGTTAAATATTTTCATTTAAAATTGTGTTTTATGGACTATATTTCAGGGCAAGAGCCAAAATATCAAAGTGGAGGGGGGGACTTGATATCTCTTCTAAATGTTCTGTGCAGTTAATCTGATTCCAACTGAAACAAAATACATCAGGTCTGTGACAAAATTTGAACTGTGGCCCTCCTAATCTGAAAATGAGTGGAGGCTGGAGACATATTGCTGAAAACATATTTATTTATGAAAATATTTCTATACGGCCTTTCAGCCTTTCCCCAAGATGGCTCACAAAAGTCAGTTTAAAAAGTATATGAGTAAAGCAACTGGAACAAAGAACCCAGATAAAAATCAACAACCAGAAAAATCAACAAAAAGGGAGAAAGAAATGAAGAACACTGATTTTGTCACCACACCCAAATGCCAATAAAGAGTGGGTTAACGGGGACTCTCCTAGAACACAGTTTCACAGTCTGGGTGCCACAACTGAAAAGGTCCTGTCCCACATCCCAGCCAGCTAACCTCCCAGTCTCAATAGGATACAGAGTACTGCCTCTAATAATGTTGTGTTGGGTGATCATAGTCATGTTGGAGAAGACAATTCTTCAAACAGCCTGGTCCCAAACAGTTTCGGGCATTATACAGGTAAGGACTCACACGTTCAGTTGTGGCTGGAAATGAACTGGTAGCCAAGCAGATTGAACAGTATCAGGGTAACATACTCTGAAAAACAGGCCCCAGACAAACCCTATCCTGACTTCTATATTTGATATACATTGGTTGCACTGCAGAGTTCATTGCTCAACATGCAGCTGCCTTGTAATAACTTATACCTCATCTCCATCATGTAGTTGCTGGAAAATAAAAATCAGTTTTTATTGGGTGGGGGGACAACCTTTTCTGTGTCAAATTATATTTGTTTTTAATGTTTTGGAGTGTTTTTATGAATACACAGGTTTTAACAAACGTGGGGTTCAGTATGAGGGAGGTTGGATGGTTACTGACATAAACCAAAGGTAAGGTTTAATGATCTGATTGTGAGTTGTTGGAAGAGTGCAGTCTGTGGTCTAAATCCTGAACTCCTCCCACTGGGTCTTCCCCTTGTGGCATCAAGCTGGAAACAAACAAGGCCTCTTGTCCCAGAATCAGATGCATTCTATATGGCAATACTGGGAGGTGTAGAGATAAGAATGATTGTTTGTACACATATTTTGCACATATATTTTGCACATACCGCTTAGAGTTTTATTACACTGCTTAGAGTTTCATTTAAATATGAGCGGTATATA
Organism: Rhineura floridana; assembly: GCF_030035675.1. Lineage (NCBI taxonomy): Eukaryota > Metazoa > Chordata > Lepidosauria > Squamata > Rhineuridae > Rhineura > Rhineura floridana. The sequence goes on along the minus strand of NC_084488.1, from coordinate 93,079,131 downwards.
AATGGTCTAAATAAAATAAATAAATAAATAATATTTCCCTGACCTTGATGTTAAAACATGCTTAAAATCCATAAATGGAGCCCAAGGGCACACTAAGAAAGAAATGGTAAACAATATGTGATGCTTGCTTTTTTGCAATGGAAGTGGTTTTATCTGAAAAGAAGGCAATGTTGGGGAATTAACAACAGCAATAGGAAGGGTATTTGTCCAATCTACTGACAGGAATAATATACAAGCAGTGCAAGCGTCACATTTTTAACAGCTTTTGGCCTACATGGAAAAAGCTCAGCTTGTTCACCATCTGGGTCTTCAGGTGCCTTTAGATGTATATATAATTCGAATAGTGAGCCTGCTATGGGAATGTGCTCACCCTATTTTGATCACCCTTTTGATCAAAAGGACTATTTGGTCCTCAAATGCAAAGATTTATCACTGAACACTAATGTCAGGATCATTCAGACCATGGTATTCCCGATCTCTGTGTATGGATGTGAAAGTTGGACAGTGAAAAAAGCGGATAAGAGAAAAATCAACTCATTTGAAATGTGGTGCTGGAGGAGAGCTTTGCGGATACCATGGACTGCGAAAAAGACAAATAATTGTGTGTTAGAACAAACTAAACCAGAACTATCACTAGAAGCTAAAATGATGAAACTGAGGTGATCATACTTTGGACACATGAGAAGACATCATTCATTAGAAAAGATAATAATACTAGGAAAAACAGAAGGGAGTAGAAAAAGAGGAAGGCCAAACAAGAGATGGATTGATTCCAAAAAGGAAGCCACAGACCTGAATGTACAAGATCTGAACAGGGTGGTTCATGACAGATGCTCTTGGAGGTCACTGATTCATAGGGTCGCCATAAGTCGTAGTCGACTTGGAGGCACATAACAACAACATTTTGATCAGACATCCAGATTTCTTCCATGGATCAAGCTCATTGTTGTTTCTGTTTGCATATGAGTAGGGATGAAAGGATCTGTCCATTGTGGTTCTCTCTGTTTCTCATTTTCCCAATCTTTAATTCAGTTCTCCACACTGCTGCAGCAATTTGTGATTTTTTTTAAAAAAAATTCTCATGAAAATTCTTCAGCATTTTAGTATGCATTTCTCCTAATAAACTTATTTTTGTATGCAGTTTTGACTAACGTTCACACTTTTGCAAGCAATTTCACCAAATAATGCATTTTATGTCATTTTCACTATATATGTATTTTTATGCGCACTTTCCCCTAATAGATGCATTTTTGTAAACATTGGTTTGCAAATTGCTAAGGATGGCTGTATTTCTCACATTGTTTCAGAAAGTGTGAATTTAATAGATTTGGCTCTAAATGCGAACTGAATCAAATTTATCCCCAATCCCAACATATAAGAGGGACTCACATTGTGTGATGATTTACCTATATACTCACAAAGCAGTTTCAGCTAACAGAGTGGGGGATGTCAGAGACAGAGCTTTTAAAAATAAGTGTATATGATTGACTTGGGGCATTTCCAAGTCTCCCCCCACCTCCTTTAAGTTCCCGATTGTGGAAAATTAAAAGGGAAATGTGAAAAAACTTGGAAAATGCTTTTGCAAGTCTCCCCCTCCTTTAAGTCCCCAATCATGGAGACTTCAGCATAGTGCAAGGGATTTTGACAGGTGCAGTGCAACATATCCGAATGAATGCAACAGAATGCTTCTTTCAAGCCTAATTTCAACATGGGAAGAAGACCCTGTGGGCACCAGGGAGGCCTCAGGTGCTACACTGGTGACCCCTGCTAGAAGGAAATGGGCAAAGAATACAAAGACAAAAAGTGGAAAAGGAACATTTTAATATATTTCATCTTATAATACATTTCTTTCTAAATTACAAAGTCAACAAGTTGCAAGTATAGTTTGCTACAAAGCTTTCTGTACGAAATATCTTCTATAAGAAAATACATCTCATTAAACGTTTCCTGTAAATAAATTACTTCAAATGCTAGATCTTGCAGGAAAATAATGGGAAGGGCATGCAGAAGCCATCAGATAACGCTTAAATGAGTGGGAGATTTACTTTGTATGTCTTAGCTGTGCTGTGGGACATGGAGTCCTTCCTGTAGTCTCACAGAGGCAAAAGGATTTCAGATATGTACTTTCATCCCTAAAGGGTGGTCAGAAATGAAAATGTCCTATTGAAACGATGCACTTTTCCAGCTTTAGTCCTGTTTTCATTGCACTAGAGCAGTGGTTCCCAAACCTTTTCTTCCTAATGGACCACTTAAATATTTCTGAGGGGCTTGGTAGACCAGTTGATAATATTTCTGTCTGTTGTAGCAATTGCAATGTGCTGTGCGAAGTGCTGTGATTTTTATTTTAATTTTTTTACAGAGATGCCGTGGACAACCTGATTGAAGCTCACAGACCACTGGTGGTCCATGAACCACAGTTTGGGAACCCCTGCATTAGGTCAGTGGTAGGGAAACTGTGGTCATAGCATAGAATAGTAGAGTTGGAAGGGGCCTATAAGGCCATCAAGTCCAACCCCCTGCTCAATGCAGTTCCAGATGTTGTAGTTGGAAGGAGTGGGGAGGAAACTGGGGCCCTCCAGCCCAAGCCATCATGGCCAATGGTCAGAACTAATCCATGCTATAGTCCAACAACATCTGGAGGATCACAGGTTTTCCACTCCTGCACTAAAGTAAACTAATTACAGCTTCCTGTACTTAATCTCTTAAGATCCAGTGAGATCCAGAATCAAGCCTTTGCTTTTTAAAGTTTAAACAGGTCCTCTGTATAATACTGTTATTTAGAAAAATGTGATTATCATAGACAATGCATCAGACCTAATATTGAAATCAGTTTGCTTTTGCTCTCAGGTTCTGATATGTTGTTATCAATGGGCAAACTACATTTTGCATACTAATGCTAGATATGAAGACTTGTTTTTCATTGAAAAACACAACTAGGAAGCTGAAATTTTGAATGAAGTTATGTCTGTGTGTGTATAGAGAGAAGTCAGTTAATCATTTCCTCACTACTGTTTTCTCACTCAAAAGTTGCCCCGAGTTGCTGGCCCTCTAAACATTGTTGGATTTAACTTCCATCAGTCCCAGCCAGCATGACCAATGGTCAGGGATGAGGAGAGTTATAGTCCAACAGCATCAAGAGGGTCATAGATTCCCCAACCCTGCGCAAGATCATGTATATTGTCCTAAAGTTGTTGAACATTGTGTATTGGTGTTGATACTGAGGCCTGAGATCAAAGGGCTGGAATGAGAAAATATATGCACTATGCTCTTAAACTATTTCATTGTCATAGCTTTCTCTGAATTCCATCAAAGACTACTGAAGTGGAGACTAAATAATTCTCAGCATCCTCACTAAATTACACTTAGTGAAGAGGCCATGACAATTGGATTGGATCAAAGCCAGTTTCCATTTGTAGTGCAGGCAAATGCCCCTAGATAGATTTTAGGCACCTTCCAACCCTGTGGTTTGATAATAACATGATAAACCATTCTCCTTATTTTCAGATATATGTGAATTACTTTTTTTAAAAAATAGAGATAGAGAAAATGTAGCACAAGGCTTGTGTTTACTGAGAGATTTTGATTTACAGATATTAGTTACAAATAGACCATAATTTTCATGACACACTGTCATAAGGCGGCTTCAGAAAGCCAGGAAAATATGGCTTGTGGAAAGCATGTTAGCCACAGAACCCATTTTTGTTAGACCGCTTCAGATGCTTCATGTCCACATGGATATGATCACACTGTGGTTGCAAATGGCACATTGTAGCAGGAAAAACGCAGTCTGAATTCGCCCATAGAGTAGCATTTTGTTAAAGGAACTCTATTCTCTCCTCCAGTCAACCACATTGCCCGTAGAGTGTTCCTACCCCTTTATTTCTTCAAGGCTTAGACTTACACAAATACCACATTTGAAAAATAAGTGAGTATAGTAAGAGAAAATGCAAGAGTGCTAGGAGGGGGATGGGAAACGATCGAACAGAAGTCATCATTCATTTCTTGTCAGTCCATTAATACTGCTGTGGTGATAGCGAACACTGTTATCCACTACAGTTGATAGGAATCCAGTAGCAGGTGATACTATCCACATTCCAAACATTTGCCAGTCAGAGTTGTTATATTTTATTGTGTGATATCATTTCTTAATCACAGATCATGTCTCCATGTCCACCTTGTTTTCTTTTCATTTTTTTCCTCTTGCTGCTGGCATATGACACTTCCGTTTTAGTGTCTCCAAACCGCAGAACATCTGCATTGAATATCCTGTTGATGCTGTTATCTAGTAGTCAATGGATACTGGAGACCTCCTCTAGAGGCAAGGCTGAAAAAGAGTTCACAATACAACCCTCAATTCCCCAATATTTATAACTAGCAGCTCAGCATACCATTCTATTCAGGATGCATTCATGGACAGTTTGCTTTTATCTGTTAGCCTCATGTGTGCTAGCCGTAAACGGAGACAAACAGAAGCCAGTGGGTATGGTAAATTAAGATGAAATCACTAGAGTATTGTAGTCCAAAAGCTTATCGATACAGGAAACGAGACCATCATCCCTGCTTCATTGCCTCTGTTCAAGGCAACTTCTGGTGTGGGTGTGTGAAATCACTATACAAGTGAGATTTTCTCATTTGCTCTGCAGCCCACCAGATATAAAACGTGTTTGGCAGGAGAACATTTCTTATTCCAGTGAAAGCCTTGAATTGTTAAAGGGTAATGTTAAAAGGCAAAGACATACACAGTAACTTTTCCCTTGGCCTCTCATAGCTTCAATTTAGTAAGATTTGTTGTTGTTGTTGTTCAGTATCCAAGAAGATGTTGATAGAAATGTCTTTTGGCAAAGCACTGCTTTGTGTTGTAAATATGTCATATAGCACTACTGTACAATCATGTTTGTGTGGGGATCCTAACCACAACTAATGTGGAGAAGTCACAAGGCCATACACAGAGCATGGGTTAAATGTCAAATGTCATTGGTAGTGTGCTTTTCCACACGTTTGGCAGCATTGGCAGAATGACACCAAGACACAAATGAAAAGGCCAGCTGCCATCATATTCACCTCCAGGGCAGAAATATAATTTTAAGATGAGATGATGCCTCTTCCCACCACAATGGACACGTGGACCATTTGGTTCTTATTTACAGTCCTTGCAACCATGTTGCAATGTGTACAGTATGCTGGATCTTCACCCCCTGTTAACGACAGTCTCCCAGTCCATCAGATTTTCTGGCACACATGAAGCCTTGCTTTTGAAGAGTAGGTGGCATCTTTCCAGATTTTGCAGGACAGCCCTTTGGCACAGTCGCACCTCTGGAAAATCTCCAAGCCATGGGATCCTTTCTTGCGCTGTTTGGTGCACACTTCCCCCTGGTGCAAGACCGGCTTACAAATTTTGGTCCAGAAATGGCGAGCACAACAAAAGCCCTCGGTGCAGTCAGAGGACCTTAAGCAGGAGTCTCCTTCGTGGCCTATAGGAAACAACTACAATAGTTAATACACAGAGAAGAGCACAGAGAGGAATTAAGCATCAGCTTTCTAAATAAATTGCAATAAATATAATCTGGTGGCATAATACCGTTGAGAGAGGGAAGGAATCTGCGGCACAAATGGGACGTGCTGCAAAATGTTGCATTGTATCCTCACCCACTAATAGGAATATATTATCAACATGCATGTTTGTTTGCATCTTTCAGCCACATTCTTTCCCTGTAGACCAGCAGTGCATATTTTTAGCAATTTCATATTGTTGGGTGCTAAGTGATTTTTTGCCCATATTCCACAGCCATCTGTCTCTCTTCATTTTGTATTTTTGTACACCTATGAGCAGCGGCGTCACTAGCGGGAGTGCGGGGGGGTGCGGACCTCCGGTGCGTGCCCTCCCAGGGGCATGGACGAGGTGGCTGGGCTTGAGGCCAGCCACCCCATCCATGCCCCTGGGAGGGCGTGCGCTGGAGGGGCACCCAGCCAGAGAAGGCCTGGGAACGCCAGCGTGCCCCGCCGACACTGCTCCCGGTCTCGCCTGCCACTCTCCTGCCTCCGAGGAGTTGGAGCAGCCTTGCCGGGCAATGGCATGGGGTGGGGCGGCTCTGGCTGTCACCCCACTCATGGTGACACCCGGGTGCGGGCCGCACCCTCCGCACCCCAGTAGTGACGCCTCTGCCTATGAGACAGTTATATGGCATTTGCACCATTTTTGCTGAATCTTTTTTCATTTGTTGGTGCATTTGCAGTAGAGATAGCCATGTACAAAAAATCTTTTTGGCTGCTGGTCTATTTTAAAGAATTTTTCATCAATTTATTTCCCCATTTTTATAAATTTTTCTTTCTCTAAGCTAGTGTTATTTTATATATTAAGCTTTTGATATGGTTTTGACATTAATGTGTATAGTGGAATAGATATTTTACCTTCACTTTAATTTTTCCTTCTTACGTATTTTAGATTCTGGAAAAGATGTGCCAGTATCTTGTATATTCATTTCTATTCATTTTCATTTTTGTTGTATGCATCTCTATGTGCAGTTTTAGTTTCACTTTGTAGTGTATTCTGTCCCAGTTGTCCCTCTCCCTTCCCCCCCATTTATTAGAATTTTGAGCCAGTGTCTAGTACAGTGTCTAGCACAGAGCATGGCTGGTGAGGGGGTCTGGACTGGTGAGAGTCCTGAAGGCAAGATAAGCAGCAGAGACTGGTGGCTTCAGGGCAGTGAATCTGCTTTTGATTTTAGTCTAGAATTTCAAGGAGCTGTCTAAGGTGCTGAAAGCTGAAACCAGCTTGGATAGCTCCTTGAAAGTTCAGACTAAAACCCGGAATGGATTCACTGCCTCACTGACATCAGGGCCACCAATCTCCACTACAGACAGAAATGCCTAGAGGGCTGCATGTGTTCCCTGTTCCTGAGGCCCTGGGCTAGACTAATCCATTAAAACATTTAATTTACTAAAAAAAAAGTGGGCAGAAAAAAAGTATTTATTCAAGCTGCCCTCTTACAGGAGGCAGTTCACCCATCCGCTCACATAGGATGGAAACCCACTTCTAAAATAATCCTTGCTACGATGCATGTGTGTATTCTCTAAAAACAAAATACACATGCATCTTGCTATGCTTATTAGCCATATTGAGGTTTAAATTGATGGAGTTATAGACACACATGATTAATTAACTAAAATGTTGAAGCCCTAGTGCCTTGTAAATCTTGTGTATATGATATCTTGGAAATGCAGGTGCGCCTTATAGAAGTAGAAGGGACAAGATTTTACACTCTATCAGATCTTATGCGTGATACCAAGATTTGATCGCATGTAGATGTGTGCAGGACTTAGAGCAGAAACCCAGACAGGTATACTCAAAATCACAGTCTTCAGTGGGCCTTACTCTCTAGGCAGTGTTTTTAAGATTGCAACCGAGTAGCATAATCTTATTTATCTTTACTAATAAGTAGGTCACACTATCTTCAGTCGGGCCTATCCAGGTAAGAGTGCCTAGGATTGCAGCTTTTGACCATTGAAAAAAGACCTATCAGCTACTGCTTTAATTCTTTCCACTCATTCTTTGAAACTCATGTATGAATGTATTTAGTACTTTCACTATATATGGCCCTCTGGTTAATTTGGTATGTTAGATGCTACTGCTGTTTATTTTTATTTATTTATTTATTATTACATTTATATCCCACTTTTCCTCCAAGTTGGTCAAGGCTGTGTACATGGTTCTCTTCCCTCTCCAACAACCCTGTGAGGTAGGTTAGGCTGAGAGACTGTGACTGGCCCAAGGTCACCCAGCGAGCTTCATGGCTGAGTCGGGATTTGAACCCTGGTCTCCCAGGTCCTAGCCCCAACACTCTAATCACTGCATCACACTGGCTCTCCATAAACATGAATCCAAGAGACATTGAATGTACACCACAACACCCAGATGTCTTTTCAGTTAATTTTAATATGTTATAACCCACCCTGAGCATTGTTTTTACAATGGAAAGGTGGAATATGAAGAGTCTAACTGGGGTCTGCTAATATCAATAGGTTTACTGTGAACGGACTACCTCTGAAAACAACCAAAATACTCTTAAATAAAAACCCATTGCCTTGAAAAGAGACTCCCTAAATGTGGGGAGAGTCCTTCTTTCAAATCTGGTGACCACACACAGTTAGGATATATGTCTGCAGCAACACTACTTGGGCTGTTCCCAAGTTGTCACTATGTTGCTTGGTGTGGGTTTCTCTTTATGCACCCAAGAGGCACATGACAACTGTGTCATTTGATCCTTTCAAGCAATGTGCTGCATGACTTTTCCATAATAAATACATTTACTGAAAAGGAGGAGTGGGAGCATGCTGTTTTAACTCTACAAAGGACACAGAGAAACAGAATGAAAACGGGGAAATGGGAAGAGGAGGAACAATTTCTGAATACAGTGATTAGTAATCCTGGTAATCTCAGTACAAAGATGACCATTCCCTAAATCTCAATCTAACAATTTAAAACCATCCTAGAATAAAAAGACCTTTGTGGTTTCAATCCAGAGAAAGTTACTTGTGCATAGGTTCATTGAAATCAGTGTGAAAAGTTGAGTCATTACTAACCTGAGTCCCATTAATTTCAGTGGGGCCTAAACTTGACAAATTTGTTTGGGATCCAACCCAAATAGGTATTACTTATTAGTGTTCATTATTAAGGCATTGCGTATATATAACATGCACCCCAACCCTATGCATGTTTCCTAGGAAATAAGTCTTACTGAACTAAATGGGAATTATTCCTAATGAAGTGTACATACAGTTGCAGCCTTAGGCTCAATGCTAAGCACATGTATTAGGGACTACAACTTCTCAGTAAACATTTTATTTTTTAAAGTATTTGTACACCACCTTTCAGGCATGAACAGCTGGTGGGGAGGGGTGGCATTGCAAACATGGCCTCCCAGCACCAGCGTAGCTGCTACTTATTGGGACAGTGCAGGGTAATGCAGGGCACACTGACAGAGCCAATCTGGTGCCCCAGTCTTGTTGCTGCCCTGCCCCCACACCATCCTGATATAAAACTCTGCTGCTGGGAGGCAAGGTCAGTGAGACCAACTCTCCCTACTAGCCATTCCAGCTTTCAGGGCTATACAGCCCTCTTGTTCTTAATGACTCAGAGGATATTGTTAATTAGATGGCATACAAAAGATAGAACTATCTAAATAATATTGTTGACAGCATAACATTGCACCTTGTTACTGGAAGTTCACATGACTTCAGTGGCACAGAGTGTCTTTTTCCAGCCTCAGTTGATTTGCCAGCTATGGCCATTCCTGGACAGGAGCTGCCCAGCCACAGTGATCCATGTTCTAGTAAATGTCTGTTTAGACTACAAGTGGGCCGCGCTTATATGGCAGGTTCCATTCCAGACCCCCGCCATAAAGCGGAAATCGCCGTAAAGCGGAATCCCATTGAGTATAATGGGGCGCGTCGTGCAAAAATGATGCCAAAATGCTGCAAAAGCACAAAAGCGGCTTTAAAATGGGGAATGAAAGCCCCCGCATTAGCAGAACGCCGGGAAGTGAAGCGCTGGTAAACGGGGCCCTACAGTACTGCAATGTGCTCTGTGTGGGGCTACCCTTGAAGACAGTCCAGAGGCTGCAGCCTCTAGGATTTGTTGGGTTTGACATCAAATGACTGCATAGATCATCATCCTTATGCCTTTCCAGAAGGCTATCTCATCCAGACAGTATATGGACAGTATGATCCTACCTTTTATGTGTGTCAGCTTGGACTGTCCTTTCCCTAGATTCTGCCAGCCCAAGTCCTTGGTAGGATAGTGATTATTTTTCTTGTTGCGAGGAACCTCTAGGGCTGGGATGTGGGGTGTGAGAATGCTCTCAGTCACTGGTATACAAATACCTAGATCGATGAATAGAATGAGTTAGAATGGAGACCAATATGACAGAGGATAGTTGTCATAGGATGACACCAGAGAGTCTATTTGTTGAAAGACAGCAAGTATTTTGTATTAGTGGTAGCCATCATGGTGCCTTCCAGAAGTCGTGAACTACATATCCTATCAGTCCTGACCATTGGCCATGCTGGCTAGAGCTGTTGGGAGTTGTAGTCTGAAACATCTGGAGGGCACCATGTTGGCAACCCCTGGTTTAGTAGTTCATTTTGTATTGATATCCCAGCAGTGCTTCACCCAACCTTGTAAAGTTGGCCCAGTCTTATTTTTATTTATTTATTTAACAAAATGTATATACTGCTTGAATGTAAAGATCTCTATGCAGTTTACAAAAAACACTGAAATTATCAACAAAACAGTTAAAAACAAATAATTAAAACATATCTGAAACAAAACAGCTACTAACTAAAGAGAGTAATTAATTAATTAATATCCTCATATTGCAGTTGGGGGTGTTGAGAGGCTTGCCTAAGGCAACCTCATGAGTTGAGGTTAGGCTGAGATGAGATTTTAATTGTTTGTACTTGGTATTTCAAATTTAATGAGCTCCTCGTTCTTTCTCCCCCCTTTTTTAAAATATCAGTTCTACTATGTTTGCCTATTGGTGAATCAACTGGGCCCTTGCCAGATCACTGGATAGCTCCTATCTGAGAGAATGTGTTGACAATCCTCATTGCAAATGGGAACCCTGCCTTATCAGGGTTTCCAACAAGGAGGTCATTTATAAGTCCACTGCATGCATACAAACGCACTTACAAGCCCTTTGAGACCTTCATGTTAAGCAAGTGAAGGTCGGGGTAAAGGGGACCCACCTGGCAATGTTGGGGGCAGGCTGATGCATGTGCCCCATCCCATACCCTCTGTAACCCAGGATACCTGAAGGGGACTTACTTCTATTATACTGATCATTTGACCAATATATCAATAGACAGATCCTATGGATGTCCTCAAACCTTTTTGGTCTGGAGTCCCCTTCTTATTGATTGTGTGATTCCAGAATAACCCATTTGAGAAGTAACAGGAATATAACTGGAATAATTTAGCCATTCATTTTTTTAAAAAAAAATTCAAAGCAGTGCTGATGGTAGATACCATTGTTGCAGCGGTTCCCAGGACAGCACATGCCATCTCTGTGGCAACGTCTCTTTTTCCTCCTACAAATCATGCAGGCAGATGTTGCTTGATGGGGACTATGGCAGTATTTGCCAACTTCACACTCCTTGTCATTGGTGCAAGGGTAAGCCTGGGTGGGAGGGCAGAAAAGAATGCAGTCATTGGTTAATACCTTGCCAAAGATAAAATGGGAACAAAAGGCGAAACAAGTTAAAGCACAGCCAAGGGTAATTCCAGATGTTAAACTTGAATGGCATTCAGCTTGTGAAAGTTTAATGACACTCAGAGTCCTGGATTTATTGCCCTGTAATCTTTATTGGTCCTAAGTGATGGCGCCAAACCTTCCAGCCCCAAACTACTCCATGTATTAGAAGAATATCAGAGAAACAGAAGTTGTATTAGATGAGGAAGCAATGCAGAGCCAGACAAATCATTGTGTTGCTGATTATATGTACCCACTAGGGATGGGTGAGAATTTCGATTCAGTTCACATTTCAAGCAGAATTTATCAAATTTGCACTCTCCGAAACAATATGAGAACCGAAACACAGCCATCCTTTGAAATTCGCATTTATTAGAATTTTGGGATGCAGTTTGCCAACTAAACAATATTTACAAAAATGCATATATTAGGGGAAAGTGTGCATAAAAATGAATATATGAGCGAAAATAACATGCAGAAAGGCATGATATGATGAGAAATGGCTTGCAAAAATGTGTACCTTTGTCAAAACTGCCTACAAAATGTGTTTATTTGGAGAAATATGCACTAATATGGTGGAGAATTTTCATGACTCTTTTTTAAAAAAAGCAAATGCTGCAGAAATGTAGAGGACTGAATTTAACATTAGAAAAGTAAGAAACTGAAAGAACCGAAACTGAGAGATATTTCCATCCCTAGTACCCACAAAGGTTTTTTGTGTTTCTCAATGCTCCACCAATTAATGGAAGATAGACAGCTTGGTAGCTGCTGGGCTGAAAGCATCTTGTCAAGTGACAAGTCTCATTTGCTTTCAAAATGATTCATCAATTAATAAATCCATACAAACTAAAATGTTACAGCAGGGAATCTAGAATTCTGTCCTTTAAAAGCCTACCCTATGCTCTTCAAAGGAAATAAATTGTGCAAATTTCACACATTGGTAACTATTTGCTTCACACTCAAATTTCATTCCTTGTTCTGATCATTTGTACAGAGGGTAACACAGAGAGTGCCAAGTGGATCCCAGAGAATGAGATATATTAATAAGATCATTCATCATTATATACATGGATAGGTGTTGCAAATGTGAATTGTTTTTGTCATTACATATAGGTTATGATCCAAAGATAAAACACTGCAGGGTCAGATGTTGTGTATATTTGACCCAGTTCTTTGTGTGCATGATGGCATCGGATGCATACAAAGCACAGCAAAATCATGGTGATTCTCAAAACTCTGGCCCTAAAAGCATTGGCCCAAGTCCAGAAAAAGTTAGTTGCACAGGTCCCACTGAAATTAAATTGTGACATGAGATGTAAGCATGATATTCAGCACTGTCCTAGAAATTATGAAGCATGATATGTAGTCCTCAGGAGCAAGTCCTAATGTATTCAAGGAAAGAATTGCTGCCTTTCTTTCAATTCTGGAGCATCTGGCTGACAACAATAATTTTATCCCAGGCACTCCCGGCCACTTTTGCTACCTAGTTTTTGAGGAGCACAGTACGATCAAGGAGAACCCCAGGGTTTGAACCTACTATGTGAGAGGGAGCACCCCCACCCAAAGCAAGCACAACGACAATATATTCAAGGACACTGGCATTTCCCATCAGCCTCACTTGGGTCTTTTCTTGATTCAGCTTCAGTTTGTTCACCTTCAACTACTCATCATTGCTTCCAGACACAGGGCTGAGCATCATCGGCGTATGGTTCTAGATCAGCCTTTCCCAACCGGTGTGCCTCCAGATGTTGTTGGACCACAACTCCCATCAGCCTCAGCCATTGGCAATGCTGGCTGAGGCTGATGGGAGTTGTGGTCCAACAACATCTGGAGGCACACTGGTTGGGAAAGGCTGGTCTAGACCAACCCAGAAGTAACCAATGAGGCAGTGTGGGTGGGACACCATTGCTCTCCCAGCTTCTGAACACAGCAGGTTGCTACCACTGATCGAGAAGAGGAGGGGTGAGGCGCGGGGAACTCGGCATGCAGCAGCGCATGGCAGTACAGCTAGTCTGACTCTCCTGCTGCTGTGCACCACACCGCTGGTAGAGCCTCACTGGCCGCTACTGGACCACCCTCCTTCAGTCCAAGGACCACGTTCCCTTCTGGGCAACCTTCTGGGAGCCACATGCCAGTGGTGGGTGGGGTCAGAGGTCAAACTGGCAGCAATGCATGCAAATTTTACTTTTGTACAGTAGGCGAGTTCCGCACACCCTCTTACACATCCCTCTCTATCCTCCCCTCAGGCAAGCATTACAGAGTTCACAGACACAGTCCAGCCAGGCAAAAGCACTTAAGAAGGGCGCAAAGCAAGGCCAGTGAGAGGATTAAGGTGAGATACGGGTCTGGCTGGGGAGGGGGTGTAGCTAGGGAAGAGTCTCAAGGGCCAGACAGAACGTCCGGGAGGGTCATGTTTGGCATCCCAGCCTACGGTTCTCTACCTCTGCACCAGACCGTCTCACCCCACAGCCTCATATAAACTGCCCTTTTAATAGAATTGACCTCTGAGGGGCTGGGGCTGTGGTCTGAAGGCACATAAGGCCAGCTCCCTGCTGAAGCTAAGCAGGGTCAGGTCTGGTCAGTGCCTATATGGGAGACCGCCTGGGAACCATATGTAAGCCGCCTTGGGTTTCAATCATGGAAAGAAAGGCAGGGTATAAATGTAATAAATAAAGAAATAAATTTGAGGCCAGCCTTACAATCAGACAAAGTGAGGCAACTACCTCAATCAGCAGATGCCAGGGGCAGCAGTGACATTGCCCGGGCTGTTCCTAAGCCCCCAGGCTACTCACCTCTGTTTGAGGACAGAGCTGTGTATGCTCTATGACCTGTCTTGACCCCTGGAATTAGCCTGCTGCCTCAGATGAAGTACAGAATGCTGTCCCACCTTGTCCCTCACCTCAGGCAGCAAAATATCTTGGACCGGCCCTGAGGACATCACAAGTCTGTTACCATTGTGCTGAACTTGTATCCCCAGTGATCACATTCTGAACACAATCAGGAAGAAATGTCTTCATCTGTTACAGTGAAAGGCCAGACACCCCGACCTGACACTCAAGCTGATCTGAAAGTCTGATGGGACTGACTGTGTCTAAGACCACTAAGAGATCAAGCATAATTAGCACGGATTTGTTTCCCCTGTCTAAACATGCAGGAATGTGTTTAGATTGTGTCCCAAAGCCACTAATGATTGTGTCCCAAATCCACTAATGATTGTGTCCCAAAGCCACTAATGTCTTCTCAGGCCCTTGCCCAGGTTGAAACCCAGACTGAAATGCACCAAGTAACGATACTTCATTCAGAAACTATTGAAGCTGGTCTGTGTGACATCCCCTGCCTTCCTGCAGCAGATGAGGGAGATGTCTGTCTCTACACACTGTATAATATATCCTTTGCACATGCACAGAAGCTATTCAACACTTCCTAACCTTATGTACAATATGTCCACTCACAGCCTGGGCACTCTACCGTATCAGACCCTCATCTCTGGGTGATCCTGGATACCCCAGTCCACTGTGCTAATATTTATTGCTAGGTTGTACATGTAGCAAACCTTTCCTTCAAGGGATACCCATCTGGAAAAATGTTGCCACCAGTTTCAGAATGAAACACCTATTTAGCATTTGCCAAGAGACACTGTAGATTGTACTAGATTCAGTACCATTTGTTTATTCAACACCCCCCTGACTAATATTTATTTATGGTAAACAGTAACCAAGCATGAGTATGCAATGATAAAAAACACAATGATACCTTCATAGGAGTATTTTTAAACCTTACAGACAGAAATTTATTTATTATTTATTTATTTTATTAGATTTATATACCGCCCGACTAGCATTAGCTCTCTGGGCGGTGAACAACAGAATATAAAAATACAAAACATCTCAGATCTCATAATAAATACAGCATAAACATATATAAAACAAGAAATCAAAAACAATTACAACAAAATTTAAAACTAAAACAAGTTACATATTAAAACACCATAGCAAAGAGGCAAGTCTTAACCTGGCGCCGAAAGGAGAGCAATGTCGGCGCCATACGCACCTCTTCGGGGAGACTGTTCCACAGTTCGGGGGCCACCACTGAGAAGGCCCTAGATCTTGTCACTGTCCTCCGAGCCTCCCTATGAGATGGAACTCGGAGGAGGGCCTTCGATGTGGAGCGTAGTGTACGAGCAGGTTCGTATCGGGAGAGGCGTTCCGATAGGTATTGTGGTCCCGTGCCGTATAGGGCTTTATAGGTCAAAACCAACACTTTGAATCTAGCCCGGAAGCATATTGGCAGCCAGTGCAAGCGAGCCAGAACAGGTGTTATGTGTTCCGACCGCCTGGTCCCCGTTATTAATCTGGCCGCCGCATTTTGGACAAGCTGTAGTTTCCGAACTGTCTTCAAAGGCAGCCCTACGTAGAGCGCATTGCAGTAGTCCAGTCGTGAGATTACCAGAGCATGTACGACTGATGTTAGGTCCTCCCTGCTCAGATAGGGACGTAGCTGGGCTACCAGCCGAAGCTGGTAGAAAGCATTCCGTGCCACCGATGCCACTTGGGCCTCAAGTGACAGGGAAGGATCTAAAAGAACCCCCAGACTACAAACCCGGTCCTTTAGGGGGAGTGTAACCCCATCCAGGACAGGGTGTATATCCACCATCCAATCCGGGAAACCGTTCACCAGCAGCATCTCAGTCTTGTCTGGATTGAGCCTCAGTTTGTTAGCTCTCATCCAGTCCATTATCGCAGTCAGGCAACGGTTCAGCACATCGACAGCCTCACCTGAGGAGGATGAAAAGGAGAAATAGAGCTGTGTGTCATCAGCGTACTGGTGGCAATGCACTCCATAGCTCCTGATGACCGCACTCAACGGCTTCATATAGATGTTGAAAAGCATGGGAGACAGAACCGAACCCTGCGGGACTCCACATTGCAGAGCCCACGGTGTCGAGCAATGTTCCCCAAGCACAACCCTCTGGAGACGACCCGCTAAGTAGGAGCGGAACCACTGCCAAACAGTACCCCCGACTCCCAACTCCGCAAGCCTCTCCAGAAGGATACCATGGTCGATGGTATCAAAAGCCGCCGAGAGATCAAGGAGGATCAACAGAGTTACACTCCCTCCATCCCTCTCCCGACATAGGTCATCATACAGGGTGACCAAGGCTGTCTCAGTGCCGAAACCGGGCCTAAACCCCGATTGAAACAGATCTAGATAATCAGTTTCATCCAATAGCGCCTGGAGCTGGCCAGCAACCACTCGTTCCAAGATCTTGTCCAGGAATGGACATTTGCTACTGGTCTGTAGCTGTTGAAATTTTCCGGGTCCAAGGAAGGTTTTTTCAGGAGTGGTCTTACTGCTGCCTCCTTCAGACAGCCCGGGACCACTCCCTCTCATAAAGAGGCATTTATCACTTCCCTGGCCCAACCAGATGTTCCATCCCTGCTAGCTTTTATTAGCCAAGAGGGGCAAGGATCTAGTACTGATGTGGGTGCACGTACCTGTCCAAGCACCTTGTCCACGTCCTCGAGCTGAACCAACTGAAACTCATTTCAGTTTATGTATGTATGTATATATGTATATATTTATTTATTTATTGAATTTGTATACTGCCCCATAGCCGAAGCTCTCTGGGCAGCTTACAACAATTACAAACATTAAAAATAAATATATAAATTTAAAAACATATTTTTTAAAAGCAATTTAAAAACACATGCTAAAATGCCTGGGACAAGAGGAAAGTCTTGACCTGGCACCGAAAAGATAACAGTGTTGGCGCCAGGCGCACCTCGTCTACCATATCTCATATATATAGCTCTGATATATCACTAAGCAACACTATCTAACTAAATCTCTTCCTTTCCCAGACCAACCAGCACCGTCTAACACAATTCCTAATCTAACTATCTATCCAAACCCCAGAATAAAACCAGCTGACAACTTAACTGAAAAAACCTCCCAGTATATTTTAAGCAAAACCTCACTCATTCCCTCTTCCCAACCAGAGAATCCAGCATCTAATCAAAAACATTCACACCAAACACTCACACCCTAGCATTCCATTTTACCTCTCCCCTCTCTACTTACCAAATAACGACATA
The DNA here is from genome assembly GCF_030035675.1 of Rhineura floridana. NCBI lineage: Eukaryota > Metazoa > Chordata > Lepidosauria > Squamata > Rhineuridae > Rhineura > Rhineura floridana. Next base: position 93,061,790 of record NC_084488.1, on the reverse strand, counting down.
AGTTAGCAAATAAAAATCAATAAAACCAGGATTACATATAGTCTTATGATGTCACAGTCTGCTACTACATGGTCATCTTCCCTTAAAAGGAGAGGTTAAATGGCACCCTAAATTTGACTGGGCCATCTTGCATAAGCATGATTTTCTGAGGAATGGGTGGATAGCTGTTTTCATTATCTCTGGTGGCAGCCAGCCCTTCTCCAAATAGTTATACCACAGCCAATGGCCAAAATAACTCTGCTGTCCCTGATCAGCCTTAATAGGCATGTATCTAATACTTGTGCGGCAACTCCCACAATCCCAAGCCCTCTATCATTATGTTTGAGGGAAACAAAACTGAGCCAGTTCAGAAATTGCAACAAGTGGCCATTTCCCTGGCATCGGCCCAGTTTGTATAATCTAATCTGGATCAGATCTGAGCAGCTTCTTCAAGAACAAATCATGCAGACATATCACAGCAAGCAGAGGGTTGCTCCCTCTTAGGTTCCAGAAGTAGACCATGTACCATTCACAACAGCTCCATTGATGGTGGAGAGAGAAAAAATGTCTTTGCTGCTGCAACCACCACCACCACTTCATACACCTGCAAATGAGCTTTGTGGTGTGTTTGGTAAGCTATCTCTCAACCCACTTCGGCTATGCGAGTGTTTCAGTAAACCAAGGAGCTGGAATTCCATGAGACTAAGAGAGAAATGGTGGGGAGTGACCGTCAACAGCCCCAGTCTACCACCTATTCTAGGAGCAGAGCTATCTCCAACATCTTCTTGTTAATCTCCCAGAGCATTCCAGAATCCCCACAAGCATCACAAATCTCTGGAAGCAAAATATTTTCCCTCTTCCCTTGCGGAGATATACAGCAGACGTGGGAAACCAGCTGTTGCTGAACTACAACTCCCATCATCCCTGGCCATTGGCCATGCTTGCTGAGGCTGATGGGAGTTGTAGTTCAGCAACATCTGGAGGGCCAACAACTCCCCACACGTGGTATACAGTCATATGCATGTGTCTCTTAATCAGGTTAGGGTCTTACCGTTCCAAAGGCCTTCATTCAATGCAACTCTACTCCTTCTGTTACAACGTACTGTATGTTCGTGCATACACATACACACACTCTCACAGCACACCTGTTAAAGACAAAAGTTCCTGGACACACATTATGTGGGGCTGTTTTTTAGAGACACTTCAGAAACTTCGGTTACTACAGAATGTGGCAGCAAAAATATTTGTGGGGTGCAGGTGGTTGGAACATATTGCACCAATTCTGTACTGGTTGCATTGGTTGCCTGTTTCCAGGCCCAATTTAAAGAGCTGGGTTTGGCCTTTAAAGCTGTAAATGGATTAGGAACAACAGGAGGGGTAGGGAGCCTTTTTCAGTCAGAGGACTGCATTCCCTTTTGGGCAATCTTCCGGGGGCCACATCCCAGTGGTAGAATTTCCCATCAGCTCCACTTGTGTCTTTTCTTGATTCACATTCCGTTTGTTCAACCTCAATGGCAAACCATCACTTCCAGATTCAGGGCTGAAAGAGCCATTCCTAGGTACTTAAACAGTGTAACTCAGAGCTGAGCATCATCAGCATATGGTGCTGGACCATGGGTAGGGAACCTTCTTGTTCATTTATTGAAATATTTATAATCCACACTTTCCTCAGCTTGAGGGCCATGTTCTCCTGTGGACAACCTTCTGGGGGCCACATGCCAGTGGTGGGCGGGGCTAGAGGCAAAGGTGGGAGGAGCAATGAATGTAAATGTCACCTTTGTTCACCAGCCTAGTTCCCACGTGCATTCACACAACACACACACACCTCTCTGCCCTCCATCCAGGCAAGCAAGAGGCATCATCAGACCTCAACCACACATTCCAGCCAGGCCAAAATGCTGGGGGTGTGAAGCAGAGCCAGTGAGGGGTGTGGCCTTTGAAGAGGGTGTGTGGCTAGAGAGGGAGGGAAATCTGGAGGCCCGCATTCAGCCCCTGTGCCTACGTGTCTCCACCCCTGGACTCCAGGATCTGAAGAACTGCAAACACCGTTATGAGCCTTCCAGAGCTTTTAGGTCATTTTTTAAAAAAATATTTCAGTACACATGTGGATAATTTCTGTGCTTTAATCAATTGTTGCTACTTATTTTGAGGGGATGTACTGTGGTTTTAGCTTGCTGCTTCATATAATATTCTGCTTTGCCACAGAATTTTCCTCATACAAGCTTGTGAGGGCAATGTGCTGTGAAAGGCAGTCTTAAAACTCTTTTAATAAATAAATTAAAATTCCCTTCTACAAACCCTACTACTGGTTGCCAGGCAGTTGCAATCTGCGATATAGCGCTTATTAAATTATCCTTCCAGTTGCATAATTCAGGACTGTTACCGTACGTGTTTCTAAGGTGTTAGTTAATCTTTGCAATTTAAACCCAAGATGTTAGCAGAGAAGATGTTGGATAAAAAAAAAGGGGGAAATCTTGAGATTGCGTCAAGCTATTTTCCCCAAAAGACCATGCTTCTTTGCTATTTAATGTTTGCTTTTCAGCAGATTGGATTCAAAATCATTACACAAGTGCTGGTGTTCTGTTTATCAATAACTGGAGTTTCAATAAATACAAAAAGACAGCACTGGCAACAATCCTGAGAATTGTTCCATGTTTTTTGCAAGTTACCTTCATGAGATCTTCAGGTTATATACAGCTTATGCAAGAATTTGGTGTGAAAAAAAATCACACTTTTCCAAAGAATTTGTTCTTTAAATGCAAGCTAGTTTGTATAGCTAAGTGTTTCTGCTTGTACTTCAAGCTGCGCAATCACTTTCTGAATCATGGTCAAGCAGTGGCTTTCATAATGGACATTCTCAACAATATTTTTAGACAATGTAAATACAACTTTAAGCAAAAGCTTTTTTACTACTACTACTATATAATGATAATGATAATAATGATAATAATAATAATAATAGTAATAGTAATAATAGTAATAATTCTCAAACTCTGGAGACATGTTCTCTTGAAAAACCATTATTTAAAGCATCTATGTTTGCCTGTTTAGGGCAGGGGTGGAGAAACTTTTTTGAACCGATGGCCACTTTATTCCAGTGGAAAGCTGTTAAGGGCCCCATTCTAGTAGTGAATGTGGTCAGAGTGACCCACACAGAATCACACATCCATAACTAGGGATGGAATCCATTGGCCAGTGCTGGTTCGAAAGCTTTCCATCAACCTAACAGGCTGGTATAGATTCAAGATTATTCTTTGTCTGCTAGCTGCTGTTTTTAACAATCCGTTTTTTTCCCCTCACAAAACATATTGATATTAAGATTGATATTTTGAAAGGTAGTATCAACAAATGAAAGGAATTGTGGATAAAAATATCCTTCTTAATATCAATATTTTAGAGATGGATTTTTTTTTAAAAAAAGTCTGTTATTGAAAATAGCCACAAAAAATTGCTATATAAAAATCCAATGCAAAATGATAGAGAATAAGCAACTTAATGGAAAATTGGGAACCAAATCTGAATTGGGCATAATTCTAACACATACCTATCCATAACACATGCCCAGACACATACTTTAACATACATAGTCACAATGATTTCCCATGGAAACTGGTATATAATTAATTCCAAGGAACTCTCCTCAAGCATCACCTTCCATTTTCTCCATAAGCATTTAACAGATTTGTTTGTGAGTGTGTTTCTTAGAAAAGGAGCTCTCCACCATCATTTATCTGTCCTGATAGTGCAAAAAGAATTGAGTAATCCCAGCTGAAGCATACAAATAATGTAAATACACACTGAACTGCAAGCACGGACTTAACAGCTATTCAATGCCTTGCATATTCAAATCTGCTCTAGAGGGTTGGGGGAAAGCCCAAAAATAATTTAGGGGGTGCACAGGGGGAGAGGAAGGGAGAGTTCAATTACGCAAGTGGAAGTGCTTGCTCAAACTGGCCAATTTCATTGGATACAACCCGGAAACTGCAACCCTAGATACATTTTCCTCAAAGCAACCTTCATTGAGTATACTGGGACTTACATCTGAGAAATCATGCATAAGATCAGGATGCACTGCTATTAGTGAACTTACCACACAGTGCTACAGAGATCTAGTTGCAATGGCTGATGCTGCTTTGAGTGGGTAAGGTTGCAGTCTTAAGCTCACTAGGGAGGAAACCCCACTGAATGCACTGAGATTTCCTGAGTAAAGATGCATTGGATTGTGTTGTCAATGTGGGATGAGATGTCACTAATTTCAACCTACTCACCAAAATAGCATTTCTCTCTCAAAAAATATTTTACTCTATGATTTGCGTTTGACACTATTCATAGTCAAGAACATGATTTCTTTTTTAAAAAAGCAACAACTCAGACTCTATGCATTCTCAACTCACAGGAGTGGCTGGCATGGGCAGGGGGCAGTGCTACAGATCTGGCCTCCAGGCAGCAGTGTAGACACTATACATTCCAGAGCTGTGAGGGGCTGCGGCAGAGCGGCAGTGAGGCTGGGGTGGTTTGGTCACACTGGTGAATGTGCTAGATTGGCTTTGCCGGTGCAGACAAACTGCACTGTCCTCACCACTGACCTGACCCACTCCATTGTCCACTCCTGGCCTCTCAGGATTGTCAGTGTCCAATTAACTGTGTCTAATCACTATTGCATTACATGACATCACGGAGGGGGAGGATACACCAATCACAGCTAAAGGAAAGGAGGATAACTCAGTGGTAAAGTCTGTGCTGTGCATTTGGAAGGTCCCAGGTTCAGTCCTCAGCATTTATTTTATTTATTTATTTGTTTCATTTATAGACCGCCCATAGCGAGTGGCTCTCTGGGCGGTGTACAAAAAGGTTAAAATACAAAATATCAACAATAAAATCAGACAACAAACAATAAACACAAGCAGCAACTAAAGAAAAAATAAAAAATAAAAAATTAAATTATAACATAAACGCTTAAAATGCCTGGGAGCATAGCCAGGTCTTAACCTGGCGCCGAAAAGATAGAAGCGTAGGCGCCAGGCGTACTTCTTCGGGGAGGCTGTTCCACAGTTCGGGGGCCACTACAGAAAAGGCCCTAGATCGAGTAACTGTCCTCCGGGCTTCTCGATGGGTTGGTACCCGGAGGAGGGCCTTAGATGCTGAGCGAAGTGACCGGGTAGGTTCATAGCGGGAGAGGCATTCCACAAGATATTGCGGTCCCACGCCGTGTAAGGCTTTATAGGTCAAAACCAGCACCTTGAATCTGGCTCGGAAACAAATAGGTAGCCAGTGCAAACGGGCCAGAACAGGTGTTATATGTGCTGACCGGCTGGTCCTCGTCAGCAGTCTGGCTGCTGCGTTTTGCACTAGCTGAAGCTTCCGAACTGTCTTCAAGGGCAGCCCTATGTAGAGCGCATTACAGTAATCCAGCCTAGAAGTTACCAGAGCATGAACAACTGAGGCGAGGTCATCCCTGTCCAGATAGGGGCGTAGCTGGGCTACCAACCGAAGGTGGTAGAACGCATTCCTTGCCACCGAGGCCACTTGCGCCTCAAGAGACAAGGAAGGATCGAAAAGAACTCCCAAACTACGAACCTGTTCCTTCAAGGGGAGTGTGACCCCATCTAGAACAGGGTGAACATCCACCATCTGGGCAGGGGAGGCACTCACCAACAGTGTCTCAGTCTTGTCTGGATTGAGTCTCAGTTTATTAGCTCTCATCCAGTCCATTATCGCGGTCAGGCAATGATTCAGCACATCCACAGACTCACCTGTAGAAGATGAAAAGGAGAAATAGAGCTGCGTGTCATCAGCGTACTGGTGGCAACGTACTCCAAAACTCCTGATGACGGCACCCAGACGCTGCATGTAGATGTTAAAAAGCATGGGGGACAAAATCGACCCCTGAGGGACTCCACAATGGAGAGTCCAAGGTGTCGAGCAATGTTCCCCAAGTACTACCTTCTGGCGACGATCCGCCAAGTAGGAGCGGAACCACTGCCAAGCAGTGCCTCCAACTCCCAACTCCGCGAGTCTCCCCAGAAGGATACCATGGTCGATGGTATCAAATGCCGCTGAGAGATCAAGGAGAATCAACAGAGTCGCATCTCCAGGTGTGGACTGGAAAAAGACTGTCTTAGAGAGCTGCTGCCAGTTAGTATAGACAATGCTAAGTTAGATGGACCTGTGGTCTGGCTCAGTATAAGGTAGCTTCCTATGGTCTTAAACTAGACAAGAACTTCTTTTGTCTCTTTCAGACAAGAACAAAACACAGGAAACTCATGACTCCACCAGATACAATTAAGTCCAGTGACCGCTAGTGACTAAACTATGTAATGACACTATCCACACTCATGGAATTGTATTTATTTATCAGTAGGAAGTCATCAAAAACCAGTTACTGTATTTCCCCCCACAAATCTTTAATCTCTGGACAAATTAATGGAACTCCCATTACATGGCATGACTATCATTTAAAAGACCATAATTCATCAATTTCCTCTCTGAAAATTGTATTTTACATGGTTAGTCCTAATTGGCCTCAATCTACTTTGAGGAATGTCCTAGTCCTTGGGCCTGATTCTTGCTCAGTCCAGATCGCTTCCCACATTAGAACTTTTAACCTCTCATATCAGAATTCTACTACAGAAAGTACCCAGGCATAAACATCAGATGCAACAGAGATATATCTCAGCTTTCTGGGTGTATATATACTTTAAGATATGTTTATCTTGTATACATGTTACAGTTTTGTAGTGAGTGGGGGATAAGCATGATGTAGAGTAGACTTCATAAATGCTTGTGGGAGACTTCCTGTGGGGGGGGGAATCATAAAAGGGGAACAAACTTTTCCCATGACAAAGTGAAAGAGCTTTGTATTCATAGCTGAGTACTTAAAAGCTATTAACATTGCATAGAACTGAGCTTCTTTGTCAATAATCAATTAAGTGCCAGCACTTTTCCCTCTTCCGTATCTGTACATGGAAATGCCTCTTAATATTTTCACATAAATCTTTTCCTCTACCAAGGAGCCCCATTTTGGCACAACATTACAAACTTGAAACACTTTTCTGAATTTATTGCAGCAACTTTGATCTAGAAAACTTGGCAATGAGAATGATCATGCTTGTAAGAATCCCAGTGGGGCACTTCTTAATTTGAGACAAGCAGGAAGCACTACGATGCTCAAAATAATCCTTTTTAAATAAACAAAATGGAGTGTTTTAAAAACAATCTAATTATTGCAGCTTCTTGAGTTGTTGGCAAAGCATTATATACTATATATGTTCAGTTGCAGTGTCTCTTAAAAATATCTCTGTGTGAGAGACAGAAAAAAATGGGGCAGGGCTGTCAGGCTTAACTTTCCAGTTCAGGATTTCATTGGTTTGTGTCACTTTATGGCCCTTATCCTTTTTCTTTTTCATTTCTTTTTAACAGGGTGGAGTTTGGTCCAGCAATCTGCCTGTAGATGCTGAAATTTGAGAGAACCAGCTGTTCTTTGGTGGTGCCTCAAACTACTGGGAATATATTAATTTCTTTGAAACAGTTTTTCTGTATCTTATGAAGTGTCTTGATATTAGCTTGCAGCGGAAGAAATTGGTTCATAAATAAGAGTTCAGCCATCAAAAGCTATAAATCATGAACAAGTGTTCCCGTCCCCGCCCTCCATAACCATAAATTAGCAAGTACTGCCCTGTTATCTTCTGCTGAGTTCACATAACTAACTTAATGGCTGTAAACCTACCCAGGAGAAAGTCCCACTGAATTCAGTAGTGTTTACTTCTGAGTAGACATGGATAGGATTGCACTGTAAATTGTGTTGGAATACTGGGAAGGGACTCTTATCTTTGCGATTTCATAAACGTAATTCTTGGACTCTCAAATATTTAACATCGCCCCTTGTTGTTGTTCTTGTGATCTTTAAGCCCTGTTCATGCATTACTGACATGCAGGGCATCTCCGTGGTGGCTATGGAGCAGATGGCTATCTTCTTTTAACCCTGCCCCCAACACAGCAAGTTCTTTATGCCCATTAAATGTGGTTGTCTGCTGAGAAATCTACACATGAGCTGCTCAGAACTTTCCTGGTACCACTCCCCACTGCTGCCCTCTGTGCTTCCCAAAAAACTTCCTGAGGGCTGAGGGACCCTCTGGAATGGCATGGGATTAGGCATGGTGACAGCAGTGAAAGGGGAGTCATTGAAATTTGGGGGTGCTGCCTTGTATGAGCAGAAGTGCTTTTCAGCTCATGCAAGATACCTTTGGATCCATGCCACTGTGTTTATGCTGTCTGAAGTCTAGAAACCCGTAATTGCTTTATAAATGAAAAATATATGCATGAAAATAGTTGGGGCAACAAATTAACATGAGCCATTGAAGACTAATGAAGCAATGGAAGTGCACTTGAAACTGGTCAAAAACCTCTCAGTGTTAGAAAACTGTATTTGAAACTGGCAGTGTGGGTGATATTTCTTCACCCACTTCATACTGACCCAACTGCAATTTTCTTCTGTCTCCTCCTCTCGCCATACATTTCTGATGACACACAGCCCAATCACTGTTATACAGCACATCAGCACAGAAGATGTCATCACAGGAAATTACGAAGTCCAAAGTTACAGCATTGGGTACTGTCTTGAGAATATGGGCACATTGCTTGAATATTAGGCAGAGGCCATCTCTGCTATTTTTTCAGCACCTTTTGAAGATTTTCCTCTTTCAACAAGCCTTTTAAGTTGAGACCTATCCCAGTCTGCGTCTGTATTAGAATTGCTTGTTAATATGTTTTTTTAATAATGTTTTTAACCATTTTTAAATGATGTTTTCAAACCTTTTTTTTAAAAAATGTTTTTAACGTTGTTTTGTTTTAATGTATTTTAAGGTCTGCTTTTATGAGGTTTTAAAGTGTTTTTGGCACTTCTGTTTGCCGCCCTGGGCTCCTGCTGGGAGGAAGGATGGGATATAAATAAATAAATAAATAAATACATTGCTTGAAGCTGTGAGGCCTACCGTGTGCTTGCTTGATCCTTGCCCTTCTTGGCAAGTGAGTGCATTGATATCAGGACCAGGTATGTGAACATTAGAAGCAGTAAATGCTTTCCAAAGGGAGGTGCTGGTCCCTGGCTGCCTCAAGGAGATGGTAGTGAGGTTGCTTCTTAAAAAAAAGTCCAATTTAGACCCTATTCTGGACAGTTACCACCCAATCTCAACTCTGCCTTTTTTGGGCAAGGTTGACTTACAGGGTCCTGCAGGGTTATTCAACATCCTCATGAAATTACTGGGAAAAGTCATCCAAGGGTTTCAGCTGCAGTGTCACCAATATGCGAACGACACTCAGTGCTTTCTTTTATTTCCATCTTCTGATGGAAATGCCTACTCTGGCAAAGAGTGAAGAGTGGTTGCAACAGAGTGGACCTTTGCAATGGTGGCTCCCTGAGTATGGATTGCTGTCCCCAGGGAGACCTGCAAGGCATCAACATTACATATTTTTTTGGCACACAACCAAGACTTTCCTCTACTCCTAGGCAATTGATTGCTACTTTTCACTCCTGCTGTTTGATGGCTTTTATTAGTTCATTATTTTAAGGGTGATCATAGTGATGTGTTTGGGGAATTCATTGTTTGGAATTAGTGTATGATAACTTATTACATTCTAATGTAGCCTTCTTCAACTGATGCCCTCCAGGTGCTTTGGACTTCAATTCCAATCAACTCAGGACAGCTTGGCCAATGGTGAGAGTTGATGGGGGATGTGGTCCAAAACATCTGGATGCACTTCTGAATTTGCCACTACACTACTGTACAGGACAGAAAAGAAATTGCCGTGGTTCCTGCCCTACAGCTCGTATTGGGTCCCTGATAAAGTGATACCTTGTCAGAAGTGGAAATTGACAGCTGCAGCAGAAGGGTAATAAGTGAAGTTGTAAAACAGGGACAGGAAGCCAAACTGAGCAGGGGGTTAGACTTGATGACCTTATCTCTTCCAACTCTACTATTCTGTGATTCTAATGCCCTCCATGCCCCTCTGTCTGGTACTTGGAACACTCCCCAAGCCACATTTAAATATTTATTTAAAATATTTCTATCCCGCCCTTCTACCCTATAACAGGGCACTCAGGGCGGCTTACAAAAATAAAATCAAACACGTACATAATAAAATTATAAACAGTAAAATCACAAAAACATTAAAATAAATTAAAATACATAAAATACAATTAAAATACATAAAATACTATACACACACACACACACACACACATATACATATATATAGGGGGTGGTACTAAAGGGACCACAAAGGTAAAATTTAATGTAGAAGGCATAAAATCAGTGTCAGGCTCTACCTTCAGTCCCTCCCAAAGGCTCTCTGGAACAAGATCGTTTTCAGAAGTCTCCGGAAAACCAACAAAAAGGGAGCAGAGCAGACTTCTTGGGGTAGGGTATTCCAGAGCTTGGGGGCCACAGCTGAAAAAGCTCTCTTCCATGTGCCTGTTGGTCTAACATCTTTTATTCCAGGCATCCAGAGGAGACCAGAAGCAGATGATCTTAAATCCCGGGCAGGTATATATGGGCATAAGCGGTCCCTCAGGTATATTGGTCAAAGGCCGTTAAGGGCTTTAAAGGTCAAAACCAGCACTTTGAATTGGTCCTGGAAACAAATTGGGAGCCAGTGGAGTCAATAAAGCACAGGGGTGATATGCTCCCTGCGCCGTGCTCCAGTTAACATTCTGGCTGCTGCATTTTGAACCAACTGCAATTTCCAAACCGTTTTCAAAGGCAGCCCCACATAGAGTGTGTTACAGTAATCAAGCCTCAATGTCACCAATGCATGTGTCACTGTGGCCAAGTCAACTGCCTCCAGGAACAGACACAGCTGGTAGACCAGTTTGAGTTGGCCAAAAGCACTCCTGGCTACCACAGCCACCTGATATTCAAGCAGCAGGGCAGGATCCAGGAGGACTCCCAGACTGCGGACCTGCTCCTTCAAGGGGAGTGCAACCCCATCCAAAATAGGTTCCAACCCTGTCCCTGGTGCAGTTTTTCCCTTGACCAGCAGTACTTCCATCTTGTCTGGATTAAGTTTCAGTTTGTTAGCCCACATCCAGCCCTTCACAGCCTCCAGGCACCAGTTTAGGATGTGCACTCCCTCCCTGCAGTCAGGTGCAATCATCCCTTACTGGTCCTGCTTTGCACATACCTTGAATGTTTTTGCCTGGCTGAAAAGCATCCCTGAGCTCTGACAATAGCTCTTGATTCCCTGAATGGAGCATAGAGATGGTGTATGTGAGTGTGTGTAGAAACTAGCCTTTTACAGAAGGGTAAAATTCACATTTATTGCTCCACCCACTTTTGCCCCTGCCCCCCACTATCATGTGGCCCCCAGAAGACTGCCCTGAAGGGAATGTGGCCCTTTGGCTAGAAGATGTTTTTCACTCCAGCTGTACAATCAGAGTTAGAAAGTTGTCAGACCTGTTCTCACCATTGCAAGGATATTCATGGAGGCAAACCTCATGTAGCGTTTGGGGGTAAACCTTTGGGGGTGCTCCAGTATTCATATTTAGCTTGCACATCAAAGCCATCCTTTATTCTGTCTCCCTCTCTTTAGGATAATCTGAATACTATTTTGATGGATACAGCTTAATAAGGAATAAAGGAATAAAATGTAATAATGAAATAGTGTTTTATTAAAAGAAAGAGATGACAAGGTGCTCTGGAGACTGGAGGTAAAATGTTGATGAAGTAACAAATGAAAATTACTCTGATGATCTCATTTTTGCCTGTAGTTGACATTCATTCCTCACAAGACTACATTGCTTCTGATAAAGTGCAGTTATTTCCTGGTTTCCATGCAGAGAAATAATATAGTTACTGACCCCCAAAACACTGAATGGAAACTATTGTGGTTTTTCTAACTCTTATTAGTACAATGTGATAATTACTTGAATGGCTATTATGGTAACCTAATTCCAAAGGACAATCAAGACAGAAACAAGAGAAAAAAGCAAACTTGAGGTGAATTTATGCAATGGGTTGCAGGAAATTAATAAGTTAGAACACAAAAAGCTTGCATTATGCACACAATGACACAGTGTGCACACCACAGTAAACCATATATTTATATTGCTGCAGTTGTTAAATATGTACTATGTTTTATAGTTGCACCTGAGATCAGCAGATAATTACATATTAGGGGTTGTGTTGTGGAATGCATTGCTGAGTTGACATTGTGATTAATTTGACCCTGCTGCTTATTGTGTGTTGCTTATTATGTATAATGGACTATTACAAATTGTTACATATTGCATTTATATAAATGTTTTAAAGGTTTATGGCAATTATACATGTACATTATGTTGTTTATTATGTTACTCCCACTTCACTCATTCCTTAGCATAGGCAGGAACAGCAAACCCTGATCTCTGGTTTAACATTACACAACTGAACCAGGGATTGTGGTTTGTTTGAAGCAAACCCTGTGATGCCCCTGTATTTATAATACTGTAAATATGGTAAGTGCGGGTTTATTAGAGTATATATGGTAAATAGACTGAGTGAGAGGGGGGAGTACATGGGCTGGAAGGCTGGAGAATGTTGTATTATGATTGGCTGAGCGTTTGAGGGTTTGTAGGTATAAATGAGAGGATGACAGCTGAGAGAGGGAGAGTTCGGTTGGTGGGAGTTCTGAGGGAGGTTGGAGTTGGTTTTGTGGGTTGGATTGGATTAGGTGGGTAGTGAGGCAGGTTATTGACGGCTAGAAACATAAAGAGTAATGCATCTTATGAAACCACACGCTTGTTGACAATAACTTAAAGTAATCTTGTTATTCCCTGTATATATAAATAAATATTTCTTGGTTTACCTAACGCCTGATCCTTGGCTGGGTTTACACAGACCAGAAGGGTGGGGAGGGCATATACCAAGGTTGGGAAACAGTATCAATGGTGGCAGCAGTGAAGAGATAGTGTAACATCATCAGGTATCCAGAGCAATCCAGGGCTGTATTCTTTATAGGCACAAAGATACAGGGGGGTTGTGGCCTCCAAGTGCACCCAGACACAAAGTAGCAATAAGCCAGGAGGAGAGTAAGGCACAGTCTCAAGGCAATATTGTTTTACAGGGAGTGACTGGTGGTGCTGCCTAGCAGTGGGATCTTGAGAGATCTTTGCTAGAGCCGGTGAGAGAACTGTTTAAAGACCAGGACCCTGAGGTGGGACAGTGACAAGGCGGTGACCACAGGTGGGATCCTAGCAGGTGGCACCTGAGGTGGAATCCTGACAGGAAGGGTCCTGACAACCCCCCCCACAATCCCCCCTTCAGATGCAGTGCTAAGACAGGGGCTGTCATTTGTTGTTGCCGTTGCTTGCACTAGGAAATGAGCAAAGTGGGATCTGTCTGTGCATTCAAAGTAAACCATTCACTATGGTTTACCATGACATGTGGATACAGATTAACACTCAGTTTTACTTTTCAGTCTTCAAGGAGAGAATAAAATTTTAGTTATAAACATGGAGAATCTCAACAGTCTTATGCACGATGCAGTTCAGTTGAGATATGTGCTTTGAGTCATTCTATTCTCACTGAAACCATGCATGAGCAATACCCCTATATCCAGTTGCTATTGGCCACTAACTTATATTATAAGAAAGACTAGAGCTAAAGGTATAGAGCTAAAGTCCGTACTTGCGCAACACATGTTGTTAGAAGCATTACTACCACCAACTTTGTCACTGACAGCCACTTTAAACCATGTTCTAGAAGTCATAAAAAACCCCACTGTGACAAGAAGACTTCATCACTTGATTTTATGTCATCTTTGAGTGCTTCTCCAAAGACTCCGTGAAAGATGACACTTGTTCATACACTTTGTTCCCCATCCAGCTTTTTTTTTAATTATAATTAAAGAATCTTGCTGGTCTTTCATCTCTGCTTTCTCCTTCCCACCCCTGTCTGCTAGTTAGCTTTTTAGTTTAATCTCTGACTGGTTATTTATCATCTGGCCTAGAGTTAGATCTGGCTTTTTGAACAGTCACTTTGCTGCTGTGGGATAACATAAGAATGTAAGAAGACTCCTGCTGGATCAGGCCAAATGCCAATCTAGTTCAGTAATCTTATTTTATTTCCCACAGTGGCCAACCAGATGCCTCTGGGAAGCCCACAAGCAGCGCTCAAAGTCAATAGCCCCACCCCACTGCTATTTCATAGAATCATAGAGTTGGAAGGGGCCTTGTAGGCCATCGAGTCCAACCCCCTGCTCACAGCAGGAAATCCACAGCTAGAGCATCTCCCGCAGATAGCTGTCCAGCCTCTGCTTGAAGACATCCAGCGAAGGGGATCCCACCACCTCCCTAGGCAGTCGGTTCCATTGCCGAACTGCCCTTACTGTCAAGAAGTTCCTTCTAATGTCCAATCTGAATCTACGCTCCTGCAACTTAAAACCATTAGACCTAGTCCTACCCTCTGGGGCAGCAGTGAACAAATTTCCCAAGAACTGACATACTGCCTCTGATCCAAGAGGAAGTATACAGAATCAGGACTAAGGCTGCGTGCAGACCATGCATTTCTTCAAAAGAATCCTGTGAACTGAAATTTACTCCTCACAGAGCTGATATTCCCAGCACCCTTAACAAACTACCGTTTCCAGGATTCTTCAGGGGCAAGGATGTGCTTTATATGTATGGCCGGTACACAGCCTAACAGTCATTCAACAGTAGATCTTCCCACAAAATATCAGATCAAACTAGATCAGATCAGTGTCAGGCCCCACATGCAGTATCATACCACTTTAAGCAGTCATTGCTTTCCTCAAAGATTCCTGGGAACAGCAGTTTGTTAAGGGCACCGAGAGTCATTTGGAGGCAGAGCCACAATTCTCAGAGTTCCCTAGGAACAGGAATTGATTAAACACCTCTGAGAACTGTAGCTCTGTGGGGAGAACATGTGTTTCCAGCAGTTCTCCACATCTTCATTATAGGGTTGTGAGGTCAGAAGCATCCTAAACCTTCATTTCAGGAGTGGGCCCTAGTGATATCATGGGGTGGGTCCTAGTGAGGTCACAGGGGTGGGCCCAAGTGATGTCATTAAGCATAATACATTAAGCACCAACCACAGTTGCTTGGAGCATACAATTCAAACAAAACCACTTCTCTGATTGGAAATTCAGAAATCTTAGCTATAAAATGGAGTCTGGGTAGGGAACATTTAATCTAGCCTACTTGCTTCTGGCAAGAAGGAGGGTTTAAGTGTCCTCAGGCCAGGCCAGTCACCAGAAGGCCATTGTAGGAAGAAAGGAGCCTAGTGTTGTGGAGGTGCTAGATGGGAGCACTCAAGAGTAAAGATGGATGCTCCTGAAGGCTGCAATTCTAAACATACTTACTAACTCCCATAGAACTCAATAGGACTTACTTCTGAGTAGATATGGTTTGGATTGTGCTGTTGGTAAAGCTTGACTAGGGATCCTCTGCAAAGACATCCCTATCCAAGCAGGGTTGGCACCCCCCTGCCTGGAATGCCATGCCTGTACCTTTCAACATGGCTGCTCCAAACTTCTTTACAGATTTGATCCTTCACTTCAGAAAGAGGTCTGAGAAATGAGTAAGAGTAAGAAGATTTTCTTCCCTTTTCTGTCTACTCTGTGGGCTGCTATAAACTCACTTTGACAGCCAACCCAATTCTAGTAATAACTGACAGAGAGAAAACACACATGGTTTGGTCTACCTTCACAGGCAGCAGCTTGGAAACAACAACAATTGCACTTGAATTATATGTGCCTTCTCTTTTACCACTATTGGTCAAGAAACAAACCATTATGAAACCAACAAGATACATCAGCAGTGGGTTTAAAGGAGTTGAGCTGAGCACATGGAACCACTGTTGTTCCTTCTGTGAATGTAAGGGAGTGAGGTTAAAGGTAAATGAAATGCAAATAGAAAAACAAAAGACTGTGATGATTTCCTAAATGCAATACCATACCAACCACAACAAGATTCCTATGAGTTAGGCAGAACACTCAGCATCCCACAACCAGTCAGGATTCCTTCCAAAAACCAAAACTAAAAAAATCCTGGCAGCCAAGGTCACAGAAATCCCCATGCAGCACAACCTGACTTGGGGGCTGCAGTTAGTACAGAATGCTGTGGTACAATTGCTGACATGAGTGAGACCATGTCAGCACATAATATCTCTGCCCTGAAATCTGCATTGATTGCCAATTTGCAACCAGGCCAAATTCAAGGTGTGCTTTCCATGTTATGGGCACCACGCAGAACTTGTTCTGCTCTTCTACGAAATCAGTCCTTTAGTGTGGCAACACCTACGCTTTGGAACTCCCTGCCTATTGACATCAGGCAGACACCTTCATTGTACTCTTTTCAGCACCTACTCAAAACATTTTTGTTTAGGCAAATCTACCCAGGCATGTAGAAGCTATTGTGTTTTTTATCTGTTTTTAACTCATTGTTGGTTTTATTATTTTGAATGTTTTTAAATACCTGTCTTTAACTGTTTTTGCCAATAACTTTATTGTTTTAATTCCTTCTGTAAACTGCTTTGAGATTTTTTACAACAAAGCGGTATATAAATGTTGTAAATAAAATACATATTCACTGTGGCCCTTGGGTCTCTTTCCACTTTTAGGAACAAGGGAATCTGCCTTATACTGACTCAGGCCATTTGGTATCATCTAGCTCAGTACTGATGACATGGACTAGCATTGGTTCTCCATGATTCCAGGCAATGGTCTTATCTAGAAATTGAATTTTGGACCTTTGCATGCAAAGCATATGCCCTACCACTGAGCTACAGCCCTTCCTCTGTTTTAAAAAAGTATCTTTTAAAATCGTTCTTTTCAATTCAGTAATGAATGCACACCATACCTAGGACACATACACATCATTCATTTAAAGCACATTCAACACACATTTGAAGCACATGGAACACACCACAGAATCATGGGAACTGTAGTTTGTTAAAGGTGGTGGGAACTTTAACTGTGAGGGGGAAACTACACTTCCTAGGATTCTTTAGGGGAAGGCATGTGCTTTAAATGAAGAAATATTTATATAAGCATGACTGTCAAAGATGTTTATTATTTATACAACCTGTAAAGATATTTGTAGTGCAATCTTATGTTTGTTTACTTAGAAGCAAGTCCCAATGTATTCAATGGGGCTTACTCAAGCAGGAAAGCATGCACTGAACTGCAATCTCAGGTAATAAGAAACTTCACACACCCAACCCAGAATTCAGAATCATGCCACCTTACGCTGTTTTGCAACTGTTTATATTTGTTTTTACGGTTATTGGATTTTAAAGGGATTTATTTCTTGTTGTGAGCTGCCTTGGTTTCCAATCACCAACCCTACCTCACAGGGTTTTTAGGAAGACTCCATACACACACACTGGAGATGTAAAAATACATACACCCATATAATAGTTTATTAACAAAACCAGTTGGTCATTGCAGAACATTTAAAAAATAAAATAAAATCAGTATTAGTTTCCTACATAATAAAAGCAGTGATATCTATGTAAACCCTGGCTAATTGCTTTAAAAATAGGATTGGAGCGGGAGAGACAGATTTACAACACATAGACAATTCTTTGCTGTGTTCACTCAAAAGTCCCATTAATTTACAGCACAACCCTAACCATGTCTACTCAAAAGTAATTCCTAGTGAATTCATTGGGGTTTACTCCACGTATGTGGGATTAGCATTGCTCCTGAAAAATGAATATTGGATTAAAGCTTCATATTGGGAAGGTTTTCAAAACCCTGCCCTCTTCAACAGCCCAGGAAAATTTAACTTGTTTGACTCCTGCACGCAAAATAGACTGAAAGCTGTATACTTACTCAATTTATGAAACAACAGTTTTTAAGCTTTGCAATGTGGGCTTGGTACTGCCTGGAGATCAACACATTGGCTACAAACCTGAAAGGGTGGGGTTAGAGCAGCCAGCTACGAGTTCATTTTACAGAAGTTGCAGGGGAGGCTGTCGTTTTGGTATATATCTCAAGAAGACAACCTAGAAACTTATTTATTTATTTTTAAATTAAAGCGGCTGTCATCTTCATTAAGGGCAATGGTAAAGACTAGACAGGTAGGGGGGCCATGGGGGTGTGGGGGGCTGTGCACACGTGCACATATGCACATGCGCACACACACACACACCGACTGGGGGCCCAGGGCAAGCTGATGCCCAAGGGCCCCCGCATGCCTGGAGCCAGACCTGTGTAGGATGCTGCCTTGCACCAAGTTAGACCATTGGTCTATCTATGGTCTGCAGTAACAGTGGCTCTCCAGGGTTTCAGACAGGAGTCTTTCCCAGACCTACTTGGGATGCTGGGGATTGAACCTAGGACCTTTTGCATTCAAAGCATGTGCTCTACCATTGAGTTAACAGCTCTCCCACTTCTCAGCCTAAGGGTCACCCACATGGGATATGAATGCAATAATTAAGAGCAGATATGGGATCATTTTAATTTTTTGTAATATTTTATTATTACATTTTAACTGCCATTTTCATGACTTTATTGGATGTTGTTTTGTTTTATTAGTGACTATTGCAAAATTTTATTGTATTGTTTCATGACTTCCTGCTCATCCTTAAGTCTCAAGTTGTTTTGTTGTAGGCATTTCAAATACATACAATAAATTAGCAGTGCACAAATGCAGGAATATTTGAATATTTGAAATGAATGTCCCATTCTGACCTGTACTGCAAGGGCTTGCTTTCCATATACTTCAGTTTCTGCCCTGCTGTTTTGCAATAGGCTTTTGATCTTTTTCAGCATCCTGGATTTCTTGAAACAATATTCTTTGAAAGTTTCATTTAGGAACGTAGTCTTTCTTCATGGATGTCTTGGAAACTAGTCAACTTTAAGTCATTTCTTTTTTAAAAAAGCACCAAATATTCTAGGGTTGGCACAACATCAGACCAAGAGTTGTTTCTTTGTAGAATAAATATCCTTTAAAGTTTGATTCTTTTTTTCACACTGGTCACTCTTATTGTCAAGTGGGTGGCCCAATTGTCCATTCAACCTTTTGTGCACGTTTACCAGCCCCCTAAACAAAGCTGCCTGCAAAGATTCAACTGCTGCATTATTTTTTTAGCCAAGGAAAGGTTATTGTGATGTAATTCAGTAAGCATCACACTTCGTTCAAATGTGATGCTTGCTAAGTCCCCAGGGAAACAACAACTAAAGATGGACAGCTTAGCCTCTTTTCATTCCATGTCAGTTTTGCATGCAGTTAATCATGTCTGTTCTGTTCTCGTTTTTGCAGATTGTTAAAAAAAAACCCTTAAAACTCTGCATTTAAATTATACGTACTTTCCCCTAAATTCTGCATTTTGTATGCAATCTTTCCCTAAATGCAATCAGGGCATTTCCCCATAAAATGCATTTTTCTTTGTATGCATTTTTCTGTAAAATATACATTTTTGTGTACATTTCTTTAAATTGCAAATGCATTGCAAAGTTTGGAGATTTGTATAAGCTATTTGACAGCTGCATTCTTATCCACATAACAATCCAGGACCTGTGAATTTGGTCACTTACTTTCAAATACTGACAAGACAAATTTCTCCTCCATTCCTTCCAGTTCCATTCCTGCCCTCACACCAAACCATCTTCTTGACAACCTTTTTTGTAACAAGCAACATTTCGAGGAGAACACAAACCATACCTGGCATTATAGCCAGCCATCTGCAATGCTAAAAAGTAGCCAAATGCTTTGGGGGTTTTATACCCTAACACCTAAATCTATTATAAATTTAGCAATATATTCCCGTAATGGACTTGCTTTTTTAAGCTAAAATTTGTTTATATTGTAGGATACTATACCCAAAATATACAAATGCATGATCCACACTGGGAGTTTTGCCAACAGAGATGAGCTATGAAATGACTGCCTCGTCACATTATGTTCTCCCATCATCCTTTGCTGATTCTGAATGGTTGAAGCATATGCACCAATATGATTTTCCAAAGAGAAAGTTCCTTCAACCTTTTTCTGCAGCAAAATTGTTCTTTGATAGGAATGGGAAGAGTTGGGAAAGCAGCCTTCACCACAGCAAAATGGGAAGAATTTCCTTGTTCCCACTGACAACAAAAAGCAAGGTCCTGCTGAGTGGGAGAGTGGGCATTGGAGACAATGACTTAGTGTCATTCCGTGAACAAAAGGAGTCCTTAAATTCATGAAAGGAGCTTGAATCCAGCAGCGGCTTTGGTACAGAGAAACAATTTCAGCTGTTTTCCCTTGCTCCTGAGCCTACACACACACACACACACACACACACACAACCTGTTTTAGAGAATTCCTCAACACCCCAGAGCAGATTTTCAGAGGGTGCAGGGAACTGCAGGGGCATTGGGAGAACAAGACCCAGAGCTCTGGATCCCACCTAATATCCTTTCATTTGAACCCCCAGGTCCCACAAATTGTACTTTTTCATACTGTAGACAGCATATTCTATAAAGGATCACATAGTTGTGTTGCAGTGTCTGCACCAACAATAGATATTTAATAAAGGTAAGTGTTGAAAGGGAAGGTTAAGTTACTGTACATCTGTGATAGCATATATAAAATGTACATCTATATTCTTTCTTTTTTTTTACAATAATTTTTATTCAAATTTTCATAAAACATAGAAAACAAAATCATAAAACATTCAAAGACAAAAAACAAACAAAACAAAAATGATTAAACAAAAAAAAATAAAATGTTGACTTCCCATTTGTCACATATCAAATCAGTTATAGGTCTACAATATATAACAATCCTGTCTCTTAAATCATATTATAAAATCACTTTCCTCCAGTAGTTATCTTAATTAATCATCAAATCTCATAAACATTACTTTATTCTTTCCACAAAAAGTCAAAGAGAGGTTTCAATTCTTTAAGAAATATATCTATCAATTTTTCTCCAAATAAACATGTCAATTAATCCATCTCGTTAATAATTATAATAATCTTATTGTCATAATCATAGTCCAAATAAACATTTCGATTAATCCATCTCATCAGAATCTGTTAGGTCCAATAATTTCAATAGCCATTATTCCATTATCCCTATTAGTTCCATCTTCCATCTTCAATAGTCCTGTTAAGTCCAGTAATTTCAGTGTCCAATCTTCCATTATCAGTATTCCATAATAATCTTGCTGTTGTAGCCATAGTCATATAATAAGAGTCTGATGGGAATTTCCTCTATCCCAAATATTTTCTTGCCATCCATTCTGAATAAGTTGCTGAAACATTGTTGTAAATTCATATCTGTGTTCTTCTTTTTTAGAAAATGCACTGGCTCATCTCTTAAGAGTTTTTCCATTGTCACATGACTGCAGTTAATTCCATAGATTTTCTCTATATCAAGCTCCATCACATCATTCCAGTCCAGAAGATTATCCAAGCCATTGATAACTTTATCTCTAATATCTTCATTAATTTCTTCAGAGATAACGTTAAATTCCAAACAGTAGATTTTATTTCTAAAATCCATAAACTCCAGATCTTTTTCCAATTCCACATTTGTTCCAATCTCCAGGGCTTGTATCTTCCCTTTATTTTTTCTTTTCTCATCTCTGATCTCATTCTCCTCTCTCACAGGATCCCCTATTTCTTTAAACTCCTGCGTCATTTTGCTCAGTTCAATTTTCAGCTCCTTACTACCCTGTCGCAGGGTTTGTTTCGTTATCTCAATCTCATCCATTATTTTCTGAAACATAATTACTTCCAGATTCTCAGCCACTTTCTTGATTGCCATTTTTAAAACCATGAAAACAAAGCAAAACAAAAATAAAGAAGAACCACTTCTTATTTCAGCAACAATTGGGTTAATATTCCAGGCTTGATGACATCACAGTATAAACAGAGCAACCTGCCTTATCTCTCTATGTTCAAGAATGCAAAATAAATTTAGTTCCCAGCATCAAAACAGTTAGTGGCGTCGTGAAGAAGCAGATTCGTCAAAATAAAATAGAAAATGTACATCTATATTCTTCATGCAAATATCATGGTCTGAAAATCGATTGAAGACAAAAATGATAATTATCATATAGTAAATGAATGGGAACAACAGAACTGCTGAGCTGAAACCCACAAGGTTTATTTAAAATTGCAGTAAGAAGAGAATGTAAGATATTCAGTTATTTTTATTATTTTATTTTTGTAATCCTGACCCATATTGAGGGAGAAGTCAGAGACCAAATTCCAGTCTCCTTCAAACCCTTCCTTCACAGACAATTAAATCTGCATTACAAAAAAGGGCAAAAGGTCATAAAAGTTGATGCAACTGATTATGAACTCTCTTGCCAGTTCTGAAAATTGTCAAGGACCTTAAACCCCAGAGAAACATTGACTTCTCACTTTCAGTGCCCAAGGCATAAGTGCAACCGATAGCTTCCTTCCAAACTCTGCTAATTCCACATTTAACACCCTTGGGATAGTTGAATGGACAGGAATGACTGCTACAAAGTCAGACTTCCTAATACAGGAAACGGCTGCTGATGAGAGGCACGTCTGTAAATCCTTCTTCGGCACTGAGTGTCAGATATCCCGATTCATTAGTAATGATTTGTTATATTGTAAGACATCTGTCTCACTTTGTATGTGTAACACACTGAGTGAAACATAGATTGCTTTGGAGGCAGGGACAGAACTCACATTTGCTTCATTGATAAACTGCCTGAAGGTCCTCGCGTCTTTGATATTCAGGAAAGGTCCTCAAACCTCAATGGGCAACAAACAGTAGAAAGGCTTGTGTCACTTTCCTATCCTATATGGATACAGTGGAGAAAGTTTGAACGTCTTGCAGGGGAGGTGGTGGGATTCATTTAAACCCTGCCATGTGTCTCCTGATGATACTAAGAAAACAACCAAGTCCAAATGTCATAACTTGTTTCAAGGAAACATGGAATATTTTCTGATTTTGCAGGGAAGTTGTTCCATTTTTGTTGATCTTGGTTCTGCATTAAAGTGAGGGAAATTTCCTCACCGCATCGCTAAATCCAAACCCTATATTGTGGATCTGGGTGGTGGGATAATTCTCTCTCACAGGAGCAGAGGAAGCTGCCAAATATTGAATCAGATCATGGGTCAATCTACCTCAGTACTGTGTGGCATCAGCTTGTCCAGAACGGGCGGGAAAGTCATTTTAGGAGATTTCCACCTCCTCTCTGCAGCGCACCATGCAGGGACTCCCTGGAACAGATTAGGGGCGTGCAGGGGGTTCCAGGGAGAGATGGAAAAACTGAAAATGGCTTCTCCCCCAATTCCACTGATGGAAGCCTTCCTGTCAGAGTGACACTATTGGAATACAGCTCATTGACAACAACTTAAATAGAAATACAATACAGATCTCACCATAGCAGGGAATTCTGACTGTGACTAGGTGACTTGTGTACTTGCTCAGTCTGCTCTCCAGATGCTAACTAGTGATGGGTAACTTCAAAACCCCTCCTGCTCTCCCTGCTAATGGTCTCTTATCTTTAAACCAGATCTAAGACCATAAGAACACAAGAAAACTCTGCTGGATAAGGCCAATGGCACCCTGTTCTCACAGTGGCCAACCAGATGCCTCTGGAAAGCTCGCAATCAGGACCTGAGCCAACTGCAATCTCCTCTCCTAAGCAACTTTTATTTGGACCAGACAGCCCTCCAGACAGAAGGCACCTTCAGAACGAGGACTGTAAAGCAGAACATATGGTGCTGTGAAGGCACACCCCACATATCATTCCCTGATGCAGGACTGGAGCCCGGTGTTTAGATCTAGATCCATTACAACAAGCTAGCTGGTGTAAAGAACATTCCTTTTTGATATTTCCACTTTGGCCTCGTATTTTATGCACATGCAGACACTGAAATGCTTGTTGGTTACACATTCATTGAGGAATGCACAGTAGTATCCTTATCTGTAATATCACATATACTTTAAGAACAGCTTTGGAAAAGCTCAAAAGAAAAACAACAAACAATTGCTTTAATGAGAATCCATTAGACTCCAATGGCTTTCCAAATAATGGTGAAGCCATTCACAGCTGTTGGGTACTTGCAGAAACTCTGGGAAATGATTTGTTCTGCATAGTCAGGCCAGCACTTACATTGTGTATTCTGGTGGGAGGAAAATGATGCAAATGAATGGAAATGTTGTAGTGGACCAACAAAAGGACCTCCCCTTGCCAACATCCAAACTATGTTATTAACTTACATAGGACTGGAAAAAGCTATGGAGTCACAGTTCATACCTAATGAATGCATTGGCTTACATAGGGGCAATTATATGATGTATGCCAGTGTCACACAAAATGTGTTTTAGTGTGGAAGAAAGTAAATTCCTTTTAGTTCTCCTATATGTGTGTGTGTGTATATATACACACACACAAATGTAAAGGCACCTATCCTGAAATTTGGCTGGTTTCTGACCTCTCTAATATAAGCTAGTTTCATACAAACTGCTCACAAAAGCAATAGGGGAGATTAAATGAATCCTTCTTTAACCACCACAAAAGTGTAAAGGGGGAAAACTCCCACTGTGCTAGTGCTAATCCTTGCACTAGTGCAATCATTTAGTCAAATACCGTCCTATTCATCCAATTCTGTCAAACAGAAACAATAATATTGCCATATTTTGATTTCCCCATAAAAGTTAATGGGGAGACGCAAAGCTTAGAACTGGGATTCAAACCCAGATCAGACTATTTTTCAAAGAGCCAAACCAGGATCTGAACTAAATCTTGTGGGCTGTGCATCCCCCTGTTGCTCAACACATATCCCAAAAGAGCTTGTGAGAAATGGAGGTGGGGAAGTTGAGGGGAGCAGGCTCTCATCCTTATGTATACAATAGAAAATGGGCAATGCATTCTTCCATTAGTGCCTTGCATATTCAGTACAAATTTGATTTGATTTCATCATTGCTCCAAACACATGTGCTTGGAAGTAATTCATATTGACTTCCATGGGATTTATTTCCAAGTCAGTGGGATGAGGATCACAGCCATAGGATTTTTTTCTTTTCATTTCCTTTCCTCTGTTCGAAGCCATTTTCTATGTCTTTTTTTCTTTCATGAGCTACCAAATTGCATATGACCAAATGTACCTATTTAGTGAAAATGGGTTCCATTAGTTTGTAACTTTAGCCAAACATTGTTTTCTTTTGAAGGAAGATAATGGAGAACAGGTGGGGATGTTTAGCATCAGGCTGCTGTTTCTAGTATTTCATATCTTCTGGGAGTCACCGGCAATCTCTGAAAGCTGTCAGAACTGCTCGAGAAGAAGTATGATCTAGAGCACATTCCATACATAAAAAGCCTTTTTGAAAATTTAAGTAGGTGAGACAGGAGGAAACTAGCTGGTTGGCAAAAGGATTGTAAAGTGTCCTTGGTCAGGGTCAGGGCTTCCTTCTGTGCTGCACATTAACTGGCCTCCAGTTCTGTAGAAAAAGCATGCCATTCTCAACGCCCTTTCAGACACATAAATGCAGCTTTTACAGCTTTGAATTTAGAAATGTTAGCAAAGTTCACACACCCAATGTGAATGCAGCTAGACTGATGGTCTCCAAGAGGAATGTCATTCAGTAAATGTAGCTGCATACAAAAACATCTTCCTGTGTACTTTAAAAAGACTAATATGTCAAATGCAAGAACAGTGCATGTGCCAGTTCAGCAGCCAATGGCATCTTCTTGTTCACTATCATGCTAGCAGCCCTTGGCGTCAGCACTTGGCAGTTTGGGGTAACTGCTGGACCCCAGTGCCCAACATCACCCACCAGTGCTGACACCTGCCCTAGCACCCCCCCCACTCATCGTGTGGCTGGGTCTTTGAGCCATACTTTTAAATTTTCCACAAGGCCTCCAATATAGCACAACTCAAAGGCATTGTGGGGAATTTAAGATGGTGACTTGTAGCCATATTCTGCCAACTCCAGGTGCATCCACAGTTGGGGGTCTACCAATATAGGAATGAATGCCAAGCCCCCCCCCTCAAAAAGGTTGGAGGTGGCCCTCTGTGCAAGCAAGAATTTTTGACAAGGGCCACATTCACACTGTACGTTTGTTCCACTATTATTCCACTTTAAACAGTGATGGTTTTCCCCAAAGAATCCTGGGAAGGGTAGTTTGTGAAGGATGCTGAGAGTTGTTAAGAGACCCCTGTTGCCCTCAGATACCTGCAATTCCCAGAGTTCTCTAGGAAGAGGGAATGATTGTTAAACCACTCAGAGGATTGTAGATTTGTGAGAATAGGGATCTCCTAAAAACTCTCAGAACCCTTCATGAACTACACTTCCAAGAATTCCTTGAAGGAAGCCATGACTGTTTAAAGTGGAATAAGAGTGGAATAAATGTATGGTGTGAATGTGGTCAAGATCTAACCAATCATGTCATCACAATCAAATATTTTACCTGGTTGTTATAGCGAAATGCATGCAAATAGTACTGTGATAAGTGGTTAATATGTGGATGAGGACTATATGCCTTCCAAAGGCGGTGTAGGAAGAAAAAAACATTGTTGTTGCTGCTCCTTCCGTTGTGGCTGTTAAGATGCTATGAATGCCATTAAGATGTGATAAATCCAGAGCTTGGAAGTAACTAGTTACAAGTAACGAATTACTTGTAATTCATTATTTTTTTGAGTAACGAGTGGGTAATTCCTTTACATTTTGATTGTAATAGAACTAGGAGTAATTTTACTACTTTTGTGGAGTAATTGTAACGTTTCCAGCATTACTTTTGGGCATTACTTGGGGGGGAGCAGGGGAAGTTTTCTGCTCCTCTGATTTGTGGATGAAAATCATGTGCCTCAAACTGGGCTTCTGTGCAGTGTCGCCCTTTCCTCATGCTCTGTGGATGGGTAGGAGGTGACAAGTGAGGAGGCGGAGAGTGAGACGGGGTGGAGTGGAGAAAACAATTATTTTAAAAAATGGATAGTGGTGGTGAAGAATGGAGTGGAGGGAAAAAGGATCCGGAGGTCAAGAACATGGATAAAGGAGGAGAAGGAGGCAGCAGCAGAATGGAGATAAAGAACTGTGGAGGTAAAAGATGACAACGTGTGTGTGTGCGTGTGCATGTGTGTGTGCGTGTGCATGTGCGTGTGCGTGTGCGTGTGCGTGTGCATGTGCATGTGCATGTGCGTGTGCATGTGCGTGTGCGTGTGCGTGTGTGAGTGAGTGAGTGAGTGAGAGAGAGAGAGAGAGAGAGAGAGAGAGAATACTGTGCTTTCACTTGGCACACAAAATGGCCTCCACCATCCTCTCTGGCTACTGTGCTTGTTTGCATCTCTGGGGAAAATATTTGCTTGAGTGAATGTCCCTTAGTTGGTGGAAGGGCAGGGTCTGGGAGGTGGTTAAGTGAGAGAGATTATGCTGGCTGGCTGAGTGGGGGGGTTGCACTTGGTTTGACGTGCAAAGATCTGAGTAGTGGCCTCAGCCTCCCTCCCCACCACTCTTACCAGCAGAGAGACCACTATTGCTATCTCATGAATAAAAATAATTATTCTACTACCTCTGTGTGTGTTTGCTTATTTTTAATGTTGTTTTAGGCTACTTGGATGTGCAGCAGCCAAGGCCAGCACCTTGTAGGCTTTTTTTAAAAAAAGTAACTGAAATGTAACTGTAGTGATTACTTTTGAGAAAAAGTAAAGTAATCAGTTACTTTCAGAGCAATTGTAATTGTAACGGTAATTACTACTTCTGGGGGGCCATGTAACTGTAACTGTAATTTATTACTTTTTAAAAGTAATCTTCCAAACTATGGATAAATCAAGCTACAGTTTTTATTGGTTTAAGAGCCAGAAAATACCTCTGAATCTCTGTTACAACAGTTATAAAACCATTACTACTTCAGTTTAGCATGCAGCTTAGCCAACAAAGAGAAAGCATGTTGCCTAAAAAGAGGACAAAAGAAAACACAGATCTGTATAAAAAATCATTTGCTGATTTATATGTATAGATACACATTTAGAAATTGTTATAATTTAATAGAAATACAATACAGATCTCACCATCGTGAAGAAGACTGGCCAGTGTGTCTGCCCAGATTATTCTCCAGATGCTGTTGATGGGCAGCTTCAAGGCCTCTGCTCTACTTTCTGAGGGTTCTTTATTTTTCAGTAAGACTTGGACTGGACAGCCCTTCAAACAGAGGTTGTTTTTAAATATAGGAGTGCCCCTGTAAAGCAGGATGCATGACCACCCTACTTCAGTTGCTGGCCCTGTGTACTTTTTCTGCCCGTTGTCTCTCCTGGTTGTCGTTCCTCCCTCTGGCTCCCTCTTCTCATTGTTTCTGTGTGGACCATCCCATTCTTCTTATCATATTCTTAGCCTTTTTCAGGTCCTTTAACTATGTTGCTTTTGTTTGATTTTAACCGATAAATCCTCCTGCATTTTCTGCTCATTCAGAAGATCTGAGCAACTCAGCACATAAGATCCAACAACCCTTCTGCTTGTCCAGTTCCTCAATGACATTAGGACATATCAGCACTATTTTATGTTTAATCACCACCACTCCAGCAACTTCTTGAGGGCCCCATGTTGGGGAAGGCTAATACACATTTTCGTATATAGGATTGTGCTAATATAGTGGGGCTTGAGCTCTTTGGAATGTTTTGAGGGTGCCATATTGATCAATTGTTCTCAGTTTTATTTCCCAGTCTTGCACAATCACAACCATATCATGCTCAGTTCTGTGTCATAATGATCACATCTGGCAATGGCTGCTGTTGCAAATATATTAGTCAGTGTGCAGAACCAGCACAATTCCATATATTAAAATGTGCTGGTGCTTCAATTGTTGCATCCAATCCGAAATGCTTACATACTGGGTCAGCACTGGGTAGTGTTTAAGCTGTTTGCCTAAAAATGCATAGGTTAAGAACATCAGAAACCGCCTTATACCAGAGCAGCCTATTTGTTCATGAAGCCCAGTATTGCTTACACTGACTGGCAGTGGCTGTACAGAGTCTCAGGCAGAAGTCTTCTGCATCAACTGCTACTTGATCTTTTTCACTGAAGATGCCAAGGATTGAACCTAGGATTATATCCAGGCAACACACATTTTTTTACCACTGTCCCTCCCCAAAGCAGTCCTGAATCTAATCAGGCTACGGCAAAAAGACTTAAAAGTCCCAGTGACTTTCTTAGTTTCTAGGAGATAGTTCTGGAAAACAATAACAACTTTAGGACCCTTATTTTTCATTTTATAGTACCATATCTTTTTAAAAGGACATGTTTCTATGTCAGTGTTGTAAACTGCAAAACCACAGTTCCAACAAATACTTTGAATGTTGGTAGAACAAGAGGTTATGGTAAATTACAACCCTGATGTTTAATCTACAGACCATCCATCACAAAAAGTGGTTCATCAATATATACAATGTATGGCTTGATTACAGCTCTTTGGCCTCAATACTTTGTAAAGATTTGGTTCAGCTGGTTTTGTTCAACATGTCATATGATTAATCATAAAAAATAAGACTTGCACAGATATGACTTTCCTTTGCTTATGGTGTTTAGCACGTAAGAATCCTACCAAGAGCTGGAAAAATATTTCAAGTTCTTGAGTGCTAGCATTAATTGCTTTAAAATCAGCATGAAAATGTAGCTACTAGTTAAATATTAGGTAACACATTTTGCAAAAACTATAAATCAGTGATTCCTAGGGCACTCTATTATGCCACAAGAGTGACTGCACTGTGTTTGGGGCACATTTCATCATCATGTTAGATGCACCCATCACTTTATCCTCTGTTTCCAAAAATGCTTTTTCTTGTGATCAAGCCTGAAAATCATGAAAATTAAGGTGCTGATGATGCAGCCCTGATCCTCTGGTGCTATAACTGACAAGTTCTTGTTAGCACAGCTCAAGAAGGATATTGTAGAGCTGAAAAGAGTCAGAAAAGGTCAACCAAAATTATCAAGAGATTGTCCCAGGGGTTTTTTAGTTTAGAAAAAAGGTGAATAGAAGCGGACCATAATAGAAGTGTATATAACATTATGTATGGTGTTGCGATAAAGAGAGATGTTTAGTTCCCTCTCTCATAATACTAGAGCCCAAGGCCTTCAATGAAGCTGAATGGTGGGAAATTCAAGAGGAACATGGGGAAGTTCCTTTTTTCCTCATAATGCATAGTTAACCTGTAGAATTTGCTACCCTGAGATATGATGATGGCCATCAGCTTGGACGGCATTTGAAGAGGATTAGGCATAGTCATGGAGGATAAGGCTATAAATGGCTACTTGTCACTTTGGCTACATACTACCTCAAGGATCAGGGGCAGCACATCTCTGAATACCAGTTGCTGGAAAGCAAGAACAGGACATTGCTGTTGTCCTCGCATTTTGTTCATGGGCTTCCTAGAGGCATCTTGTTAGCTTATACCACCCAAACCTCAATACTCCCTGGCTTTAATTCAAAGATTCCTCCACAAACAAGCATGCTGTGTGCGTTAGTACACATGAAGATCTATGAAATGTTTGGTGCTATCAGCTTTGCTTGAGCCTATATCACTTCCTAGATGGAGAAGAAAGGGGCTGGGTTCAGTCTTCCTGCTCCTCAAACATGCTATTGATGTTATCAAAGCTGACAGCACTGACCATCAGTTCTACAGGATGCTGCCCGTGTTGTAAGATTCCACTACCCACCTGGTTGGCTTCTTATGTGGAAGGACACCATCTTCAGGGAGTAAAATGTCTTGTGCCAGCCCTGAGAATCAAGGGACTACATAAACAATATCCAGATGTTGGAGGCAAGCAACTGAATCACGTGAAACATATGCAGAACACCGTTCTGTTTGAACAGTTACCAACCCAGTATGGAAGTCGCATGCAAAAGCTTGCTTAACTTATTCAGGGTGATCAACTATTGCAGTTGCTTCCACCAGTGTTTTCACAGAGGCAATGTCAGAATAATGCTAGTCTAGCCTAATCAAGCATAATGGCAAATCGCAAAAAATGTCAGTAGTTATTAGGCAGGCCCCTGATATTAAAAGCTAAGATCTCAATCCAGTCAATATGAATCTCTTACACTGCAACTCTGTACATATCTACTCAGGAGTAAGTCCCACTGAGTTCAATGGGGCTTACACCCAGGTAATGGATATAGGATTGTGCTGTTGATTACCTTCGGGGTATTTTCCCCCTTTGCTTGAAAACTGCCAGAGACTCAGCATCCATCTGTTGGAGGAAGCTCTAGCTCTAGGTTTCCTGCAGTGAGCAGGATAGATGGTCTACAAGGCCCCTTCCAACTCCAGCAATGATTGTAAGTCCCATGAACTTCAATGTGCATGCTTTACTCTCCCATTAATATCACTGGTACTTGAAATTGCCTAGTTCTGGTGCGATCACACCCATTATCATCAGTGGCCTGTACTTTTACAGCTGAAAGCAGATAGACTGCATTCTCTCTCCTAGCAGTAGCAGGAAAATGAATAGGAGGAAAATGGAGAACGACATATGCAATTTTAAGAAGATTGCATTGTGTGCTTAGTTTTATTGTTTATATATTTATTTTGCAATCAGAGCATGAGTGCTGGGGTGATGTATTTACCCCAGTCTGTTTTCTGCATTTCATGGGAGTGGGGTGAATGCATCCCTTGAAGATCAAATCAATCTTTGGGAGCAACGTTCAGTTACATTTTGTGTGGTGGCAATGTGTGGGGTTCTTCTTACTTTAATACAATGTGGCTGGGGTTTTTCAATAATAAATATAAATATAAATATAAATATAAATATAAATATAAATATAAATATAAATATAAATATAAATAATAATAATAATAATAATCCTCACTGCCACTTGAAGCAGTGACTCAGCTGCCTGCAGCAGCTCAGCAGCATTCCTGTAACAGAATGCCCCATGGTGATATTACTACATCAATGAGTAATGTCATTTTTGCCAAGGCAAAATAGAGTTCTTGTGTTAACTTAGTCACAAATCATGGGATAAAGCCATGGCCAGAAAAGGGTAGATGCCACAAAGCTGACAGTAGCAGCTACCGCTACAAAACTGTTTCTGGGAATAGTGAACTATTTACGTTAGGGATGGTGAACCTCAAGCCCAGGGGCCAAATGTGGCCCTCCAGGCCTCTATGACTAGCCCTTGGGGTTCTTTCCAGGCCATGCACCCTTCCCAGCCACACTCTTTCTCCCCAGGCCATGCAGCTCACCCGATTTGCTTCACACTCTCCTTGAGAGTTTTTGCCTGGCTGGAATGTGACTTTGAACCCTGATTGTAGCTTGGCTAGGTGGAAGCTAGAGGGACGTGTGTGAGTATGTATAGAAATTAGCTTACTGTACAAAGGAAAAATACATTAATTGTTCTGCTCACCTTTGCCTCTGCCCCCACCTATCACTGGTATGTGGCACCTGGAAGGTTGTCCAGAAGAGAATGTGGCCCTTGGGCTGAAAGGGGTCCCCCATTCCTGATCTGTGTCAATATTTGCAAGACATCTCCACAGAGCTGTACCTATTCTAGGTATATTAAGATATTGGCATTACCTTTCCCTGGCATTGCCTGCTGCAGTGTGGTTGCACAACTGAGGAATATAACTTTGGCATTCTCGATGAATTCATGACCGACAATGCAAACAAATTTACGGCAGCAGAATTCCACTAATTCCAAACATCTTACAACTTTTCCCATATTACTCCATTCACCACCCTGCAGTGGGAACAGCACTGCAAATAAAATCCTGAGTCAGAATGAGCCATATTGTGCTCTTTTACCACTCTTTTACACCACTGATTAATGGCTGAATGTAGCCCAGCAGAATTGCCAGAAGGAAGACAAATCAGAACCTTATTCCAAAGTGACTTGATCTGGAAGAAATTGCTACTTCAACTTACCAAGTTAAGAGAGATAATGAACATTTCTATAAACCGTTGCAATTCATTGTGAGAGCTAACACGTTTAGAGCCAGGAGACAGTTTATATGGAGGTGATGGAGAAAGGACATGGCCAAAAAGACATGGAACACCCAGATCATATTCTTTTGAGTCTCAGCATGGAATACCTAACAGAAACTGATGATGTCTTCTTGTTTTCAAGAAGGTACAATCACCAAATTTAGAAACAGTACCTGAAAACCCAAGTTCATCACCTGAGACTCTACCTCCACCATCTTTAAGGACTGACAGCAATGATACTACTCAGTTTGATACTCCCTTCAGCTGAGTGATTTGCAAGTCTTTGAGATGAGTAACTGCCTCATTTCAAGCATTGCTGATTAACTTAAGTGCTGTTTTTAAGGTACTGGTGGGGGGGGGAGAGATGTGTGTCTAATATCATGATATAATTTAGTCCCTGGACTTAATTGTGTCTTGGAGGAGTCAGGAGCTGTCCCAGAGAGAAAATAAAGCTCTTACCCAACTTCCTGTCTGTTGTTTCCTCTAAGGCATGGGTAAAGAAATTGTGGTTCTCCGGATGCTGTTGGATTACAATTCCCATGATCTCTGACCATTTGCCATGGTGGCTGGACTGATGGAAGTCAGAGACCATCGACATTTGAAGAGCCACAGCTTCCTCGCCTCTGATCTTTCATGACACCAAATAAATCTATGTTGAATCAGATAATTCTGAATTGGCTGGAAGAGATTCAAGTCCCCACTCCCCTTTGCCTCACACCATAATCTTGTTGAGGTTGCAATAGACACTCGCAAACTGTTTTATTTTTTTAATTATTTTCAGGGCCATATTTTTGCCTGTGCATCACACTAATTATTATTTTATTATTATTAGACTGATTCATTGCCTTCTATGAGTCATCTCAAGGCAACGTACAATATAAAAATAACACACCTCAAAACATAGGAGTTAAAATTTAAAACACAGTAAGCAGTACCACCTTGAAGTTATTGATCTTTGCAAAGGCCGTCCCTGAATTTGACATGGCACTTCTAATCTTCTCAGCAAGCAAAAATTTGGATCCAATTTTCAAATGAAAGATCACTTCATTAAGATTCATTTTTTTAAACAACAACAACTATGCAATGGCTTTACTGATGATAGTGATAGCTTTTTTTTCAGCGTTGGCAATTATTTATTTTGATGTTTTAGTTCAAAACTGTTGGTGGAAAATGTTTGGGGCAGTTCTGGCCCCATAGGCTCACTTATTTCTAAGGCAAAGAAAGCAGCTGAGTCAGAAGTATGAACCTTCCATTAACACAGTTCCACTGCAACATTAGTTCCTTGTGATACTGATAAAATCTTAAATAGAGAAGATACCAAATGATGGGGAATGCTATCTTTTGCAGTATCTTTTGCCCATAACACCCGGGCATAACTAGTAAGCATTATCTAGAGAGTGGAATTTGCTGTAGTTATGTATGTCTGACATCTAAACTACTTTAACACACTCTAGACTACTGTAAGGCTACGTGCACGCTAGTTCCTTACAAAGCAGCGAGACCATTTTGTTTGGATGCAATTTGAAACAAATCTGCCCCCAGCTGTACACATCTTTGATTGGAATACACCCAACTCCACTGCTGATGTCAAACCTTTGAGGACCACCCACAGCAAAGCGTTTCCATTGGATACATCTCCGAGTCACAACGGGTTGATTGACCAAATAGTTTTGAAATCAATGTGAAGCTGGCTTGAAGGGGAAATGCATCCAATCTCAAAATCCCAGATTTTGGGTTAAAAGAGGAAGAATTTGACTGACATCGTATGCCCTCGGATTCACAACACAGAGGCTGAGATTCACTAAAACCTGTATAAATGCACTTATGTCCATAGCCTAAGCAATGTGCTCGATGTGGGGCTATCTTACAGATGGTTTGGAGATTTCAACTTGTAAAAAGTGTAGGTGGTAATACAACCACTTCTTCAAAAACCCACTCTGGATCCAGAGTTGTGTGATAACTACTGCCCAGTTGCCACTATTCCCTTTTTGCAGAACGTTTGCAAGAGGGTGGTGGCTGTTCAGCTGCAGGTGCTCTTGGATGAAACTGATTATCAGGATGCATTCCTGTCTGTTGTGGGTTCAGGCCTGGTTTTGGGACCAAATCAATGTTGGTCACTGTGGTGGGTGGCCTTGATTGGGAGAGGGAGAAAGGGAGGGTGACCCGGTTGCTTTTTCTTGATCTCTCTGTGGCTTTTGATATCATCATCCATGGTGTCCTGCTGGATTGGTTCCATTGGTTGTTACATGATTCAGCTTCTATCTATGAGGCACGTTCCAGAAAGTGGCATTGGGAGATGGAACCTTGGTCCCCTGGCAGTTTTGCAATAGGGTGCTACATGGGTCTTGCTCCCAGTGTTAACAGCTGTATGAAGCCATTGAGAGCAGTTGTTAGGGGACTTCAAGTGAGGTGTCACCAATATATGGATGACATCCGACTCTATTTTGCTGTAATATCTGAGTCAGGTGTGGCTTGTGCAGGTCTGGACTGGTGCTTGGATGCATTGGTGAGCTGGATGAGGGCTAATAAACTGAAACTGAATCCAAACAAGACAGGGGTCTTGTGGTAGGTGGTTCCTGAATCTGGGAGTTAAGGCAAGGTGTCTGCTCTGGATGGTGTTACACATCCTCTGAAGGAGCAGGTACAAACTCTGCAGGTGCTCCTGGATTCATAATTGTTGCTGGACGCACAAGTGTCCACAACAGCTAGAAGAACTTTTTGCCACAAGTGTGGGGAATCTTTGGCCCTCCAGATGGCACTGAACAACAATTCTCATCATTCCTGGCCATTGGCCATGCTTGCTGAGGCTGATGGGAGCTGTAGTTCAGCACCATCTGGAGGGCCAAAGGTTCCCCTCGCCTGTTTAACCAGCTACAGCTAGTATGCCAGAAATAGCCATTCCTGAACAGGGATAGTCTGGCTACAGTCACCCATCTGTTGGTAGCCTCAAAACTGGATTACTGTAATGGATTCTGTGTGGGGCTGCCCTTAAAGCTGGTTTGGAAACTGCAGCTGGTGGCTAGACTGCTGAGTGGGGCAGCCTACCCACAACCATATTTCACCAGTTCTGAAGGAGCAGCAAGTGGTGCCAATTTGCTACCAAGTAGTTTTGTTTATTGTAAAGCCCTCTACAGTTCATGACCTAGGGGACACCCGCTCCCACATAGACCTGCCTATTTGCTAAGATCGTCAGAGGAGGTTGTCTTTACAGTTGTATTGGCCCGTGGGCAAACTTAGCACGTATGGCATACAACAGTGCTGCTGTTAGCCAATACACGGTATGCGGCAATCTGAGGGAGGGTCTTTTCTGTGGCCTGCTCCCTCCCCTCTGAAATAAGGCATTCACTGACTGACTGTGACAAGCTTTCAATGCCTGTATATTTCAGCTTGGAATAAGACATATTGATAGCTACCAGTGTGTGGAATTTTGCAGTGGTTTAATGTTTCAATATGCAATTTATCTTGTTTTGTTTGTCTTTTGTGAACCATTGTGGTATTATTCAGATGCAGAGTGCTATATAAATATTTTAAAATAATTAAAAAACAAAGCAGGTTAGATTCACCAGCATTGTTAGATTGTGGGGTTATATTGGTTTAGGATCAAACTATATATACACTGCATCCACTTGTAAAAGCTGTATATACACAAGACATTTAAAGCACATTATCCCCCTACCCAAGAATCCCAGGAACTGTAGTTTGTTAAGAGTGCTAGGAATGGTAGGTCTTTGAGAAGTAATCTACAGTTCCCAGGATACTGTGGAAAAACAATGGACTTTAAATCTATGGTGTGTATGCAGGCATAGTCCAAAAGCCTTTTCTTTCTTCTGAATCTGGGCCCTGAAGCCCACAAATGGAAAACTGAGCCCTCATTCTTCCATCCCTTCTACACTACAAAGCATCTCTCCCCAAGGGCGCATTCCAAAGGAGAAAGAGCGGTCAGGCTAATGTTTATTTATTTACTTATTGAAATGTTTACAATAAGCACTTTCATACAATATATCAAGGCCATATACAACCTACAAGATATAATAAAATCAGTCAAAGTATCCGCAATTAAAAACAGAATTTAAAACATCAGTTATCTGTGCATCCTTCCATGCAGCAGTTTGTTAGCAGATGTGATTTAAATTTGGAAAGATAGGACTACTGTGCTTGCTTTGAATAGGACACTATCAAAACCCCAAAAAAGCATTTAATGTTTTTACGTTTAATTTTGTTAGTTAACTTGCTTCTATGTGTTATTGATTTTATTATATTATTGTATTTTAATCCAGTTTTGTACACCGCCCAGAGAGCTACTAGCTATGGGCGGTCTAGAAATGAAACGAAATAAATAAATAAAATAATTGTTAACACATTTTTAGCAGCTACAATGTAATGTGTAGCTTGACCCACAAAGTTCCTTCCTAAGGCATAATAGCCAGCAACTATGTGTGTTCATCGTGTACATAGATTCAGATGTTCCAATCAAAGAAATTGCCAGAAACTCCAATACACAGTCTGTTCTGGTCACAGAGAAAAGGCCATGTCTCAGGAAATATTTTGGATAGGTATCAGTAATATAAAATAAAATAAAACTGTGCTGTCTGAATGCTGCAGTTCTACAGAATTCTTAGGGACAGAAGCCTTAACTCTTTTGCTTACTGTGTTTCTTCTAGCTGGTGTTTCCTCCGCTAGTTTCAGCATGTGTGCCCCCTAGTGACACACTGAAAATGTGCAAGTGCTAGAAAAGAATTTTAAATCTCACAAGGATTCCCAGAACCAAGGTGGTCACTGTGACTTAAAAACAAGACGAAGAAGAAGAAGAAGAAGAAGAAGAAGAAGAAGAAGAAGAAGAAGAAGAAGAAAGGGGATATTTGAAAGCTTTTCCCTTCCTTGTAGCAATTTGTTAGTAAGATAGGGCTGATCTGCTTGCTTTTTAATAGGGCACTGTTAAAATCCACAAAAAGCATTGCTAGCATTTTCACTGACCCACCTGTTTAATGGAGCACATTTGCCACCAGGGGTGTCACTACTGGGGTGCGGAGGGTGCGGCCCGCACCCGGGTGTCACCATGAGGGGGG